>NW_027256888.1:69518840-70118840 GCF_029215685.1 Pituophis catenifer annectens | reverse complement strand
GACATTGGTTAAGTGAGTTTTGCCCCATTTTACAATTTTTCTTGCCACAGTGGTTAAGTGAATCACCGCAGTTGATAAGTTAGTAACTCGGTTGTTAAGTGAACCTGGGTTTTCCATTGACTTTGCTTGTCAGGTGTTCTGCCCCAGCTACGGACCCCAAAGAACGCAGCATACACAAACTCTATACAAAGCTTATTTTACTCAAATAACTCAGTCTTTATCAACCAAAGGCTGTTAATAAACTTTCTTAACAGCCTACCAGAATTCTAAGATATGGTAATCACAGTCTTACTAGAGTTGGCAGAAAGCCCAGAACCAATTTTGCAGAGAATCCAGACACGAAGGAGAGTGAACTAAAGTTGTTCCCTACAGCTTGCTGCAAGCGGCGTTCCTCCTTAAATAGGCTAAGGGAGTGGCCAATTAGTCCCAAGCCTTACTCTCGAGGAGACCTCCTCCTGAGGAGCCTCCTCCTGCCTTTTGGCAGCTCTGCGCGCCCGTGCATTGAGAAGAGACTCCTCTTCTTCGTCCTCTTCACTTAAAGGAGCTTCTGGAGGTTCTGAAGGCCCTGGCTGAATCCCTGCCTCTGGCACCACATCTTCTCCAGCCTCCTCACTGTCCGACTCAAGCGCCAGCTGCACAGGCTGCTGGCGCAGCACCACACCAGCCTCCTCATTGTCGGAATCAGCTACAATCCGCACAGGCCGCTGACGGGCCACAACAGAAGGTCACAAGAGCTGATCCCATGACCTTGGAACACAGCAAGGGTGATCAATATGAACCAATTGGCAAGCATCTGAATTTTGATCACATGATCATGGGGATGCTGCAAAGGTCATAACTGTGTAAACAGTCATAAGTCACATTTTTTTCAGGGCCGTTGTAACATTGAACGGTCACTAAATGAACTGTTGTAAGTCGAGGACTACCTGTATACACGTATTTTCTAATTCCATTTTTTCTTGCATTAACACTTGAATGAGGAAGGTTGAACAGTGACCAGCTCAAAGTTATTTGGTGAGCTTTCATGGCTGAGATGAATCCAAAAAAGTCTCTTCTTGGTTTTCTCCATGCTTTTAAACCATGCTGGTTCTAGTTCCCAGTGAGGAAATTTATTTATTTATTTATTTTATTTATTATTCAAATTTCTATACCGCCCTTCTCCTTTCGGACTCAGGGCAGTGAACAGCCAAAATAAAAACATCTATACATAACATTACAGTTAAAAAATAGAGTTAAAATAATTTATAAATTTAGGAGTGGAGTACCATTTATGGGACTCACAATGAAGTATAGAGGTAACAGCTACTATATATTTTAAAGAAAAGTCAACTCCTGTCATGTAACATAGGAAATTGCGTATATAGGAACAGACTTTAATCCAGTTTTGCCTCTCCTAATAGGAGACAGCTCTGAAGGGTCTAAAACTCGGAGATGCTGAGGACTAGATCCATGACTTTTTGCGTATAAAGCAAATGCTCTTTTTTATATGAAATTGTCAGGCTTATACTAGAGCACTGAAAGGATGTCATATCTTAAATCTACATAAAGGATCAAGCCATGATCTTGGCAATCTATTGCTAACTAGGCCCACAACCAACCCAACTTGCAATATCCTTCCTGGAGTGAAAACAGTGAATGCTGCGTATGATACCCTCCCAATGATATCGTTATTTATTTATCTAGACTTTATTTTAATCCCACCTTTATTATTTTTACAAAAAGCTCAGGGAGACAAACATACCTAATATTCCTTCCTCCTCCACTTTTTCCCACAACAACAGTCTTGTGAGGTGAGCTGGGCTGGGAAAGAGTCACCGGCTCAAAGTCACCCAGCTAGATTTCATGCCTAAGGTAGGCCTAGAACTCACAGTCTCCCAGTTTTTTGCCTGGGGTCTTAACTACTAGACCAGGGCTGTTAAACTCGCGGTCTGCGGCCCAGATACGTCACACACTGACCACACCCACGCCCGGTTTAGCGAAGGGGGGGGAAGTCACGATACGTCACGTGACACCGCCGTGATACAGCAAGTTTGACATCCCTGCACTAGACCAAGCTGTATATTCTCTAACATACCATGTTCTTTGCACTGTGATATGTTCTGTAAGTGTTACCTGGGCTTTCTACCCTTTCCTGAAACCTAATGGAAGAGATTTAGTTGCCAATAGTTTAATTAGAAAGCAGTGTCAACATTTACAGAGTCTCCCATTGGGAATCACACCGGTATTTCTCTATTGACTTCTCAAACCTTTCTCCCATACCAGAAACATTAGTCCCTAACTCACAGTCCTTGAATGAAAATTATGAGCACAGACAGAACTACAGGTTTACAGGAGTCAGTAGGATTTTACGTATTAGCTACTCACTCCATTCTTTTTACAGTCTAAATACAAAATACCGAATGCTGCTTTGCAGATTCTCAAATGTTTTCTTCTATAAAAAAAAAAAACTTTGGATTTTTTTTACCTAATTTCCAGAAAGCTTTGGAATTTCCTTCATATTTTGCTTGATGGCGTTTTGTGTTATTTTATGTACATGTTAGAGTACAGGTTTTCAACTCTCTGCTACTTAAGATGCGTGTAGAAAACATGTAAAAAAATACAAAAACAAAAAAATCAAAAACACCAGTGGTCAGTAGCCTAGATTAAGATTTATAACTGTAAATCGTTGTACATTTAAAATCATTTTAAATTTAAGTTATTTTTTAAAAGTTAATGGGCTGAAATCACATTGCCAAAATTTAGCCACTATGCCAGCAAACTTTAATAGCATTATCTCTAGGCTACATTTTAAGAGACAAAACATTCACACGTAGCCAGGTCACTGATATACAGGTAGTCCTCGAATTATGACCACAACTGAGTCCCACATTTCTGTTGCTAAGCAAGACAGTTGTTAAGTGAATTTTGCCCCATTTTAGGATCTTCCTTGCCACAAGTGTTAAGTGAATCACTGCAGTTGCTAACACGCTTGTTAAGTGAATCTGGCTTCCCCATTGACTTGGCTTGTTAGAAGGTCGCAAAAGATGATCACATGATCCTGGGACACTGTAACCTTCATAAATATGAGTCAAGCATCCACATTTTGGTCACATGACCATGGAGAGGCTGCAATGGTTGTAAGTGTGAAAGATGGTCAGAACTCACTTTTTTTCAGTGCCGTTGTAACTTTGAATGGTCACTAAACAAACTATTGTAAATCAAGGACTATGTGCAGTGATGGGTTTCAAATTTTTTACTACCGGTTCTGTGGTCATGGCTTGGTGGGCGTGTCAGGGGAAGGATACTATAAGATCTCCATTCCCTCCCCACTCCAGGGGAAGGTTACTGCAAAATCCCCATTTCCTCCCGATCAGCTGGGACTCGGGAGGCAGAGAATAGATGGGGGCGGGGCCAGTCAGAGGTGGTATTTACCGGTTCTCAGAACTACTCAAAATTTCCGCTACTGGTTCTCCAGAACTGGTCAGAACCTGCCGAAACCCACCTCTGACTATGTGTAATTAAATACATGCAAGGATATTCATTAGAATTTGTGGAGGAATATAGTTGGAGTTAGAAAGGCTGTTTCCCAGAGAGTGAAGAGTTGTGGAGCTAGATTTCAGGCATCCGTATCCTGGCCAAGAAAACTCAGAAACAAGGTTACTTGGTGCAGGTTTAATGAGGCCTCAGTCTGGCACCAATGAGTTCTAACAGATACCAAGTCAGCACTGGGAGCTACTGCCTACCAGTGTAAATACCCTTGAATGGCCATAGGCACGCCTACGGCCCAGGCCCACTGTTAAGGAATATGCGCAGAGTAACCCTTGAGTAGCAAGGTTGTGCGCATGAGAAACAGCTAAGAGTGATTGTGACTAAGCACTATCAATACACAGACACACTGAGTTGTGATATTCTTTTACTTTTAGGAAAAAGTAAAGCAAAGTCCAATAAACAATCCAGGTATATTCCAAGAACAAGGTCTTCTTACGAGTTGTTGTAATAGCCATTCCCTAACACCCACCCTCATAGCCAGCATCCAGCTCTGTACAGTCCGCTTTCCTGGTCTCCCGGACCATACCGGCGCAACCAACGCTAGTCAGCTGTTCCGGCCATTGGGTGATCAGCACCAGGTAGCTAGCAAGAGACAGTTCACAATCCTTGAATCGGCGCCGGTCAGCTGTTTCGGCTGCGCCGCCATCAGTGCCGGTCAGCTGTTGGGAGACGGGGCACATTGGCCCAAAGGAGCAGGCAGCCGTCGGGAGCATGTGGGACGCCAGCCACTGGAGCCACTCTTTTCCTGCAGCCATTCCCCCATCCCCCCAGGCATAGCAAGCTGGCTGGGGCTTGACACTAGGAATGACTGGTAGGCAGGAAGAGAGTAAGGCAAACCCTCTCTAGCAATTCACAGAGTACATCTATAGTTATTGCAGATAATTGCTTTAGTCTGGCAAGATTCTGTTCCTAAGTGAACAACAATAATGTACAGTAACTACTCAGAAGTGACTCCATGTGTTGTTCTTGGTTCTTTGAGCCTGACAGAATAAATGTGAAAGAAATTTGAAAATCACAATTTGTCATCAAGCCGAATGAGAATTGATACAAATAAATATTTCATCTATGATAAGATATATATGATATTTTTTCCCATACAGGGCTAATGTCAACTCCAATGCAAATAACTTGAGTGTTGTAGCTTAGATCAAGTGATCTCAATTTAACATTTATATTGCTCTTCTTTTTTTCCAAGACTGAGCAAATAGGGGGTCTATATTTAGAGTCAGGAAAAGAACAGGTTTTCCATTAAAGTCATAGGACTAAAGTCTTATGCTTGGATTGACTAAGAGCTCATGGCCCATGAATTTGTTCTGATGTCATTCATTTGAATAGTTCCTATTTAAAAGCTTGGGAGAGAAAGATAAAACTCAGTTATCTATTGTCTATTTTTGCAAGCGATTTTGAAATACTCTCCGTTGCAGTGGTTTTGCCTCAGAAAAAAATAGAACGGTAGGCCAGAATAATGATGACATTTATATAACCAATGCTAGTGCACCATGCTATTTGTGTCAAGTGAAAAGAAATATAGTGGGCCTAACACTGTTTTATTACACTGGTAAAAAATATTCATCCATTCATCTCCCAGAATTGTCCCGCAAACCCATACAGTGGTCAAATTTGGGAAACAAATTATTAAAACTTGGAACTTACACAAGGAAATTGGCAGCATTTTGCTAGCAGTCAATGAAAATTATGTCATGATTGCTATGCATACTATTACCACAATTAGCCCAGCTTACTACAGGTAAGTGTAGTACAGATACGTAGGGGACGGGGTGGCTTAGTGGCTAAGAAGATGAGCTTGTCGATCAAAAGGTCAGCAGTTCAGCGGTTCGAATCCCTAGTGCCACATAACGGGGTGAGCTCCCGTTACTTGTCCAGCTTCTGCCAACCTAGCAGTTTGAAAGCACATCAAAAATGCAAGTAGAAAAATAGGGACCACATTTGGTGGGAAGGTAACAGCAGTCCGTGTGCCTTTGGCATTTAGTCATGCCGGCCACATGACCACGGAGACGTCTTCGGACAGCGCTGGCTCTTCGGCTTTGTAACGGAGATGAGCACCGCCCCCTAGAGTTGGGAATGACTAGTACATATGTGCAAGGGGAACCTTTACCTTTACCTTTACTATAGGTAGTCCTCAATTTACAACCACAATTTTGAGCCCAAAATTTCCGATGGTAAGCAAGACAGCTGTTAATTGAGTTGTGCCCCATTTTACGACTTTTCTTGTCACCGCTGTTAAGTGAATAACTGTGGTTGTTAAGTCAGTAACTTCCTCATTGGCTTCCTCATTGAATAGAAGGTCGCAAAAGGTGATCCCGACACCCGGGAGACTTCAACTGTCATAAATGCCAGTTGTCAAGCATCCAAAATTTGATCACGTGAGCATGGGGATGCTGCAATGGTCGTAAGTATGAAACACAGTCTTAAGTCATTTTTTTCTGGGCCATTGTAACTTTGAATGGGCATTAAACAAGTGGTTTTAATTTGAGGATTTCCTGTGTTTCATGGTCGCCAATTAGCCCAGTTTACTAAACTATATTTTTTCAGAAACACTAACACTAATACAGTTAGTCCTCGACTTACAACAGTTCATTTAGTGACCGTTCAAAGTTACAACGGCACTGGGAAAAGTGACTTAGGACTGTTTGTCACAGTTACAACCTTTGCAGCATTCCCATGATCATGTTAGCAAGCTGTTCCACTGGTTAATTGTCCTCACCATTAGGAAGTTTCTCCTTAATTCCAGGTTGCTTCTCTCTACAGAGGTGGGTTTCAGCAGGTTCTGACCAATTCTGAAGAACGGGTAGCAGAAATTTTGACTAGTTCGGAGAACCGGTAAATACCATCTCTGACTGGCCCCGCCCCCATCTATTCTCTGCCTCCTGAGTCCCAGCTGATTGGGAGGAAATGGGGATTTTGCAGTATCCTTCCCCTGCCACACCCACCAAGCCACGCCCACAGAACTGGTAGTAAAAATTTTGGAATCCCACCACTGGTTTCCAACCATTGTTTCTTGTCCTGCCCTCCAGTACTTTGGAGAATAATTTGACCCTTTCTTCTTTGTGACAGCCCCTCAAATATGGGAATACTGCTATCATGTCACCCCTAATTCTTCTTTTCCTTAGACTATCCAAACCCAAATCCTGCAGCCATTCTTCACTATTGCTTCATACCACACATAATGGTCTGTAGAGATTTTCAGTCATCCAGGTCATGGTTGTCCCAAAGGCGCTTTTTTCAGGAGGCAACTGGATTTCCTTGTTTTTTCCTTTTGAACACGTTTCGCTTCTCATCCAAGAAGCTTCTTCAGCTCTGACAGGATTCTATTCCCCACAATCCTGTCAGAGCTGAAGAAGCTTCTTGGATGAGAAACGAAACATGTTCAAAAGAAAAAAAAACAAGGAAGTCCAGTTGCCTCCTTTGAAAAAGCCCCTTTGGAACTACCACACATAATGCTCACGGAAAAGTCTGGAAGCAATTCATTGGAACAGCAACAGGGGTGGGCTGCTGGGGGTTCGTAGGGGTTTGGGAGAACCT
Organism: Pituophis catenifer annectens; assembly: GCF_029215685.1. NCBI lineage: Eukaryota > Metazoa > Chordata > Lepidosauria > Squamata > Colubridae > Pituophis > Pituophis catenifer. Next base: position 70,111,769 of record NW_027256888.1, on the reverse strand, counting down.
CTAGCTAAGATTCTGTGCAGTTCGGAGAACCCCTAAATCCCACTCCTGGCTGGCCTGCTCATCCCTCCCAGGAGTCCCCATGTGGCCTGTTTTGGATGCAGATAAGTGCAGGGTGCATGCGGAGGCTCAGGGAGGGTGAAAAACGGGCCTACCGGAAGTTCAGGAAGGCCAAAAAGGCACCCGTTTCCTGCCTCCAGTGGGCCTCCAGAGCCTCGGGAAGCCATTTTTACCATCCCGGAGGCTCGAGAAAAGCCTCCGGAGCCCGGGGAGGGCAAAAACGCCCCCCCCCCCCGCTGTGGTGCAGGAGGCCGACTTGGCCATGCCCACCATGGCCACGCCCACCCAGCAACCGGGCAGAGAACCCCTTGCTAAAATTTTTGAAGCCCACCTCTGAACAGCAATACCTTTATTCTGAATTAGATGGATTTTACATTGACATTTTCTACTTAAAAGCAATAAATTGCACCTTTGCTACCCATGCTTCTTTCCTCCATACTGCTAATGCATCCGTACCATCCAGTCACCAGTTTTAACCTTGAGCATATTTAACAGATAGCTTTGTGTCAATGAACAGCCCTCATTTCTTTCCACATTCGCCTCTTCCTCCTTCCCACACATACCATGCCAAAGTGAAGTGATGCTATTTTGTATTCCTGGGTAATCATTAAATCCTGCCCACGCTCAGATGGGGAAAGTGCTGGTGGAAAAAAACAGACAGCAATCATGAGCAATGTGACATGAAACACTAAATAACTTGGCAGGCATCCGTCTACAGCTATCGTAGTAATTTATGCAACACCTAAATAAAAATGTGTGTTTTCTTTCTGCTATTTTGCCTTGCTTATAATGGACTCAGTGAGATCAAGAGGTATTTGTGACTAATGTCCCATTCATTCATTTAGGGGCCTGGAGGTTAAAACATGCTGGAACTGGGTATGTCTAGCTTAATGAAAAGAAGGACTAGGGAAGACATGATGTTCCAATATCTCAGGGGCTGCCACAAAGAAGAGAGAGTCAAGCTATTCTCCAAAGCACCTGAGGGTAGGACAAGAAGCAACAGATGGGAACTAATCAAGGAGAGAAGCAACTTAGAACTAAGGAGAAATTTCCTGGCAGTTAGAACAATGAATCAGTGGAACAACTTGCCTCCAGAAGTTGTGAATGCTCCAACACCGGAAGTTTTTAAGAAGAGATTGGATAACCATTTGTCTGAAATGCTATAGGGCAGTGATGGCTAACCTTTTTGCCATCACATGCCAAAAGCGGGGGGAGTGCAGGGTAGGGGTTGCGCACGCACGTGCCCACCCCCATAATTCTATGTGCCCCACCCCCACACATGTGTGCGCAAACACACATACCCCCTGCGCTACCCTTGCTTTTGGCACGTGATGGCACAGTGGGCACGGTAGGCCCGTTTTTTCGCTGTCCCCAGGCTCCAGAGCCTTTCTAGGAGCCTGGGGAAGGTGAAAACGGCCTTCCCCACCACCACCCCGGAGGCCCTCCGGAGGCCTGAAACGGCCTGTTTGCCGACTTCCAGTGGGCCCAGAAGGCCCAAAAATCAGCTGGCCACTGCACGCATGTGTGCCGGAGCTGAAGTCGTGTACCCACCAGTATAGCTCCACATGCCACCTGTGGCACATATGCCATAGGTTCACCATCACAGCTATAGGGTTTCCTGCCTAAGCAGAAGGTTGGACTAGAAGACCTCCAAGGTCCCTTCCAACTCTGTTATTCTATTTCTACATGTCTATTCTACAAGTGACAAATTTGGGATCCAAGTTAGTATATTGACTAGTATAAATTAAGGATGAAAAATGGACAATAGGAGATCAGTTACAATCTTACAAATTCTGTTTCCCGGTGGCAAAAAATATTTAGCCAAATTTTCATTCATAAAACTGGAATGGGAGAATAATAAGATAGAACTAAAAATCGCATTCTTCTAAAATTTAAGTGTGTATTTAATATGTAGTCTTATGCTTCAGAATAATTGGTCTATAATGCTTAAGCTTGTAATACTAGGTTATTATTTATTATTGTTTTGGAACCTAAGAATTCATTCCTGTAGAGATCAGCTTGAACATGAAAATAATATTTTCCGGGATGCCAGCCCAAATCTTTGCTACTATAATTGCAGAAATTTTCTTTTCCCCTTGTAAAGATACACCTGGCTAACAAAAGAAAATGACAGATGGGTTAAAATTAAACATAATTCGAGAATTTTAGAATCATTAAAAATAGAGTTTAAATATTGAGGGATAAATGTGCTGGTTTATTTAAGGACAGAGGGAAAACTTATATGTGTTTAAGATGTACCATGTAATGGTGGCACTTGCATTTTTCTGTGTGTTTCCAGGAAGCACTAGACCAGTATTAGCGAACCTTTTTGGCACCGAGTGGGGGAAGCACGCGGGAGGGGGGGGAGTGCCGGAAACCAGAGGAGCAGCTTCCCAATTTCCCGTGTGTGCATGCACGCCGGTCACCTGGTCTTCTGGTTTATGGCGTGCATGCATGCACGAAGACCATCTGGCCGGCGTGCCTGCACATGCCGGAAACCGGAAGCTTAGCTGCTCTTCCAGTTTCCAGCGCTCCTGCGTGTGTGAAAACCAGATGGCCAGCACGCATGCGCGCCAGGGAGCTGCTCTTCCGGATTCCAGCACTCCCGCGTGTACGAAGACCAGCTGGCCAGTGCGCATGTGCGCACCGGAACCCCAAAGATCAATGGGCAATGGCTGGCGTGCCCAGAGAGATGGCTCTGCGTGCCACTTCTGGCACACATGCCATAGATTCGCCATCATGGCACTCAGGGTGAATAAAAATCAATGATTTTTTTAAAAAAAATCAAAAAAATAAGATTTTTTTTATTTAAATCGGATTTTTTTGATTTAAATCGGATTTTAATAAAAAATTTTTGGGGTAAAAATCTATCGTAAGATAGTTTTCTATTTAAGATACATAAATAATTTAGTTTATTCAGCATGAAATGGAGCTTAGTTATGTAGCATGAGGCTGTATATTCTGCAACACTGGGACTATCGGTGAGTCAACAGTGGGTCAAAGGAGTAGCAGAGATGACAGTTGCTCTTTAAAAATTATGAGTTAAATCAAGTTGATTTAAATCAAGCCTTTTTACTAGTGATTTAAATCATGATTTAAATTGTGATTTAAATCAACTCTATTTAAATCAAATCCACCCTGATGGCACTAGACACTCCCAAAGCATTACAATGAAAAATAATTAAGTCTTTTTTTCATATTGTCAATAAAATGAAAATAATTTAAAAGTTTGCACAGCCAGACTTCATCCATGTCAGCATTTGACCTGTTACAATGTGCTGAGAGGTGTGGGGGAGGAGGTTTTAACTTTAAAATCTGCAGCAAAAATCTTTGACATACCTAACAGAGAGTATGATGCTCCCTTGTTCACTGCTGGGAAGATGGCGTAGTTTTGCTAAAATGGAAAACATAAACTTGGATTCAAAACTCCAGCAGAAATAAGCATCTTCTGCAACAAAACTTTGTTCCTGTTCACATTGTTATTGTTCTCTTTTCTTTCTGTCACTTGTTTTCCTCCGTTTTCATTTTGGAGTCCTTAATCGATACATCTTTTCTTTCCCTCTAACAATGAACAATTTTAAAATCCAGATAAATTAATTCAAACTAAGTAAAAGTATGGCCATTGTTACCCTCCCTGGGAAATTCTGTGAATGAGCAGCAGTAATCTTCTTACCTTTCCCACCGGTTTGAAAGTGCATGCGCAGCGCATGGACTTGGCAACTGACTCATAGTTATGACCGTTGCTGTGTCCCAAGGTCATGTGATCCCCTTTTGCGACCTTCTGACAAGCAAAGTCAATGGGGAAGCCAGATTCACTTAACAACCATGTTACTAATTTAACAACTGCAAGGATTCACTTAACAAATGTGTGCCGAAAGAAGTCGTAAAATGGGGCAAAACCAGTGGTAGGATTCAGCTGGTTCTCTCTGGATTGCTCAAACCGGTAGCGGCGATTTCAGGAGGCTCCGCCCACCCGCCCAGACGTAATACACAACTACTGTGCATGTGCAGAAGGCCATGTGCATGCGCAGAGGTGGCACGTGCGCTCACATTAGCAAACCGATAGGGAAGGTAAGTGGATAGCTCTGCAGACTAAGCACTGTAATTTAACACCAGCTGTCTGCAATTAAAGTAAGTTCGAATCTTGCCAGGCTCAAGGTAGACTCAGCCTTCCATCCTTTCTGAGGTAGGTAAATTGAGGACCCAGTTTGTGGGGGCAATAAGCTGACTTTGTATAAAATATACAAAAGTATGAAGAATATTGCTTAACGCATTGTAAGCAGCCCTGAGTCTCCGGAGAAGGGCGGCATATAAATCAATTTTTTTAAAAAATAAATCCCACCTTTGGGCAAAACTCACTTAACAACAAAAATTTTGGGGTCCATTGCAGTCGTAAGTTGAGGACTATCTGTAGTTCGTTTTGGAACAACATTTAATTCTTAATTACCTATTTAATTGGTTTAATCAATATACCGATCAGTACAGCTGTTGTTGATTAATTGGGGGCAATTTTAATAATTGGAGAGATGTAACAGATATATAGCCGCGTATAGGAAATTAAAAAGGGATGATTGTATTTTATCTGACGCATTGGACCAACCAGCTTTATCAACTGCCTTTCCTCCTGAATTCCATTTCTGGTTTGCCTTTTTAACCAGCTGGCAACCCAAACAGCGTCCTTTCCTTCCTACCTTCCAGTCCAGTTTTCTTAAAATATTTACAGAGCAGAATCTGTGCTGCAAAACGGTTGTGGCAAGGGCAGACATGTGTTGCAATCTGAGTAAATGGTACCAGGAGCCACAGTTTGACAACATAATGTGTCATATTTTAATGAGGGACAATGCAGTCCTCTTTAAACGTCATTAACGTTCAAGAAACGGCAAGTTTATGCATTGTGCTGGTTTCAAGACTGCGAGCAAGCATGGACTGTCCTAATAAATCAGCCATAAACAGACAAAGAAGATGAAATATTTACTCAATTCCCCCTTGATGGAAAAGAATCTCAGCAGGACTGTCTCACGCTTCGGCCCAACACCAGCTGATCTTAAGTCATTGTAGTCTAGCTCTTGATTTAATGCCTATCCCAAACGCTGCACCCCATCCCCAGCTAGAAGCATAAGAAATAAATAACAAGGAAGTAGAATAAAAGAAAACCAGGAGAGCCAAATCTCAGCTAAACTATGGATTTTTTTTTTCCTTTTGAAAAACTACCATCAAAAGCTTCAAAGGAATCCCATTGTTTACAAGTGGCCTACTAGACTCAAACTGCATCAGTATTTCTCCTATTAAAAATAAAAAACAGAGACACGGACAGAATTTTAATCAGGGCCCCGGTGGAAAGGAGTGGTGTCATAGTCTCGGTCCTAGCTATTTTAAAAATGTATAAGAGTATGGATAGCTGAATCAGTCTTTTTTTTTCCATTTCATGCCAGTTTCACATGTATTCAGTCATGCATTTTTTTCTTCTCTTTTTCCCCATCAGTCTGCATTTTTTTTAAAAAAAAACAAGTGTGCTAATTTCTATTAGCAAGATTCTAATTTTGTGACCAGTGGATTTTTTAAAGGGAAAGATGGAAAGACGGATCTGTACTTGTGATGAGGGTACTTTTGAACAGTTACAACCTTATTTGGCTAAGCTTGAGATGCAACGTGACCTAAATCAGGAGTAGATAAACAACTACTCTCCTAACATTTTGGATGATAATAATCTCCCAATTCCATGACCTATGGTCAAATATTCGGTAAGTATCCAAACTCTATGAGAACTATTCAGGGGTGGGCTTCAAAAATTTTAGCAAGGGGTTCTCTGCCCAGTTGATGGGTGGGCGTGGCCATGGTGGGTGTGGCCTAGTTGGCCTCCTGCACCATGGTGGTGGGGGGCGTTTTTGCCCACCCTGGGCTCCGGAGGCTTTTCTCAAGCCTCCGGGAGGGCGAAAACTGCCTCCCCAGGCTCCGGAGGCCCACTGAAGGCCGGAAACAGGCCCCTTCCTGAACTTCCAGTAGGTCTGTTTTTCGCACTCCCCAAGCCTCCATGCACACCCTGCACTTACCTGCATCCAAAATGGGCCGTGTGGAGACTCCTGGGAGGGAAGGGGCAGGGTGGGCGGAGGCAGCCAGTAGTGGAATTTGGGGGTTCTCTGAACTGCACAGAATCTTAGCTAGAGGTTCTCCCGAACCCCCAGCAGCCCACCCCTGGATCCATTCAATCACTTTATACTTCTCTTGACTCTTGGGAACTATTTTGATTGGGTATGTCTAGTTTGATGAAAAGAATTAGGGGTGACATGATAGCAGTGTTCCAGGGGCTGCCTGGAACAGGGGCTCCCTGGATCTCAGGGGCTGCCACAAAGAAGAGGGAGTCAAGGTAATCAAGAAGAGAAGCAACTCAGAAGTAAGGAGAAAGTTCCTGACAGTTAGAACAATTAATCAGTGGAACAACTTGCCTCCAGAAGTTGTAAATGCTCCAACACTGGAAGTTCTTAAGAAGAGACTGGATAACCATTTAGGTTAAATAATATAGGGTATCTTGCCTAAGCAAGGGATTGGACTAGCAAACCTCCAAGATCTATTCCAACTATGTTATTCTATTCTATTTTCACAAGCACACATTATGTTTCGAAAATGACTTTCATCCAGAGATGTGATAGGCCTAAAGTACCTGGTGAACATCAATGGAGGGAGAGAGAGATTTGAAGTCAGTTCTTTCTCCATATACTTTGATGTCTGCCTCCTTCAATATTACACCTAATTTCAAAACTGTGTTGCTCTGAAAGATAACAGTTTGTTTTGAGTAAGCTATTTATGAACAGACCCCATTCATTGGAATTGGGCCATGCAGAGGAAAATCATGTGTCTGAATGTTGTTGATATTCTTTCAGGGGAATTGAGATGTAGATGTTTCAAATTAGGTTCTTCCAACCTCCAATGTTTAACAGAAAGAAATATATCCTCTTGTGTTACAGTACCAGGAATGAAATGAGGGCTCAAAGCATAAAGCTTTAGAAAGTATAGAAATTTAATAAAATAAAAAATAAATAAAATAAATAACAGTGAACAATGAAAAAGTGTTACACACATCTATGTGTCTCTCTCACATTTATTTATTTATTTATTTATTTATTTATTTATTTATTTATTTATTTATTTATTTATTTATTTATTTATTTATTTATGTAATTTATATGCTGCCCTTCTCCCGTAGGACTCAGGGTGGCTTACAAAACAAAACAAAGAATTACATAAACAATTAAAATCAGTTTAAAATTAAATTAAAATCAATTAAAAATTATTAAAATTATTTGAAGTCACCCCTACGGATTCAGCCCATTTGGTGAAAAAGCCACGTCTTCAATTCGCGGCGGAAGGAGAGGAGGTCCGGGGCTGTCCTGAGGCCGGTGGGCAGCCCATTCCAGAGGGTCGGCGCTCCCACAGAGAACGCTCTCCCCCTGGGGGCTGCCAGCCAACACTGTCTGGCCGACGGCACCCTGAGGAGGCCCACTCTGTGTGAGCGCACCGGACGGTGGGAGGAAGGCAGGAGATGATCCTGCAGATACCCCGGGCCTAAGCCATGTATGTTAGAAGCATTTGTTTGCTTGTTTATTAACCCAATTTTATTATTTTTGTAGAAATAACTCAAGGCGATGAACATACCTATCACTCTTTCTTCTCCTATTTTCCCCACAACAGTTATGTGAGGTGGGTTGGGCTCAGTGACTGGCCCAAACTCACCCAGCCGCCTTTCAACCCTAAAGTGGGACTAGAACTCACAGTCTCCTGGTCTCTAGCCTGATTCCTTAACCCCTAGACCGAATTGGTTCTTTATTCATATGTCAATCGTATGGTTGACCCAACAAAATATAGCCTGGCTTTTTACGAAGTGTGAATTCACAAAGTTTAAAGACTTCAGGTCAGAGTCAACAAATCCACGTTAAAATTGCATAAGACATCTGCCAGATGTTTGAACTATTTTGAACAAGTCTCTGTCAGTGGAATATGTTAGAATTCTTACGCATAATCCTGCTGTTTCCTAAGGAGAAGGACCACATCCATGAACGGATAGAATTACAGATGACACTCATAGTTTTAGACCCAGACAGTCTGTTATTATTTTTCTTACTGGCTTTGTGGAACATTAAAGAGTTTACTGGAGGTGGGGGGGGGGAATAATGTCGTTTTCACTTTTACCACAAACTCCACTGCCCTACTCTAGTAAAATGTGTTGACTTGGTTGAGGATTCATTTATTTTACGAAACACACGCCCTCCTTTCCCCCTACCAGCAAACTGATGTTGATTTTTGTCTGTCTGCATAAATCCAAAAGCTGAGCTGTAAGCAGCGTGGTTGTATATAGACACACTTAAAGGAAAAACAATTTGTTCAGAGCGAGGGCTGCATTTTTTCCTTCTTCACCCTTAGATGTTTGTCTGGTGGTAACCCAGTGTGGTTCCTCACCAGACCATAGCCTGAACCAGGAGTGGTAGAATGAATCAGAGCAGTTTTGTTCTTCATGGCATTTTGACAGAAGTTCCAGAAGGTTTATCCCACAAAATTGTTCAATACAGGGTCTTCTCTAAGTTCCAAGGGGCCTAAACAAATGCCTTTTGGTAGACCCCCCATTTTTTGTGACTCCATTTATTCCTATGGGAAAGGGCCCTAGCAGCCTTAATGAAATGGCCATTGTCTGAGAGAGTGTGTACCAGAGCAACAGAATTATAGCTAATCAAAACAGCATCTCTCAAATCTATTCCTCCACCAAAACATGCCCTGGTCACCACCTTTTCAGCCATATCTTCATGAGGTTGCTTTCTCTCATACCCAGTCCACTCACATAACCATTTAAAGTTATTGTTCATTGTTCCTATTTATAACAGGAATTTTAAAGTAGCAAACAGCTCTTTCTTAAGAGTCCCAACTCTGGATCTATGTAGGGGTGGGCTGCTGGGGGTTCGCAGGGGTTCGGGAGAACCTCTAGCTAAGATTCTGTGCAGTTTGGAGAACCCCCAAATCCCACTCCTGGCTGGCCCCACCCACCCCATCTCGCCCCCCCCCAGGAGTCCCCACGTGACCTATTTTGTATGCAGGTAAGCACAGGGCGTTCGCAGAGCACCCTGCACTTGGGGAAGGCGAAAAACGGGCCTACCGGAAGTTTGGGAAGGCCAGAAACGGGCCTGGGGAGGCAGTTTTTGCCCTCCAGGAGGCTCGAGGAAAGCCTCCGGAGCCTGGGGAGGGCAAAAATGCCCCCCTCTGCCGTGATTCAGGAGGCCGACTAGGCCACGCCCACCATAGCCATACCCACCCAGCAACCGGGCAGAGAATCCCTTGCTAAAATTTTTAAAGCCCACCCATGGATCTATGTCCAAACTGATATGCCAAGGCTACTCTTTTGCTTTTCCAGCTGTTCTTCTGATGCACGTGCCTCCAAGAACCACCACAATCTTCTCTTTGCCAGCACTTCCTCTATACTCAGTTGCTAGAGCTGTTGTAATCTTTCTTTGCCATGTCTCCATGACAGAAGGATGAGATAACTACCACCAGCCCTGGCATCCTTAGGAGAAGCTTCACCCAAGCTGTGATCTTCAAGTTCAACATAGGACATTACTCATTAATGATCTAACTCATACAGCAGATCATTCCTTGGGCCAGATTTTGCAACGGGGTCAAGAAAATGGCATTAGGGCTGATGGTGGTTCCATAATCCTTCTGTCATGGATACTATATACTATTTTATCTTTAAATTGAAGATGGAAAGGGTCATCAACATAATTTCCTGTAAGTTATCTCTTGGGAAACTAGAATGTCATTTGCTTCTTGGAGCATCTTTGAGTGATCAAATGAATAAGACTACTACAACCCAGATGGTCCAAAAGTTGAAAACCTGAAGTACAAGTGAGGCTACAATATTGATATAGATCAATATATAGATATGTAGCAATGAGGAAATAATAGGGAAGAAACAGGATTTAATAGTTCTTTTCCATTAAATACTAAAGTTATTATTTACCTGAACAATTTCAAATTGTGAAATACTGGTTTGATAATGATTCCATCAATTGTCAATTGCTCATGTCCATGTAGAGTGTGATGCTATGCTTGCAGTAGTATTAGGGGAGAGATCCAGAACATTGATTGTGTCATGATTTGGGGGACCTTTTTTTCAGTTTCTGAGATTTGAAGATATATTTAGGTCACCACATGTAGTTTCAGTCCTTGTCCGTCTTGGCTGTTATGATCTGGTTGTTCACAGATCCAAGTTGGAGTATTGCCTTTCTTACTCATATAATTACAATCTTTTTTGTGGGAAATGGAGGCAGTCGAATTTGAGATGAAGACGTCCAAGCAGTTGTGGTGAGTTGGAGATTAGCCTGGAGTCTCTAAAGGCATGGATGAGGTTGAGCATGTTAGAATTGAAAGAGAAAGGAAACACAATGAAGAAGATGAAAAAGTAAAGAGATAGACGTTGAATTTTTCTCAGAATGACAAGCATTCTGAGAACAGCCCTACTTAAATTAACATCAGACAGCTTAACCAAAAAGATTGCTAGGAAATTTTGTGAATGACACCCTAGCAACATCCCTGGCTCCATTTTTCTCACTGAACTGCAACTATTGTGTAGGTTGCAGAGAAAAAGGGAAAGAGTCCTTCTTAAAGTTTTCTTTTAAAAAATACCAGCAACCTCCAGTTCTTCCTCATCTCACTCTTGGCCTCAGTCGGAAGAATAGAAGGAGAGATGGAAAAATGGGGCTACTCTGTCAAGGGATTAAATACATCTGCCTTGCTCTCTTGCTAAATGGCTTTCAGAATTCACTGTAACCATTGTTTAAGGAGCCCTTTAATTTTTCCTCCCTTTGTCCTCATGTTCTTCCTTGGAGGGCAGATCTGTAAATTACCCTCTGAGCTTTTTCAGCTGAAGAACCAAATGGTGATGCTTACTTAATCTCCAGAGCTAATCTTGGAATTCATTCCTTTGGGAAGTTCTCTTGGCACGTCATTTATTCTGCAATCCTGAGAGCTCCAAAATTGTGTTTAAAAAGTTGTTGTATAGCTGCTAAGCTCCTCAAGAATGAGTGACATTTATTTGTTTATTTATTGTTTGTTTGTTTATCATTATCTATGCTGCCTATTTCACTAATATAGAATAGAATAGAATAGAATAGAATAGAATAGAATAGAATAGAATAGAACAGAACAGAACAGAACAGAACAGAACAGAACAGAACAGAACAGAATTCTTTATTGGCCAACTGTGATTGGACACACAAGGAATTTGTCTTTGGTGCATATCAGGGTGAAATCCAGCAGGTTCTGACAGGTTCTGGAGAACCGGTAGTGGAAATTTTGAGTAGTTCAAAGAACCGGTAGCGGAAATTTTGAGTAGTTCGGAAAACTGGCAAATACCACCTCTGGCTGGTCCCAGAGTGGGGTGGGAATGGGGATTTTGCAATAACCTTCCCCTGGAGTGGGATGGGAATAGAGATTTTGCAGTATCCTTCCCCTGCCATGCCCACCAAGCCATGCCCACCAAGCCACGCCCATCTAGCACACCATGCCCACCAAGCCACGCCCACAGAACCGGTAGTAAAAAAATTTGAATTTCACCACTGGTGCATATGCTCTCAGTGTACATAAAGAAAAAATAAAATATATTCATCAAGAATCATAAGATATAACTCTTAGTGATAGTCACAGGATACTAATAAACAATCTAATCATACTAGGAAGCAATAAAAACAATATAAGTTGTAAAGATACAAGCAACATGGATATAGCCATAAGTGGGAATAGATCAGTACTAGTAAGGATGAGAAGAAGAATAGTAATACAATCTTAGTAGTTAATTTGACAGTATTGTGGGAATTAGTTGTTTAGCAGAGTGATGGTGTTCGGGGAAAAACTGTCCTTGTGTCTAGTTGTTCTGGTGTGCAGATGCCCTATAGTGTCATTCTGAGGGTAGAAGTTGAAACAATCTATGTCCAGGATGCGAAGGGTCTGTAAATATTTTCACAGCCCTCTTTTTGACTGGTGCAGTATACAGGTCCTCAATAGAAGGCAGGTTGGTAGCCATTGTTTTTTCTGCAGTTCTAATTATCCTCTGAAGTTTGTGTCTGTCTTGTTGGGTTGCAGAACTGAACCAGACAGTTACAGTATATAGGTGCAGATGACAGACTCAATAATTCCTCCATAGAACTGAATCAGCAGCTCCTTGGGAAGTTTGAGCTTTCTGAATTGGCACCGAAAGAACATTCTTTGTTGTGCTTTTTTGATGACGTTTTTGATGTTAGGTGTCCATTTTAAGTCTTGAGATATGATAGAACCTAAAAACTTGAAGGACTCTACTGTTGACACTGTGTTGTCTAGTATTGTAAGATGTGGTAGTATAGGAGGTTTTCTTCTAAAATCTTCCATCATTTCTATGGTGATATGATGACTCTGGTCAGCTACCATTTATCCCTACCATTTTACTAATCTGCCTATCACAAGGGTACCATATTTAAGATGCAAAAAATGTAAAGACCAGGAGCAGGCAACAAAGAAGTACAGGTAGACCTACTATCCTAACAAAAGGGAATTTTTCACTTGTTCTCTCTGCTAGAAGCACGGTGCAGAGCTTAGGATTCTTCCTATTAAGATCTTTCTGTATCTTATTAATACTGTGGTTCTGATTCACGGAAGTCCAACATCAAGAAGAAAGAAAGGGCTGTTGGTGTTTCCATAAAGGCCAGGAAGGAGGAACCAATATAAGACTTCTCTTTCTGATGCTGGAGCTTTCCAACCTCAGAAGGAGAATCTGATTTTATTATTCCTAGGAAACTGATGGGGATTCACTTGAACGAAGGGAGCATCTTGTCATCTATCATCTCTTTCAAAAAGGAGAGAGCACAGTGGCTTATGAGGTTAGGGCATTGGGATGACAATCAGCAGGCTTGTGTTCGAGACCCAGTTGCTGCACCAGGAGGGGGTGAGCTCCCATCATACACTCCAGCTCCCGCCAACCCAGCAGTTCAAAAGCAGGCAACTGCGAGTAGATAAATAGGTACCACTTTGGTGGGCCACTTAACAGGAATATGAAACTGGGTGTGTCCCTCTCCCCAGGCAACAGTGAGGTCACCCTTCAATCCTTTCAACCTGGAAGCACAACACAACTGTAGTCATTTCAGAAAGGAACTTCAAGGGCTGAGAAACCAAGTGATAAAACATGTTGAGGTCATCTTCCCAAGCAGACTTGTGCCTTTGTGGTCTTAGTGATGTCCCAATTCTGTTGTGAATCAGAGATCATGGAGCAAAGTTGCTTAAGGATTTTTTTTAAATCATCCAGACTATGGGTCCAAACAAAATTATCTCTCAGTGTTTCCAAATTCTGCAGTGCAGATTTTGGCTCTATATGGTTCCAAATACATTTAGCATACTTTGCATACAAAAATTAAAATACATTTTAAATATATATTTACATTTACACATTTGCATGTAGTTCTTTTTTTTTAATTTTTTGATATAATACAGAAGCAGAACCAAATGAACTAAAATCAACAACTGGTAAATATATATATAAACTATCTATTAACTGACTGACCAACTTATAAAGTACATAAAGTGGCCTAAGATGAGACAGGTGAAGGTCTTTTGTGTTGTAGATAAGCTGGCCCAGCCTTTCTGGGCAGGGGTGGGTTCTACTTACCATTACTACTGGTTCGCAATGGTATAGGACCGGACCGGACCAGGAGCAACCCACCACTGTTTCTGGGGCTATTAGCAAAGGTGGGGGCTGCTTTCCAATAGCACGTTTCTCCTTTTCTCATCCAGGGAAATATAATATTCTGCCTTTTTATTATTTCCTAAAATATTTCATTCTTCTAGGAGAGGGGTGGGTGCTAACTGCCTACAATAGGCTTCACTTTGTATTCCTCTGACTATCCCATTCAGGGGTATGTGGATTGCAATTTTCCACAGGTATACATATCTACAGGTAGTGTAGATAAACAATGACTTATCAGAACCATAAGATTGCAGTAGACTGAATAGTCACTGGAACTGGAGATGCATTCATGTTATGGGCCTTGCCAGTTAAGACGAAATTCTTAATAACGCGACCAACCTGCCCTTCCACTCCAGCCATGCCAACAGGAAGATTCTGGAATTCAGTATTTGTTACCTATGTAAACATGTATGTAGAGGGACACGGTGGCTCAGTGGCTAAGATGATGAGCTTGTCAATCGAAAGGTCGGCAGTTCAGCTGTTTGAATCCCTAGTGCCGCGTAACGTGGTGAGCTCCCGTTATTTGTCCCAGCTTCTGTCAACCTAGCAGTTCGAAAGCATGTAAGAAATGCAAGTAGAAAAATAGGGACCACCTTTGCTGGGAAGGTAACAGCGTTCCGTGCGCCTTTGGCATTTAGCCATGCCGGCCACATGACCACGGAGACGTCTTCGGACAGCGCTGGCTCTTCGGCTTTGAAACGGAGATGAGCACCGCCCCCTAGAGTCGGAAATGACTAGCACATATGTGCGAGGGGAACCTTTATCTTTACCTATGTAAAGAAAAGAAACAGAATTAAATCCTACATTAAAGTAAAGTTTATGACTCCGCTTCTTCCAAGACTCCAATTGGTATGTTTCTTCATTATTCACTTTGGGCGATGACAGAATGGGGTACGGGATGAAAGACAACTCTGGCTTATTCCTTATGGAGGAGTTTTTCCCGCCACTGGCTGTGAAAAGAGTGGGCAGCACTGCCAGAGGAAATCAACCATCATAAACCAAAATCAGGGCAGCCCCATTGGGAAGAGATGCCATAAAAGCACATCAGGACTGAAAATCAGGACAGCAAATTTCATGCCAGTTATAGTTTCCTGCCAAATCAAGGCTTGATGGATTCTGCCCACAAATCCCTGTTAGTCTGCATATTACCTCAGACTGTTTAATCTAGCCTGCTCAGCACAGACTGTCCTATTCACTTTAATGGCTGCAACCTCTCACTTCACAGTCACTTAAAATCCGAAAATACTTTCTGGCTGTTAACCAAATGTGGTGCAACTTGATCCAAAGAGGTCACAGAGTATTATGAATTACCAAGATTCAGTCACTGGGGATGAGGAACTGTCTGTATCAGCTACACCACAACTTCCTAGTATTTTATCTTTATTTTATTTTTTTGCCATCTTACAATTTCCCTCATGGGAAACAATCAGCAGCTGCCAATAATGAACAGCGTCTTTATTTGCCTTTCTAGGATAGTATGAATTAAAGCCCATCTCACCTGTCTTCTCTATAACCCTGTAAAACCCACCTGGGCATTAAGAAGACCTTGGTATGATATATGTTTAATGCTGTCTGATAAGTAAGGTTTCACATCCCTGTCTCATGTGATCAGAATACAAAGCACTTCAATGCCAGAGTGGTGAAGAGCCCTGGGACAGCTGATTCCTAAAACTCAATGGCAATTTCCCCTCACTTCCCTGTCTTTTTCTCCCTTGTTTCTTGAGCAAACAGTTATAGTAGTTTCAAATCCAAGGGTGCGCACAGTGGAATACAAATCACGAGTTAAGTTACATAACTTTGGCAGAATTTTACTCATGTACAAACGGAGAAGAAATGGCAGGTGTTCTCTTCTCTTCTTAATTCATGCTCTGACCCAGCTCCCCAAACATGACAAACCCTCTGAAGTGAACTCAAAGATTCCTTTATTAGGAGCGCCAGCAGCCCCGGCAAAAAGTTTCTCTCTCACCGCAGGCTAACAAATCTGTCTGGCAGGGAGATGAATAATTGTCTGCCACATCTATTCATCTCCGCGCCCTGCCTTTTATCCCCAGAGCTAGGATGGGGCTTTGCTAGCAGCGGTGGCTCTTCCGTCCCAAGGATCGGCCCACAGATTTCCACTGCTCTCCTCTCCTCTGCCTTCTGCGCATCCATGCGTCAGGCACTGGGCCCAACGGTTCCTCCTCTTCCTCATCAGCCACCTCCAGACTTGGGGACTGTTGACTCTCCATCTGAGGGCTACTGGATGGCCCAGGCTTTGCATCTGTCTCTCTCTCTGACAGCTCCATTCCCTCTTCCTCCTCAGAGCTCTCAGGTTGCCTTGATGCTGACCCTCACTCCCACACCTCCTCATTTGATTCAGCTGCTGGAAACACTGGTGGCCAAGAGGACACAACAATCCAAGTCAGTTATTTCCATTGTAGGCTTCACATTTATTTTATTTTTTTTTGCTTCCTAAGGAGCTAAGCTTTTGAACAGTTATTGAATAGATAATAATAGCACTTAGCAACAGCACTTAGTCTTATATACCATTTCACCATGCTCTCTAAATGGTTTACAGAGTCAGCCTATTGCCCTCTACAATTTGGGTCCTCATTTTACCGACCTTGAAAGGATGGAAGGCTAAATCAACCTTGAGCCAATCAGGATCGAACTCCTGACAGTGAGCAGACTTAGCCTGCAGTACTGCATTATAACCACTGTGCCATAATCAGTACAATTCCACTGATGGCAGTGAAATGTTCTACTCTATGCAGTGGTGACCTCCAGTATCAATGGAGGTTATACCAAGATATTAGATAGGATTAAAATAAGCCAGATGAAATATCTTCAAAGATCCACCCAATGAAGGCATTGATTTGTTCCTACCCAATCCAGGCAATCTGAGAAGGAATAACCATTCCAATCTTCTTTTTTTTCTTTGCAATGTAAGGGTTAAAGAAAAGGTTAGAAGAGAAACCACACCCAGATCCAACTAGCAAGAGGTATGAACTGTATAGAAAATACACTTTTGTTTGGTTATGAAGAAACATCCCCAAAGTCAGATGCAGACTAACTTTTAGCTACACACCTTCCCAGCAAACAGCAAATTTTGAAGCTTCAGGTAAAGAGGATTCATTTTAGGATGAGTAACCACAGTTTGCATGCTGGAGGCTCCTAAAGGAATGCTGTAAATAAGGAATGTAGAATTATAATGGCTGAGTCTTTGATCCTTCATACATCAAAAAAAATGCAAAGTTAAAAATAAACAAATAAAAAAGATTTGAAAAAGAAAAAGCTCAGGAAAGAAACAGAGTGAAAGTGCAAGAAAGAAAGAGAAAAAGAAGGAAAACAGAAAAAGAATGATTTCCAGCTTGCTTTGGTACAGATATAAGTAAACAATAGATCAAATTTTTATTCTGAGATTAACAGTTGTTTACATTATTTCCATAATCCCATATCTAATCATCAAAGCCCCATATCAATTATTAATTTCAGTTTCGCACAAAAAGTCCAGAAATGGTTCATATCGCTTTAATCACTGTTTGGTGAGGAAACTACAACTGATTTATTTAATTGCACCAAACTCTAAATAAAACAGGAATGGAATCTAGACTCATGCTTCTCAACTTTGGCAACTTTAAGATGCATGGACTTCAATTCCCAGAATTCCCCAGGCAGCCTGAAGTTCACCCATCTTAAACTTACCAAGATTGAGAAACAGATAAGGATTACCCATTCCTCTTTTATTGGTTCTTACTTGAAGTTTGTGACTTTTCTCTTTTGGGGAGGTGAGTTTTGAATTCTCTTCCTCCTAAAAAAGAAAACTGAAAAATACTTTCCCTCAGATCTGGAGAGGGAGGCTGGCCCATTTCCTAACCTTTATATTATCAGGATAATATACAGTTAGTAATACAATTAATAAACAACCTTGCTCAAGCTTCATAAACCTAGAAAGAAACTCACGTGTCAGACAATATTAGCATAAATTATTGTAATTAAGAATAATAAATCTCTGGGTTTAGTTGGCAGAAACCCTCTAGACACTGTCTGAATAAAGAACTCCAGTATATAACAAAAGTGAGATCATGATTTTGATCAAAGACAGTGCTGCCAGATCTCATCTTCAAGGTGCTTTGGATTGTTAGTTAATGAAGCTTCCAGAAGGATTAGCTACAAACACAGGTGAGCAATTTTTCTCAATGACACATAGGCCTTCTCTTGTTCTTTATGGACTTGTGGTTCATCTGCCTCTTGAAAACTTGGAGGACATTCAGACAACCACCCAAAACCATCAACCTGTCCGGGAATTTGGATTACACTCCTGTCTGCTTCACTTTCCACCCAATTAATGGATGTCAACATCAACTAGTCTAGATTAGTTTAACAGGATACAGTAATGTTTGCAGACAGCTCTTACTAGTAGACTTTGGTGATTTACTTCCAGAAATCATTATAAGCTTGTCATTCTTAATTATCCCAATAGCATTCAATAGTTTCTTGGCCACCGGTAAGTCAATAAAGCATAGCCAAAATAAAATAAAAAAATCCATCAACACATTCTCAAGGATAGTCTTTGACTCTACTGAAATTAGGGCGAGAGAGAGAGACAGAGACAGAGAGAGAGAGGGAGGGAGACATGTCAAAGTCTTAATGTATCAATACGGCAGATTGAAGAGGGAAAAGCTAGAAAACCCATCTTCCTTCCTTAGTCCACTTTTCCTGTTGTACACATCTTCTATACATATCTAGGAAAAATATGTGTTTTTATATAAATTGAAAACATGACAGCCAGCTGGATGGGTCAATGGGCCAGTCCATAGTAAATATGGAATAAAATATGGAAAATAACAGAATAAATAAATTTGGTGGTGTTTGTAGCACACGATTAAAACCTGATCCTTTTGATGTGAGTGCAACATCAACACTTGCCTCCAGAAGTTGTGGGTACTCCAACACTGGAGATTTGTTTAAGAAGAGATAGGACAACCATTTGTCTGAATTGAATACAAGCTAAGTGGACATAACCTTCCAGATGACCCTCACTCTGTCAAGGACCTTGGAGTACTCATATCAAATGATCTAAGTGCCAAAGCCCACTGTAACAACATCGCCAAAAAGACATTAAGGGTTGTAAACCTAATCTTGCGTAGCTTCTTCTCCGGTAATATTGCACTACTAACTAGAGCATACAAAACATTTGCTAGACCAATTCTTGAATACAGCTGATCTGTCTGGAACCTGCACTGCATATCGGACATTAATACACTTGAGCACATCCAGAAATATTTCACAAGAAGAGTCCTCCACTCCTCTGCTCACAACAGAAACCCTTATGCCACCAGACTTGAAATTCTGGGTTTAGAAAATTTAGAACTACGCCGCCTTCGGTATGACCTAAGTATAGCTCATAAAATCATCTGCTTCAATGTCCTACCTGTCAATGACTACTTCAGCTTCAACCACAACAATACACGAGCACACAATAGATACAAAGTGTGAACCGCTCCAAACTCAATTGCAGAAAATATGACTTCAGTAACAGAGTTGTTAATGCCTGGAATGCACTACCAGACTCTGTGGTCTTATCCCAAAAACCCCCAAACTTTAACCTAAGACTGTCTACTGTTGACCTCACCCCATTCCTAAGTGGTCTGTAAGGGGCATGCATAAGAGCACCAGCGTGCCTACTGTCCCTGTCCTAATGTTTCCTTTAATTGTATTCATTTTATGTATTCAATTCATGCTTATATATATTATCTAATATGTACTCAACAAAATAAATAAAATAAAATAAAAATAAAATACTATATAGTATGGCAAAAAAAATGATATAGGGTTTTCCTGCCTGAGTAGGGGGTTGGACTAGAAGACCTCCAAGGCCCCTTCCAACTCTGTTATTCTGTTATACTCAAGCAAAAGACATAGGACTGCAATCCATCCTGCCACAATCACCATCTTGATTTGTTTTCCACTTCACACACATACACACATTTCCAGCAATGCTGAATGGCAAACTAATTATGAAACTTCAAAATCATGAAGCTAGGATTTGACTGTACTATTCCAATGCAATGAAGGTTTTTAAGCAATGATAGATATCAATACAGGGTAGTCTTCAATTTACAATCATTCATTTAATGACCATTCAAAGTCACAACCACACTGAAAAAAGCGACTTTTTCTCACACTTACGACACTTACACCATCCCCGTGGTCACGTGATCAAAACTCAGATGCTTGACAGTTGGTTCCTATTTATGATGGTCACCGTGTCCCAGGGTCATGTGATCATTTTTAGTGATCTTCTGACAATTAAAGTCAATGGAGAAACCAGATTCACTTACCAACTGTGTTGCTAACTTAACAACTGCAGTGATTCACTGAACAACTGTGGTAAGAAAGTTCGTAAAATGGGGAAAAACTCAGTTAACAACTATCTCGCTTACCAACAGCTCAGCTGTGGTTGTAAGTCAAGGACTACCTGTATACAGATATACTGAGCTGTATTGTCTTTAGTTGATTGGACATGTCCAGTGCAGTTCACTGAGGATTAGTACAGAATCCACCCAAGTCTAGGGAGGGAAACTCAGAACTTTACTTTATAAAGCAAACTCATCGTTGTGCCAAAAGGTTGGGTGGAATAAATACAAAAACAGGCCTTTTGACATTTGTCTCAATAGCAGGGTAGAGCAATACAGAAGCCAGAATACCAAGAGGCTTCAATAATGATCTGGAAGGGAAAATACTTGTTTTGTTGGTCATGGATTTCCTTTTTGACCGTCACTGGATGTCTTTTTCTAGGGTTTTGGTGGAGAAAGATGGAAAAAAACGCAAGGATGAAATATGACCTGTTGTTTGCCAGGCACCGCCTTTCTGTTCATGGTGGAAAAGAAAAAACAGCAGCTTTTATAAAGCAACAAAGAATATCCAAGTAAGAGAGAATCCATTCACCAATTTGCAATAGCTGACTTCCTATCCAATCCTTTAGTCAATTACCAAATGTGGGCTTTGTTTTGTGACATCCAGGATCCATCCAGAATTAGACAGTATGTAGTAGCTGCATATCGTCATGAAGATATCGTTGAGCTGCCCAAAAAGCCAACATAGTTCTAGGTTACATAAACAGAGGGATAGAA
This sequence comes from Pituophis catenifer annectens, assembly GCF_029215685.1. NCBI lineage: Eukaryota > Metazoa > Chordata > Lepidosauria > Squamata > Colubridae > Pituophis > Pituophis catenifer. The sequence continues at coordinate 70,090,847 of NW_027256888.1, read as the reverse complement.
TCAAGATCACATGAAGTGTTAATGCCCCTTTATAAGGCCTTGATAAGACCACACTTGGAATACTGCATCCAGTTTTGGTCGCCACGATGTAAAAAAGATGTGGAGACTCTAGAAAGAGTGCAGAGAAGAGCAACAAAGATGATTAGGGAACTGGAGGCTAAAACATATGAAGAACAGTTGCAGGAACTGGGTATGTCTAGTTTAATGAAAAGGACTAGGGGAGAGATGATAGCAGTCTTCCAATATCTCAGGGGCTGCCACAAAGAAGAGGAAGTCAAGCTATTCTCCAAAGCACCTGAGGGCAGGACAAGAAGCAATGGGTGGAAACTAATCATGGAAAGAAGCAACCTAGAACTAAGGAGAAATTTCCTGACAGTTAGAACAATGAATCAGTGGAACAACTTGCCTCCAGAAGTTGTGAGTGCTCCAACACTGGAAGTTTTTAAGAAGAAGTTGGATAACCATTTGTCTGAAGTGGTGTAGGGATTCCTGCCTAAGCAGGGGGTTGGACTAGAAGACCTCCAAGGTCCCTTCCAACTCTGTTATTCTATTCTATTTTAAACTAAAAAAGGATTGTATAATTGTATTAAAAATATATAACTTCAGATCATTGTGATCCTCATGTTCATCATGGAAAACAGAAAAGAAATAGAGTTGGAAAAATACATTATCAAAATAGCAACATCACACCTTCCTTGCTTAAAAAAAAAAAAAAACCTCCTTGATCCTTTGTCAAAAAAAAAAAAGCCGCCCTAATTTAAATACAGACAATATCAGCACATGTTAATAATTTGTTGCTGCAGATCAATAATTTGGTAAAAGGCAATTTGACCTAGCCCAAATATTCTTTCAAACGTGTGCCTGCAAAAATGGACAAACTTTTCAAACAAGGCCTGAAATCAGTAGCTGAACTCTCATAAGAGTTACGTAATTCCACCCAGATGTTGTTACATCTTACTACAAAAAAGTAAAATTTCAAAAGTTCTGGCACCAAATGTTTACTGTTTCATTTTTTTGTTTTCGATCAAACAATAGTCAAACCTTTTAAGTATTCTTGAAGCACCATTAAGGCGTGTTTTGAGTTCTGCATTATTGATCCAACTACTCCTGGAATCAGTGAGAGGTATTATATATCCAATGTTACTTCCTCCTTAGCTTTGTTTGTGCATTCTTTTTAAAATTAAGCAGATTGCTTATTCTATTTGTCCTTGAAAGAGCCTGCTTGCCCTTATCTCAGCAAAGTTCTGCATAGCTGGGTATAATCCAGGGGTGGGTTCTATTTACCTTTACTACCGGTTCGCAACGGGGCTGTGCATGCGCGCTTGCTTCACTCGTGCGCATCTGCACTCTTCTGCGCAAGTGCAGAAGCTTCTGCACATGCACAGAAGCGTTTTGATGACGTCAGGGTCAGTGGGCGGAGCCTCCCGCAGGTTTTACTACCGGTTCTATAGAACCGGCGCGAACCGGGGGCAACAAACCACTGGTATAATCCCAAAATGTATGGAAAAGTAAAGAGGTCATACTTATAGGAGAAGGAATGGCAGAACCTGGGGGTGGAGTGAAAAGAGGAATCACCCTGAAATACCGAGGTAGACATAAATGAACTAAGTCCAACCCCCACCCTTGAGTGCCATTGACCCTTATCTAACTCTAACCAGGTGCTGACTGTTAGTTGAGAAGATTCCTGTACATAGGTTTGGAGCAATAAATCAGCTTAATTGAGCCTTCAAGTTTGGATCTGAAATTTTGCACCTGATAGTACAAGCCCATTACTATTTTGGAAATTCAATGACAAAGGTCAAAACCCATTCCTATCAACCAGCTCAGCAACAAAGTTGAGTGTTCTGAATTCCACTTCAGAAGACTGACTGACTCAAGAAGCTTATATACGCCTCCTTTAGTGACTGCCTCAGACAATGGCCATTCATACGTTAAGACAGTGATTTAAAAGGTGTGACCAATCTTCACATTTATGACCTTCACATGTCTGTTCAGCAAAGTAAGATCATACAGTCACATTTTCACTTAGCGGCCACTTGCTAAACAACTGCGGTGTTTGTCCCAACTATGGTCACTAAAGGAGAACTACTTGTATCAAGATTGCTGTCCTTTAGGTAGGACATTTCAGGTGGAAAAAATGAACTGTACCCGGAAACCCAATGGAGGCCAACCAAAATGATAAAGCACAAAAATTAAATTGTCCGTAGGATACGGGTTCTACCAAGGGCCCTCTCCAGTGGTGGGTTGCCCCTGGTTCGGATCGGTTCGCAAGAATCAGTAGTAAAACCGGCGAGAGACTCCGCCCACTGACTCAGACATCATCATAGGTGATCTGCGTATGCACAGAAGAGCACGTGTGGGCGCGAGTGAAGCAAGTGCGCGGGCGCAGGCACAATGCAAACCAGTAGTAAAGGTAAGTAGAACCCACCCCTGGCCCTCTCGGCTGACTTTTGGACAGATTGGAAGCTTCTTAGAACTTTTCCAAATGTAATTCCATGTGGAATGATTCTGCTGCAATCACAGCTGGAAACCAAATGCAACTAGATCAAAATTCAATAGAGAATGATATGGCTCAGGGGGGTAAGCAACCATGGCCACCTTGCGATCTGTGGACTTCAACTCCCAGAATTCCATGCTGATTTAGGAATTCTGGGAGTTGAAGTCCACAGGTCATAAGGTGGCCAAGTTGCCCACCCCATGTAGGTGGTACATCACACATTCCTTCATGAGAAGAAATACTAGATCCATACACCGTACTCAGCTTCGTATAAATCTGTGAGAAACTCGATAATAACTATAAAGCATCAGCCATCCTTGATGTGCCTTCCCTGACCCACATTTTCTTTTTCCTGCTATACATGCAAACTGGAACGAAGTAAAGCTTTCAGGAACAGGGCAGATGTACTTCTAAATCAATCAAGCTTTTGGTAGAAGCATTGCAATTATACACAATCATAGTCTAGGTTACCAATTCATGTCAGGCCAACGATCACAACACAAAGCCTATGCATGTTGCGGTCTCTCGTTTAACCTCCCTAGAATTACATTTATAGACTGAGGGAGAAACCAATTTCTTCCAGTTAGCCGACTGTCATTAGAGGCTGCATCTTTCCTTGGTAGAATATAGACTTCAGCAGGAAGAGAAAGAGACGTCTGTTGGGCACTTCTTCCCCCTCCCTTCTTTTGTTACAAATCTACGTTTATAGATTATTTGAAATGCACAAACTATAGCTAGGGATCTAACCTCATTCATATGCCTCAATTTACTGGCTGAATTACAGTTCAGAACAGGAAGGAAGCGATGTTAATTACATTCCCCCAAAGAAACGTATGTCTTGTTACTGTGCTTTCTTAAATACGAGAAGGAAGTCAAAAATGCATTCTAACTTCTGCCCCAACTGGCTTCTTGAATTTAGGGATACATTTTCCTCTCTTTCTTTCTCTGTCAATTTATTTGAAACCATTATGATCTTTTTTTATTATTATTGAAAAGTTTTATAAAAGATACAAACATTTTCTCCCCCCTCCCACCCCTCCCTCAACTTCCCAGAACAAGTGCAGGGTATAACATTCACAAACATAAAACTAAAATATGCTAACAATTTGTTGACTTCAAATTCTCCCTAGGTCTTTAACTCCTTATAATTCAAAACACCGTAAACATAAACTAAAGATTAAAAATGTTTCATTCATAAGCTATATGAAACTTCTTAGTCTGGTACTTGTTTTGAATATAGTCAATCCATCTTCTCCACTCCGATATGTATCTTTCGTTTGAGTGATCTTTAAGATAGGATGACCATTATGATCTTATAGTTCATTATCAGGCATGGCTTGACTGTTCTTCAAAGACTGTGTTAATAGAATAACAGAGTTGGCAGGGACCTTGGAGGTCTTCTAGTCCAACCCCCTGCTCAAGCAGAAAACCCTATACCAGGGGTCTACAACCTTGGCAACTTTAAGACTTGTGGACTTCAACTCCCAGAATTCCAGCAAAGCTGGCTGAGGAATTCTGGGAGTTGAAGTCCACAAGTCTTAAAGTTGCCAAGGTTGGAGACCTCTGTCCTATACCATGTCAGACAAATGGTTATCCAATCTTTTCTTAAAAATCTCCAGGGCTGGAATACCACAACTTCTGGAGGCAAGTCATTCCACTGGTTGATTGTTCTCACTGTCGGGAAATTTCTCCTTAGTTCTAGTTTGTTTCCCTCCTTGATTAGTTTCCATCCATTGCTTCTTGTCCTGCCTTCAGATACTTTGGAGACTAAGTTGACCTCCTCTTCTTTGCCTTAGTTCCTTAAATATTGGAACATTGCTATCATGTCTACTCTAGTCCTTCTTTTCATTAAACCAACTTATCCAATTCGTGCAACCGTTCTTTATATGTTTTAGTTCCAGTCCCCTAATCATCGTTGCTGCTTTTCTCTGCACAGTTTTCTACAATCTCAACATCTTTTTTATGTCGTGCCAACCAGAACTGAATGCAGTTCAGTTCCAAGTATGGACATACCAAAGCATTATAAACCTTATGAAACATTATGTACCTTATGATTCTTGACAAATGTATCTTTTCTTTTATGTACACCGAGAGCATATGCACCAAAGACAAATTCCTTGTGTGTCCAGTCACACTTGGCCAATAAATAATTCTATTCTATTCTATTCTATTCTATTCTATTCTATTCTATTCTATTCTATTCTATTCTATTCTATTCTATTCTATTCTTGCTAACACTTCATGTGATCTTGGTTCTATTCTTCGATTACTGCAGCCTAGGATTGTGTTGGCTTTTTTCACAGCTGCAGCACAATGCTGGCTCACATTTAAGTGACTGTACACTTGTTTCTTCTTTAGATCAAGTTTTCCTCATCCTTCCTAAATCTTCCCTTTCTATCTTTCTGAATCTTGACTTGCCTTTTCAACTCATCCTCATTATTATTATTATTATTATTATTATTATTATTATTATTATTATATGATGATGATGATGATGATATACACAACAATGTGAAATGACAGCTGCCAGTTCTTTAGATGCTGTTGGCTGAGAAGTGTGGTCCAAGATATTTAGCATGGCATCCAGTGTGCCAATAACCACTGGAACCACCATGCTAGTTCATGTCACCATCTTTTAACTTTGGTTTTCAGATCTTAATACTTAATCACACTAAGTATTGTAATATTCTCCAGTTCTTTCTCTTGTATTCTATTACGTATTCCCTGGTATTGCCAGATTCATTATCCACACTTTCTTCTGTTCAACCACAGTTAAATCTGATAAGGGATAAGCTAAGACTATCAGTTTGTATTCAGGCTTCTCACAACCTTTTAAGCTGCTTATTTTTTATTACCTTTAAAAATTATTATTACTTTTTGTTTGTTTGTCGCACAGCCAGCCAGATGTTCAGACTGAATTTGGCATTTTTGTCCTTCTTCCCTTCCCTTCCCAAGGATCTGGGATAGGCAGATGCTGATGTTTGATAATGTTAGAAATATCATCGCAGGATGTAAGCTGTTCCAAATAAAGCTGCCTTTTGCAATTGACTGATGTAAAATTTGTCAATGCCAATGGTGTTCTAGTGGTGCTCCAATTGTTTTAGGATTGCACCCAAAGCATCTATTACTATTGGTACTGCCTTTGCTTTCTTTTGCCACAGTTATTCTATTTCTATTTGCAGGTCTTTGTATTTTGTTATCTTCTCCAGTTCTTTCTCTTCTCTTCTGCTCTCTTCAGATACTGCCACGTCCACAATCTGGACTTTTGTCTTACTTATCGACTATTAATAATAATCAGTGGTGAAATGTAAAATTTGTTACTACCGGTTCTGTGGGCGTGGCTTGGTGTGTGTGTGTGGGGGTAATGTGACTGGGTGGGCGTGGCCAACTTTTTTTTTTTTTTACTTTTAAAACCATTTTTTCTACAACCTCTTCGGCCTTTTAAAAGCCTCTGACGATCCCAGCTGAGCCGCACGATCATCAGAGGCTTTTTTTTTTACTTTTTAAAGCATTTTTTCGGCCAAAAGGGTGTAGAAAAAATGCTTTTAAACATTTTTTAAAAAAGCTTCTGATGATTGCGCGGTTCAGCTGGGCATGGTTGGGGCAGGGATTTTTGCTACCAGTTCTCCGAACCACCCGCCGCTATCGCTACCAGATTGGGCGATCCAGTCCGAACCAGGAGCATTTCATCCCTGATAATAATAATAATAATAATAAACCAAGTTGGGACACAAAGAATTTGAGTAAACAAGTAGGAAACTACCTATGGATGAGGGCTTGGTGGAACTCAAAAGAAGCATTGTCTCAGGTCTGTTCAAGATAAGCAATTGTGTGCAGTGAACTTAAATTACATTACAACCTGTGGTTCTTGTGTTTATGTCTGTGTGCATTCAGTCACAAATATACCCTAATCTCACTTGCCCACTTATACCTCAAAGATAGGATTTTCCGTAACAACAATGGTAATTAAAAACCTTGCATGTCTAGAATGCAATTATATGGTTAGCATACTTTTATTTATTCAACATGTCTCTCCTTGACTTTTTACTCTGAGCTTCCCTGTGACCGTAAATTGTTACAGTAAAAACAAGAACAATGCAAATAGAATTAAGGATGACATAATACAGAGTTTCATTGTTGCTGGGTTGGCTTCTTCCCATGTATTTACAGCATTTGAATCCTTGAGGTCTCATAACGTGTCTCTACTATCTATAGCATTCCAGGCAAAAATTAAAAACCATGGTGTCTGTTTTTTTTTTTAAATCGACAAAGCTTGGGGCTGGCCCACAAAATTAAATCAGCTCAAGCAGAGGTGCCGCCCACTTTTAATGTGGTATCCTCAGATCTTTGCAGATTTCCAAGGTTTATAATCTCCCAATGGTGTGTTGATCGACTACCTAAAAGAATTAGGCATTTTAAAGTAGATCTATCTGTAAGTTTATAATACAGTAGTGGCCAAAATTGTGGAAACCTTGTGGGAAAAGTGTATAAAACTAGCTAATAACACCACTTTTTTGGGGGGGGAGTAGTACCATAAAATTATATATCAATGGAAAGATAACTTAATCAAGAATGTAATGCAAAAAAGTTATTGTGTTACATTCTTGATTAAATTATCTTTCCATTGATATATAATATGAAGGATTTGCTATTAGAATTACAGTATAAAGAAGAAAAGTGAAACACACAGAAAAAACGAGATATATAAAAATTATCCCCAGAGAAAAAACGAGATATACAAAAATTATCCCCATGTCAGTTAATACTTAGTTGGGTAACCTTTAGCACAGAGGTGGGTTTCAGCAGGTTCTGACCAGTTCTGGAGAACCGGTAGCAGAAATTTGAGTAGTTTGGAGAACCGGTAAATACTACCTCTGACTTGCCCTGCCCCCATCTATTCTCTGCCTCCTGAGTCCCAGCTGATCGGGAGGAAATGAGGATTTTGCAGTATCCTTCCCCTACCATGCCCACCAAGCCACGCCCACCAAGCCATGCCACGCTCACCAAGCCACGCCCACAGAACCGGTAGTAAAAAAATTTTGAATTCCCACCACTGCTTTAGCATGAATTATGGCCTTACAACATCTTCCCATGGAGTGAACCAAGTCTTTTAGTTCTGAGCTGTTATCATGTGAAACCAAGATGGAATGATTGCTTCTATTAACTGGGTTTTATTGCTGGGTCGCTTCTGACTAACAAGTTTCTTTAGTCGGCTCCATAGATTTTCAATTGGGTTAAGGTCTGGGCCATTCCCAGGCCATTCCAGCAATGGAATAGGATTATCTTCAATCTCAAAAAAAAAAAAGTGGTGTTATTAGCCATCAAACCTCAAAAATACACTTTCCCCAAAAGATTTCCACAATTTTGGCCATGACTGCATATAACAAAAATTATGGATAAAGAGCAAAATGAAAATGTTGCACTGTAAAATCCCTTAGGCCCTTGGTGTGCTGGTAATTTGTTTTCTGTTGATCCCTTAATGTATGCAGTGTTGATTTCTAGATATGCCTTCTCGGTCTTGGCACCTACCCTATAGAATAGTCTTCTCCTCAGAATTATTGATGATCCAAACCCTGTCAGTTTTTTTAGAAGGCTGTGACATCCTAGTTCTATTCCCAGCTGTTGGGACCAGCTGTTATTTTTCTGGAGCTCTGTCATGGATAGAAGTTACAGGAATCTTTTGAGAATTCTAAGGAGGAAGTCTTGACTTAGGTCACGGGTGTCAAACTCGATCGCGTCATGTGACATAGCATGACATATTGCAACATTTTTTCCAATGGTGAAATCCAATTTTTTTTACTACCGGTTCTGTGGGCATGGCTTGGTGGGCGTGGCTTGGTGGGCATGACAGGGGAAGGATACTGTAAAATCTCCATTCCCACCCCACTCCAGGGGAAGGATACTGCAAAATCCCCATTCCCTCCCCACTCCTGAGGGAAGGATATTGCAAAATCTCCATTCCCACCCCGCTCTGGGCCAGCCAGACATGGCATTTGCCAGTTCTCCGAACTACTCAAAATTTCCACTACCATTCTCCGAACTATTCAAAATTTCCGCTACTGGTTCTCCAGAACCTGTCAGAACCTGCTGGATTTCACCCCTGATTTTTTCCCTTTGCAGAGCTGGGGTGGGTTGTGGCCTGCGTGTGATGCATCCAGATCGCCGGCCGCCAGTTTGACACCCCTGACTTAGGTTTTTGTTGTTTTTTGTTGTTACACTGGACTGAGTTTCACTGACTGGCAGGTGGAAAGAGGGAGGGAGTTTGGGAAGGAAGGGAAGGGAAGGGAAGGGAAGGGAAGGAAGGAAGGAAGGAAGGAAGGAAGGAAGGAAGGAAGGAAGGAAGGAAGGAAGGAAGGAAGGAAGGAAGGAAGGAAACCATCCTCACATGTCCTACTATTTTTATATTTTAAATAAAAATATCAGCAGCACTTTCTATAGCTGTTCCAGTCTGGTTTTGGATTGAGTCACACTTATAGAAGATCTGTAGCAGAGCCAAGATAGAGATAGCACATCCATTATTCTTCTCCTGAATCTCTTAGTGACTTTCAATATCATTAAGCGTGGTATCATTCTGAACTGACTCTGTGGATTGGGGATTGGGGACACCCTTTTTTTTTAAACTTTCTCCAGTTCTAGACAGAGTTGGGTAGGGAACATTATCTCCTTAAGTCCCACTTTTATAAGGTGCCACAAGATTTTTGTTTTTTCTTTTGTCTTTCACCTCCTTTTCAACCTACACATGAAATCACTGGGTAAGATTGGAGTTCAGAATGTTGATATATCTTTTGACCCAGGCCAAGCCAAGTAAGGTTATCAAATTTCTGTCACTGTGCCTGAAGATTGTGTATTTTTTTGTTGGGATAAAACCATCTCACATTCAATCCTTTCAAAACTGGGTAGCTATGGGTATTTGGGTTGCCCAGATAGGGGAATAGGAATAGATCTATCTACATGGTGGCTAAGAGTCAACACTGTTTCAATCATTCAATCAGTAGCCACAGCTTTCTCCAAGTATTGTATTTTGTTATGGGCATCACATTTTAAGAATGATTTAAACAAGGTAAACTAGGTTCAGAGAATGGCAACAAAGAGGATCACAAGCCTGCCACAGATATTTAAGGAAGCAGGGATATTTAGCCTTGAGGGAAGACAGGAATATAGTAGCCCTCTTCAGATATCTCAATGAATAACACATTGGAGAACATCAAGTTCTGTTCTCCATCATTCCAGGATGCAAAGAGAAGATAATGGATTTAAGTTATGGGAAGGCAGAATGAAGCTTAAAGCTGGAACAGAGGCAGGGGTCAGGAAAGCTTAATAGTAACAGCAGAGAAACAAATTATCTAGAGAAGTAGAATGCTCTCCTTTATTGGATGTGGTCAAATAGAAGCTGGACAGCTATCCATCATGGAAACTTTAACTTGGATCACTGCAGCGAACAGAAGGTCTAAATAGCCCCTTAGATTTTATACCTCTTCATAGTACTTTACAGCCCTCTCTAAGCAGTTTACAGAATCAGCATATTGCCTCCAACAATCTGGGTCCTCATTTTACCAACCTCAGGAGGATGGAAGGCTGTGTCAACTTTGAGCCCAGTCAGGATCGAACTGATGGCAATCGGCAGAATTAGCCTACAATACTGCATTCTAAATACTGCGCCACCATGGCTCATTACTACACCCTTACAAGTCTGTGACACCATGTTGCTGCTGTTTTTTTAAATCTGCTCAATCTTTGAAACTGAGGACTACGGTTTGGTCCCAGAGATTTTCTAACCTATTACCAAACTGTAAATTTTAATGTCATGGAAGAGAAACATTCCTAAACACATTCTAGAGAATAATTATATGAATTATATTTAATTTTAATTAATCATTGACCCCACCTGCTATTTTGGGGGGTGGGTGCATGTGCATGTCCCAGCAAAGCACTCAAAAGTGACTATCTGTCTCCACCTGAACCTTCTTAGCAACTCTAGATTAGGCCAAGATTCTGAGCACTCACTTTAGCAATTTTATTATTCCAGGATGACTAAGGACATCAGACAAAATATTATAATTATGAACTGGCTCTTAACTTAAGGATTGAACAGATAAATTATTTGTCACAACATCAAGCATATGGGGATACGAAAGGAATGTGTGAATGGTATTTTCCAGCCACAACAAGCAGGGTTGCCTGATTTAATATAACCCAATCATAGTTAAGGGAAAAACAAGCATTGCTCATCACAGTGTTAAAAAAAATCATAATTAAAATACTCCTTCAATGTGTAAAAAAAAGAACTGAGTGATAATTAAAGGCACTTTTTAGGCCTGTATGCCAGATTGGGATCTAGATTAGAGTTCCTCTGTCTATGATCTATTCTACATAAAGTTGAAGTATAAAGCAAGATAAACTCTGCTATTTCTCCCTTTAATTATGCCCAGCTGTACATCTCCACCCCAGACCACCCCAATGATGCCCTTGAAGTGATGTCCCGGTGCCTGGAGGCCATACGGATCTGGATGGGGAGAAACAGGCTCAGGCTCAACCCATCCAAGACCGAGTGGCTGTGGTTTCCGATGTCCCGATATAGTCAGCTGGTGCCATCACTGACTATTGGGGGTGAATCATTGGCCCCCACGGAAAGGGCTCGCAACTTGAGTGTCCTCCTGGATTCACGGCTGTCTTTAGAAGAGCACTTGACGGCTGTGACCGGGAGGATTTTTCATCAGGTTTGCCTGATCCACCAGTTGCGTCCCTTTCTAGATCGGGACTCCTTACACACAGTCACTCATGCCCTCGTCACCTCCCGTCTGGACTATTGTAACGCTCTCTACATGGGGCTACCCTTGAGGAGCACTCGGAGGCTCCAACTGGCGCAGAGTGCGGCCGTGTGGCCAAACAATGTCGACTGGCGGCCCCCAGGGGGAGACCCTTCTCTGTGGGGGCACCTACTATCTGGAACGAGCTCTCCCCGGAGATACGGAGGATCCTGGATCTGCGTACCTTCCGTCGCGCGCTCAAGACTTTCTTGTTTCATCAAGCTGGCCTGACCTAAGTCTTTCCCTTTTTTAAATGGAAATTTTAAATTTGGTTTTAAATTATTGGGGTTTTAAATTTGTTCAGCCAAATTATTTAATTTGTTTTAGTTTATTTTAAATTTTGTATCTATATGTTTTATTCTATGGCTGTTCACCGCCCTGAGTCCTTCGGGAGTAGGGCGGTATACAAATTCAATAAAATAAAATAAATAAATAAATAAATAAATATGCTTTATAATATTTATCCACAAAAACATTTACTGCAACATTTTAAGGTGATAAGAGGAGTCTTTCTTGTTTGGATTTGCAGCAGATGATCAAATTTACCTCATGGACTTTTTAAAGTTTCCTTTTTGTGGAACTGGATTGAAATGATCTAGCTAAATTTAAATATTTTTGCCAGATAAGTATATTTGTTTTATAACTTGTAATTTAAGCATATCATAGCTGAAGCCATATTTATCTGGGAGTAAATATGAACCCATGGATTTCCATTAGATGTTCTTCTGAATGTGTGCAATATAATAAAATCTAAAACTTTGTAATATAATATAATTAAAAACTTTAAAATTCTCCTCTCCTTAGTTTTTTTTTCCTATTCTTTTCAGCATCCAGCCAGGGTAGATTATTTCTATGTTAAATGTTGGATTATTTGATATTTAGGTCAATGTTTTTCTTTTTTGTACATATTATTTCTTTTTTGTTGTTACTGTTGGATCTATGTTTTTTCTTTCTTCTCTGTTTTGTTTTGTTTTGTATTTTGTATTTTATTCCCATTTTTATCAATCACAATTTAAATAACATATATTTTTTAAAAATGTATATAAAAACACTTTTTGTTGGATCCTAGTTTCAAATTCATTAAGGAAATGGATGCTGATGTAATTCAGCGGGATGTTCTTTTTGTTGATTCTTGTAATTCTTGCGAAGTCTATTAAAAAACAGTTTCTGAAACACTTTGCAGCCATAACTTCCGCTGAAAGTTTTAGATGCAATGTTTACCTTGTGGCCAAGTGTCAGCTAGGATGTTCCAGTGAAATCACAGGTTTATTTTTATGGTAGCTATTCAGACTTTTCTGTGGGTAATATGTTTCCATTCACATATAAATTCCAAAAAGACCCTTGGTATGCATTTCCGTTAAATTACTGAAAAAAAAACATTAGAAATATAATGTGCATCTCCTGTTCCACAATTGCTGGAAAACTAGTCATATCGTTGTTGATTGCCGACAGTTGTATTTATGAATGCAAAATACATACAGATAGTCCTCAACTGGCAACAGTTTATTTAGTGACCTTTCAAAGTTACGACGTCGCTGAGAAAAGTGACTTATGACTGTTTTTCACAGTTACGACCGTTGCAGCATCCCCATGATCACGTGATCAAAATTGAGATATTTGGCAACTGGTTCATATTTATGACGGTGGCTGTGCCCCAGGATCATGTGATCAACTTTTGCGAACTTTTGTCAAGCAAAATCAATGAGGAAGCCGGATTAGAGTCACTTAACAACCGGATTGCTAAATTAACAACTGCAGTGATTCACTTAAAAACTGTGGCAAGAAATGTTGTAAAAATGGGGGCAAAACTCACTTAACAAATGTCTCACTTAACAACATAAATTTTTAGGCACAATTGTCCTCGTAAGTCAAGGACTACCTGTACTACCATGTTTCCCCAAAAATAAGACCTACCCCCAAAAAAAGAACTCTCTGAAAATAAAACTTCCCCCGAAAATAAGACCTCCCTGAAAATAAATCTTCTCCCCAAAATAAGACCTCTCCCAAAATATTTAAATGCATGCACAGCCGGTCCCCACTATTTCCTCTGATTAGGGTTAGGGAGACAGAGCTGGAAATCAAGTAAGATGGCAAGAGAATCCCCGTTTCGCTCCATGCACCCCAAAATAATAAGACCTCCCCAAAAATAAGGCCAAGCACTTATTTCGGGGTTCAAAAAAATATAAGACAAGGTCTTATTTTCAGGGAAACACGGTAACTCTGAAAAGATAAAACCTGTTATACCTGTTCAGATGATAGATTACCAATTGCACCTCAAGTGAACCCAATTTGGATTAGCTGTTTTTAAGGTGACCAATCATCCTCCTTTAGGGAGGACAATCCCTCTTTTGTAAGTTCTGTCCTCTCTCGAAAAGGGTCCTCCTTTTCAATATTTGAAGACTAATCTATAAATCTCCGTATTCGATCAATGCCGATCCGATCCGTTGCGTGTGATGTGACGTATTTGTATTTGACATGACGATTCGTCAAGGCTCGGTACAGTGTGGCAAGACGCAATTATGAGACGCATGCGCTCCGCACAGGAAAATTGTTTTGAGAGAGTGTGCTGCGCGCAAGTGGCTTTGTTTACTTCTTACCGAAACACGACACGGCACACACGCACATGTCCTTTTCATTGTAAAAAAGTTGGTTGCCTTACTGTTTTGAGTTTTTGCTTGAATAAAAGGTTGGCGTATAAATTAAATATATAAACATGGAAGCTAATTCTCAGCCATAATGTCATGAGTTTTGGTTTTTTTATGTTGGTTTAGCATCCAGGTTTTTCCCCTCCTGCCTCATAGATTTTGGATGAGCTTCAAATCAATTGAATATATTTTGAACTTCCAAGACTCATTAGTTCTGAAATGATAAATGTGTGTCTAGACTAGATCACTGCAGATGACATCTTACATACCTGAATGCTCCATAAAATTACATCCCCCTCCACCCACTTTTTCCTTGGGGGGAAAACTTGTAGGTCAATAAAGGTAGTGTAGATCTTTTTCCCCTGAGGTGTTTTTTTCCCCTTGTGTGCTATGAAGAACTGTTTGTTTACATTAGTTCATCCTGCAGTGTCAAGTGAAACTGTTCAGATATAGATTTATTACTAGGCCTCAATGAGAATTTCACTCCCCGTTTAATGAAATTCAGTGAACAAGCAATCAAAAAATACACTTCAGACTAGCCCCAGGTACAGTAGCTATAAAGGCTTTGGAAAAAATATTCAAATGCCGTGATGTGTCTATATCTACAAAGATCAGAACCATGCAGGCTTTGGTATTCGCTGTGACACTCTATGGAAGCAAAAGTTGGACTTTAGAGAAAAAGGATAGAAAGAATATGAATCCCTTTGAATTTTGGTGTAGGAGAGGACAATTTGGGGGGCAGAATGGAACACGAACCATAACTGTTCATTTTCAGATGTTCCTAACTAGCTTTGTCCAATCTTGAACCCTCATTTGTCCAATGTTTATCCAGTCCTGACCCTGCTGATCTTTAGAAAAGCCTTTAATTAATTAATTTATTAATTTATTCAACTTATATACCGCCCTTCTCCCCAGGGGGATTCAGGGCGGTGGACAGCCAAACTTAAAACACATATAGTACAAAATTTAGAAAAACTAAAATAAATTAAATCATCGGCATTTCCAATTTAAAATCCCAGATCTGCAAAATCGAAAAGTTCCCAATTTAAAACCCAGAATCAATAAAATCAAAAATTTAAAAATCCCATTAAAACCATTTAAGCTAGGCCAGCTTGTTGGAATAAATAAGTCTTCAGGGCCTTTCGGAAAGCGCGGAGGTCCGTGATCAGTCGTATTCCAGGAGGTAGCTCATTCCACAGGTTGGGTGCCCCCACAGAGAAGGCTCTCCCCCTGGGGGCCGCCAGCTGACATTGCTTGGCCGACGGCACCCTGAGGAGGCCCTCTCTGTGCGAGCATACTGGCCGGTGGGAGGTTATTGGTAGCAGCAGGCGGTCTCGCAGGTATCCCGGCCCTATGCCATGGAGCGCTTTAAAGGTGAGAACCAATACCTTGAAGATGTGACCATCCCTTTTTTTTTGGAGGATGTGATGAGCAGTTTCCTATTGGGAGACGATATGAATGTGAGCTAGGTTGCCTATCTTTATTGTTGCTGATTGCTATCAGCTTTATTATTTATTTATTTCCCACTTTTATTATTTTTTACAAATAATTCAAAGCGGCCAACATAATCAATATTCCTTCCTCCTCCTATTTTCCCCACAATGGCCACCCTGTGAGATGGGTTGGGCTGAGAGAGTTGGTGACTGGCCCAAGGTCACTCACCAACTTTCAAGGCTAAGCTGAGACTAGAACTCACAGTCTCCCACTTTCTAATTTAAGTGCCTTAACCACTAGACCAGGGCTGTCAAACTCACGTGGTCCTGGCGGCGTCACGTGATGTATCGGGACTTTTTTCCCCTTTGTTAAACCAGGTGTGGGCATGGCCAGCGCGTGACACATCCGGTCCACAGGCCGGGAGTTTGACAGTGTTGCACTAGACATTACTGGCTCTTTGTCATACCTGTTTTCTTGCAAGCCAACTAGACTAGCATTGCCTGAGTTGGGTGGTGGGCTAAAGCCAGATATAGATAAATGATAGATAGATAATAGATAAGCAGACAGACAGACAGACAGACATTATGATAGAATGATAGAATAGTAGCTAGATAGCTAGATAGTTAGATAGTTAGATAGCTAGATAGCTAGATAGCTGGATGGATGGATGGATGGATGGATGGATGGATGGATGGATGGATGGATGATTGACAGATGTTGAGAGAGAGAGAGAGAGAGAGACACAGACGGACAGACAGACAGACAGACGGACGTTGATGGGATCTTAGAGAATAATTGTTGAATGCATTTGGGAATATACAGGTTGGGTAAGGCCTTAATCCCAAGGAAGAACTTTGTTTAGGCTGCAAGTAAACATCTTAAGGTGCCAAGTTGAGGGAATTCCAAGGAGAATGTCAAAGAGAAAATAGGTCTGGAGCCCTTTCTCTGTAATCCATTTTCTATGCACGGAAAGGGATTTTGCTAGCTTTTACATTATTCATGTCATTTTCCCCACTTGAAGTCTAGAGTGTAACAGCCCTCGAGCAGTTTTACATGTGATGATAAAATCATTAGGAAGGCTTTATGTTGAAACCCTGCTGTTAAATCTGCTGCTCTTTGTAGAAGGAACAAATGCTTTCCACTGTGTTTTTTTTTTCTTCCTTTCTTTCTTTGGAATTTCAGTCCAATATTTTCTACTAGTTGTTCTGTCTTTCCAATTTGGAATTCCAGTTTTAACTTAAGTAGTGCATGCCTTATATTGTGATATATGAATGAAGACCACGTGAAAACATTTTCCATGATAACTTTTTCCATTACAGATACCACCCCCGCAGAGCTACAGATTGCTTGCAACTCTTGCCATGTAGATTTTCCATGAATAATGAAAAGTCACTTGACTAAAACAGGCTATATGAGATTCGGTCACAGTAAGACCTACTTCCTTAATTCTGCTTTGAGAATGCTTTGGGGGCATTCTTTGCGACGACCAATGACGTGGTTCAAATCAGCAGAAATATCAACTTCATTTCGCCGCTGCTTCTAGAAAAGTGGTGTGTGTTAATTATTTAAGCAAAATATCAGGCGAAAGCTCTCAAAAGAATTATCATAAGTCAGTCCATAGAGTAAGGGAATCAATACAGGTAATCCAGGGGTGGGTTCTAAATTTTTTTACTACCGGTTCTGTGGGCATGGCTTATTTTGTGGGTGTGGCTTGATGATCATGTGACAATTCTTTAGGATTTAGCAGAGATACTGGTCTATCAGGCTTTTAACTGCTTGCAGAGCTGTACCGGTCTACCCTTTTGTTCTTGTAGCGTTCTGGTCTACTCATTTGTTTTTGGAGGCACCGGTCTACCCATTTGTTTTTCGAGCGCACTGGTCTACCACCACACTGCCTTTTAACACTGATCAGCTGTCGGGCGGCCCTTTGAAGCCCGGCGGCAAGAGTTTAAACAGTTTTTTTCTTTCTAGCCGATCAGCTGGGACTTGGGAGGCAGCAAATAGATTGGGGGCAGGGCCAAATAAAAGGTAAGAATAACGCGGGGGGGGCAGGAGGGCCCAGCTCCTGAACAAAGAGAACCGGTTCAGTGATGTCATATCGTTACCGCTAGCAGCTCGGCCGAACGAGGCCGAACCGGGAGGAAACTACCACTGAGGTAATCCTTGATTTACAACCACAATTCAGCCCAAAATTTATGTTACTAAGTGAGACATTTGTTAAGTGAGTTCTGCCCCATTGTACGATCTTTCTCGCCATGGTTGTTAAATGAATCTGGTTTCCCCATTGACTTTGTTTGTCAGAAGGTCACAAAAGTTCATCATGTGACTGTGAGAAACGTCATAAATATGAACCAGTTGCCAAGCATCCGAATTTTGGTCACATGACCATGGGGAATGCTGCAACGGTTGCCAGTGTGTCACAAAATGGTCACAAGTCTTTTTTTTCAATGCTGTTGCAAATTTGAATGGTCACTAAATAAGCTGTTGTAAATTGAGGACTGCCTGTATTGGAATAGCCCTACAGATTAGATTGAAAAGAATTGCCCAAGGGTTTTAAACCAGTCTGAGAAACTGATCAGAGGCAGTTTCTCTATCAAATGCATGGGGGATGGGGGGGGAAGGCATAGTATTTTGAGCCTGAGCAGATTAACATTAGAAAATTAAAATGAAAAATATTGGACACAGAGAGTAGTAAACAGACCTGGGAATTGTAGAGCTACGGGTTGCCAAAAGCACCAGGGTTCCTCTGGAACCTGTAGATATTGTTGTGTTTCTGTTATAAGCATAATAATTAGGCCAGCTCATATTATATTACAATTTTTGTCATGTGCTTACGGAGCAGCAATGCTGTTTTTGTTAACCACTAGCATGAAGATGCCTTATCCATAAAAGGCATCAGGGAAGGTTGGCCTAAATCAGGGGTGTCAAACTCGATTTCAACGAGTTCACAGGGTTATGTTTGACCTCGGTGGGCCGGGGGATGGGCGTGGCCATAGTGGGCATGCCATGGGAAAATTGGGGACACCTGTGGTGGCCAAGTGCTAATGGAGGACTTCCCTGAGAGGAAGGAAGGAAGGAAGGAAGGAGATTATAATGAGAGTATAATCTCCTTCCTTCCTTCCTTCCTTCCTTCCTTCCTTCCTTCCTTCCTTCCTTCCTTCCTTCCTTCCTTCCTTTCCTTCCTTCTCTTCTTTTTCCTTCCCTCTTCATTCTCCTTTCTTCTTCCTTCCCCTCTTGCACTCTTCCCCTCTTGCCTTCGTTTTTCTTTGTCTTTCCTCTTTCCCTTTCTCCTTTCCTGTCCCTTCTTGCATGCTCAAATGCAAAAGAGGAAACATTTCTTCTTTTGTTTGGTTTTTAGTTTGTTTTGCTAGCCCTCTGCCAGCAAAAATGGAGCTTGGCCCCCGGGTGCCCCATTTTTGGCCACAACGGCCTCCTACAGCCTTCTGCCACCAAAAATGGAGCCTGGGATGTGTGTGCGTAGCCCCCACCCCGGTGCCCCAGTTTCAGCCACAACGGCGTCTTTCAGGCCCCTGCGCATGACCCCTCCCCCAAGCTCCATTTTTGCTGGCAGAGGTTCTGCGGCTGGTCCTTTGCTGTTTCCAGGCCAGCCCCAGGGGCCAGATCTAAGCAACCCGTGGGCCGGATCTGGTCCCCGGGCTTTGAGTTTGACACCCCTGGCCTAAATAGAATTCAGTTGACCCAGTGGTGAAATCTGAACTGGTTTGCTACCGGTTTGCTGGCCGCGCATGCATACTGCACATACTGCACATGTGCGTGTGTGCAGTATGCACCAAAAGGAGGCTTGGGAAGGTAAGTAGAACAGCAAGGGGAGGATCAGCTGTGGCACATGGTTTAGCTTTGCTAGAAAGCAGGAAATCCTGCTTTTTAGGAAAGCTAAACCGTACGGCACAGGTGATCGTCGGATCATAGCATTTTTTTAACTACCGATTTGACTGAACCTGTAGCTTTTTTTTTTTTTAATACCGGTTTGCCCGAACTGGTAGTTTTTATCTCTACAGCTTCAACCAATCTGGAGCGAACCGGTAGCATTTCACCCCTGATGCTGACCCCATAAAAACTGAATCTTGAATTTCCTGACCATTTTAGCTTCACTTACATCAAGAACTCAAATTTCTGGAATCTGAAAAGCATTGGGTTAAGGAAAGTTCTTGTGATGAGCTGGCCTGAGTTAATAAGTCCTGCAAGACAAAAGAAAAAAAGTTGTAAGGGACAGAGATATGTTTTTATTGCTTTCCCTAAGTAGCATTTCTGACCTCTTTTTGTGGCCTGATTCAGAATGGAAAGCTTTCCTTTCCTCTCTGTAATATATACTCTACAACTTAATCTCTTTGTCCACATAAGCAACCATCCACATTTTGCTTCTGCCTTTGCTCCTGCCAAACATATATCCATGTGCTTAGCCAATAATCTTCCTATAAGTCTAACATCAAATTATACAGCAGGATGTTTTGTCGGTAACTGAAACCATTATCTTTGCAGTTAACAACTTGTAAACTATGCTTGAGCCCTAAGGATCTGTTTTCATAACTTGTCTGGCTATAACGTTGTCTGCTCCACGGGAGATGAATGATGGTAAAAATATCGCAGACACAATATGTCAAAACAGACCGTTAAGCTTTCAGTACAAATGGACCCCATGACCCAACTTCACAGCACGTAATACCTCTTGTTCAGGACACCGGATATCCTTCCATATATTTTTTTTTCCCAATTTTCTGCCCACTCCAGTAACCATACAGACCCCTCGTTGATTTGTTGTTCTCCCCAAAAAGAAAAGAGTGGGGGGCGGGGGTGGAATGTGAAACTAACATTTTTACAATCCCTAGGAACAATACTACACAAATAGTACAAACAGATTATTTTAACTTGGAACACTGAAAACGAAAGAGCTGTGTGTTAGTTCATTCTTGATACTCTACGTGGAACATTTCCAGTATTTTACTTGAGAGAGATAAATAATGCTCTTCTATTAATATATGATCAAAGGCTGTCATTTATACACAATGTGGCCTCGTGATATTAACGTTGTCTTTTCCCAGATATGGGTTTTCCTTAGAAACCTGTCCCATTTTGTGTGTTCAATTATCTGGATAGTTTATAAATTTTTTCCTTTCCCGGAAAGTAATCCATTTGTGACATTGATTATTCCAGGAAACCATTCACTCAGTAGCTCATTCAACTCTACTTCAGAATGAATTTGATTGTCCAACTACCTTCTATAAAAATTATGCTATAGAGCACACAAATGAATTTGGGAAGACGTTATCCAGCAAGCAGCTAGGCATTGAAACCACTTCCATAATGATCCAATAATATGGTAGTGATGCTAATTATTTTCAACATCACATAGAAAAAGCTTTGATTCAAAAGTTCCATCATGAAATGAGTCGAGGTGAAAAATAGAGTTCTGAGGAAAAACACTGATGTGATGGATCTAATTTCATGAACAAGGCAGACCTTACAATGACAGGCCTAAATGTCTGTATGCATCCAGTTATTTATAAATTATCTATGGTATTACTATTTTAAAATCCATACAGTATATGAAAATGCTGGCTTAAGTGAAAGAAACGTAGGTTCTCTCAAATTCTTTGAACCCCAACATCCACAAGCCCTTTCCATTTGACTTGATTGCTGGATTGTTAGAAGGTTGTTGTAATCCAAGAAATCCATATGCAACCTAATTGGTTACTGTGACGGAATGCAATAGGTTGAATTCCCAGGAGGGAGGCGGTACATTCCAGAGGAATTAGAGGCAGTTCATTCCAGATATTTTGTGTGAGAGAAAGAGGGTGAAGACAAGCCCTCCCTAATAGTTCTCTGAATATACGATAGATCAGTGATGGGTAATCTTTTCCGGACCGAGTGCCCAAAGCATGCGCATCCGAACCCCCAAAATGCAATGCGCATGCAGCCCCCATGCATGCATCCTGCCCCCCATGCATGCGCATGTGGACCTCCGCAGGTGGCCCCCCGTGCATACACACATGCCCCCTGCATGCACAGCAAAGACCTCAAGATCAGCTGGCCAGCGGGAGGCATGTGCGCATGTGTGGCAAAGCTGAACTGAGGCGACGGCTCACATGCCCACAGAGTGCACACTACGTGCCAGCTCTGGCACGCATGCCATAGGTTCGCCATCACAGCAATAGATGCAGATAGTAGAGTGCTTCAGTTTGACAAGATTCTGTCTACAAGTACAGATCAATAAAGAATTCAGCTTGGAAGAATGTCTTTCTTGATTTTGGAGCCACACTTGAATGGTACTGATTTCTTCAGGACCTCATCCATTATAATACAGAATGATATCTGCAAATAAATTTTGGTAGCCTGAGGTGATTGCATTCTCTTCTTTCAATTGACAATAGCCTATTTTATTGCTCCTGTTTGAAATAAAAGCGTATAATTCAATTGATCAGCATTTCTTTCTGGGTTTTTATCAGATGGTCTATGTGAGATGAGCCACTTATGTTAAATTCTGCTTTCCTGCCATCAAAATAAATTCATAGTAATAATCTTAGTGGGTTTTTATTTTCCCGGTTTGTTTTTTTATGTAGGCTGCTATTTATTTTTGAGTCTGTCTTGCTGTGGGAAATTGTAACCACAGGTACTGTATATATATGGTGGAAGCCAACCGACATTTTCAACCCAGATTTTAATTTTGGGTTGACTTTGTTTTCATTGCTTTCCTAGAAACTTTGTGATAATGTATTGATATTTTTTCCACCCCAGTTTAAAAGATATTGGTTGTCGTAGCCCAGACTACAAATACAGACTCTCTAATTGATTTTTCTCCACCAATCATTTTTTTTTCTGCTCACACAAGTATCCTCCATCATTGAAGAGATGGTATGGTCCACAGGGATATCTCAAAGAGCCCTCTGGTGGCTTGTGAGTTGTTCTGCAGCTACAAAGTACAATTATAATTAGTCAAGAAACTGCTCATGTAGAAATGTTAGGCTCTTTCCAAATTTAAGTGGAAATTACTCATTGCTTGATTGCCCCACATATTTAACTCTTCTGGGCTCAACCATTTTCTCCCTGAGATTTGATGATATGAAAAAATATTACAAAACATTTTCATGGTCTGACAGAGATTTTTGGTACTGAAAGGTGTACATGTGATCTTACCATGATGTATACAAATTGGGCCTGCGCTACTATTTCATGTGGTGGATGGGTAAGGGGAGCTTATCAAGGTTAGATTGTCAAGCACTATTCTACTAGCCCTCCGTCTATCCCTGTTCCACAAAGATGCATACATTTGAGCCTCTCCTTCACTCTATTACTTGGATTTCTAGTTTGGTTTTCATCCAGGAAGACAAGTCAGCAGTATACATATCTGTTCAATCTCCAATTACTCCCATAACAACAATCCAGTTGGGAGGTATGGTCTAGCCCAAAGTCTCTTGTGAGTTTCCATAACAGATATAGATTTGAACGTCACTTACTACCTTATCCCACTAGATCAGGGGTGTCAAACTCAAGGCCCAGGGGCCAGAACCAACCCCCAGGTGAGGGGTGAAATCTACTTGCCATCCCTACCAGTTTGGAAGTGTGTGCATGTGTCACATATGCGCGCGGACCTTCTGTGCATGCGGAAATCCTTCTGCATATGCGCAGAGAATAAAAAACAGGTTACTTCCTGGTTAAAACCAGGAAGTAATGACAACCGGGTGGGTGGGTGGAGCCTCGTGCTGCCATCGGTACCAGTTCTCCGAATCACCTGCCACCATCGCTACCGGTTCGGGTGAACCAGTCTAAACCGGTAGCATTTCACCCCTGCCCCGGGTGCTTATATCTAGCCCACAGGGCCACCCTGGAAACAGTGAAGGAACGGCCTGCAGTGCCTCTGCCAGAGAAAGCGGAGCTCAGAAGGCTGCGAGCAGCCTTCCTGAGCTATGTTTTCGCTGGCAGAGGGTTGCAGGAGGCCGTCACAGCCGAAAATGGAGCTCAGGAACCCGTTTTTACTGACAGAGTGCTTGGAACACTACAGGCACACCCGACGTGAATGACATCAAGCTGGCCACGCCCTCCCTGCCCCCTGAGGTCAAACACAACCCAGATGTGGCCCTCAATGAAATCGCGTTTGACACCCCTGCACTAGATCAAGAGTGTCCAACCTTAGCAACTTCAAGACTTGTGAACTTCAACTCCCATGACTGGCTGGGGATTTTGGGAAGTTGGTCCAGAAGTCTTAAAGTTGCCAAGGTTAGACACCACCTACACTAGACGAACTCATAAAGATGTCAAACGTTTGTGTGCTTGTTTGTGTACATTATAGCTTGCCCGGTACTATTGCTCTCAAAGTAGCTAAATATTGATCTTGAAAACTTGGAAGTTAGTCTTCATCAATTAATTTCCACTGGTCCTTAGATGCTTGTCCTGATCAACAACAACATCCATGACCATTTTTACTGATTCGCTTTAACTTAGTTCTTTTAAGCTTCACCCTTAAGTGTTATTGTCTAGTATTTTGTATTGTAAGTCATTTTTATTGATTTTTTTTTAAAAAAATATTCTGTTGTGCACACAGCTATGGAAAGATTTTTATTCTGAAAGAATGAATAAAAATGCATTAAATAAATCTAAACCTTAGGACAGCCACAATAGAGTTCTATTAGAAATGAGGTGTAAAGCTGTCAAGATCATAGGAGCAGACCATATTTTATGGTCTACTGAAAAAATGAAAGACTTTCTGGGGCGATACCATTCCTACAGACAACTTTCCAATGACAGAACTTCCCAGACTCACACAGAAAGAGCTCTGCCTCAATTCATCAAAGGATGTGAATCACAACCAGGAGGAAAGGTGGTGTGTCTTCAGGTGGTGTCTACCCCAAGTGTTCCAAAGACAAGTTCTCCATCAGACTTCATGAGGCAACTGTCTCAGACAGCTGGTCTGATAGATCCTGAAAGAACATCCAACCAATGACCCTTTCGTTGATTATTATTTATTTTTGTCTTTCCAAGCCAGGGGAGAAGTTCTGACAGGATTTTCTCCCTCTCATGCCAGAAGAATGCAATTAGCCTTTAGGCGATTGTGCTCCAAGATGGGTTTTCCCCTCCAAGAATTTCCACCTTCCTTTCTGCCATTAGTTTCCCTGCAGTTAATCTAAGCCTTCATCTATCTCATCCAGAAAGCGCTCTGGTCATCAGCTTAATGGGGCAGGACGTTTTTCCTCCTGGGCAGCAGTTTTGTTTGGGTCAAAGGGGGAGAGAAAACACTTGCAATTCTTGCTATGCCTTTGCTCCTTTCGTTGAGGAAGGCTTTTTTAAAAAGAGAATGGAAGATCAATAACATAAGGTACAATTCTGAAATGTAGGAAGGGTATACAACAGAACCGAGGGAATGACATGCAAAGGGCACAGATTAAAAGCAAAGCCCCTTTAAAAATGCTTGGGTATACAAAAAGATTTTCTCCTGGAGCCTAAATGACGGTGACATTGTTCCTAGGCAAGTCTTCCTGGAAAAAAAAATCATTTTGTAATTGAGTGGAAGTGCTTAAAGAGCTTTGTCATTGTCCTCTTGTTCTGATAAGAAAGGTACAGACAGAAGGAGTGTGTCAGACTAATAGACTAGGACTATAGCATGGAAAATTTCATAATATCGATCTTAAAATATTAACTTTTTTTAAAATAAAAATCAGAGATATCCACACGATACCATGACTTTTCACGTACGATACCACATACAAGTCGTCCTCGACTTATGATCACAATTGAGCCCAACATTTCTGTGGCTAATAAAGGTAAAGGTTCCCCTTGCACTTAGGTGCTAGTTGTTCCTGACTCTAGGGGGCAGTGCTCATCTCCGTTTCAAAGCCGAAGAGCCAGCACTGTCCGAAGAGGTCTCCGTGGTCATGTGGCCGGCATGACTAAACACCAAAGGTGCATGGAAAGCTGTTACCTTCCCACCAAAGATGGTCCCTATTTTTTTACTTGTATTTTTTACGTGCTTTCGAACTGCTAGGTTGGCAGAAGCTGGGACAAGTAACGGGAGCTCACCCCATTATGTGGCACTAGGGATTCGAACTGCTGAACTGCCGACCTTTCGATGGACAAGCTCAGCGTCTTTCTGTGGCTAATAGGGACAAGCTAAGTGAGCCTGGCCCCGTTTTGTAACCTTTCTTGCCACCGTGGTTAAGCGAATCATTGCAGTTGTTAACATGGTTGTTAAGAGAATCCGGCTTCCCCATTGACTTTGCTTTATGTTCATTGGTCACATTCTTTTTTCAGTTCTGTTGTAACTTCGAATAGTCATTAAATGAACTGTTATAAATTGAGGACTAACTGCACATACATACATCCCAACACACTCTCATTCCAAAATAGGCCATTCAGTAATCCATCTTCTAAACTAAGCCTCTGCAGTTTGCAGTTGATCTTCGAAAGAAACGCTGCTCACTTTGATCAAAAGAGTTTGCTTATTTCATTATCGTCCCAAAGATGCTTTTTTTCAAAAGGCAACTGGACCTTCTGGTTTTTCTTTGAAGACGTTTTGCTTCTCATCCAAGAAGCTTCTTCAGCTTTGACTGGATGGTGGGGAATGGAAGGATTTATTGGAAGAATGGAGGAATCCTTCCATTCCCCACCATCCAGCCAGAACTGAAGAAGCTTCTTGGATGAGAAGCGAAACGTCCTCAACGAAAAACCAGAAAATCCAGTTGCCTCTTGAAAAAGCACCTGTGGGAGAACCATGACCTGGATGACTGAGAATTTCCATAGACACTTATTTCATTACATTTACATTCTGTTTTCCCACCATGTGAATTACTCTCCAGCTTTCATTTTATTCTCCTGAGATTCCTACAAGGAAAGTCAGGCTGAGAAATTGTGATCTATATTAGGGTCTCCAACCCTTGGCAACTTTAAGACTTGTGGACTTCAACTCCCAGAATTCCTCAGCTAGCAAAAGCTGCCTAAGAAATTCTGGGAGTTGAAGTCCACAAGTCTTAAAGTTGCCAAGGTTGGAGACCCCTGATCTATATAACTGTGTGGACTTAAACTCAGGTCTCTCTCCAATTCTATCCCAAAATTGTAACCGTAGTCGCCTTAATAAAAACCATGATGACATATCAGCATATCGTTGTATCGTTGTGCCTAAGTGAATTGTGTAATTTGTGTAATAAAGTGTCTGAAATCACATTATATAATGGGTTCCACTACTAGCTACAATGACAAAAAGTAATGGGAATGTGACAGCATAAATATTATTTATTTACTTATTTATAAAATATATTGGCTACCCAGGGGTGGGCTTCAAAAATTTTAGGTAGGGGTTCTATGCCGCTGGGTGGGCATGGCCATAGTGGGCATGGCCTAGTCAGCCTCCTGCATCATGATGGGAGGGGGGTTTTGCTCGAGCCTCCAGGAGGGAAAAAATGGCCTCCCCAGGCTCCGGAGGACCTCTAGAGGCCAGAAACAGGTCCGTTTCCGGCCTTCCCAAACTTCCAGTAGGCCCGTTTTTCGCCCTCCCCAAGTCTCCGTGCACGCCCTGCACTTACCTGCATCCAAAACAGGCCACGTGGGGACTCCTGGGAGGGGCGGAGCAGAGTGGGTGGGGCCAGCCAGGAGTGGGATTTGGGGGTTCTCTGAACTGGACAGAATCTTAGCTAGAGGTTCTCCTGAACCCCTGCGAACCCCCAGCAGCCTGCCCCTGTGGCTACCCATCTTATCACAGAGTAACTCTGGGCAGC
This sequence comes from Pituophis catenifer annectens, assembly GCF_029215685.1. NCBI lineage: Eukaryota > Metazoa > Chordata > Lepidosauria > Squamata > Colubridae > Pituophis > Pituophis catenifer. The sequence goes on along the minus strand of NW_027256888.1, from coordinate 70,063,744 downwards.
TTACAATCATACAAATATGTTCTTTCAGTGAGTATGAAAGTCATAGGCTTTGCATTATAATGCCATACTGGATAATGGGTAAAATATCACTTACCCTCTTCCCCCATGGACACTTTTTTTCAGATATCCCTGGTTATAATTATTATGCCACCTTGGAAATGTGCACGCACAATAAACTTAATTTGGTTAGTAACTTCGGATGAGCAGCTCGATCAATACAGGTAGTCCTGGACTTACAACGGTTCATTTATTGACCATTCAAAGTTATGATGGCACTGAAAAAAAGTGACTTATGACCATTTTTCACACTTATGACCATTGCAGCCTCCCCACGGTCACATCATCAGACGCTTGGCAACTGACTCATATTTATGAAGGTTCCGGGATCCCCTTTTGCAACCTTCTGACAAGCAAAGCCAATGGAGAAGTCAGATTCACTTAGCAGTTGTGTTACTAACTTAACAACAGCAGCGACTCACTTAACAAGTGTGGCAAGAAAGGTCGTAAAATGGGACAAAAATTCAACTTAACAAACGTCTCGTTTAGCAACAGAAATTTTGTGGATCACTTGTGGTCCTAAGTCGAGGACTATCTGTATTAACTTTGTTTTGTATGTTCTTCATGAGTTTAACAAATGCAGTATTTTCAGTTAATGTATGGTTTAATGTATTGGGCAAACTTAGAAAACGGGTTAATTCAATAATCAAGTTAAGGATATTGTGTGAACAATCTGTCAGAGATGAAGCATTCTGTCCTGCTGTTTTCAAGTACAGCTTTCTAGGGCCAAGGTAACAGGTAACAGTAACAAAGATGGAAGGGACCTTGGAGGTCATCTAGTTCAACCCCCTGATCCTGCAGGAGACCTATACTAGGGATTCTAACCGCTGAACTGCCGACTTTTCTGATCGACAAGCTCAGTGTCTTAGCCAATCAATTTCCTCTAGATATCCTACACACAGGATCTAGGCTGGTTTTAAGAAAGATCTCTGGGGAAGAGAAAAAAAATATCTCAAAACATTATTAATGATGAGAAAAGCTCAAGGTTACTCTTATGGGGGTGGGGGAAGCTAGTTAGTCCTTCAGTCTGGCATTTTGGGAAAAAGAGATTCAGATCGTTCATTGAAATCCTGCCTTAATGAAATGAGTGCTAAAGTTTGGGCTTGTTCCATTTCTAAAATTTGGTATCTTAGTATCTTATTATTTATTCTTTATGGCTTTTGCGAATCTCTCTTTCCAGGTTGCACTCTTTGTAAGGGTCTAATACTAAGAGAGAATGAAGCCAAACAGAACAATAAGAGCCTTGGTGGCGCAGCAGACTAAAGTCCTGTTAAATAGCACCAGCTGCCTGCAATTACTGCAAGTTCAAATCTCACCAGGCTCAAGGTTGACTCAGCCTTCCATCCTTTCGAGGTAGGTAAAATGAGGACCCGGATTGTGGGGGCAATAAGCTGACTTCGTATAAAAAAGAACAGTGCTTGGGGGGGCCCAAAAGCCCTACTAAGCAGATATATACAAAAATATGAAGGCTATTGCTTAATGCATTGTAAGCCGCCCTGAGTCTCCGGAGAAGGGCGGCATATAAATCGAACCAATAAATAAATAAATAAATAAATAAATAAATAAATAAATAAATAAATAAATAAACAAACAATCATGTCCTGGGTTTAAATGTTACCGTTATTTGGCTTTGCTCTTGTGGCTTGCAAACCATGATTTAGGGCTTCATATAATGTGCAAATTCAGCCAGTGTGAAGTAGAGCTGGGGGCTTCCGAGTTGGCTTGTGAATAATATTTAAGATGCCAGACACATTGCAAAACCTTGCTACTAGAAAAAGAGATAAAAAAGATGTTTTTTTTCTCTTCATCCAAATGCCAAAAACATAAAGGCTCGAAGACGTATCTTGTTTTCAGGCAAATGGAATTCCAAGCGGCCCCAAGATTTATACTTTGCAGGAGGTTATTTATATTCTACTATTCCTAGCAGAAGCTGCCTATACCTTTTGTTAAAAGAAGAAGAAGAAGAAGAAGGAGGAGGAGGAGGAGGAGGAGGAGGAGGAGGAGGAGGAGGAGGAGGAGGAGGAGGAGGAGGAGGAGAAGAAGAAGAAGAAGAAGAAGAAGAAGAAGAAGAAGAAGAAGAAGAAGAAGAAGAAGAAGAAGAAGAAGAAGAAGAAGAAGAAGAAGAAGAAGAAGAAGAAGATGCATTTGAATGTAGTTCTCCCCATAAATGCTAATAAGTTCCATGCTTATTAAATTCCTCTCCTTCCAGACAGAGTGCCGGGAGAGTTGATCTAAAACACAAGTTAATCAGACTTTACATAAGTAATGTTTTAACTATGGAATAGCTCCTTGTTTGCTTGGAAAGCCACAAACCTTCCCCCACCCACCCACCCCCGAGAGGAAATGTAGCAGAATGGTGGGAGGTCTGAGACTCATGACCTCATCTTTTCCGCCTGGCGCAGATTGGTCGGCTGGTATCTGGACTACAGTTTAAATTCAGAGGTCTGCAGAGGGGAAAACAGAAGAGGAGAGTGAGTGGAACTAGCTGAAGTGACTTCAGCATTGCTCTGAGCTTCACTGACCTAGCTGCAGATTGCTGCCTGAGGATCTAAGCATCACTCCAGGTACCGAATTGCCTTTCCTTTCTTACCTGTTACTTTCAAGCTGCGCTGCAATTTATTAAGGGGGAAAAAAAGCACCCTGACAGTCTGCTGGAGACTTGTTTCCACTGAGAAGGGGAGCATTTTGCCTGAAATAGATTCAGTTCCAACAACAGTGCGGTTTGCATAGCATCTGGGAGCAGATTTAAAGATACAGGGATGATGCGTGCTGCCAAATGGAAACTGCCTCTAAAAACAAACAAACAAAAATTACAAATGGCTCTTTCTTAAGAGTTAGAGGGGGGAGTCAAATTGCTGCATGGTTTTTTTGGGCTCAAAATGGCTTATGGTCTGCATTCTCTTTAGCACTATCTCTAGTGCTAAATTGCAGAGAGTGAGGGTGCGGATGGCTGGGTTATGACTAGGACAGATTGCATCATAGTTGGGATGTGTTGGCAAACGCTCATTCCCTTGGGTGTCTCACACTTCATCTACTTCGCAAGACTGTTGTAGAAGTAACTATGGGAAGGCATTGAAGTGAGTTGGAAGAGGAAGACAAGCCATAAATTGATCATGATTTGGGTCATTAGGATTATCAGCTGCTGTTTTTTTTTTTATCAAGGGTCCTATTTTTTTTTTTTTAAACAGTAGCATCTGGGCACAGAAATCTCCAGAAGCCGCATACTTTGCTTCCTGCTCTGCTGTTAAAGGCAAAAATAGCGGTCGTATTAAGATAATTTAGTAATCTGGGGAAATCATACAGAGTGGTCTGTGTTCAAGAATATTTCCTTATCTGAAATATCCTGATACCAGAGGACCAGTGGATCTGGATGTAAATTAAACCCTCCATCCAGCTCCATCCAAGAAGGGTTCAATTTCTTGCTAGTCCCCATGTCTTATACAGCGCCTATTTATTTAGCCAAGTATTTCTGGCTAAAAGTGTTGCATTTAATCTCCATAAAAATCATTGGCTCCCCTCCGATGGGCTCTTTAGGCGTATTACTCAGATATAATTTGGTGCAGTGTTTTCACATTGATTTTTGCTTTTAGCACAAGTGCTCATTAACCTTGTAAGAGGAAGGGCAATGCATAAGGAAGGATGCCAGCTCCCCCATCAGCCTGGCTCCTGATACAGTCTTCCATCATGATTCATCAATTTCTCATATATCCCTTGAGTCCTGATTACACAGCTTTTTTCCAAAGTGTCACACATAACTGTGTAATCCTATCTGACTCTGAAATCTTTTCAAAATGCTTTAGAAGAAAGGACCCAATCAAATCGATGGTATTGTTGCTAAAGCATTACAATTATGCTTGAATTAAATTTCTATTCATATGCATATGGGAGGCAATCAAAGGCAGAAGAAATTCCAATTTGTTGCAACCTTCTTTTGCAGAATTTCCATTAAGTTTTGTAATATCTGCCTTTGAATTATTTCATAATATACTCTCACTTTTCCTCCATTTTCCCAAGAGACTGCATCCTGCTGCAGTAGCAACATCTAAAACTCCTGAATTACGATCAGCATTTAAATGAGTTTTGAATTGTTCTCTTTTTATGCACAGATAATTGTTGAACTGAATATTAGTTATTAGCAATAAGTAAGGAGTTGCTACATTCCACATTAACAAATAAATACCCAAGCATCTTTAAAAATATTTAGTGGGTTTCCTACAATCTTAAGATATTATTAAAGGAAAAGATACTTCTTTTGCATGCACTGGATATGTCACAGAAAGTTTATGCTGGAAATAAGAAATTATTTAGTCCTATGTGATTAGTCTGTTCATAAGCAGAGATGTGTTGACTCTCTGCTTATGAACATACTATTTAGCAATTCAATGAGAAGACTAACCAAGATTATCCTGTGTGGCCAAGATTTAATACTATGTTTAGAAACGGAGCCTTTTTTCTATATGTACTGTATTATTGTATTTATTGGGTTTTTTTTCTTTCTTTCTTTTTTTTTTTTTCTTGTCTTCTAAAGCAATAACATTATCCAAAAAAACCTGGGTCATTGCATTGATGGAATGTTGTGGAAAAGCAATGCATGCATGTCCATCAAGCTAATCTGAATTCAAATATAAATATATACTTTGCCAGAATGTTTCAAACCATGGTTGGTTGAAACAGCTGCAGTGGCCTACTCTGCACACAATGTAATGGCATAATGACTGAGTTCCCACTTCACGTTAAATGAAAAGCAAACACACCACCTTATGGCTTGGTGGGTTTTATAAATCAAGTCACAAAGTTTCCTATAATATGGGGGAATAAGGGGAGCCTTATTATTATACCCTGAGTGGTGGTTCAGTAGCTAAGACACTGAGCTTGTCGATCAAAAGGTCGGCAGTTCAGCGGTTCAAATCCCTAGTGCCACGTAACAGGGTGAGCTCCCGTTACTTGTCCCAGCTTCTGCCGATCTAGCAGTTCGAAAGCATGTTAAAAAAAATGCAAGCATAAAAATAGGGACCACCTTTGGTGGGAAGGTAACAGCATTCCGTGTGCCTTTGGCGTTTAGTCATGCCGGCCACATGACCACGGAGACATCTTCGGACAGCGCTGGCTCTTTGCCTTTGAAACGGAGATGAGCACCGCCCCCTAGAGTCAGGAATGGCTAGCACATATGTGCGAGGGGAACCTTTACCTTTACCTTTTACCTTTCTCAGTTTTCATCCTTTTAATTTCTGCTTCTTTAAATCTTAGCCAGGCTAGGTGTTCTGAAAGAGATGAAAGAGAGTGATAAATATAGAGAGAACTAGAAGGCAGTGAGAGTCCACAACTTTTTAGATGTACTATTATTACTATTATTATTATTATTATTGGTTTAAGAAGGTACGATCTAGAAAAGCTTTATCAACATTGCAGTCTAGGCAGTTCATTGGCGGACATCTGATCAATCCATCATGAGACCTTCAGTCTGGAGTTACTGTTTACATATATTTAGACAGTTTGTGAAAAACAGGGCAAATAAATTGTTATTGTTCTTTTGGAACAGGAATCTTACCAAACGTTTGCAAACTATTCCACAAGGATCCGTCATCATGAAAATTGCAGTGCTTATCTTGTGTCTTTTCACCGTTGCCTTTGCCTTACCGGTAAGTACGCTATGCATTTAACTAGTCAATCAAGACTTCCTTGGTGTAGCAGAAAGGAATCAATGCTGTCTATTTTTTTTTCTTCTTCTTCTTAAAGATCAGCAAATCGAGACATCATGACGACTCTAGGAGTGCAGAAAGAAATCATGTAAGTGTGTATTGTACGTGTGCAGAGAATTGCTTTTGTTACGATCTTTATTGAACCTCATTCAGTTCAAGTGGATCCAGATTGTCTATGTTTTTTATCTAAAACTTTAAAAATATGGGTTTTTTACTAAGGTACTAGTACTAGTAAGGTACTAGAATTTAAATTCTAACAATAAAAAGCAGTCAAGAATTGGAGCATTCCAGGGGTGGACTGCTGGGGGTTGGCAGGGGTTCGGGAGAACCTCTAGCTAAGATTCTGTGCAGTTCGGAGAACCCCCAAATCCCACTCCTGGGTGGCCCCGCCCGCCCCGCCCCACCCTGCCCCTCCCAGGAGTCCCCATGCAGCCCGTTTTGGATGCAGGTAAGTGCAGGGCACATGCGGAGGCTCAAGGAGGGTGAAAAATGGGCCTACCAGAAGTTCAGGAAGGCCCGTTTCCAGCCTCCAGAGGGCCTCCAGAGCCTGGGGAGGCTGTTTTCACCCTCTTGGAGGTTCGAGGAAAGCCTCTGGAGCCCAAGGAGGGCAAAAACGCTCCCCCACCGTGGTGCAGGAGGCCAACTAGGCCACGCCCACCATGGCGACACCTACCCAGCAAGCAGGCAGAGAACCCTTTGCTAAAATTTTTGAAGCCCACCCTTGGAGCATTCTTTTGCTTCAAATCTTAATATTTTATGGTCATATGGAATTTCCTTCTTCACATTTTTTACTTACTAGAATTAAGCTAAATTTGTATAGATAGAGGGGAAAATACAGCATCCTCAATTATTTCCTGTTTATATCTGTATGTAAACACACACAGTCTTTTCAGACCTAATCCGCCAGGCATCAATTTCATTGAGTGAGACAATTGACAATACCTTTCTGTTTTTTCTTTAAAGGTCCTACTGCTAAAAGGAATCTTAATCCTTTTAATAAATGCATTTATTTGGGCTATACGTCTCCCCAACTAAACAAAAAACAAAAAACCTTCCTTTTTACAACCCTGTAATCCTCTCCCTGAACTTCATGGTTTCTATTTCTTAGTTACTACGGCTGTCCTTTTTGTATTTTTCAAAAAAAAAAAAAAAAAAATTTTAAAGCTATAACTTACACTACTACAATTCACCACAAAATAGTATTAAGATTCATTTCACTTGCTAACCAGGCACTTTCTTCGTTGTTTTAGATATATTATCTAATTATTCTTAACACTGCTTTTACTTTTTTCACGAAAGTCGAATGAGAATGAAGTTAGATAGCATGGCAATTAGATCAGAGGTGGGTTTCAGCAGGTTCTGACCAGTTCTGGAGAATCGGTAGCGGAAATTTTGAGTAGTTTGGAGAACCGGTAGTAAAAATTCTGACTGGCCCCACCTCCATCTATTCTCTGCCTCTCAAGTCCCAGCTGATCGGGAGGAAATGGGGATTTTGCAGTAACCTTCCCCTGGATTGGGGAGGGAATGGAGATTTTACAGTATCCTTCCTCTGCCATGCCCACCAAGCCACACCCACCAAGACATGCCACACCCACCAAGCCACACCCACAGAACTGGTAGTAAAAAAATTTGAAACCCACCACTGAATTAGATCCTCCTATTTCCTAAGGGGATGCGGTGGCTCAGTGGCTAAAATGTTGAGCTTGTTGATTGAAAGGTCGGCAGTTCAGCAGTTCAAATCCCTAGTGCCACATAACGGGGTGAGCTCCTGTTACTTGTCCCAGCTTCTGTCAACCTAGCAGTTCGAAAGCAGGTAAAAAATGCAAGTAGAAAAATAGGGACCACCTTTGGTGGGAAGGTAACAGCGTTCCATGCGCCTTTGGCGTTTAGTCATGCTGGCCACATGACCACAGAGATGTCTTCGGACAACGCTGCCTCTTCGGCTTTGAAACGAAGATGAGCAGTGCACCCTAGAGTCGGGAACGACTAGCACATATGTGTGAGGGGGAACCTTTACCTTTATCTTTAACTATTTCCTCTCTGTTGTAGGGATCCTTGTACCAAGCCCTAGGTCCTTGCCCTTTAGTGGTGCCCAAGCGTTGAGATGTTGCATGCTAAATTCTAATGTTTTTGTATTGTTGTAGGACTCCAGAGAAAATGAAGCTTATGCACACCACCATCCCCACCACAATTCTCACAGCCATGAACACAGTCAAGAGCACGGAAACAGCCATGAACACAGTCAAGAGCACGGAAACAGCCATGAACATAGTCAAGAGTCACCAGAACATACATCTTCTCAACTGGTATGCAACTCACCTTCTTTGATAAACTGTTAGGAGCTTTCCTCAATCTGGCAGCTTCTGGATGTGCCTATAAACCCAGATGGAATGGTTTGAGATGGTGCTATCTGGGGATTATGGAGTTGCAAGTCCAATAACTAGAGTGAGAAAAGGCCCTTCCCCCCACACCCAGAAAAGCAACATAGTAAAAAGAAATGTTGTAGTGGGAAGAGCAAGCGAAAATGGGACACAAATTAGCTGCCAGTTGGGCCTAGTCATGGTCAAACTAGGCCTGATGAGATTTAGTGCAAGATATTTTATCCGTTATTCTATTTAACTTGTTTCCCTGTCCATCATTCTCCATACCTCCCATCAGCCCTATTTCCATTCCATTCAATCATCATCTTTAACAACTCCATAATCCCTTGTGGGGTGGAGTCTGGGCAACTGAATGGAGCTAGCAGAGTGTTTAATGGCCGGATGTCCTTCCTGTCACCAATGCGGAGTTTTGTTCAGCAGATATATTCTGCTTGTGCCCAAAGAAAGAAATATCTGCCTCTATCTAGGATCAAACTCACAGCCTCCTGATTGTGAGGCGAGAGCTCCACCTCTAGGCCACTACACCACTCGTTTCCATTCCGTTCAATCCAGGCCCTAAATCCTATTATTCCTTGAATAAAAAAGAATCCCAGGAAAGCTTCAACTGGATCCAAATGATTCAGCATCTCCACTAGTTATCAACCAACTGGTTCTGGGAAATCTACTAGCTGAGCTTTACCAGAATACCCTTCCTTCTCCGTTTCTCCACCCCACTGTGTTCAGAATTATATTGCTACTAAAGCTAATCATTAACCATGATTACTGGTTGTTAATATACCTACTGTTCATGAACTGATCTCTTCTCCAGCTACATATGCAGGTAGTCCTCAACTTACAACCACAACTGAGCGCAAAATTTATTTGTTACTAAGCAAGACAGTTTTTAAGTGAATTCTGCCCCATTTTATGACCTTTCTTGCCACAATTGTTAAGGGAATTAAGGGAATCATTGCAGTTGTTAAGTCAGTAGCATGGTTGTTAAGTGAATTTGGCTTCCCCATTGACTTTGCTTGCCAGAAGGTCGCAAAAGGGGATCACACGACACCACAGCCGTCATAAATATGAGTCCGTTGCTAAGCATCTGAATTTTTATCATGTGACCATGGAGATGCGGCAACAGTCATAAGTGTGAAAAATGGTCACAAGTCAGTTTTTGCAGTGCTATTGTAACTTCAAACAGTCACTAAATGAACTACCTATAGCAGAGATGGCTAACCTTTTTGCTATCGCGTGCCAGGAGGGGGGCAGGGGGGTTGCATGTGTACATGCCCACACCCATAATTCTATGCGAAAACAGGCCGTTTTTGGCCTCCGGAGGGCCTCCTGGGGGTTGAGGAAGGCTGTTTTTGCCCTCCCCAGACTCCTAGAAAGGCTCTGGAGGCTAGGGACAGCAAAAAACAGGCCTTCCAGTCCCACCAGAAGTTGGCAAACAGGCCATTTTTGGCCTCTGGGGGTGGGGGGTGGGAAAGGTTGTTTTTGCCCTTCCCAGACTCCTAGAGAGGCTCTGGAGGCTGGGGACAGCAAAAAACAGGCCTTCCCCACCACCACCCAAAGCCCTCCGAAGGCAGGAAACAGCCTGTTTCCCTATTCTAGGTGGGCCCAGAAGCCCTGAAAATGAGCTTGCATGCCCATTGATATGGCTACATGTGCCACCTGTGGCACGCGTGCCATAGGTTCGCCATCCCGGACCTATAGTAATGAATTCTATTAGCTTAATTGAGCTTAATCCACTGGTCGTTTTTATAGCACTTTTATTTCATTTTCAGAACTCTCAGTCTTTGGAGGATCGTGATGAGATCACTGAGCAACAGGTCAGTTTAACTCAACGTGCCTCTGCATATTTGAACCCACCCACAGAAGATCATGGGTGCAAGTTTATTTTTCATCAACCATTCTCCCCAGTAGCCTGCAGGGTTTGATGAAAACATTCAAGATGGTAACCACAACTGGTATTTATATGCAAACAAATCAGGCCAAGCTTTGATCACCCTGTTGTGACAACCAACTTGACTGAATTCGTAGCCTCCTTTGGATCCGGTGAAAAAGGAGACAAAAGTAATCCACTTTTGATAGTTGTGCAGAAAAAAAGGAAGTTCCATAGGTTTCATTTGTAAAAAGTAACACCTGAGTGTATCACTGAGCAGCAATGTCTATAGATGAGTGTCATATACAGATTTTAATAACAGGCAAACAGATTAATAGTAAGTCAAATTTCTATATATTGTGCATTGCAGTGGTCGGTTTCACATATTCTTATCATCGGTTGGCCGCATGTGCGCATGCTCACTTTGCACACATGTGCGCCTTCCACACATGCACCTGGCCTTCTGCGCATGCGCCCGGCCTCAAAAACATGGCTAAATAGGATGGCATTATGTAGAGTCGCCGCTACCAATTTGCTCGAACCGGCTGAATACCACCTCTGGTGCATTAGTTTTGGTTTCAAAATTCAAACCTTTAATAGCTTTGGATATATATCCTAAACTAGGAAAGGTTTGGATTTTGAAAGCAAAACCAATGCACAATCCAAAAAAAATAAAATAAAAATTGATAACTAAGGCATTTATTTCAATGCGGTGTCATAGGGTTTGTGTTAGGACTGTACAAAACTATTCTGAGGACTATGCCCTGTCCATCTTCTTGACGATTCAGTATGACTTCTTTAAGTGTTTCTGCATGAATTTGCATAATTAAAGGATTTGGTGATGTCTTAAAGAGCTATGAAGTACCCCTCTAAACCAGAAGATCCAAATATCCCTTGAGATGATTTTGCATACCAACTAGGAGCTTACATGTTGAATTTTATACCAGTTGTAGCTTCTGGATAGTTTTAAGTAATCCAAATAGAGATCCTTTAGAAAGCCTGCAAATCGCATCACACTTGTGTCGGAAGCACCCAGGTGCTTCCAGGTTGAAAGGATTAGCCAATGATATCACCATCGCCCAGGGAACACCCAGTTGGAAGCTCCTTTCAGGTCCCAGCAGGAGTTGGAGCAAAGGATGAGAGCTCACCCTGTCCCATGGCAGTACTCGGGTCTCAAACATGGGCTTACTGCTTATCAGCCCAGTGTCCTAATCAAATGAGCCACCATGCGTCTTCAGATTATTTCATTTATCTAAAATTTAAGCCTGGTGAGTATAGCAATAACAATAGCGCTCAGAGGTATATACCGTTTCACAGTGCTTTAAGAAAGCCTTCGCAGCCCTCTCTAAGCGGTTTACAGAGTCAGCATATTGCCCCCAACAATCTGAGTCCTCATTTTACCGACCTCAGAAGGATAAAAGGCTGAGTCAAACTTGAGCCTGTAAAGATTCGAACTACCAAATTGCAGGCAGCTGGCAGTCAGCAGAAGTAGCCTGCAGTACTGCATTCTAACCACTGAGCCACCTCGGCTATAGTCATCAGATTCTTGTTGCTGCCAACTAGTGAACAAAAGACATTGTGCATTTGCTCTGGGATATTCCCCTCAAATTTCCAAGGTTCTCATCCTGATGTTTGGCACTGAAAACTAGCTAACACAAAGTATGTCCTTGTGCATGTGGTAAAACGAAGTTACATTGGTTTCCTTGCAGACCATTTTGGCCTCTTCCAGCAAAAGTCATGAAGATGATGATGATCATAGTGATGTTTCCAAAGACGATGATCATCCAGATTCAGATGAATCCGATGAGTCTCATGAAACCTTCACTGACTCTCCCACTGAGGCTCCCGTCACTGATTCCAGAGGAGACGTCCCATCTTATGAATTCAGGGCAAACGTTGACCAGATGAGTTTGGAGAGATCTGGAAAGGTAAATGCCAGCTGATGGCTTTCTTTTATTGCTGCACTCACATAAGGGGAGGGAGAACTTGGGATGGCCCAAAAGCAGGTCTATGAGAAGCACCTTTAGCTGCATCTGGATATCATCATCACTGCTTTAAATGAAGTGATTTAAATGTTCGATTTCAAGGAACAAGACAACTGTCCTATTTAGAACTACACTGTCCATCTATTATGTTGCCATTCACACACGTGATATTTTTGCCTGGAGGATTTTGATCTGCAACTGTCATTGTTTGGTAGCTCTGGGTAATCATGGGAAATAATGTCTGAGATGGTTGTTTCACTTTCAAATGTCATGCCAACCTCCTCCTCCAATTCATCTTCCTTCACCAGTGGTGGGTTCGGCCTGGTTTGGCCGAGCCAGTAGCGGTGATGATATGACATCACGGAACCGGTTCTCTTTGTTCTGGAGCTGGGCCCTCCCGTCCCCCCCCCCCCGCATTTTTCTTACCTTTTATTTGGCCCCGCCCCCAATCTATTCGCTGCCTCCCGAGTCCCAGCTGATGGCTAGAAGGAAAAAAACTGTTTAAACTCTTGCTGTGAGGCTTCAAAGGGCCGTCCTACAGCTGATCAGTGTTAAAAGGCAGTGTGGTGGTAGACCAGAGCGCTCGAAAAACAAATGGGTAGACCGGGATGCTCCAAAAACAAATAGGTAGACCGGTACAGCTCTGCAAGCAGTTAAAAGCCTGGTAGACCAGTACCTCTGCTAAATCCTAAAGAATTGTCACATGACCATCAAGTCACGCCCACAAAATAAGCCATGCCCACAGAACCAGTAGTAAAAAATTTTAGAACCCACCCCTGTCCTTCACCACATCTAGTGGTGATTGGCAAGGCCACCTTTAAACGTCACTCGTCACACTTGTTTTTGATAGCTGGATATTCAAATGTTACATACTTGGACAACACTGTGGTTGCTGTGAAGAAACCACCTGTAATAAATATTATATTGTATATGAGAACTAGGAGGAAGCATGTTTTGAAAGAATCTGTTGGCTTAGAAAAACCTACTGCACTAATGCTATAAAAATCCTACGAAATAAATATTGCAAAGCCTGGGGCGGAAGAAACAAGAAACACAGCGTTTCCTTGCTTTAATAATTAGTTGACATAAACATGCTTTGCTTCCATTTTTTAACATCCACATTCCAGACACTTAGACATTTTTAATAACATTCGCAGTAAGTTTTCTGATTTATTTATTTATTTATTTTTGGTTGTGGACTAAATGTTGTGGCCATAAAATGGTATGTGGAAATGATTTTGCTACTTTATGTTTTACACCAATGTAATTCTTTTAGAGAAACATGGGAATTGACACTGGTGTAAAAGGACATGAATAACCAGTTTATTAATCACTTCCCATATGAAGAAAATTTATCTTGAGCTCATGAAAAACACAAAAGATACAACAAAATAAAAAAAATTACAGGTTGTTGAAATTAATACTTCATATACCTGAGGCAGTATTTTATTTAAGTCTTCGTTATACTTTATCACCTATTTTGCACTTTATTTGTAACACACCATGGATATTCTTTGTAGCAAAGTGAGGTACCACAGCAAGTTTGGTCTAATGGTTAAGACACCAGACTAGAAAGCTGGAGACTGTGAGTTCTAATTCTACCTTAGCTATGAAAGTCATTCTTTCTCAGCCCAACCATCTCACAGAGTTGTTGTTGTGGGGAAAATACAAGGAGGAAGATGTACTGGATATGCTTGCCATCTTGAGTTATTTTAAAAATACTAAATGCAGGATACAAATAATAACTCCTACTGAACTAATAATCCCATGCTAGCTCAGGAATTTTTATTATTTTTTTTTAATTTGATTTATATGCCGCCCTTCTCCGGAGACTCAGGGCGGCTTACAATGCGCTAAGCAATAGCCTTCATCCTTTTATATATTTATACAAAGTCAGCTTATTGCCCCCACAATCTGGGTCCTCAATTTACCTACCTTAGAAAGGATGGACGGCTGAGTCAACCTTGAGCCTGGCGAGATTCGAACCTGCAGTAATTGCAGGCAGCTGGTCTTAATAACAGGGTGCTTTAGACCACTGTACTACCAAGGCTCTGGGAGTTGAAGTCCACAAGAGTCATAAAAGGGCCACAGTTCCCCACCCCTGTGTTAGAGCTTCTGAAAGTACCACCCTCCAGTCTCGTGTAAGAAAGGAAAATCGTTGTGGATCTTATATGGTCGGTATTGTAGATATTCCTCACGAGAGCGGAGTGGCCTTTGATGGTTTCTCTTGTCAACTTTTTCAGTTCGATTCTCAAGATGTTTCCGATGAAGTGGACAGCACCCCAGATGATGAAAGCCATGAATATGCTAAGGCCCGTTCTCTGGAAAGCCACGAAAGTGACGACAAAAGTAACCTGAGGGACAGCAATGAAGTCCAGAGCGCGTCTCATGACACAAGTCTGGAGGACCACAGCCCAGAGAAACCTGAGAGTGTGGAAGACAGCAGCGACCACAGCAAAGCTGCCCTTTCCCTAGAAAGCACTGAAAGCGAAGAACAGAAAAAAGATCACAGTGAGGCACTCCAACAGTTAGACAGCAGTCCCGATGATGTCAGCAACCAAACTTTGGAAAGCGCCGAGAATCACCACAGTGCTGAAGACCAACACAGTGTTGAACACCACGATAGCGTTGAGGACAATGAGGTCATCCTCTAAAAGGGTAGAGTGAGATAGGCCGATACTTATCTGAGGGACCTCTCCAGACATTTTGCATGTAAGGGCCCAACTAAGATCAAAGCCCAACTCCTCCATCACCAGTGTTTTTGTTTTGCTGAGTTACAAAGAGAGAGAGAGAGAGAGAGAGAGAGAGAGAGAGAGAGAGAGAGAGAGAGAGAGAGTGTGAGAGAGAGAGAAAGGCAACACAACTTGAATGTTTGCTCCCAATTATATACACATAATTCGGATTTCAGGCCGTAGAAATTTGTAACTAGTAGCAAATATAAACAATGCTGCCCAGGTCCTGTTCATGCTTATTTGGGAGTCGATCTGAGAGATCTTCAGTAGAATTTGCTCCAGATAAACATGCTTAGGATATTAGTCTTTAAATGAACAATAAGAGTAGTCATGATGATTAGAGAATATCAATGCCCTTCTTGGTGCATAAGTCCTGCTCTGTCTCACAGTCGCTTGCTCTGAAGGAGAGAGAGAAAAAATGCTTGGGGAAAAAAAAATCTAGTTTTACATTCCCACTGATTTTTGTGTATCTTACAATGCTGTACTTCTGAAATGTTTAATATTGCAGTGTATATTTTGTTGACAGTTGTGAGTTAAATAAAGTGACAAAACTTTATACCTTGGTGTAGTGGCCTTGATGGGCTCTTGGGTTAGTCATATGTGCGACCTCTAGTGGCTGAAGAAGGCGCTTTTAAAGTTATCAGGACAGTACAGGTAGTCCTGGACTTATAACAATTGGGACCAGAATTTCTGTTGCTAAGCAAAGTAGCTGTTAAATGAGTCACACCCGATTTTATGACTCTTTCTTATGATTAAACAAATCACTGTAGCTGTTAAATAAAGTGAATCGTGTGGCCAGCTGGTTGGAAAGGTGGCAAATGGGCAATCACCCCTGGACCAGGAGTGAAATCCAGCAGATTCTGACAAGTTCTGGAGAACCGGTAGCGGAAATTTTGAGTAGTTCAGAAAACTGGCAAATACCACCTCTGGCTGGCCCCAGAGTGGGGTGGGAATGGGGATTTTGCAGTATTCTTCCCCTGGAGTGGGGTGGGAATGGAGATTTTGCAGCATCCCTCCCACACATTGCCACGCTCACCAAGCCACGCCCACCAAGCCACACCACGCTCACCAAGCCATGCCCACAGAACCGGTAGTAAAAAAATTTGGATATCACCACTGCCCTGGACACTGCAACTATTGTAGATACACACTGGTTGCCAAGTGGCTAAATTTTGATCATGTGGGGATCTTGCACATGATGTAAGGACCAATCAGAAATCTCTTTATTCAGTGCCATTGCAACATCTAACAGTCGCTAAATGAATGACTGTAACCTGGAGTCTGCCTGTAAAGCAGAGGTCCCCAACCCCGGTCTGTGGACTGACTCTGGTCCACGGCATGCCAAAAACTAGGCCGTGCAAACGAGTGAAGCCCCGTTCATGGGATGCAGGCAGCACACGAAACCACGGTCCCTCCAGTCCATGGAAAAACCTTTACCCACGGAACCGGTCCCTGGTGCCCAAAAGATTGGCGGCCGCTGCTGTAAAGGAAGCACGGTGTCGTTAATCACAATGCTATCAGTCTGCTGAGCCACCAGGCCCCTGGAGTGGGGTGGGAATGGAGATTTTGCAGCATCCTTCCACACATTGCCACGCTCACCAATTAATACCAGTTTGTTCCGTAGCCTCTCTGATCAGAAATAACTTCTCAAGGGGCTTCCGGTTTGCTCTTCGTAGCCACCAGACGGTCTCTTGGGACCGCCAGCCCCTTCGCCTGTAAAGAGCCGCCTGTACAGCGCAAAGGCGGCTCGAAAAACCCCATTTCCAGGAGGAAATGTGGGATAGAGCAGGTGAGTGTAGGTAGAGCTCTCCGTAGCCCCCAGGGGTTTTTTTTTTTTTACTCTTGGGGGCGGGCGGAGGAAGCTCCCTATAGCACTCGCCGCCCGCTCCGGGCGTTGGGAGACTTCTGCCTTTTTGCAGAACAAGGCTACGAAGACAAGCCTTTTAAGATATTTAACAGATTAACTAAAGATGATGAGATTTGGATTTGGATCTGTGACCCTAAATTGCAAGTATTAATACTTATTTTACAAAGGATATTCAACAAAGTAAAAAAGACCTTTTAAAATGGCGATTGCCGAAACTGGAGCAGGGAAGCTGAAAAGAGAAAGTCCTTCCGTTTCTTATTAAGTTACAAAAGAGCAGAATAAATGCTCCTGGTTACATTTGAAGGGATTTGAGCTGGACCTGTGACCTCGAATTGCAAGTATCTCACTTATTTTATAACAATTATTGAAGAAGGAAAAGGAAAAGGAAAAAAGAATCTTTAAAAAGGGCGACTGCCGAGGCTTGAGAAGGGGCTGAAAGGGAGAGTCCTTCCGTTTCTTATTGAGATACAAAGTAGCTGAATAAATATTTTTGGCTACACTTTAAAATAAAGCTCTACTTTTGTGTTTTTTCTTTTCCTGGAGATTTGATATTCATCTTGGTTGGAAAGAGGTTTTTTTTTTTTTCTCTGCTGCCTCTCTTTTCTTTTTAAGAAAAATAGTTTGTCTGTGTTGAAACATGGCATTAAAGTTGGACAAACAAGCAATGGGGGGGGATTCCCCCATTAACAAATTACGTGACCAAGTTTTAAAGCTCCAGTCTCAGAAAACCGATTTTAATATAATTGAATTTCTTTTGGAGGAGATTGTAAGAAGGGATGAGATTGTGAATCAGAACTTTGAAAAATTTAAGCAGGAAATTAAAGAATTAGTGCAATTAAAGTTTGATATTTTGAATCGAAAGATTATAAAAATGGCTAATGATCTTGTAGGATTTATGACTAAGTTGGATGAAAATACTAACTTATTAGAGTCTAAAGTGGAAGAAATTGAGGACAATTTGGATAATAAAATACAAAAAATTGAAAATGATTTGACAAATACTCAAGACAATAGCTCAGAAGAAAAATCTAAAATGGAGGTTGAACAAAAGTCTTGTAATGCAGAAAATTTACAACAACGGATTGAAAGAGAGGTCTTAATGGTGCATTATAATTTTACAGAATATGCGATCAGACTCAGAGGTTTACAGGAAAATAACAGAGATGATTTAAGGAAAATATCTTCTGAAATTCTGGCTGGGATTTTAAAGGTTCAACCTGAGGAAGTGTTTTGTAGGATTGATAGAGTGTACAGAATAAACTCCTGGATTGCAAAGCAAAGGCAATTGCCTAGAGATGTGGTGATTTATTTTACAGATAAGGAAATTAGGAATAAAATTGTGCAAAATTCCTTCAATTCTACTTTGCAATTGTATGGAAGGAAGATATGGATCTACAAAGAGCTTCCCCCCAAGATGTTAATGGAAAGGAAGAAATTTGGTTTTCTGGTGACTGAGTTAAAATACAGAAATATTCCATTTAGGTGGAATGCCCCAGTTGGCATAATATTGAGATATCAAGGAGAAAGATACCAATTAGATACTGTTGAAAAAGCGGAAGAATTTTATCAAAAAATTTTGAAAATGAACTTAACATCTATAGGCACAATACAGGATAAGCAGAAGGAGTTGGAAATAAAGGGAAAACATCGAATTACAGAGGTTGTGGTAGACAAACTGTCTTTGGATTCTCTTGATACTCCAGCTGGATTATCTACAAATATGAGAGAAGCGGCATCTGATTTCAACGTGATGATCCAACAAGACCAGTTTATAAAGCAGAATGAAAACCGATCAGTTGATATACAACTTGTAGAAAGGAAAACAGGATGGAAATCAAACCCACAAAAAGAAAAGAAAAAAAGAAATAGGTCTCATAAAAACAGAAATTTCTAAACTAAGCAACGGTGAAGCCAGTGATTTTAAAAAAAATGAATGAATATGTGAAAAGATAGTGGAGGCGAAGTATTGGTTAATATCATCCTGAGGACAGTGACAGACCTCTGCAATGCCGTAATTTTGGGATGT
Organism: Pituophis catenifer annectens; assembly: GCF_029215685.1. NCBI lineage: Eukaryota > Metazoa > Chordata > Lepidosauria > Squamata > Colubridae > Pituophis > Pituophis catenifer. The sequence continues at coordinate 70,045,133 of NW_027256888.1, read as the reverse complement.
GAAAAGAGCCTTAATCTGTTGGATTTGAATTATCTATTTTGGATTTCTTTTCTTGTACTGATAAATATATTATAATTATTCTGAGCTACAAGGCAAGAGAGTTACGTTGGGGCATGCAGAAGATCTGGTTGTTACCCATTACGATGATGGGAATTAATAATCCTGATGAAAGCCACAATTACAACTATATGGAATACAATTATAATGTCACTCGGGTGGTTGTTTTTATTTTTATATATATATGAGGATATTCATTACTGATGGGGGCAGATGAAGACTGAAGACTTTGAACAAACTGTTGCACCAGGATGCTACGTTACCCAATTATGGATGGGGGACTCAACAATCTAGTGGAAAGACATCAAAGAAGATATTATATGGATTATAAATTTAAAGTTATTGTCTTTTTTTTTTAAATAACGGAATATATGTATATATATATATATATTAGCAGAGTGGGCAGATATTAAGAATTGTTGTGTATGGTAATTTTGTAGGAAAGTGGGTGGAAATATGTTAGTCTACTGATGGATTAGCTTAAGAAAAGGGATGTTTAAGTGATATATTTAGGGTAGTGGAGGAAATGGACAGAGTTGAATAAATGTTAAATTAGGACTTATGTGGAAGGCTGCTTTGAAATGTTATATTAATATACACAAAGAATAAATGTTAAAGTAGGATTTATTATACAGTCTTAAAGTGGAAGGTTGCTTTGAAATGTTGTAACAATACATAGATATAAGTTTTGGGGAGGACAAAAAGGGTAGATTATTGCTAAATTGGGAGTTATAATAATATTATGCTAAACTAGAAGTTATCATACAATGTTATAGCAGAGTGCTTTTTTTTTTTTTTTTGAAATGTATGGTAAAAGGGGAAAGTAACAATATTAATAATATTTTTAGTAAGTAAGGGTCAGTATATAGAGGAGAGAGTAAGGCGATGGTAAAATATTATGTAATCTGTTATGAATTAGGTTTTTGGTGTGAAGAAGTCACGGGGGGGATGGGTGGCGAGGGGGGGTTAGGGAGGAGGGGGGGAAGGAAAAAAGGGGAAAAATTTGTATTTGAAAACTTTTTCAATAAAAAAAAAAAAAAAAGAAATAACTTCTCAAAACCTGTGATTTGTTCTATTGTTTTGCATAACTGATATAAGATCTGGTAAGTCTTAAGGAATCTTTGTCCTGGTTATTACAACAAACAGAGCCATTTCGTGTAAACCCAACTAGTTATGTATTCAACAATTTTTTGTCAATTCAGCCGGGGCTGTCTGCAAAATATAGGTCAATTTTGTTGGTAGACCTATCTTCATCTTTCTTCAATTTGGGATTTTCACACATGTGGGAGTGCAAGTCCCATTAACAAGCATTCGAGATTAAGATTAAGGCACTGTAATTTAACACCAGCTGTCTGCAATTAAAGTAAGATCGAATCTCGCCAGTCTCAAGGTTGACTCAGCCTTCCATCCTTTCTAAGGTAGGTAAATTGAGGACCCAGTTTGTGGGGGCAATAAGCTGACTTTGTATAAATATACAAAAGTATGAAGGCTATTGCTTAACGCATTGTAAGCCGCCCTGAATCTCTGGAGAAGGGCAGCATATAAATCAAATTATAAAAAAATAAAAAAAAATAAAAATAAAAAAAAGATATCTGAATGTGCTGTTATGGAAGGTTCAGTGTAAAATGAATTACACCTATGGGCAGAAAGCAGAATATTCACATTCCATGAATCAAGGGTCTCATTTCCCCCATCTTTTATTCATACGCTCCTGATTTACACATCTGCTGTTTCATTCTGGACAGCACATCTGTGATATATAGATGGCTAGAATAAATTTAAAAATAGCAATTGAGTAATGTTTTCATAGAAAAGTCTTTTAAAGTGCTTGAGCCAGAGGATAGGTTTGACAACACAGAAACTATTAACACCAAAACACTAAGAGGAATTGGAGACAAAGGCCTGCCCTGATTGCCACAACAACTGTGTGGCTCAGGCAAAAATGGAGCATAGCTGGCTGAGGAATTCTGGGAGTTGAAGTCCACAAGTCTTAAAAGTTACCAAGTTTGAAGACTTCTGCTCTAAATGAAAATCCTCATCATTCTCATCCAGTGGTGGGTTTCAGATATTTTTACTACCAGTTCTGTGGGCGTGGCTTGGTGGGCGTGACTTGGTGGGCGTGGTGTGGCTTGGTGGGCGTGGCTTGGTGGGCATGGCAGGGGAAGGATACTGTAAAAACTCCATTCCCTCCCCACTCCAGGGGAAAGATACTGTAAAATCTCCATTCCCTCCCCACTCCAGGGGAAGGATACTGTAAAATCTCCATTCCCTTCCCACTCCAGGGGAAGGATACTGTAAAATCTCCATTCCCACCCCACTCCAGGGGAAGGTTACTGCAAAATCCCCATTTCCTCCCAATCAGCTGGGACTTGGGAGGCAGAGATAGATGGGGGTGGGGCCAGACAGAATTTTTACTACCGATTCTCCGAACTACTCAAAATTTCTGCTACTGGTTCTCTAGAACTGGTCAGAACCTGCTGAAACCCACTTCTGTTCTCATCATCTCTTTCACCCCATTTTCAGTCACCGGTTCCAACGGCACCCCCCAATCTGGCATGCTCCAAATGTGAATTCTGAGAAATTCAGCCCTGACCCAACGTATTTTGGAAAAAGAAGAGTAAGCTGTGGAAGACTGTAACACACACTGGGCAAACATCCTCAACCATATTATTGTCACTATGTGCCTGATCCATTAGGGTGGGACCTTCCTTGGTTTCTTTCTCTGACGGGTAAACAACTTCGGGCTCCTACCACTTCTTTCTAATTGTTTCCTTGGCAGTATCTCTTCTCTCCTTTCTTCAAGGTCACTGAGTTGGGATCATTGGCTAAAGGAGAGAGGGAGTAAGGAAGCATTCCAGCATGGAGAAGTTCCATGAGATGGAGCACTAGTGAAGCTTTTATCTATCAATTCCCAATGGAATATAGTCAATCTGATGAGATTCTTGTAACACAGATGATCAGCAATAAAGGAACTGCTTTGGCCTATTCACAGAGTTGTTCTGGTTCCTTGCACTTGACACTTCGGTCTCCTATGTATTCCATTACAGGGGCCTTTTCACCTTATTGCTTTCTTCAAAACCTTTGTTTCAATCTTTATACCACTGAAAACAGATGCAATTCTTTTTCCTTTGCTTATTTGATCAACCTATCATTATCCAGATTTGAAGAGCTGCCACCAAGAAGAGGGGGTCAACTCAGGGGTGAAATCCAGCAGGTTCTGACAGGTTCTGGAGAACCGGTAGCGGAAATTTTGAGCAGTTCGGAGAACCGGCAAATACCACCTCTGGCTGGCCCCAGAGTGGGGTGGGAATGGAGATTTTGCAGTATCCTTCCCCTGCCACATCCACCAAGCCACACCACGCCCACCAAGCCACGGCCACAGAACCGGTAGTAAAAAAAAATTGGAGTTCACCACTGGGTCAATTTATTTTCCAAAGCACCTGAAGGCAAGACATGAAGCCCCAGGGGAGCTTTTTATCAGGTCCGCCTGATTCACCAGTTGCGTCCCTTTCTGGATCGGGACTCCTTACGCACAGTCACTCAGGCACTTGTCACTTCCTGCCTGGACTACTGCAATGCTCTCTGCTCCCCTTGAGGAGTACCTGGAGGCTCCAACTGGTGCAGAATGCGGCCACGCGGGGGATTATGGGAGCGAGGGGGCGCTCCCATGTAACACCCCTCCTGCACGAGCTGCATTGGCTTCCAGTGGTCTTCCGGGTGCACTTCAAGGTGTTGGTTACCACCTTTAAAGCGCTCCATGGCATAGGACCTGGGTATTTGCGGGACCACCTTCTGCCGCTGATAGCCTCTCACCGACCAGTACGCTCCCACAGAGAGGGACTCCTCAGGGTGCCGTCAGCCAGGCAATGTCGGCTGGCGACCCCCAGGGGGAAGGCCTTCTCTGTGGCAGCTCCTGCCCTCTGGAACAATTTGCCCCCGGAGATAAGAAAGATATCGGATCTCCGGGTCTTTCGCCGTGCCCTGAAAACTTTTCTTTTCCATCAAGCAGGGCTGGCTGACCCCCCCCTTTTTTTTTTTTTTTTTAGTTTTTTAGCTTTTTAGCTTTTAATCTGTCAATGGGTTTTAATTCGAATTGTTTTAAATTTGGGCCAAAGTATGTAATTCTTTTAATAATTTTAAATTTTGTATTGGTATGTGTTTTAGTTCTGGCTGTGCACTGCCCTGAGTCCACTAGGAGAAGGGTGGTATACAAATTGAATAAAATAAATAAATAAATAAAATAAATAAATAAATGGGTGGAAACTAAGTCAGGTGAGAAACAACCTAGAACTAAGGAAAAATTTCCTGATGGTAAGAACAATTAACGAGTGGAATGGCTTGCCTTCGGAAGCTGTAGATGCTCCATCATTGGAGACTTTTAAGAAGAGACTAGACAGTCATTTGTCTAACATGATATAGGGTCCCCTGCTTTAGCAACGGGTTAGACTAGAAGACCTCTAAGGTCCCTTCCAACTCTAAATTGACTGCCCAGATTTGTATCTGACATGCCAACTGCCTATGCCTAGAAGACACAGCTTCAAACATCTGAACGGAGCAGCTTCAGATTGGGGAAGTTATCTTAGATGCAGGCAGAAAACTACTGTTAAAAGGTAAAAACATTCTTGACGTTCCTGTTAGACAGATCATACATCAATTCCAGCTATCCCTGACCCTCAATAAACCCTAGACAGAAATACAAAAGCACAGCTTAAACTTTTTCCTCTTACTGACACTTGGGCTAAAATTGATTAACCATGTCTTACTTTAGGAAATAAACCAATACCAGCAACACAAATCACAGTCTAAAAAAGTTCTTCAAAACATTAAAATCCTTTATACACACATTAAAGACTCTCCAGATCTGAACCCATCACCCATGGCTGACACCAAATTTTGTATATATTTATACAAAATATATAAAGCTTGTCTCACCCTGCAGAGTGAGAAGATGGCATTGCCTCCTAGACTCAGGGCAAATCCTCAAGGCAAACCATGTCCATTGCACTAACAAAGCCTTAGATCTCTGCATAAATATTTCCAAAACTTTTTAAACGTCAGCACCTTTGAGAACAAAACTCTTTGATTGTCTTACTGTCAAATATATTCTACTTCCACTTTAAGCAGGCATCCTTTGCTCATTTACCCGGCATCAGAATGGACCAGAAGTTCTATACAATAGAACATCTGGATTTATATTTTGATACATCACTGATTGGAAAGAAGAGGGAAATAGGCATGTGGGCTTTTTGTTTTCAGTATCTAAATATAGCATTTTAAAAATATCTATCTGCTGTGCATCCTTTGAATTCAATGCCAGGGCACTAATCAGTACAGATCGTAATTATGAAAAATGCCAAGTAGCATTCTGTGACAGCATCAGAGAATAGATATAATACTTCCTCCAATTTGTCCACATTTTTCTTTAAAAATTAATTCACGTGGGTGTAGGGCTTTACAGATCACATGTTTCACTACTTTTCCATGTATACTATATACTCAGTATAATTCCTGAGTCCATCTGAACTTTCCCCCATGGAACCTAGACAATGGCATCATGCCAAGAGTGAGTCTATAAAATTATTGCCATAAAGTAGATTGAAATCTGCAGTCCATTGGTGGCGAATGTACCAGAGGTGGGTTTCAGCAGGTTCTGACCAGTTCTGAAGAACCGGTAGTGGAAATTTTGAGTAGTTTGGAGAACCGATAGTAAAAATTCTGATGGTCCCGCCCCCATCTATTCTCTGCCTCCCAAGTCCCAGCTGATTGGGAGGAAATGGGGATTTTTTTTTTAAATGTAATTTATATGCCGCCCTATCTCCAAGGACTCAGGGTGGCTCACAACGGTAAAAATGCACAGTTCCTCATTAAAAGACAATATAAAATTAAAATTCCAATTTAAAACAATTTAAAATTCATTAAGAAACCCCCCATCAGTCCAGGCTGCGGAACAACCAGGTCTTCAAATCACGGCGGAACGAGCAAAGGTCAGGGGCCATCCGGAGCTCCAAAGGAAGTTGGTTCCAGAGGGTGGGTGCGCCCACAGAGAAAGCTCTCCCCCTGGGGGTCGCCAGCCAACACTGTCTGGCTGATGGCACCCTGAGGAGGCCCTGTCTGTGGGAACGCACCGGGCGATTGGGAATTATCGCTGGCTGCAGGGGGTCCGACAAATATCCCGGGCCTAGGCCATGAAGGGCTTTGTAGGTAATAACCAGCACCTTGAACCGCACCCGAAGGGCAACCGGTAACCAATGCAAGTCGCGCAGGAGGGGTGTAACATGGGAGTATTGGGACGCTTCCATCATAACCCGCGCGGCCGCATTCTGCACCAGCTGAAGACTTCGAGTGGTTTTCAAGGGCAGCTCTAGGTAGAGAGCATTGCAGTAGTCAAGACGGGAGGTGACCAGCGCATGAGTAATGGTGCGTAGGGCATCTTGGTCCAAGTAAGGGTGCAACTGGCGCACAAGGTGGACCTGGGCAAATGTCCCCCTGGTCACAGTCATTACATGATCTTCCAGAGACAACCGTGAATAAAGGAGGACACCCAAGTTGCGAGCCCTATCCACAGGGGGTAACACCTCACCCCCGATGGTCAGCGATGGACTATCTCGATCGGACCAAGATGCCGGTACCCACAGCCACTCGGTCTTGGCGGGGTTGAGTCGGAGCCTGTTCCTCCCCATCCAGGTCCATACCGCTTCCAGGCAGTGGGACATTACATCAAGGGCATCACTGGGCTGGTTTGGGATGGATATAAAAAGCTGGGTATCATCAGCGTACTGATGATACCGCACCCCAAAACCACGGATGATCTTCCCAAGTGGCTTCATATAGATGTTGAACAGGAGAGGCGAGAGGACCGACCCCTGGGGCACCCCACAAGTGAGGGGCCTCATAGCTGACCTCTGCCTCCCTGCCAACACCGCTTGCGTACGGCCCAAGAGATAGGAGGAGAACCACCGTAGAACAGTGCCTCCCACTCCCAACCCCTCGAGCCGTCGCAGCAAGATACCATGGTCGATGGTATCAAAAGCCACCGAAAGATCCAAGAGGACCAGAGCAGAGGAGTATCCCCTGTCCCGAGCCCTCCAAAGATCATCCACCAGCGCGACCAATGCCATCTCCATGCTGTACCCCGGCCTGAAACCCGATTGGTATGGATCCAGGTAGTCTGTATCCTCCAGGACCAATGGGAGCTGCCGTGCCACCATGTTCTCAACAATCTTTGCGACAAAGTGAAAGTTGGAGACTGGACGAAAGTTATCCAGTATGGTTGGATCCAAGGCAGGTTTCTTGAGGAGGGGTCTCACCACTGCCTCCTTCAAGGCAGCAGGGAAGATCCCCTCATCCAAGGATGCCATTATTACTGCCTGGATCCAATCCCGTGTCACCTCTCAGGCTGCATAAGCAAACCAGGAGGGACACGGATCCAGTACACATGTGGTGGCACTCAGCCTTCCCATAATCCTGTCCACTTCCTCAGGGGTGACAGGATCGAACTCCTCCCAAATCCCAAGACCGGCTGCCTCACCGTCAGACCCTGCCCAGTCAGAGTCCAGACCGTCCCGAATCTGAGTGATCTTATCCAGCAGATGCTGACTAAACTCCTCGGCACATCCCCGCAAAGGATCCTCCCCCGCCCTCCGATTCAGGAGGGAGCGGGACACCCTGAACAGGGCGGCTGGGCGATTATCTGCGGACGTGATGAGATTTTACAGTATCCTTTCCCCAGAGTGAGGTGGGAATGGAGATTTTACAGTATCCTTCCCCTGAACGCCCACCAAGCCATGCTACGCTCACCAAGCCACGCCCAGAGAACTGGTAGTAAAAAAATTTGAAACCCACCACTGGAATGTACATAGTGGTGATACTTACAAAATTCTACAAAGGTAGCCTATTTCAATAAAATATAGTTCCAGTCTTTCTGTGAAGTCAGTTTTCTGGTCTACTTCGCTGACACTGCTTTCAGAATTCTGAGCTTTGAAGCTATAGGCACATCACAACATTCAAAGACCTTTTCCAAAGCTTTTATTATTAATCTATTAAGTATTGGTCTGCAACATATCTCTTGATTGCTTTTTTTTATTTACTATTGATATTCAAACTTCAAAGGCAGAAACTATCCACTTTTCGGTGAATTATTACTGTATAGTTTTATTTAACCAGTAAGGCACACCTCCATTAAAATACTTCTATCCATGGAAAATCTAAGGAATGGTCACTTAATGACTGAAGAAAATCAATTGCCAGCATCATAAAAAGGCCATGATATGTTCCTCAGAACTCCTACACTGAATTGAAGGAAATACTATGTACCTCGTTTTAGTTCTCCCACTGAGTCTTTGATGCAAATGTTAGATCATGATCAGGAATATCTTAACAGCACAATCTTAACTATGTCTTTGTTTCTGAGGCCACCAAAAGAAGAGAAAGTGGGTAAGCAAAAGGAAGTACCGTAATAAGGAAATTAAAGTAAGTCTGACCTCATGAAACTGTGGGTTGATCCTTGGGCAGGATTAAAATTCCTGGGGGTCGTAGGCAACGCAGCAGCAGAGATAAAAGCCTCTTCTGAGTCAGAAATCCAAGACACGTTGAAGTCCATTCTACATGGTTGGCTGCCTTTGGAGAATTTACTCTTCAGATCCAGGTAATAAGATGATCGCAAAGTATTTTAGAATATCTAGGGCAATTATAGACAAGAACCTTGTAAGCAAAACAAGTGTTGCTATCCTTAAATTACTGAAGTTATAAGATGATAGCTTCCCTAAAATAACCAGAATTGCTGCTAAAGTCTAGGTACTGTATGGATCAAGAATATTTACTGTGCCACACTACGCTGTTTACTAATGTATGCAAATAGGTCAATTTAAAGCTGTTGCTCCCATTTGTAGATTCTCTTGCCTGCTCTTAGTTATAACTTTTATTTCACATCTCCTTTTTAATTTAGTTCTGTCTCTAAACAGACAAGTGAAAGATTCAAGAAAAGGGAGCAAACAACACACAGCACATCCCTAGGACCCAACCTTTCCAGCACCCAACATCCACACAAGCAAGGAAGAAACAGGATAGTCAGGGGAGAAACAATAGTCTAGTCAAGAAACCATCATGGACACCATACTGCAACCAAGATTGGCAGGGCCAGCTGCTATATGTAAACAATCAGTAAACTCTACTCTACGAATGTCTCCAAGAAGACATCCAAGCTCGCTTCCACTTTGTGAGAGTGCTGTAGGCACATCTCTCGCTTCTCTCCTGTATTATCGGACTCTCTGGATAAAGATTTAGCTCATTTTTATGAGGTTTTGGCATAGCAACTAGCCCCAAGCAATCAACAGCTAACTTGTTTATTTATTAAATAAACTGATGGTACGAAAGGTATCATCCAAAGATGTAATGATAGTTCCAGGCAAAGCTGCCTTTTGCAATTGACTCGTGGTGATTTTGTCAATGCCGATGGTGTTCAATAGTGCTCCAGATGTTTGGGAACAGTACCCAAGGAGCCTATCGCTATTGGTGCTCTCTTTGGTTTCTTTTGTCACAGGTCTTATCAGTATGGTGGATTGCACAGTCAGCCAAATGTTTAGAGTGGATTTGGCATATTCATCTACCTATCAAGTCCTTCCCAAGGACCTAGGATTGATACAGGCCACTGCCTTTAAATTAGCTTGTGGTACTTCTTGTTCAGTGTTATGCAAACCCAGAAAAAGTCATATTACATAAACAAGTGCCTTATACAAACACAACCACTGTGAACAAAAGGTGGATGGTTTTCATGGCACTTTTTGGTGATTTCTTTGTATAGTGAGAAGACTCATCTTCCTGTGGCTATTCGATCACACAACCACAACAAAGAATATAGTGGCTAAATTTCAAAATATTGTGGCTAAATGTCAAAATTGTTAAGAGCAAGCATACCTCAGGTATTCTGGTTATGCTTTACTGTACATTTTGGCACCTTTACTCTTTGGTGGGTATATAGGAATGAATATTTATCCCCCTCTTATCTCTGATCATTTAGAATTTTCAGGGATTGTGAAAAGCTACCGGGACTGCTCCCTGCTCTAAAATATATTTACTGGCTGTAACAATAATACCATGTATCCCCAAAAATAAGACCCTGTCTTATATTTTTTTTATATATTTATATATAAATATATAAATATTTATATATTTTTTTGAACCCTGAAATAAGTGCTTGGCCTTATTGCCATGTGCTCAAAAGCCCAATTGGGCTTATTATCAGGGGATGCCTTATTTTGGGGAAACAGGGTACGCTGAGTGTAATGCAACCATTCCTATACAGCAATGGTGGGTTTCAATTTTTTTTACTACCGGTTCTGTGGGCGTGGCTTGGTGCGTGTGGCATGGCTTGGTGGGTATGGCTTGATGGGTGTGGCAGGGGAAGGATACTGTAAAATCTCCATTCCCTCCCCATTCCAGGGGAAGGATACTGTAAAATCTCCATTCCCTCCCCAATCCAGGGGAGCAAATGGGGCAAAATCCCCATTTCCTCCTGATCAGCTGGGACTTGGGAGGCAGAGAATAGATGGGGGCGGGTCCAGTCAGAATTTTTACTACCGGTTCTCCAAACTACTCAAAATTTCTGCTACCGGTTCTCCAGAACTGGTCAGAACCTGCTGAAACCTATCTCTGCTCTACAGCATAGACAGCTGTGGAATTCTGGAATTCTGGGAGTTGAAGTCCACCCATCTTCAAGCTATGGAGGTCGAGAAACACTGCCATATAATATTATATAATATTATACATAGAAAAAGCAAGGGTTAAAATCTTTGTTACCTTCTGGCTTCATTTTTGAACATTTATCCTCTCATAAAATACTCTACAGGGGACCAGCCACAATGAAAAGCCTTGAGATAATCTGTTGCCTTTTCATCGTCATCTTTGCTTTAGCAGTAAGTACATTGCCAATTTAAAAAAAAAAACAAAAAGCCAAGGACAATATATTTGCATTGGCAGCAGGAAATGCAATTCTTTTTCACCATCCCTCTTCTGCTTTGTCTTTTTCCAAGGTCGCTCATCCACTGCCAGACAATGTTTTGGAACAGGTAGAAGCAAAAGAGGTAGGTCAAACATTATTTCCATAGATCTCTTGGAAGAAATAATAAAGGCTGCAAAATATTGCATGGGGAAAAGTCTGTCCATTTCTCTTTTTTCCTCCTCCTCCTCCTCCTCCTCCTCCTCCTCCTCCTCCTCCTCCTCCTCCTCGCCTATCAGGTTCTTATTTTTGCAAATAAATCTAGCCCAGGTCAAGAAACCCTCAGTTATTCAATCAAGGGGATCTGGAATGAAACAAGAGTAGTTAGGATGAATAACAGAATATCAAAAGCCTGTGCAAGGTTTATTTTTGTCCCACATTATACTGAAGAAAAACAATTAGTCTTATCTATGCAGTATATATATAAATACATATAGAGAGAGCCTTGGTGACGCAGTGGTTAGAGTGCAGTACTGCAGGCTGCCTGCTGGCTGCCTGCAATTTGGCAATTCAAATCCCACCAGGCTCAGGGTTGACTCAGCCTTCATCCTTCCGAGGTTGGAAAAATGAGGACCCAGATTGATGACTCTGTAAACTGCTTAGAGAGGGCTGTGAAGCACTGTAAAGTGTTATATAAGTTGAAGTGTTATTGCACAGGAATATTGGTTCTTTTCTCCTGTTTTAAGACTGGTGGCGGCATTCTTGCTCCGGAACCCATACAAACTCAAGTATTACCATCATTGAAATTGGTACATTAAATTTCCTCTTCTGAACTAATATGATTGGTATTATATTTATCATTTTGAATGCTAATGTTTCTCATGTAGCCAGTTAAATAAGTTAACAAAACCTGAGCGATGTTGAAGTACACCAAAGAATACTAATAACAATCATTCCAACATTTATCATTTGTATTTTATTGTGTTTAGGATTCCTCTTCCTCCTCCTCCTCCTTCCTTCCTTCCCTTCTTCTTCTTCTTCTTCTTCTTCTTCTTCTTCTTCTTCTTCTTCTTCTTCTTCTTCTTCTTCTTCTTCTTCTTCTTCTTCGTCTTCGTCTCCTCCTCCTCCTCCTCCTCCTCCTCCTCCTCCTCCTCCTTCTTCTCTAAGTATAACTTTTTATTAAAGATTTTTTAAAGGAGGATAAAAACTAATACAAGCTAATACAGGTGGTCCTTGACTTATAACAGTTCTTTTAGTGACTGTTCGAAATTACAACTGCACTGAAAAAAGTGACTTCTGACGGTTTGTCATAATTATGACCATTGCAGCATCCCCATGATCATGTGATCAAAATTCAGATGCTTGGCAACTGGTTCAAGGGGGTCATGGGATCCCTTTTTGCAAACTTCTGACAATCAAAGTCAAAGGGGAAGCCAGATTCACTTAACAACCGGGTTACTAACTTATCAACTGCAGTGATTCACTTAACAACAGAGGTAAGAGGTAGTAAAATGGGGCAAAACTCACTGAACAAATGTCTACTTAACAACAGAAATTTTGAGCTCAGTTGTAGTCATAAGCTGAGGACTACCTGTATAAGATGAGGAAAAAAACGCACAAAGAAATCAGAGAAGACTAAAAAATGCAATAAAGGAAAACAAATTTTTAAAAAGGATAAAAGAAAAGCTTCCATTCTTTACAGCAGTTATAAATGTAACTATAAATGTACTGTTTATTCAATGCTTACAACATAACTTTGTTCTTTCTATAATCTAACCTTTCTAATCATCAAAACCATAAATCATAAATTCTTTTTTTTCTGTTTCACATAAAAAGTCTATAAAGGCTATCCTCTCAACAATAAAATCCACATTAACCTTGATTTTGTGGTACCACAGATCTCCATGCCATTCAAATCTCAGGTTGTGTTCTTCTAACTTCAAAAACACCTTTTACTTCTTTCATCCAAACTAAACGGCAAGCATCTTATATTTAATTTGTGGTTAGTTCCCTACTACACAAATTTAGATAAATCCTTTTGCCACTGTTTAAATGGTGCAACAGTTATCAAAACAAGTCTGGAACAAAAGCATCATTCTACGCAAGGCATTCATTTTTAATCAGAGATACTCTCCTCAGCAATGAGAGTTGTAATTTCTCCCCTAATGTATCTTTTTAAATTTCATTCTATGTCTTAACATAGTTACTTTGAAATAATGTACAATTCATGTTTGTCATAGCAATACCCGGATATTTTATCTTCTACTCAATCTTAAAACTCATTTTATTCATCGGTTCTGTTTAATCTTCTGTTTTCATGATTTTGGTTAACATCGTTGTCTTCGGTCTATTAATCTTGAAACCTGTTAGTGCACAAAATTATTTTAATTTGTTCCTTAATATTTCAACTCCTTTTAAAGGATCCCACAGTGCCAGCACTCCTTTTTGAAGATCCCACAGCGTCAGCACTCGTACTAAAGGATCCTTCAAGGCCATCACCTCTTTTAAAGGATCCTTCAAGGCCATCACCTCTTTTAAAGGATCCCACAGCGCCAGCACTTTTTGAAGATCCCACAGCGTCAGCACTCTTACTAAAGGATCCTTCAAGGCCATCACCTCTTTTAAAGGATCCTTCAAGGCCATCACCTCTTTTAAAGGATCCTTCAAGGCCATCACCTCTTTTAAAGGATCCTTCAAGGCCATCACCTCTTTTAAAGGATCCTTCAAGGCCATCACCTCTTTTAAAGGATCCCACAGCGCCAGCACTTTTTGAAGATCCCACAGCGTCAGCACTCGTACTAAAGGATCCTTCAAGGCCATCACCTCTTTTAAAGGATCCTTCAAGGCCATCACCTCTTTTAAAGGATCCTTCAAGGCCATCACCTCTTTTAAAGGATCCCACAGCGCCAGCACTTTTTGAAGATCCCACAGCGTCAGCGCTCATACTAAAGGATCCTTCAAAGCCATCAGCCCTTTTAAAGGATCCCACAGCACCAGCTGATCTGCAGAAGCTCCCCGCTGGTGGCAATGCTCCTTCTTCAGATATGAGCCAGGATGATCTCCAGGAACAGCAGGTAGAAGCAATACTTTTCAATGCATTAAGCACTAAAGCAGAGGTGGGAAACGATGGCCCCTATATAACTTGTGGATTTCAACTCCCAGAACGCCCGAGCCAGCCATTCAGGTTCAAGCATTCTGGGAGTTGAAGTCCACATATGCTGGCTCAGGAATTCTGGGAGTTGAAGTCCACCAGTCATAAAAGGGCCATCACCCTTGCACTACAGAGTGTTTATTTGTTTGTTTTGATTCGATGTGATTTACATAAACTGTGATCAGCAAAAAGGAAATTAAAAAAACCTTTTTATTGTTAAACACTCAACAAAAATTCAGGAGCTTATCAAGCCTGGGGTGATCTGTCCCCGTCCCCACACACACACACACAGCCAGTCGAGGGTTAAGGAAACACTTTGGAACGCATTCAGTTCTTATCTCCGACTTGGCAGCGATAGACACACCGTCTGCCAAGTTACTTTATTTTCACAAACAGACAGATAAGATACGAACGTTCAAGAAAGTCCAAACAGAAATAATATTCCTCCCAGCAGTTCCGGACGAGGCTTTAGTGACTCCAAGGTTTTGCTTTGTTCGTCACAAAAGATCCTTGACCACCACTCTCTATTATATAGTCTCTGGGGTGTGGTCTCTGGGGTGTGGTCCAGTGACTCAGTTCTAATCCCTAGCACACCTCCCAAGCTGCTGCAAACGTTTATCACGCCTTCGGAGGCGTGCGTCCAGGAATGATGTGTCATTATCACTTTGACTCGAATCAGCTGTCTCCTCTCCCTCGGCCGGCACTTGAGACAATGCCAGAGGGGAGGGGCCTGGAGAGGGAGGCCTGGCTGACTCCTCTTCCTCATGCTCGGAGCTTTCTTCCTCCGATGGGACAGGCTCAGAGGGCGGGGCCACAACATGGGGCAGAACAGCCAGCAGAGACAACCCACCTCACAATTCCACACAAGGGTTCATTTAATTTTCTCTCCTAAGGCCGGAGGAGGGAGGAGGGACCCAAGATTTTAATGCCTTCAGAAAGTGACAGCTCAGAGCCATCCAGATCTAAAAGGGCCTGGTCTTCCACAGGGCAGATTGAGGCATACTTTCTGTGTCCCATCAGATGCCATTGTTTAATCCAGGGGTCAGCAACCTGTGGCTCTGGAGCCGCATGTGGCTCTTTCACCCCTCTGCTGTGGCTCCGTCACTCAAAATGTGCGTCATAACTGCCAATGTGTAACACCCATCGGCATGCGATTTATTGAGCTTTTCAACCCCTGGTAGGCCAACCATGAATAAATCCAAGAAAATAAAAGTTTCAGAAGAAAACAGGACATTTAATTCAATTACATATGTTAGTTTTGTGGCCACTCAAGAAATGTCAGGCACAGGAAGGGTTTTGTGGCTCCCGGTGTTTTCTTTCTTGTGGGAAACAGGTCCAAATGGCTCTTTGAGTGTTTAAGGTTGCAGACCCCTGGTTTAATCAAAGGTATCTTAGTAGATTATACCACTAAGAACAATAATAATAATAATTAGAACAGTGTAAGACACCAGACTAGGAATCAGAAGACAGTGAGTTCTAGTTCAGTCTTAGGCACTAAGCCAGCTGGGTGACTTTGGGCCAGTCACTCTCTCTCAGTCCCGGGAAGGAGGCAATGGCAAACTACTTCTGAAAAAAAAAACTTGTCATGGTCACAACATGAACTTGTCCAGGCAGTTTCCAGTAGTTAATAATGACTCAAATACCCGTACCCTCAAAAGAAAACCTACAGCAGAAATCAAGTTATTGTGAACTTACTTTGCTTTAGCGCTATATAAAAAACAAACCTTTTAGGTTTTGAATTTCACTGAACGATTAAATTATTCAATCACAAAATGGATACTTTCCCTCAAAGTTCCATTTCTGTCATGATGCATTTCTATTAAGTGGCAGCATTTCATGATGGAGCGAGGGATAAACGTGGAAATGTTCAAGCAGAGACGTAATACCTATTTCAATTCAAATACTCTTTAATGAGATTCACCAGTGGGACAAATACAGGTGATCTTCAATTTACGACCAGAATTGAGCCCACAATTTCTGTTGCTAAGTGAGACATTTGTTAAGTGAATTTTGCTCCATTTTGAGGCCTCTCTTGCTACAGTTAAGTGAATCATTGCAGATGTTAAGTTAGTCACACGGTTGTTAAGCGAATCAGGCTTCCCCCTTGACTTTGCTTGTCAGAAGGTTGCAAAAGGGGATCTCCTGATTGCAATCGTCATAAATATGAGTCATTTGCCAAGCATATGAATTTTGATCCTGTGACCATGGCGATGCTACAAAGGTTGTGAAGTCTGAATAACATTGATAAGCCAGATTTTTCAGTGCCATTGTAACTTTCAACCGTTACTAATGAACTATTGTAGTCAAGGACTACCTGTAATCTTGAATAAGCAAAGAGTTCACCCCAATTCTTGTACTCCTGTGCATTGAAAACATCAACAGCCAGTACAATGTTCACTATTCCTCTGGACTGGAGAAATAATGCTAGGCAGAGTTTATTTATTTTTATTTATTTATTAAATTTCTAAAAACTTTAATTTTTTTTTACATTTTTATTCAGCTAGAATAAAAGGCATCTTAATATATAATGTATCTGACAGATTTTTGTTCTGTCAAAATGTCATGCTTTATTTATTAGACTTTTATCTTGCCTTTATTACTTTCAAGTAATTCAAGTCAGCAAACATATATGATACTCCTCCCTCCTTCTATTTCCCCCTCCTGTGAGGTGGGTTGAGTTAATTAGTCAAAGTTACCCAGCCAGCAATCATGATTAAGAACTAGAATTCACAGTCTCCTGATTGCTATGTCAACACCTTCACCATTAAACCAAACGATCATACCTTAGAAAAAGAAAGTACAGAACTGTTTTTGAATATCTCAAAAGGATAAAAGAGAACAAATGTCCACTCCACCCCCTTCCTATTCATTCTGCTTTAATTATCTATCATCAAGTCACTCATACATATTTTTATGAATAGGGCAAGTAAAAGTAGAGTAAGCAATCTTGGAACACCCTTAAATCATAATGATTCCTACATCTAAAATCATTTAACATTGAACAGATGTTAAACATTAAAATAGTTCTTCCTCATAGCAACCACAAGGATCATCATTAAAACTAAATTAAATTCCTCATCCTCAAAAATAATTTCTCTGCAGAAATGAACTGATTGCCACTTCTCTCTACACAGCAACATCCCTGCTTACATTTGAAAAAGTAAAAATTCTACTAGCTAGCTCCTTTTAAAAAAAATAACTAAAAATAAGATGTAAAACAGCAAATTGGAAGCATCGCATATACTTTCCCCATTAAACCTAAAGTAAGAAAATGTCATATAATTCATTGTACTTTGGCAGAAGCTAAATGGATGGAGGTAAAACTTCCTTCCAAAAGTTACATGTCTAGTGGAAAACATATGATGGCCACCAGATGGTCACTGGCTTAATGAGACTTCTAGAGAAACAGACAACTTAATGGAAAATGTTGCACAGTTTTCTAAGTGTCAGCAGAGCCAATGGAATTTTATCTTGCTGTTGTTGCAAAAAATCAGGAATCTATCTGGAAAACATTATATTACATCTGAAAGTATTAGGTTAAGTTAGGTTAGGTTAGGTTAGGTTAGGTTAGGTTAGGTTAGGTCAGGTCAGGTCAGGTCAGGTCAGGTCAGGTCAGATCAGATGAGATCAGATCAGATTCTACTCTGACCTTGTTAATAGTTTTCAATTCCCATTTATCCCTATTAAAAACAGTTCCTTCCATTCAGTTCTTGATATCCAGGATTTAACTGAAGTTTTCTGCAAACTATGATTCTAATGGGAACTAGTTTACACTGACTAACTATGTACAAGGAATCCTAAAACCTTCATAATGCAGATAAAAAAGGGAGGGCAGATTTGTTCCTAAAATAACCCAGATCCAAAGGTGGGTAGGGAAATATTAAAAAAAAAAAAAAAAGTCCAAATGGCAGCTGCTATCATGTCATGAAAACTTCACCCCCATTACTCAGGGCAGGGCTTTAGTTGTGTGGCATCATTATGACTTTTTTGACCTCCTTGCAGATGTTTCTGGAAGAGAAGAGACGAAACAAAAATTTCAGAAGCTTAACTTCATTTTGAATTCTGTCTTGTATCATTTTTGGAACTAGTTCCAAGAATTTTCATGGCCAAAATAGCTATCATTTCATTTTTTACATGATACAAATGGGAAATAGAATTTAACAACAAATTATTATTAAAACAAATCCTCAATTTCTTTTATCTAAGGATTAATCTATAACACGGGTATCAAATTGGTCGCCCGGGGGCAGGATGAATCCTGTGACGACCATGCCCACCTCAGCTCCACAAATGGGAAAAAGTCGTGAAACATCATGTGACAGCAACATGACACAGCGAGTTTGACACCCATGATCTATAGTGGGTCTATAAAGTCTATTGACAATGCCTTTTTCTTTTTTTCGCAGGACTCTGAGGCAATTATGCTCTCTGAGGAAGCTTTAGAGGCTATCTTAAATGATGAAGCTCAAGAAAGTGAACTTCAGAAAGAAGAATAGGGAACCTGTATTACTGCGTTCCCTCAATGGTTGTCAGAATGACTCCAAACTTCGTAATAAAATTTAAATTGGAGCATAAATCCATGGTGTCATTGTTCTGAATTACATCAATATTTATTTTCAACAGATTGGAGCAATGACTCTGATTTCAGATCGTAAAGTCAGACTTAGCAGGTTTCTTAATACACAAACTCTATCATTAGCAATCTCGTTTCGTATTGAAATGCCTCTCTCTCTCGCTCTCTTTTAACAACTCCTGTAGTGATTGACTTTATTTTATTGAGGGAGAAGGAAAAAAGAAAGATTAATTCATGGAGCACTAATATTTTACAATAACATAGTTCAATGATAGATAGATAGATAGATAGATAGATAGATAGATAGATAGATAGATAATGAGACAGATATATATGATTAGATGGATGGATGGATGGATGGATGGATGGATGGATGGATGGATGGATAGATGGATGGATGGATGGACAGATGGACAGACAGATGGATGGACAGACACCATAGATAGAAAGTTAGATAGAGAGTCTTGGTAGTACAGGGGTTTAAGGCACCCTGTTATTAAGCTGGTTATTAAGACCAGCTGCCTGCAATTACTGCAGGGTTCGAATCTCGCCAAGGCTCAAGGTTGACTCAGCCTTCCATCCTTTCTAAGGTAGGTGAAATGAGGACCCAGTTTGTGGGGGCAATAAGCTAACTTTGTATAAATATACAAAAGGATGAAGGCTATTGCTGAGCACATTGTAAGCCGCCCTGAGTCTTCGGAGAAGGGCGGCATATAAATCAATTTTTTTTTAAAAAAGATAGATAGATAGATAGATAGATAGATAGATAGATAGATAGATAGATAGATAGATAGATATTAGACAGACAGACACTGTAGATAGATGATAGATAGATAATGAGACAGAGATATATGATTAGATAGATAGATAGATAGATAAATAGATAGATGGGCAGACAGACGATGGATGAATGGATGGACGGATGGAAGATTGATGGTAGATAGCTATAGCTATAGCTATATAGATATAAAATCTTTCCTCCCAAGTTCTAATCAGGGCGACTTTGCTTAGCATTTGGAGCACAGCCAAGATCAGGTAAATGCTTTGTTACACAAAAGAATACAGGTAGTCCTCAATTTACAATCTTTTGTTTAAGGACTGTTAAAAAGGCACTGGAAAAAGTGACCGTTTTTCACACTTACGACCCCTGCAGCATCCCCACAGTCACATGATCGAAATTCATACGCTTGGCAACTCACTCATATTTATGACAGTTGCAATGTGACTTTTGTGACCTTCTTGCAAGGTCACAAAACTTGCAAGTTGCAAGTTGCAATTGTGACTTTTGTGACCTTCTTGACAAGCAAAATCAGCAGGGAAGCCCAGATTCACTCACCCACCATGTTGTTACTAACTTGACACATGCAATGATTCCCTTAACAACTGTGGCAAGAAAGGTTGTAAAACGAGGCAAAACTCACTTAACCAAAACATTTCACTTAGCAACATCAATGTTGGACTCAATTGTGGTCATAACACTGAGGACTATTTTGTACTGTGTCCAGATCATCAGCTTCTCCCTGATAATCCATTGGCCCTTCTAATCTTTCCATATTCACACCCCACCCCACGGAGGGCTTTAAAGCCGCAGTGGCGCAGTGGTTAAAGTGCAGTACTGCAGGCTACTTCTGCGGATCACCTGCTGCCAGGAGTTTGGCAGTTCGAATCTCACCAGGCTCAAGGTTAACTCATCCTTCAATCCTTCCGAGGTCGGTAAAATGAGGACCCAGATTGTTGAGGGCAAGAGGCTGACTCTGTAAACCGCTTAGAGAGGGCGATAAAGCCCTGTGAAGTGGTATTTAAGTCTAAGTGCTATTGCTATATACACCAAGATAAATTCTTTGTGTGTCCAATCACACTTGGCCAATAAAAAAAAATATATCCTATCCTATCCTATCCTATTCTATTCATCTCTACTCTATTCTATTCTATCCTATCCTATCCTTTTCCTTTTCTTTTCTTTTTTTCTTTTTTCTTCTCGTTTTCTCTTCTCTATTCTATCCCTATTCCTATTGCTATCTTTTCTTTTCTTTTTTCTTTTCTTCTTTTTCTTTTCTTTTCTTTTCTTCTTTTTTCCTTTCCTTTCCTTTCCTTTCCTTTCCTTTCCTTTCCTTTCCTTTCCTTTCCTTTCCTTTCCTTTCCTTTCCTTTCCTTTCCTCCCCTCCCCTCCCCTCCTCTCCTCTCCTCTCCTCTCCTCTCTATTCCTATTCTATTCTATTCTATTCTATTCTATTCTATTCTATTCTATTCTATTCTATTCTATTCAGCCCTCTCAGATCCAGCCTCCGGCCACCTTTAGGGGCTGAATCCTTCAACCAGCAATCCGTGCGCCCGTCTCTCTCTCTCTCTCTCTCACTCTCTCTCTCTTTCCCTCCATCCATCCTTGGAAATCACTCCAAGGAAACTCGGGGAGGATTTTCCTCCCTGGGAAAATGGACTCAGAGAACCCACTTCCATCGCAAAGGAAGCCCGATGAGCTCGGGAGCTTCTTTCCCCCTTCGGCCCGTCCGAGGAGGCCGTTGGCTCCGCCAACCTGGCTGCCGAGGCTCTGTGGGCGGGGATGGAGAGGAAAAGGGGGCGACGGCGCTGACTTCCCGCCCCGTTTCCTCAGCGGGGCTGCGGGGAAAGTTTCTTGAGGCGGCGGGGCTTGCAAAGGGGACAATGGCGGGCGCGGGGGGCGGCGGCGGCGGCGGCGGCCGCGCTGGACTTTGTCCCCCGGGCGGCCTTGAGCAGCTGGAACTGGGGCAGCTCGGACAGCCTCCTGGCTCGCCTTCGCCGCCGCTTTCCTCTTGCTCGAGGCAGGCCTGGAGCCGGGACAACCCGGTTTTTGAACCCGAGGAGGAAGACCCGGCCAGGGTGGCGACGGCTATAGCCGGGCCGGTGTTGAGGATGGACGTGGAGTGGGGCCGGGGCGAAGCGGCCTCGCCGACGCCCGGCGCTCGAAGCGGAGACGCCGCGCAAGGGAGGCAGCGGCGGCGCAGGCGGAGGGGCGATGAGGAAGAGGAGGAGGAGGAGGAGGAAGAAGACGGAGGGGAACGGGGCCATCCCTTCCCCGCGGGCGCAGGAGCGGGAGACGCCCTGCCCGCGCGCTTCGCTCCCGAAGAGGGCAACGGCGAGGCCGCGGAGCCCCCGCCGCACCGGATCGCTTGGGCCAAAGGGTTGGCGAGCCGACTGCGAGGTGAGTGAGCGGCCGCCTGGCTCAGCCTCGCTTCCCCGCCTTCCGCCGGCTTGCTTGTCCCCTCCTGGGAGGAAGGGCAGCCCCTTGGAGGTGCATCTACCTGTGCATCTTACCTGTCTTGCCACATCCAACTCGCCACGGGACAATTCGCTATGGACAATTCGGGACAATAGTTACTTAATATCGAAGAAATGGTAGAATAGAATAGAATAGAATAGAATAGAATAGAATAGAATAGAATAGAATAGAATAGAATAGAATAGAATAGAATATGTGGAATGGAATAGGAATAGCATAGAATAGAATAGAATAGAATAGAATAGAATAGAATAGAATAGAATAGAATAGAATAGAATAGAATAGAATAGACTATGTGGAATGGAATAGGAATAGCATAGCATAGCATAGCATAGCATAGCATAGCATAGCATAGCATAGCATAGAATAGAATAGAATAGAATAGAATAGAATAGAATAGAATAGAATAGAATTTTTTATTGGCCAAGTGTGATTGGACACACAAGGAATTTGTCTTGGTGCATACGCTCTCAGTGTACATAAAGGAAAAGATACCTTCATCAAGAATCATAAAATAGACTCGTTATAAGAAAGGATTGCAAAAGGAAGGGACAACACGAAGTGCGGATGACAAAAAAAATGAAAACATTTCTTTTGAATTATTTTAAAGAATCAATTAAAATTGTTGAATTGGCCTGCGGCAGGTTTTCCCACAGCGAATTGGCCCTGGCAAATTGTCCCGTGCCGAGTTAGCTCTGGCGGAAGGCAAGTGGCCATGGCAAAGTTGGCCATACTGAGTTGTCCCATTCCGTCTACCTGTGGCTGCCAGCAGGACTGGGACCTGGAAGGGGCAGAGCAAAGCTTAAAAATGTAGAGCGGGATGGGAGACCACCAGGAAAGCCCGGGGTTGTAGATTAGTTAAACTGAGAACTACCATGTTTCCCCGAAAATAAGACCCTGTCTTATATTTTTTTGAACCCCGAAGTAAGTGCCTGGCCTTATTTTCGGGGAAGTCTTATTATTTTGGGGCACGTGGAGGAAACCAGAGGAAATGGTGGGGACTGGCTGTGCATGCGTTTAAATATTTTCAGGGAAGGCTTATTTTCAGGGGGAGGGGCTTATTTTAGCACACGCACTCAAAAGCCCAATTGGGCTCATTATCAGGGGATGTCTTATTTTTGGGAAAACGGGGTAAAAAAAAAAGAAAAGATTCCAGAAGGCAATAGCCAACAACTTCCATAATGTTTAACGAAACAACTGCACAGGCTCAAAAAGCATTGAATTGTAGTTATAAAGAGGGAGGGGTTACGGTGTATTTTCTGCACTACTGTTAATTTCAAGGGTTTTTTTTTTTCATGTATTAACTTGCAGTTTAATAATTGTTATCTGAATTTTATTCCTTTGGTGGGTGGCTCAACTTTTTCCAAATTAATATCCTTCAATATGGGTTTGATGTTGACTTTAAATTGCAGTCTCTCTGTGTTAATAGGGACGCGGTGGCTTAGTGGCTAAGATGCTGAGCTTGTCGATCGGAAGGTCGGCAGTTCAGCGGTTCAAATCCCTAATGCCACATAACGGGGGGAGCTCCCATTACTTGTCCCAGCTTCTGCCAACCTAGAAGTTCGAAAGCATATAAAAAATGCAAGTAGAAAAATAGGGACCACCTTGGTGGGAAGGTAACAGCGTTCCGTGCGCCTTTGGCATTTAGTCATGCCGGCCACATGACCACGGAGACATCTTTGGACAGTGCTGGGTCTTTGGCTTTGAAATGGAGATGAGCACTGCCCCCTAGAGTCGGGAACGGCTAGCACATATGTGAAAGGGGAACCTTTACCTTTACTGTGTGTGTTTTAATTGGAGAAAGAATAGTTGTGAATAAAAAGTTTGGGGCTTTCTTTATAGCCCCAAATATAATGTACCTAGATGTTCTCATTTTGGACTTAAGAATATCTGGATAGTCTCATGACAAAAAATACAGTGTCTATATAGCCTTTGACTGGGTGAAATGGTGTATCATAAAACAAAACTTTTTCAACCCAAATACCATTAATGGGCTACTGGACAAAAATTAATTAAAGAAGCTTTTGTGGATTATTATACTAAATTATATGCCAAAGAAGAGGTGCAGAATGGACTTATAGAAAAATATTTAAAGGATAAGAGAGTTACAAAAATTACTGATCAACAAAAGGAAAGAATGAATTATCCTATAACAGAGGAGGAGATAATAGCAGCAATTAAGCAGCTAAAAACAGCCAAAGCTCCTGGCACGGATGGTTTGACTGCAGTGTATTACAAAACTTTACAAGCTGAAATGGTGGAACAACTTAGAGATTTATTTTGCAATATTCAACAAGGGGGTAAAATACCCCCATCTTGGACAACTGCTTATATATCTCTGATACCAAAGGAACAAGTTGGTCCTAAAAAACCAGAGAACTACAGACCAATATCTCTTTTGAACACAGACTATAAAATTTATGCGAAGGTATTAGCCAACAGGTTGATGCCAGTAATCCAAAAAGTAATTCATGAGGACCAAGCGGGATTTATTGAGGGCAGATATATGAAGGATAATGTAAGGCAAGTAATAGACTTATTGGAATATCTTGATAAGAATAAACAGATTTCTGCAGTGCTGGTTTTTTTGGATGCGGAGAAAGCCTTTGATAGAGTGGATTGGAACTTTCTACTAAAGACTTTAAAAAAGATGGGCTTTGGGGACCAATTTATACAGTCGATCTCAGCAATTTATCAAGAGCAAAAAGCACAGATTATTATTAATGGAAGTTTGACGACAGAGTTTAAAATTGAAAAAGGAACAAGACAGGGATGTCCGTTGTCCCCACTTTTATTTATATTAACATTGGAAGTCTTGCTAAATACAATACGGGACTCAAAAATTTTGAAAGGTATAGTGATAAGGCAAGAGGATTATAGAATAAAGGCATTTGCAGATGATCTGGTTGTTACCCTATCACAACCAATGGAATCAATAATCCTGATGAACGACATTATACAAGACTATGGTAGAGTTTCAGGTTTTAAACTGAACTCAAAAAAGACTAAAATGATAGTTAAGAATATGACACAAGATCGTAAACACGAGCTTGAAAGGAGGGCAGGTTTTGAAATTGTACCTAAGGTAAAATATCTTGGAATTCAGGTTGCAGAATCAAATATGAAATTGTTTCAAAATAATTATGAGGTGTTGTGGCGAGAGGTTCAGAAAGACATGGAGACTTGGAAAAAGCTGCAACTGTCTTTACTTGGAAGAATAGCAGCAGTTAAGATGAATATTTTGCCAAGATTTCTGTTTTTGTTCCAAATGATTCCGGTGCTTAAAAGTGATAAACAACTGAAAGTCTGGCAGTCTGGTGTGAATAAGTTTGTCTGGAACGAGAAAAAGCCGAGAGTGAAATTGAAAATTATGCAAGATGTTCCAGAAAGAGGAGGCCTTAAACTCCCAAACCTACAGTTATATTATGATGCAGCAGCTTTAACTTTAACAAGTGACTGGTTTGGAAATAAAAAGGCTGGAATATTGAATGCAGAAAGTTTTGATCTTGAATTTGGATGGCATGCTTACTTATTCTATGAAAATAAAGTGGATAAAGTATTTAAAAGTCATATACTTAGAGACTCCCTGATGAAAGTTTGGAAGAAGCACCGACTCAAATGGGATTATAAAATACCGCTATGGCTGGATCTTGGTCATACCTTGTGGAATACAAATATAATGTCACTCGGGGGGTTTTTATATAAAGAGGTTCTTTTTACAGATGCGGGCAGATGGCAGCTGAAGACATTGCAGACACTGTTGGACGAAGGGATTAATTTAACCTGGTTACAATATAATCAATTACAAATGAGATGGAAAGAGGACCAAAAAACTGGTATTATGTTGCATGAGGAAGAATTGGTTAGACATATAAGAGAGAAAGGTCCAATGCATATTAAAAGGCTTTATAATGTTTTGTTAGAAAGAGATTCAGAAACGGAATTAGTTAAAGATTGTATGATTAAGTGGGCACAGAATTTTGAAGAACCAGTGATGCTGGAAACTTGGGAAAAAATTTGGGTTCAGAATGTTAAATTTACACAGTCGCAAAACCTGAGAGAAAATTTTTATAAAATGTTTTATAGATGGCATTTAGATCCTAAAAAGTTGTCATGTATGTACCCTAATGTTCAGCCAAAATGTTGGAGATGCGAATGTTTGGATGCTACGTATTATCATGTATGGTGGACCTGTAGGAAAGTTAAGGCTTTTTGGATAAAAATTTGGTGGGTCATGCAGAATGTTTTGAAGAAAAAAATTCAATTTTCTCCACAATTGTTTTTATTGGGTATAGTTAAGGGTTTTACACGGGGTGAAATAAAACTAATATTGTATATGATAACAGCAGCAAGATTGTTGATAGGTAAATACTGGAAGAATGAAGCTTTGCCTACTATCGAGGAATGGACTTTGAAGATGGCCAGTTTTGCAGAGATGGCGAAGATCTCAGCGTATTTAAAAGATTGTTCACAAGAGACTTATGAATGGGAATGGAAAAGGTGGATAGAATATGTTCAGAACAAATACCAAACTAGAAAGTATCAAATAGCTTTTATTTGAAAATAATGTATTAGAAATATTTTAATGTAAAGAGACAAAGAGGAAAAATTATATAGGGGGAGGGATGGGTTCAGGTTTATTTATTAGTGTTATTAGTTATGAGTATGTAATAGGGAAGTCTGGGGGGGGAGGGTTAGGGAGGGTTAGGGAGGATGGGAAGTTTGGGGAGGGTGGTGGGGGGGTGAAAAAAGGGGTGAAAATGTAATTGTAAAACTTTTGCAATAAAAAAAAAAAAGAATATCTGGATAGTCTCATGACAAAAAATACAGTGTCTATATAGCCTTTGACTGGGTGAAATGGTGTATCATAAAACAAAACTTTTTCAACCCAAATACCATTAATGGGCTACTGGACAGAACGCATCCAAAATCTGGAACCCATGACTCCTGTGGAATTGCGATTTGGCAAATTTTATAAAGCACTGTATGACATAAACATTGTTACAAAGCTTTTATGATATAATACAAAATGTTATAAAACATTTCCTGTGGTCAACTGCTGATCTTTAACAGTAACACATTTACAGAGGAACGTGGGCTACTTTCAAGGCAGATTCATCTCTGAATATCTATTTAAATTTTTAAGAACTTTTCAAGTACAGTTAGTCCTTGATTTACAGCAGTTTGTTTAGAGACGGTTCAAAGTTACCACAGCACTGAAAAAAGTGGCTCGTGGCCATTTTTCACACTTACGACAGCTGCAACATCCTGGTGGTCACATGATCAGAATTCAGATGCTTGGTAAGTGATTCATATATGCAGTATCCCGGGATCATGTGATCACTTTTTGGGGACCTGACAAGCAAAGTCGATGAGGAAACCAGATTCATTTAACAACCATGTTACTAACTTAACATCTGCAGTGATTCAGTTAACAACTGTGGCAAGAAAGGTTGCAAAATGGGGCAAAACTCACTTAATAAATGTTTCACGTAGCAAGAGAAATTTTTGCATTCAATTGTGGTCATAGGTTGAGGACCACTTGTACCAGGGGTGAAATCCAGCAGGTTCTGACAGGCTCTGGAGAACCAGTAGCGGAAATTTTGAGCAGTTCGGAGAACCAGTAGTGGAAATTTTGAGTAGTTCAGAGGAACCGGCAAATACCACCTCTGGCTAGCCCCAGAGTAGGGTGGGAATGGAGATTTTTCAGTATCCTTCCCCTGGAGTGGGGAGGGAATGGGGATTTTGCAGTATCCTTTCCCTGGAGTGGGATGGGAATGGAGATTTTGCAATATCTTTCCCCTGCCACACCCACCAAGCCACACCCACAGAACCGGTAGTAAAAAAATCTGGATTTCACCACTGTCCTGTACCTGCCATTGTTGAAAGCATTGGTAAGGACATATCTCTGAAACAATGACCCAAGAAGTCACTGATTGTCTAGTTTTACTATTATAGTTAAAATATTCCTGAATACTCACCCTGACTATCTATCTAAATTTAAAAGACATCGATGGAACCTAGCAGTTTTTATAAAAATAAAGTAGGTTATGCAAGTTTATTCAGTTATAATGTGGAACTAGACATAGAAGAGCAATCACTGTCACTATTTTAAACTCTGTGTGTGTGTGTGCTTGAAAACCTGATTTTTTTTTTCTGAAATCACATTTTTCTTCTGAATTCAGACTTGTTACTGTGCTGCAGATGTGGGCATTCAGACAATATTACATAATTTGCCAAATTCACTGCAATTTATTTGCATGCTTTGAGGCCTATCCCCATCTGCTCCCAAGCAAAGTACAAACCTTGAAAACATCTTTCTGCTTATCTCTTTGACATTCTTTCACCCTGACTCTAGGCCAAGGGTGTCAAACTCGCCATGTGACATTGTCGTCACGTGATGTTTCGTGATGTTTTCCCATTCACGGAGCTGGGGTAGGTGTGGCCTGCACGTAACGCATCCGGCCCGTGTACCGCCAGTTTGACATCCTTGCTGTAGGCCCTGAGAAGGGCAAGCTGAGGTGGTCTCCAGCTGTAGGAGCGAAAATGTTTACAAAATTAAATGTCGTAAGGAAAAGCTTTGGCCCTTCAGTAAAATTAGTCTTTGTAACTGTCCTAGAAAATATGAAGCTTTTATTTTGCGCACCACACAAAATTCATAGGCTGCCTATTTTTTAAGCCTGTCTAAGAGCTGTGCTTATTTTTTCCAGAAATAAAATACTTTTTTTGCCAAGCGTTGCAAACTCCAATCCACTCAGAGTGTATTTCAAACTTTCTGTTGCTCGGCCAACCAGCTTTTGCTCATTTGTTCCAGTTCAGGATAACCATCTAACTAGCTGCAAATTCCAGAAGAGTAGCCAGATTAATCTGTAGAAGTAAAAAATACAAACATAATTGCAGCTACTTTCAGTTTGTACTATAAGCAGGGGTTTTTTTGTATCCCATTCCTTTTCACATAATATTATTTGTTTGTAACTTACTTATATACAGGATGGTTCACAGAACAGAAGACAGAAAGTCCTGCTACAAGTAGCATATATTTTAAAAGTTAATTTTAAAAAAAAACCACAAGTGATAATTATTTGAGACAGATTTTAACAGCTAAAAGAGCTAAACTATAGTTGCAAGCTTACTTATTGGGCATAATATATCTTAAGTTATACCCTTTTTCTTGCATTGCAATTCCTTCTGTGGATAGCTCATGCTGTTATTTTTAGTAACATGCCTTTGGTATGATGAAATGAGCACATTTTGTACAACTACTGTTTTGATCTACAAAACTGATTTGATGCATTGTTTTTGGCAACATCTATCATTCAGTTCTTATGTGGGAAGCCAGCCCCGCTCCTAGAAGAATGAAATATTTTGAGGAATATTAAAAAAGGCAGGATATTATATTTCTCTAAATGAGAAATGGAGAAACATGTTTTTTTTAGAGGCAGGAAGCAGACTCAGTCTTTCTAAATAGCCCCCAGCAGATATTTTGTGCCCATTAAGGAAGATTGAGCCAGCCTATTCAAAAACCAGCCCCAGTCTCCCTGTCCCCAAGCAAAAACTGAGGAGGCAGCTTTTAGAAGTGCAGATTTGGTAATCCATTCAAGACAGGTTATTTTGAAACAAAGGCAAAATGGTAGGATTAGAAGCAACCCCCCACCCAACAGCCAACACAGGATGAAAGTCTTTAGACACAATAAGAATTGCCTAACTCCCTTTCAGAACACGAGCCCCTTCATTGCATAACCCCCAGAGCAGTCCAAACTTCAACCAAATTAGCTCAGACAAACACCCAGGATTTGCATTTCCTTTTTGCCTATAGAGCCAGCTATGATCCCTACATAACCCCTACATGACCCACATAGGAATCTGACAACAGCCAATAGAATATCAAAGGACAGGTTCTTGCACAGGAACAGGAAGCTCAAATACAAAGCCCAAAGAAGTTATTTTTTTAAAAAAACCATCAACTCCATTTTATCAGCTGCCCAGAATCACACATGATTGGTGGTTCTGTTTCATCAATAAACCATCTTTCCAACCAGCCTCCATGTTGTTTCCAGCTTCTTTCTCCCAACTTGGAACTGCACCAGATGGATATTTCTTCAAAAACAGTTATTTTATGGTCCACTGTTACAGGGAAAGGATTGATCTTCATTGTCGGTCTAATTCAAAAGTGATATGATTTAACATAGTTTGCTTTTTAAAAAGTGGGAAATATGTAGAGTACTTTCATTTCAGAGATGGGTTTCAGCAGGTTCTGACCAGTTCTGGAGAACCGGTAGCGGAAATTTTGAGTAGTTCGGAGAACCGGTAGTAAAAATTCTGACTGGCCCCACCCCCATCTATTTTCTGCCTCCCAAGTCCCAGATGATCGGGAAGAAATGGAGATTTTGCAGTATCCTTCCCCTGGAATGGGATGGGAATGGAGATTTTACAGTATCCTTTTCCTGCCACGCCCACCAAGCCACGCCACGCCCACCAAGTCACACCCACAGAACCGGTAGTAAAAAAATTTGAAACCCACCGTTTCATTTGCACTATAACTTGACACATCTGTTCAGATACTAAAAGAAATCCCTGAATTTTAAGTAGAGGTTGGCAATCTGATCATCTCTAGAAATTTTCGATTGCAATCCCTCACCATTAGCCAGAACTGGTAGCAGTTGAGAGCAAAACCTGTTCTAATTTTTTTTCCTATTGTTCAAGTGGGCAGTAATAGGTACTATGCAAACTTCTACAAAACTTTCTGTTAATTTAGCTTTTGCAAGGGTCCCTATTTCTCTGGCAAATACATTTTACAATTTCTAATATGTAATTATGTACATATAAGTGTATGTGTAAGAGATTACAATATCTTGCCTTCTTCATCCTGATATCAGTTGAAAGAGGACTTCCATTTTAATCAGCTTTGTAAAAAATTTAATGAATTTTATAGTTTATAATTAACTTTATAGTTCTTTTTGTTACTTTGCTGCTGTTTTGAGCCTTCTGGTCTGGCTGGCTTCCAAAAGAGGCTGAGTAACTCTTTTGGCCTATTTGGGATGTTTAAAATCTTTAAATCCTTTTGGATGATTTCTTATAGAGCATGTTGTAGAAGAATCTTTGCAATAAACTGCATTTGCGGAGTAATGCTTTTTAAAACATCAATTTAGCAATGTTTGTAAATAGTGCACCAGCATTGCAATGTATTTATATGCTGTCGCCATTGGTATCATTGTTATTGTATTGGTCCTGAGAGAAAAGTTGTTAACTACTACTAAGACAGAGATAAACTTACTTCCTTACCTAGAATCATGTGTTGTTCCACTAAATTTGTATATGTGTTTCTCAGATTATTATTATTATATTATTTTTTCCCTACAAAAGCTATTTCCATATCTTCTAGTAAAAATTGCACAAAGTGCATTTTGCTGGCCACATTCTAACTTGGTTAGTCTTATTGGCGGTTACTGTTCTTCTGCTTGAACGATCTTAGCAGTGCTCAGAACTGCAGTGATGTAATATTGATGCAAATGATATACAGCCTTAAAACCACATTTGAGCCCAAAAGTGCCATTGCTAAACAAGACAGTTGTTAAGTGAATTTTGCCCCATTTTACGACCTTCTTGCCACAGTTAAGTGAATCTTGTGGTTGGTAAGTGAATTTTGCCCCATTTTACGACCGTTCTTGCCACAGTTGTTAAGTGAATCCTGTAGTTGTTAAGTTAATAACATGGTTGTTAAATGAATCTGGCTTCCCCATTGACTTTGCTTGTCAGAAGGTTGCAAAAAGGGATCCCATGAACCTGGGATACTTCAACCATCATAAATATGAACCAGTTGCCAAGTGCCTGAATTTTGGTCATCTGGCCAAATGGATCCTGCAATGGTTGTAAATGTGAAAAGTCGTCATAAGTCAATTTTTTTGTGCCGTTGTATCTTTAAACATTCCCTAAACAAATGGTTGTAAGTTGAGGACTACTTGTAATCAGTTATCGCATGTTAGGTAGCAATCTTTCACCCCTGTCTAGTTCTTTTCCTTGTTGTTCTGGTTAGTAGGTATAACTTATTGAACTAATATAAAGTAGTGAGGGCGAACCTTTTTGGCACCGAGTGCCCAAACTGGAACATGTGTGCACACTGGAGCCCCGGAAACTCAAAAACCGCCTGGTCTTCCGGTTTCCAGCGTGCACTGGCCAGCTGGTCTTCACACATGCCGAAGCATCAGGGTTGGATTCTACTTACCTTTACTATTGGTTCACAGCAGGGCCGCGCGCACATGCTCGCTTCACTCGCATGCATGCGCACTCTTCTGCACATGCGCAGAAGCGTTTTGATTATGTCGGTGGGCGGAGCCTCCCGCCGGTTTTACTACTGGTTCTATAGAACCGATGCAAACCGGGAGCAACCCACCACTGGCGCACATGCATGCCAGCCAGCTGATCTTTGCACACGCCGGAGCCCCGGAAACCCCAAGACCAGGTGGCCAGCGCCACATGCACACCAGCCAGCAGGTTTCGGGTTTCCAGGGCTCTGGCATGCGCAAAGACCAGTTGGTTGGTGTGCATGCCAGAAACCAGAAGAGCAGCTGGCAATGATGCGCATGCCCACAGAGAGGGCTCTGCGTGCCACCTCTGGCACACGTGCCATAGGTTCACCATCAGGGATATAAAGTCAGTCTTGTACTAATCTTGTAAGGTGGAAGTAAATGTCCAAGCTTATACATCAGACTAAACAACAGCAAACCATGACTAGCTTCTACAGATGCCTTTAATATATCAGTACATTATATTTATTATGGATTCCTGGTTATTCTTTTTAAGGTCTGTGGGGTACTCGGCTCATGGAAGAAACTACAACTCGAGAGAAATACTTGAAAAGTGTTTTGCGTGAGCTAATAACATATTTGATTTTTCTTGTGGTCCTATCAGTCTGTAAGTAGTCTTTGCTGATATTTTAATGTGATGGTAAATTGATATTTCATATATAATGGAATAGCGTTCCGAACGATTTCTTCATTCAAGGCCAGAATTATTGCTAATCCAGTCAAATTTGATGTTCTGAAAACTGCTAATTCATATATGCTATAATAACATCCAAAACCTGTTCGTATTGCTGTAGATTGATTCAAGTACAGGGGTTTAGTGCACCCTGTTATTAACACAGCTGCCTACAATTTCTGCTGGTTTGAATCTCTCCAAGGCTCAAGGTTGACTCAGCCTTCCATCCTTTCTAAGGTAGGTGAAATGAGGACCCAGTTTGTGGGGGCAATAAGCTGACTTTGTATAAAATATACAAAAGAATGAAGGCTATTGCTTAACACATTGTAAGCCGCCCTGAGTCTCCGGAGAAGGGCGGCATATAAATCAAATTAAAAAAAAAAAAAAAGATCTAGAGAAAATAGTCTTAAGAAATCATTTTGGTAAATCTAAAAGTATGTTACAATTTCAGTCTATAATTTAAAAATAAGAAGAGAAAATGTATACTCCGAGATTTTACAAAATCAGCTGCAGTGGATATATCAATTTTGTAGAATTCTACTGCCATAAAACAATGAATGCCATACTATTAGTTTTACAAGGTAGACCAGATCAGGAAACAGACACCTCCACACCCACCAAAAATATTACTTTTTATATGCTATAACAAGGGTGTCAAACTCGCAGGCCGCAGGTCGGATGCGTCATGTGCTGGCCCCGCCCCCACCCAGTTTAGCGAAGGGGGAAAAGTCCCGATACGTCATATGATGCTGCCATAGCGACGCGAGTTTGACACTCCTGAGCTATAATGTTAGAATCTGGAAAATCTGTTAGCCTTTCTCCTTCCTTCCTTCTGTCTGTCTATACCAAAGAGTCTCAAATTGACATAATCTTGAGTTTTCTTCTCATGTGTTCCTGTTTTCCTGGGTTACCTTCATGTTTGCCCAGCAGCTACTGCATATTTTCTTCAAGGCTATTTCCATAGTCCTCTACACTTATTGTATTCAAGTTATATTTCTTACAAAAGCCAGCTGTTGTGGGCCAATCATTTCCAGCACCACAATTCGAAAGCACGATTTTCCCAGTTTAACATTTTTATTAAGTTATAAGATTAAAATACAAAATACAAAACTAAATAGGAAGACAAAGGGGGGAGGGAAAGGGGGAGAAAAAATTGAGCAGAAACTGGGAAAAAGAAAAGAAGAAACATTGACTCCCGACTCCCTCCATTGCAATAAAATAATAGCATTAGCATCAAACCACAACTTTTTGTTTTTCCATCATAATATAAACTAGCCATTTCTATAAAAACATATCAATCTAATCAGTAAAACCCAAAATCAAAGTTTCATTTTTTTCCCACTTCAAGCACAAAGTTCAGAAGCAGTCTCCATGTGGAAACAAAGGTATTTATATTCCAGGGGTGTCAAATTCAAGGCCTGCGGACCGGATCCAGCCTGCGAGGTGCTTAGATTTGGCCCGCGGGCCACCCAGGAAACAGTGAAGGAACGGGCTGTGGTGCCTCTGCCAGTGAAAACGGAGATTGGGGAGGGCTGCAATAGGCTGTCGCGGCTGAAAATAGAGCTCGGAAGCCAGTTTTCACTGGCAGAGAATTCAGGCCACCACAGGCGCCACAAGCTGCCCACACCATCCCTGGCCACGCCCCCTCAGCCCCCCCTCCCGAGGTCAAACACAACCCTGATGTGGCCCTAATTGAAATCAAGTTTGACACCCCTGTTATTTTCTTTCCTTTAACCAAAATGGTCAATTTAGCCATTTCTGCCAACTCCACCCAATTCAAAAGCATGATGAGGTGTGTGTATTGATGATATTAAAAGAGCTATTCTCTCTTTAATTATGGGATTTTTTTTTATTTGTCCCTTTGAGTCAATCTTGACTCTTGACAATTACATGCACAAATCCTTGGTAATGTTTTTAAAACTAATTTGCCATTTCGTTCTTCCTACGGCTGAGAGAGAATAACTGAGTCAAGATCCCCCAGCAAGCTTCATGCCTAAGGCAGGGTTAGATCTCACAGTCTTTCAGTGTCTAGCTTGGTGGTTTTAACAAGCACAACAAACTGGTTCTTAGAACATGTTTAGGGATACATCAAATATTGAAAGAGCTCTGCTTTTGTCTGCAATGCAGTCTCCTGCAGAGTTTTATTTCTGCTAGAGAGTATAATTGGACAGGCGATTAACCAAATGTAGCTACCGTTAAGTGCTTCACTGAGTAAACCAACTTCACTGCAGATGCTTTTCTGGATACCAAAACAAATAAATTAGAAATGCATGTATATTTTTTATGTTTCTGCTTTTTCCTTTTTCAAATATTAAATATAAACAAATAGGTTTAGTATTAGAAACTAGTCCATGTTCTAATGCCGTGATGGCAAACCTGTGGCACACGGAGCCATATCAGTGGGCACGTGAGTGTTGCCCTAGCTCAGCGCCGGCCAGCTGATTTTCGGGCCTTCCGTGCCCACCAGAAGTCGGGAAACAGGCTATTTCTGGCCTCCGGAGGGCCTCCAGGGGGGTGGGGAAGGCCGTTTTCGCTCTCCTCAGGCTCCTAGAAAGGCTCTGGAGCCTCGGGAGGGCTAAAAATGGGCCTTCCAGTCCCATCGGAAGTCGGCAAATGGGCCATTTCCAGCCTCCGGAGGGCTGGGGAAGGCTGTTTTTGCCCTCCCCAGGCTCCAAGAAAGTGTACTGGAGCCTGAGGAGGGTGAAAAACGGGCCTACTGGGCCCACTGTGCCATCACGTGCCAAAAGCGGGGGGAGTGCAGGGGTGTTGCGCGTGCATGCGTGGGGGCCGGGGCACACTGAATTATGGGTGTGGCCATGCGTGGGTGTGACCCCCCCCTGCGCTCCCCCCGCTTTTGGCACACGACGGCAAAAAAGTTAGCCATCACAGTTCTAATGATTGGATAAGAGGACTGCCTTCCATGTACATTTTCTTCAGAAATTGAATCTAGATAATTTCAGTTTCAATCCAATTTTATGACAGCATTTATCCAGCAAATAAAACAAAGTAAAAGAAAGAAGAAAATAAACAACGAATACACATATACATCAGTCCGTCTTCTTATTTTAGATGGCTACAGGTTTCCCATTGTCCTAGCTTCTTTGAACACCAGTGTTCTTGGAAAAATATGAAGGATCTGATGAAAAGAATTTTAAAAAAAAACCATCTATATTTTTCAATTGACATTGGGAAAAGTCATACATAATATGTGGAGGAAAACCTACTCCTCATGCATTTAGCATTAAACATAGACAATCTCTAGCATCTAGGTTTATTCATCCTAAAGAGCTCCATGTGAGATTATTTTTGATAATAAAGTAGAAAAGAAAATATTACTTTACACTATCCTGTTACGGATGAAGATGATTAATAAATTTCTATCTGAAATACTTATTATTTCCAAATTCCTGTTTACAGTATCTTACGGAATGGTGAATTCTAACATTTACTACTACACAAGAGTAATGTCCCAGCTCTTTCTCGACACACCAGTATCAAAGATGGAGAAGACCAATTTCAGATCTTTGTCCACAATGGAAGATTTCTGGAAGGTACTAATTGAATGTAATTCTTGATACTAACGCTATATGTACCTCACACAGATTTAACATATTATCAAAAGAAAACAAAAAAACCCACTGTTCTAAGTAAGTTACGCATAGATTTGCTTTGTGAACAGTTGCATGGATAGATATGACCCGATTCATGGTATAACATAAAATGGTTCAACTTCCACTTGTGCACAATAGTAGTGAAAAGGATTTGGGTAAACATTGTTACAGATCATCTATAGTTTAATTTTAATAAACGTTTTATATTTTTTTATATTGCTATATTTTGAACAGGGAAATTAATTGCTAGTATATAAAATAGGTAAACAGTCTTTTCAGGTAACACTGTCACATGATTTGACACAATGAGAGTATCAATGAATGTCTGTATGTGTGTGTGTGTAGAGAGAGAGAAATAGAGAGAGAAATAAAGAAATAGGTATAGATAGATTCATTCTCCCTCTCCCCCCTTCTCTCTCTCGCTCTCCCTCTCTCTCTCTCTCTCTCTCTCTGTATGTGTGTGTGTGTGTGTATATATATATATATATATATATATATATATATATATATATATATATATGGAGAATGAATCTATATCTAGTAATATTTAATAATAAAAGTGATATTTAAAAATTAAATTAAATGTCCAAATGGCAAAAAAGTTTACGTGAGGCGACAGTGATCCTCAAAGCAACTTATAAGCTTTAATACGAATTTAAAATAATTCATTTTAAAAATATTTTTTAAATGGCTGGAATTCGGTAGAGTCCAGCAAGTCGTACCATCGCTGATCCTCAATCAAAAACATTTCGCTTAATCTTTCAGTTCACTGAGGGTCCGTTGTTGGATGGACTGTACTGGGAGATGTGGTACAATAATAAAACAGTAGCAGAAAACAGAAGTTTCATCTACCATGAGAATCTGCTTTTAGGAGTGCCTCGTATCCGGCAGCTAAAAGTGAAGAATGCCTCATGTTCAATACCTGAAGATTTAAAAGATGAAATAAAAGACTGTTATGATGTTTACTCGGTGACCAATGAAGACACTGCTCCGTTTGGGCTCCGTAATGGGACAGCGTATGTATTTCTTCACATTCATATAGACCAGGTGTGGGTAACTATGGCAACTTTACAACCTGTGGACATCAATTTCCAGAATTCCTGAGCCAGCTATGCCCCTGATATACATAGATGTCTTAATCTCACAGCTATTTAACCAGAATTTAAAGATTCTAAGGCAGGGATGTCAAACTCAATTTCATCAAGGGCCACATCAGGGTTGTATTTGACTTCGTGGGGCCAGGCTGGGCCAGCCCAACGTCACTTGTGCCTGTAGTGGTCCAAGTGCTCTGCCAGCAAAAACAGGCTCCCGAGCTCCGTTTTCGGCTGTGATGGCCTCCTGCAACCCTCTGGCAGCGAAAATGGAGCTTGGGAGGGCCCTCCAGAGCTCTGTTTTTGCTGGCAGAGGCACCACGGGCCGGTCCTTTGCTGTTTTCAGGGCGGGGCCACAAGCCAGATCTAAGCATCCCACGGGCCAGATCTCATGATTCTAATGTTGTGTTTCAGTTGGACGTACACCAGTGAAAAAGACTTGAATGGAAGCAGCCACTGGGGTTTGATTGCCACGTACAGTGGATCTGGCTATTACCAGGACCTTTCGAAAAGCAAAGAAGACACTTCTGCCTTGATTGCTGTCCTTAAGAACAACTTGTGGCTTGACAGAGGCACAAGGGCAGTATTTTTCGACTTTTCAGTCTACAATGCAAATATCAATCTCTTCTGCATTGTCAGGTGAGCCTGGAATGTTTGACTGTTGACTGACTATTAACTCTTGATTTGTAAAGCCACAATCTGGTGCATGTAGATCGGGTGAAATGCTCTGAAGTCTGCGGTTAAAAATAATTTTAGTTAAAATGTTTTAATAAAATACTTAAAGCATAGGATTTCCATAGGTATTTTTACTTATAACTTTGACTCAATTGTCCACACTTGGGTTAAAAAAGATTTTTAATATTAGCTGAGCCACAAAATAATAATCTATGACAAAATAACTTTTATTTTTAAATGCAGGTTATTGGTGGAATTCCCACCCACTGGAGGCCTCCTGACATCCTGGCAATTCCAGCCCGTGAAGTTAATCCACTACATTTCCACTTTCGACTTCTTCTTGGCTGCTTGTGAAATTGTGTTTTGCCTCTTTGTTATTTATTATGTGGTGGAAGAAATCCTGGAAATTCACATTCACAGGTTGTTCTATTTTAGGAGTCTTTGGAACTGTGTCGATGTTCTCATTATCACAGTAAGTAAACCCATTTAAATACTGACCAATTTGAAATATTCCTGAAACTTTGGAAGGAGTTGCCAACTCTCAAGCCTCTGATCAAAAAAGAGATGCCTCCTTGTTTGTCCTTTCTATACCATAACTGTTAGAGATGCCTTCCTTCCTGATGCTGCTAGAAAAAATATATAATTTAAAATAAAGCAGAGCCTTCCCATGTTTGATGAATTAGTAGCCATAGCAATGGAAGAGGAAGCCAGATGCTTATACTACAAAGCACTTTAAACTGTATTTTTCTACTTTATTTATGTAGCTGCCCATTTGACTTTTACGTGATGCTAGGAGGCTTACAATAAACAGATAAAAACACTTAAAACAAAATGTCTATGGAGTTTCTTAGTCATCCAGGTCATGTTTGCCCCAAAGGTGCTTTTTCAAAAGGCAACTGGACTTTCTTATTTTTTTCTTTTGAAGACATTTTGCTTCTCATCAAGAAGCTTCTTCAGCACCTTTGGGACTTAAAACAAAAATAAAAATGAATAGCCGGGCATCATCTTAATCCATCATACATACAATCAGATGGTTCTCTAAAATGGGCCCCAGGCTTGAGCATAAAGCAGGGATGAAATCCAGCAGGTTCTGACAGGTTCTGGAGAACCAGTAGTAGAAATTTTGAGTAGTTCGGAGAACCAGTAACGGAAATTTTGAGTAGTTCGGAGAACCGGCAAATATCACCTCTGGCAGGCCCCAGAGTGGGGTGGGAATGGAGATTTTGCAGTATCCTTCCCTGCTGTGCCCACCGAGCCACACCACGCCCACCAAGCCACGCCCACAGAACCGATAGTAAAAAAAATTGAATTTCACCACTGGCATAAAGCCATGTTTTCAAGACATTCTGAAAGGACCAGAGGGATGGGCTACAAATTTCAAAGTGGTATCCAACTGTGTGGACAATCTTTTTGAATCTCTTTTCAATACCGTTTCCTCAATATTCTATATATCTACTTACGGTACTAAAGATACCCCAAATGTTTTCTTCTGATGGTATCATGTGTTAATTAGAAGTTAAAAGAACAGTTGTCTTTATTGACAGGATTACAATATTATGCAGGAGCGGTAAAGTTAGTCCACTAAACTTTGTGTATGTTTTCTTTTCCCCCTGTTCTTTTGTTCTCAGCTATCATTGGCAGCTATTGGATTGAATATCTATCAAATATCTACTGTGGATAAGCTACTGAAGAAACTGCTGGAAGATCAAAATAGCTTCCCCAATTTTGAACCTTTAGCATACTGGCAAACCCAGTTCAACAATGTTGCAGCTGTTACCTTGTTTTTTGTCTGGATAAAGGTAATTTGAATTTTACTGAGATAATTCAAGTAAATGAAGACACTTTATAAGAACATTGTTTTTTTCTTTTGAAAAACTAAATATTTATAATTTGTATTCAAGGTCTATTGCTTTTTTAAATGTGTATCTATCCTAAAAGTCAGGAACAAAGAACATTTTAAAAGCCCTTCAATATACTGTAATAAATACAATCCTTGCAATTAAGGGGTTTTTTTTACTCCTTTCTGACATGGCATATAAAAATTATTTTAAAAGCGTTGGTTGACTAAAAGAGTTTTTCCTAAAAAGGAGGAGAAATCCCAATCCAATTTAGCTTTTCCCATAATTGCAGGATTAATAATACAGTTTAGAATTAAGTATATGACAATTCATGCTATGAATGAGTATTATGTGGTTGCATGGAAAATTAAAAAGCAGCTCCTAAAAATATTTCTGCCTAAAGCGGTGGCTCAGTTCACATGCTATGATAAATCATGGTTTATGAGGGGGAAAAAAATGTAAGCCCACCATTGGGCTTACACTTTCCATCTTACACAGCAGAAATTTAATAATAAAATTCACTGAAAATGAAAATGGCTTACAATTGATTTGCTTTGAGACAATCCACACAATACTAAATCATATTCCTAGGTTTTATACATGTTTTGGCAAAAGCAAAATTAAAGGTCATTTGAAGACCTTTTAGCCTTGCAAAAGAATAATAGGTAGGATAACTGTTTAGGTTCTAAAGCATTTCTCTCTCTTGTGCCATGCCAATCACATCTAGAGTAATGAAAAGCTTCCATCATCATGAATTTGTCCACTGGATAGAGGTCGCCTTCTAAAGATGATCAGGCCAAGATAAAGTTTTGTAGAGTATTTAAGACATGAAATACAGTAGACATTTTAAGCTTCTACAGGGATTAAGGCAACCATTTTACTCCTTAACTTTCTCTTCCCAAATCAAAACAAAAAAAGAGACAAAGTTATCCGAGTCATTGGTAGGGATGGGGGGTGGGGCAGAGAGAGAGAGAGCCATGAAAAGGATAAACTACATGCTGTCTCCAATCCAGGAGGTCCAGTGAGGAGGAGAATCAAAGATGGCAGCATGAATTTATGGGATGAGTTCTGAGGAAGAGCTGTAGTCAAGGCAAAATCAGAAAAGGGCAACCTGAGTCCAGAGCAGGAATGGAATTTGAGAAAGTATCTCAGACCCTCTCTAGTTCTCGCTAGGAAAAAGGCTGGGAAGGGAGAGGGGCACATTCAGAATTACAAAATTCTGTTACTGTAACCTTATAATTAAATATAAGTATTCCTCGACTTGCAACAGCTCATTTAGTGACAGAGGTACATTTCAATTGTGGACATAAGTATATTTTCAGTATTCATGACGTTGGCATTCATGTTTGGTCTACCTCAAAAGGCTGAATTTTGCCTGTATCCTAAAAAGAACTTGAAAGAATAAAGTTTAAGACACATTCTCAAATTCCATTACTACTCTAATCATTGCCAGGGCTGTAGCTTTTCCTCCTCTTCTTCTAGATTATTCTCACGGCTCATTACATCATACAATCAAAGCCCCACCACTGTTTTACATACTTCATGCTTAATATGATATAAAAATACAAACTATTTCCGCTATAATTGATATTTACAGTATATTCTGTCCCCAAGAATGACTTTCTTTTTTGTCTCTTCTAATAATATATTACTGAGATAGTACATTCAGAGTTTGAGGCAGGGGTGAGCTCCTGG
Source organism: Pituophis catenifer annectens (assembly GCF_029215685.1). Taxonomy (NCBI): domain Eukaryota; kingdom Metazoa; phylum Chordata; class Lepidosauria; order Squamata; family Colubridae; genus Pituophis; species Pituophis catenifer. Next base: position 70,003,276 of record NW_027256888.1, on the reverse strand, counting down.
GGGCTCAGCAGGATTCGGGCGATCCTCTAGCCAAGGATTGCCGGGGTTCAGCGAACCCCCAAATGCACCCCTGGCTGGCCACTCCCACCCTGCCCTTCCCCTCCCAGAAGACGCCATGTGGCCCGTTCATCACTCCAGGTTAGTGCAGGGGCTGCGCGGAGGGTCTGGGAGGGCAATAAACGGGCCTACCAGAGGTTCTGGAAGTCTGGAAATAGGCCTGTTTCCGCCCTCCAGAGGGCCTCTGGACCTCGGGGGAAGCTGTTTTCATCCTCCCAGAGGCTCGAGGAAAGCCTCTAGAGCCTAGGGAGGGCAAAAAATGGGCCTCCCTGAAGTTCCAGATGTCCAGAAACAGGCCTGTTTCTGGCCTCCGGAAGGCCTCTGGACTCCGGGGAAAGCAGTTTTTGCCCTCCCGGAGGCTTGAGGAAAACTTCCAGAGCCCGGGGAGGGTGAAACACACACCCCCGCCGTGGTGCAGGTGGCCGACTAGGCCATGCCCACCATGGCCATGCCCACCCAGCAACGGGGCAGCAAACCCGTTGCTAAAGGATCTGAAGCCCACCCCTGGTTTGAGGTGAAAACATCCAAGCACCAAGATAGACAAATGACCACCAAAAATGAAAATAAGATTACTATTTAAACCTTTAATATACTATTTACTTTGTATATATTTTGAGTTGCCAAAAAAGCAATCTTTGGAATAGTCCTTGACATAAAGTTTCTTAATATTTAAGATATGGTTTCCATATAAATTTTAATATATGAGATTGAAATATCCAACTTAACTATTTGGTATGGAATTGGTTCACTGCAATTCTTTCTAGTCGGTAGCCCAATTCTTTCAGCTACTGTTTGTTCCTTGTTTTAAACCATTTTCTCTTCTTTATCAGCTTTTCAAATTTATCAGCTTCAACCAAACCATGAACCAGTTGTCAACAACCATGTCAAGATGCGCCAAAGATGTTCTTGGCTTTGGAATTATGTTTTTCATCATCTTCTTAGCTTATGCTCAGCTAGCTTACCTTGTCTTTGGGACACAAGTTAATGATTTCAGTACTTTCCAGGACAGCGTGTAAGTAGAATGAACTTCTTCGTTTGTTTGTATATTATAATTTAGATTTCTAAAGCTGTCCAATTCAACAATTAAGGTTGGTGAATAAATTCAAAACACAATCATAGTTCATTAAACTGGAGAAAATAAGAACATAGAGGTACCCCTCAACTTACAAAAGTTCATTTAGTTCAAAGTTACAACAGCATTGAAAAAAAGTGATTTATGACTGTTTTTCACACTTGCAACTGTTGCAGCTGCTCCATGGTCACATGATGCTTGGCATCTGGCTCATATTTATGACAGTTGCATTGTCCCGGGGTCATGTGATCACCGTTTGCAACCTTCTGATCAGCAAAGTCAATGGGAAACAAGATTCACTTAACAACTGTGTTATTAACTTAATAACTGCAGTGATTCACTTAACAACCATGGCAAGAAGGTAGTAAATAGGGCAAAAATTGTTTAACAACTGCCTCGCTCAACAACAGAAATTTTGGGCTCAGTTGTGGTTGTAAGTCCAGGATTACCTGTAATACACTATATGCGCCCCAGAAGTGACAGAAAAATCATCCTTCCTTGGCTCCATCACAAGGCATTACTTAATAGATAGGATGTAAGGGATTATATATGTCTGATTAGCTTGGGGATATTTCTTACATATCGTAATCCCATGGCATGAAATGCGTGGGCATCACCCCTGAAGGCAGCCTGAGTCAAGCCAAATGGAGATGGCTTTGCCAACAAGTGGACTCTGCCATAGCACAAGAATAATGCTAGGAAGAAGAAGCGCATCCTAATTACACTGTTTCCTTTCAAAGCAAACATCATATTGAGAAGTGGGGGAAAAAGTAAGAAATACAGGTAGCCCTTGACTTCCAACCACAACAAATTTCTGTTGCTAAGTGAAACGTGTTAAATGAGTTTTGTCTCATTTTATGACCTTTCTTGCCATGGTTGTTAAGTGAATCACTGCAGTTGTTAAGTTTAGTAACATGATTGTTAAGTGAATCTAACTTCCCCATCAGCTTTGGTTGTCAGAAGGTCACAAAAGCTGACCACCTGACAAGGGAATACTGCAACGGCTGTAAGTGTGAATAAGTCATTTTTTTCAGTGCCGTTGTAACTTTGAACGGTCACTAAATGAACTGTTGTAAGTCAAGGACTAGCTTTAGAAACCAGAGAAATTAAAAGACAAGAGATATAAAAATGAAAAAGACAGAACTGTATATTTGCAAATTAGCTTTGTTTTCACTATATCCATACAATATTTCAACCTTTGCTCCTTAAATTATCTCTTCCATCGGCATCTTAATGAAATCCATCCAACAACAGCTTTCTTGCTTGGGCTTCCTGTCAATTTCAACTCATTCACTGTTCCATCGTATAGTCATTTTGCAATATGGTCCTCGTTCATTTTTTGTGAGCATACAAAATCTCAATGAATTTCCTCCATCCTGATCCATCTTGAATTCAAACTGCTTTTACCCATTCATTCTTGAACCTGTTTGTTTGTTTGTTTGTTTTAGCGCACACTTCATCAATACTTATTTATTTATTTATTTATTTATTTATTTATTTATTTATTTATTTATTTATTTATTCGATTTATATGCTGCCCTTCTCCGGAGACTTGCAGGCAGCTGGTGCTACTTAACAGCACTTTAGTCTGCTGCGCCACCAAGGCTCTTTCCGTTGTATTCAGCTTACTTCAGCCTCTCGGCTACAGAATACATTCAAACACCTGATTTTGCACTGGAAATATCCTGAAAGATTAAAGTTCATTGGTAAAGAAAATTCCAGTTCCACGCAGTGCCTTAACTGTTGGCTAAACTTTAGTGTGTTATTCTCTTTAAAGCTTTACTCAGTTCCGCATCCTGCTGGGAGATTTTGACTTTACAGAGGTTGAAGAAACTAACAGGATCTTAGGACCCGTTTATTTCACTTCATTTGTGTTCTTTATGCTCTTCATTCTTTTGGTATGTAACTTTTTTTTGTTCCTTCACATTTTTGTTGCTGGTCATCTTTTCAAATGGAAGTTTATTTTGCATTATTATTTTTCAGTACAGCTAATACCAGTTTTATGCTATGTATCTGTGTACCAGAAGAACAAAACAAAAAAAAAGACCCAATCTCACGAGAAGCATGCACCTTCCAAATCCTTACACTAGTACTGGGAGAATCTCATTGCTGTATTACTATACTAAAAAGTGGGCAGGTTTCACAAACATCAAATCAAAAAGGTATAGATTCCTCTGCATCCAACTTGCTGTGGCCAACTTGCCATAGCCAACTCACTATGGCCACTGTGGCCAATTTGACATGGGACAGTTTGCCACAGAACAAGAGTTACACTAATATCGAAGAAGTGGTGGAATAGAATCATTAAAGAAAGGATGCCAAAGGAGGGACAGAATGAAATGTGAATGACAAAAAGTAAAATATTTTTTTTAATTATTTGAAATAATTAAATTGAATTGTTGAATTGTCCTTTGCCAAATTGTCCCACAGTGAGTTGGCCATGGAGAGTTGTCCTATGGTGAATTGGTCACGGCGAGTTGCCTGTGGCGAGTTGTCCCATTCCATCTTGGTCTGATAATCTGCCAAGTGCCTGTCAAAAATCAAAACCAGTGGTGCTATTCAGCCGGTTCAGACCGGTTTGGGCGAATCGTTAGTTAACTTGCTGGCTGGCCCCACCCCTTCCTGCCCCACCCCTTCCAGGAGTCCCCACGCGCCCCATTTTGGCTTCCAGGTAAGTGGAGGGAGGTCTCCTAGGCCCAAATCGGGGCATGGGGATGGCATGCCCCCCTGTGGCCCATTTTTGCTCCCAGGAGACTTTAGGGAGGACGCTCCCAGAAGGCATCAGGGAGGCTTCCTAGGCCCAAAATGGGGCGCGGGGGGTGACGCCTCCCCCCCATGGCCAATTTTTGCTCTCGGGGTTGCAGGAGGCCGAGTGCTGCCTGTCACACCCCCGGGCCACACCCACCAAGCCATGTCCATAGAACCGGTAGTAAAAAAATTTGTATCCCACCACTGATCAAAACCCATGTGGTTCACATTGGGCGTACATGGAATGCTGGCCTGAAATCTCACAAGTATCCTGTGTTAGCAAGTGATGAAACTGCTTCAGTTTCTGAATATATGAATAGGCATTAGTACAAATGGCAATCTAATATCCAGTTTTCATATCAAAATGAATGAAACTTAAGGGTGTGCCCTGCTATATTTCATTCTGCATTGTCCACATGCCACATAAATGGTTTTATTTTTGTTTTTAATAATGACCACTCTGGTAAAATACATAAAATCAATTTAAAAGGACCAGAAAAGCATTGTTTAATATTTGCAGTTGCCAATCCTATTTTTTTTTTTAATTTGATTTATATGCCGCCCTTCTCCGGAGACTCAGGGCGGCTTACAATGCGCTAAGCAATAGCCTTCATCCTTTTTGTATATTTATACAAAGTCAGCTTATTGCCCCCACAACTGGGTCCTCAATTTACCTACCTTAGAAAGGATGGAAGGCTGAGTCAACCTTGAGCCTGGCAAGATTCGAACCTGCAGTAATTGCAGGCAGCTGGTCTTAATAACAGGGTGCTTTAGACCACTGTACTACCAAGGCTCTTACCTCTACCAATTGCTAGAGGTACTGAAAAAATTACTGGTTTTGTACTGGGATCCTTAAAAACAGGAAGTCAGCATTTTTTTTGTTTTTTAAAAAAATATTTCTAAAGTGCTTTTCTTAAACAGAACATGTTTTTGGCTATAATCAACGACACATATTCAGAAGTCAAAGCTGATATGATACAGCAGAAATCGGAAATGGAACTTTCAGATCTTATTAAGAAGGTAATCTCACCCTTGGATTGTTTAACACTGTATTATCTAGTTGTTGTTTCCATAATGGGATGTGGGGAGGAAAAACATTTTATCATTTTATTCAAAGATTTTAAAATGAAAGAGATTGGAATATTTTCCTAGCTAGCACAATCTGTTGTTACCAGAACCTCACCTGACAATCAGCTATCATACCTATATATAATAGAGTCTGGATATGATTTATAACAATGTTTTTCAAACTTGTCAACTTTAACTTGTGTGGAATTCAATTCCCAGAATTCCCCAGATGGCTGGGGATTTAGAAATTTTAAGGATAAGTAAATCAGTTACTTTAACAAATACTTCTAAATCAAGAAAAGCTATAGAAATGGATCCAGGCAACTCATACAAGTACTTACAGCCTCACACTTTTATGTAAACATCTCACACAGGATAACTGTGAGGTAATATATTGTTTGAAAAGGGAGATTTAGTTTATCAAAGCAAAAACGACCCATATGGGTAGAAAATGAAAAAAAAATAATCACCTCATTTATACTATGTAAGTCTGCAATTGCTAAGCCATTAGCTTCTGTTGGAAACCTCAAGGCACTGGATTGCATTGCTTGCCTAACAATTATATCCACATAAGGAATATATCGCTCTCCTTTTTCAGGGATACACCAAAGCCATGGTGAAATTAAAATTGAAAAAAACACCCGTCGATGACATTTCAGAGAGTCTGCGTCATTGTGGAGGCAAATTAAATTTTGATGAACTGCGGCAAAACCTAAAGGGGTAAGTTTGCACAGTTCCTTCTTCTTTCGTACAAAGACTAAATAACAAATAAATGATCGCACAGTTGCTTTCAAAAGAACTACTGTTTTCCACAGCCCCAAATGGAGTAAAGAAATAGTACGCCAAGGAATTTGATAAGAAAAAAAAAGAAAGGAAATGTAGTTAAATCTAGTTTACCACACAACCGTTTGCAATTTCTCTCCATATCTTTCTGTCCTTGCAAACTAGTCTTCTTTGTATCATATCCGTTGCCTTTTGTTTAATTTCTCACATCTCATTTTCAGATTCTCATCATTTCTTTCAAATCATGAATTTTTTTTTTTATGGTCTTTCCCTTCCTCTCAGCATATTTACCTCCCTTTATGTTTGTGATTCGATCTTTATTTCCTCTTTCCATAAACCAGACTATCTGAACTACTTTGTATCATTTGCATATGAAAATATATGTCCATTCTCCTAATCACAAGCATTTCTTACAAGTATCCATAAAACATACTTTACTTCTATCATACAGCACTCTTATTTATCTCAATTAACTAAGTTACAAGAAAGTGTCTGTCTCCCTTATTTACTGGCTTAAAGTAAAGGTACAATTACTCCACAATAGTACTTTTTCAGGGCATACTTTTATACAGAGTAAGAATTCTGGTTGCATTTAGTGACTCTGCTAATTTTATGACAGTTCTACAAAACAGTAATATAATTAAGTTGCTGGATACCGAATGCCTCTGCGAAGGCCCCTTATTTATTCCTAGCACCAGAAAATAATTTTTACTGAAACATTTAAAGCAATCATATTTAAAACCTTAACTTCCAGAAAGGGACGTACGGATGCTGAGATTGAAGCCATCTTTACAAAGTATGATCAAGACGGAGATCAAGAATTGACTGAGTTGGAGCATCAACAAATGAGAGATGATTTAGAGAAAGAGAGGGTGAGCTTTACATTGGATGGCATGATTATATTCTTGAAAAAAAGGGCCGGGGGGGTGGATTATTTGTTAGCCTGCACCAGTGGTGGTATTTAGCCAGTTCTATCTGGTTCGTGCGAACCAGTAGCGGTGGCAGCGGGAGGCTCCACCCACCCACCCGGACGTCATCATGTCCCATTTTTGATGCTTTGTGCATACGCGGAAGGTCCTGTGCATGCATGGAAGGTCCTGCGCATGCGTGGAGGTGGTGCGTGCGAGCAAAGCGAACGTGTGCGAAAGTGCACTCACATTTGCCAACAGGTAGCAAAGGTAAGTGAATATCACCCCTGGCCTGCATTGCAATTGTATCAGAAAGAAATCTTTATGGCTATGAATGCAGTACAGAATTCTGGAATTACATTTCTTTGGAAATTTGCTTTTTGATTTTCAGAGAAGCATTTTTTCCGAGTTCTGTTTACTAAATTTGTACAATCTCATTTTATTGCTAGTGAAGATCTCTGGCTGCTGAGTGTTGAATGACGAGGCAACAAAATAGTATACAGGTAGTCTCTCACCACAATTGAGCCCAAAATTTATGTTGTTAAGCAAGATGTTTGTTAAGTGAGCTTTGCCCCATTTTATAGCCTTCCTTGCCACAACTGTGAATCACTACAGTTGATAAGTTAGTAACCTGGTTGTTAAGTGAAACTGGCTTCCCCGTTGACTTTGCTTGTCAGAAGGTTGCAAGATATGACCTTGGCACACAGCATTGGTCATAAGTATGAACCATTTGCCGAGCATCTGAATTTTGATTACATGATCATGGGGATGCTTCAAAGGTTGCAACTGTGAAAAACGGTCATAAGTCACTTTTTTCAGTGCTGTTGTAACTTTGAACGGTCACTAAATGAATTGTTGTAAGTGGAGGACTACCTGTATTAGGCTTGGATAGGAAATGTTTTGCTCATCCTGAATTGTAGTAGGTTGGTTTGGGCAATCTACTATTTACCTTGAAAGAACCACAAAACTATTCTGAGTTGGTCAAGCAGGTTTCCATTGTCTGCAAATATGACACACTGACTGTAGGAGTAAGGAAGAGTCAAATTCTAACAGTTGTGTTTGTTTTCACTAAGGAGGACTTAGAGCTAGACAGAAGTTCTCTAAACCGTCCACTCAGTGGCCGTAGCTTCCCACGAAGCCTCGATGATTCGGAAGAAGATGATGATGACGACAGTGGACACAGCTCCAGAAGAAGAGGCAGCAGCTCAAGTGGTGTCTCATACGAAGAGTTTCAAGTGTTCGTGTTACAGTTTTTTTTTCTGTCAAATCTCACTTTATTCATTGTAAAATACAGAATTATGTCAAGAACTCGTGATACTTAACCATACAAATCTCTTTCCATACAAATCTGCTTCTCAATTGCATCTTGTTGGAATAGCAATAGCAATAGCACTTAAGACTTATATACAGCTTCATAGTGCTTTTACAGCCCTCTCTAAGCAGTTTACAGAGTCAGCCTGTTGTCCCCAACAATCTGGGCCCTCATTTTACCCACGCTGGAAGGATGGAAGGCTGAGTCAACCTTGAGCCTGGTGAGATTCGATCTGCCAAACTGCTGGCAGCCGGTGATCCGCAGAAGTAGCCTGCAGTACTGCACTCTAACCACTGCGCCACTGCGGAATAGAACTGAGGCTACTTCAGTCTCTCTTATCCAAGAAATCCACTAGACTCGTGGACATAGATGTTCCTAATGAAAGTAGATGAAAGATTATTTTCTCACGAATGAAGGCGAATATACGTTTCCCAGGTTAATGTTGCAGGATCCAGTCTGGGTCGATCACCAGTATCAGAGGTTTTGTCTTCTGAGCTTTTGGACTCATGATGGAGCCCACCTTCAGGGAACTTCTGTCTAGCAGTATTTGTGCTTTGGGCTATTCTCTGTGTGTGTGCCTGTATTTACACAGAACAGCCCAAAGCACACGCTCTGCTAGGGAGAAGTTCCCTGAGGATGGGCTCCAGCATGAGTCCAAAAGCTCGGAAGACAAAAACTCTGGTCCCGGTGACCAACCCAGATTGGATCCTGAAAGATTTATTTTAACTGTTATTCTGCCCATCTTTGGGATAGAGATTTAAAACAAAACATGTTCCTACTGTTCTTGAAACCATAACTCTTTATCAAAATGCATTTTGCTTTCAGTTTGGTCCGCCGAGTGGATCGCATGGAACATTCCATAGGCAGCATTGTATCCAAGATTGATGCTGTCATAGTCAAGCTGGAAACTATGGAGAGAGTTAAACTGAAGAGGAAAGAGGTCTTGGGCAGGCTGCTTGATGGAGTTGCAGAGGTAAACTTACTTAACACTGGCTAAATATTCAGTATTTATTTTGCAAAAGTTACTGTTTTAATTTCTTCAGTTGAAAGAACATTGCTAACTGATCATGTGCCATATGCCTTGTTTCCCCCCAAATAAGACATCCCCTGATAGTAAGCCCAATCGGGCTTTTGAGCGCATGGCAATAAGGTGAAGCACTTATTTCAGGGTTCAAAAAAATATAAGACAGGGGAAATACGGTAGCCATTGTCAACTAGGAGCCTGAGTGGTGCAGCAGACTAATGCTACTGTTAAAAGGTAGTATTTAGCTTCCAGCTGCCTGCAATTATTGCGAGTTCAATTCTCACCAGGCTCAAGGTTGACTCAGCCTTCCATGCTTTCTAAGGTAGGTAAAATGAGGACCCGGTTGTGGGGGCAATAAGCTGACTTTGTATAAAATATACAAAAGTATGAAGGCTATTGCTTAACACATTGTAAGCCGCCCTGAGTCTCCAGAGAAGGGCGGCATATAAATCAAAATTAAAAAAAAAAAAACCTCTTAGCAAGCAATGTAGATGGATTTTCATCATGATAATCTGTCTCTACACTTGCTCTTTCTAGTCCAAACCCCTGCTTAGGCAGGAAACTCTATACCATTTCAGACAAATGATTATCCAATCTCTTCTTTAAAACTTCCAGTGTTGTATTATATGTTGTACTAAGTATTATAATCAATAATTCATAGCAAGTTATTTGATCAGAATTATACCATTCTGATTACAGATAGTTCTCGACTTACAACCATTTGCTTAATGATCGAAGTTAAAATGACACTAAAAAGACTGACTTAGGACTGGTCCTCACACAATTGTTACAGCATCCTCAGGTCACACGATCAAAATTTGGGCACTTAGTAACTACCGTGTATTTACAACAGTTGCAGCATCCTGGGGTCATATAATTGCCATTTGCAACCTTCCCAGGTGGGGAGCAAAGTCAGTGGGCGAATCTGGATTCGCTCAATGACTACATGGTTCCCTTAACAACTCTCTTGACCACCATGGCTAAAAAAGATCATATAATCGGGCACAATCCACTTAGCAACCGCCATGCATAGCAGTGGAAATCCTGGTCCCAATTGTAAGTTGAACACTACCTGTTATTATTAAAAAACAATTTAGAAATGTGTTTATTTATTTGCGCTAAAAGAGAGTTTAGCCATTTGAGCATGATCAGAGACCGTGGTATTTCTGCTTAGGATGAAAGGCTGGGTTGTGAGAATGACGCGCACAGGGATCAGATGGAGAGGCTTGTACGAGAAGAACTGGAACACTGGGAATCTGATGATGCTGCTTCCCAAGTAAGCCAACGATTGGGAACCCCAGTGGGATTCAACAGCCACGGACGGACAAGGAATCCACGGCCTTCTTCCTCACAGTCCACAGAAGGCATTGATGGAGGAGTGGGAGGGGGAAGGGGAGGGGGAAAGGAAGGGGGAGGGGGAGGAAATAGAGGGAGCAACATCCACGTCTAGTAGCATTTCTATTTGCTCAAAATATTTTCCACAAATCATGAGTTAACTAAATAACAAGATGCCTTGGGACAAAGCTGTGATTTTATAGAGCAGGGTTGTCAAACTCGATTTCATTGAGGGCTGCATCAGGGTTATGTTTGACCTGGGGGGGTGGAAGGCAGAGCCACAATGGGCATGGCCATCTCGACATCACTTGTGTTGGGGGCACCTGTGGAATCCACTTTTGCTAGTAATTTGTTTTGCTAGCATTCTGCCAGCGAAAACAGAGCTTGGGGGGCCCCACATAGCCCCCCTGGGCTCCATTTTCAGCTGTGATGGCCTCCAGTAGCCCTCTGCCAGCGAAAAGGGCAGGGGTGAAATCCAGCAGGTTCTGACAGGTTCTGGAGAACCGGTAGCGGAAATTTTGAGCAGTTCGGAGAACAGGCAAATACCACCTCTGGCTGGCCCCAGAGTGGGATGGGAATGGAGATTCTGCAATATTCTTCCCCCAGGAGTGGGGAGGGAATGGGGATTTTACAATATCCTTCCCCTGGAATGGGGTGGGAATGGAGAATTTGCAGTATCCTTCCCCTGCCACGCCCACCAAGCCACACTACGCCCACCAAGCCATGCTCACAGAACCGGTAGTAAAAAAAAATTTGGATTTCACCACTGGAAAAGGGCCACTGCGCATGGCCCTCCTGAGTTCTGTTTTTGCTGGCAGAAGCACCGTGGGCCAGTCCTTGGCTGTTTCCAGGGCAGCTCCATGGGCCGGATCCAGCCTGCGGGCCTTGAGTTTGACACCCCTGTTATAGAGTAAGATAGAGGAAACTATCATGTTGAGATCTGATCTAGTTTTAAAAAACCAGAGCTTCTTGTTTTAAATGCCCTTGGTTTCCTTTCCAATTGCTTTCATTAGAAAGATGTACATTTCTCTACTGTTAAGAGAAAATAGGTAAGCTAGTAAATTTATTTTCCAGTTCTAGAACTTAAGGTAACAGTGCTTTGCACATTTACCTGGCAGTAAGACATATTGGAACCTGAGACATACTTCTAAAAGAAAATGTGCATAAAATACACTATTCTTAGCTGTTTCATGTGGAGTAATCAAGTCTATATGATTTTCTTCTGACACTCTTCCCTTTTTTAATTGAAACAGGTAGTCTGTAATACATTCTCTGCAAAATAATACATACAGAAGTAATATCAGTGTTTGGCTGCATGAATTAGCTTATCATCATTTCAATATGATAGATTTGCCTTTTAATCTTTTAAGATTTCAGCTTACCAAAAAGGAATTCCTATTTTGACAAAGCCTATTTTATATGGTTGTTGGGAGGATAACCTTCATTATTCTTAAAGCCCCTTTGAGAAAAAAAATGTACGACACAATTTAGCAACGTTAATCATCTTGCAGATGAAAATGCACGATTATAGGAAAAATTTCCCATAATAGCATATTGTTCTGAAAGGGCCACTTATAATTGTCCTTGTGAAATTATGTACTGGAAAAAGCATTCTCTGGAGCATAATCTTCATAAGACCATAAAACAGGGATTTGATTAAATATATTCTGAAAGCATTTATGAAAATAATTTCAGTAAAAAATAAATAAATAAACGCAGTAAGTTAAATGAGCTGTTCTAACAGAAAACTGGACAGCAAAACGAACAGTATTTAATGGGGTGCTTCTGCAAGATTTATATTCTTGTATTTCATTGCATGTAAGTCAAGCCAGAGAGGTTGGGGAAAGATGTAGAAGTGCAGGTCAGATTAAGATGTAGAAGAATTACATCTAACATATTTCAAAATGTAACATGCATATATGATGCATATCTGGCAACTGGATTGCTTCTGGCAGGGAGGACCAGATATGTTCTATACCAGTGGTCTCAAAATTTGGCAACTTTGAGACTTCTGGACTTCCAACTCCCAGAATTCTGGGAACTGGGAATTGAAGTCCACAAGCCTTAAAGTTGCTAATTTTGGAGACCCCTGTTCTATACTGTAGATCAGGGGTGTCAAACTCGATTTTCTTAAGGGCCGCAACAGGGTTGTGTTTGACCTTGGGGGGGGGGGGGCGGGGGACATGGCCATCTCGTCATCACTCATATCGGGGTCACCTGTGGCAGCCTGAGAGCTCTGCCAGTGAAAATGGGCTCCTGAGCTCTGTTTTCAGCTGTGACAGTGTCCTGCAACCCTCTGACAGTGAAAACGGAGCTCAGGAGGGCCCTTGCGAGCTCCGTTTTCACTGGCAGAGGCATTGTGGGCCAGTCCTTTGCTGTTTCCAGGGCGGCCCAGCGGGCCAGATCTAAGCACCCTGCGGCTTGGATCTGGCCCCCGGGCCTTGAGTTTGACATGCCCGCTGTAGATGCTTCATCTTATGTTGTTCTGATTTTCATGGCAAGAACACTCCTTGGGTTACTCAAAATAGTGCCAAGCAAAGCTTTGTAAAACACTTGTATCTTTAACTCCTGAAATCACCCACGCTTTGGGTATTGAGGTATTGAGTGGGAAACTGTTCACATGGCTTATTATGCTTGCTTTTAAGTTATATCTTCCTGTTCTTTTTAACAACCCTCACAATAATAGAGTTTCACATAAAAGAGTACTATGAAAACCAAAGGTTTGCATTCATATGGTAATAGCTTACATTTCTGTAACATGTTGTTACTTCATAACAAACTTCATTTTGAAGTGCATTCAGATTTCATGGATAGCCATGTGTGTTGACAATGTACACATACATTTAAAGTATGACAGCAAAGAAGCTTGAGTATCTGCTATTTTGCACACTATATATATATGGTTCCAAAGTGCCAATATATTTCTAGGATAATGTTGCCTTAGAAAAGAATATAAATGTTAATTTTGAACATTTCACATAATGGTAAAAATGTACCAATGAACAACTTCCTGACCAATAAAGATTTTGTGTGTTTTGAAGTTGTTTGAGTGGCTAAAAGGGGGGGAAATGGGCTTTGCATCCATTTCAAAGGAAGGAGTATTTTTTTACTCTGCTCTTAAATGCCATCCAACTAATTGTTTGTGAAATAAAATAAAAGATTTATAATCATGTATTTTTATTTGCTTTAATATTTCTGGTTATGGGACTTTGCATTTTACTGTTTACAATCTAAATCATAAGGATGACTTTCTTTCTATGGTCATTTTGGGAAGCTACACAGAAACTTTAAATGAAAACGGATGTTACTAGTCCTTTCTCTTTTCGATCTTTTATCCCATGAAAAGACAGTGAAGTTGGTTGAAAGCTTGTAAACAACATACCTGGTCATATGGACCAGATCAGCAGATTAAATGTTATTTTTGTCTTCCATGGTCACACGGATTAAAAATAAGAAAATTCCTTTTCTAATTCTGTCATATCAATTTAGTTATTTATAAAAAATATTGCTGACATAAAATTGTATGCAGGTAGTCCTCGACTTACAACCATTCGTTTAATGACCATTCGAAGTTGCAATAGCACTGAAAAAGTTAATTATGGTCGCTTTTCACACTGACCAGTGTTGGAGCATTGTTGTGATCGTGATCAAAATTCAGATGCTTGGTAACTGGCTTGTAATTATGGCAGCTGCAGGGTCTTGGGGTCATGCGATCACCTTTTGTGGCCTGACAAGCAAAGTCAATGGGAAAGCCAGATTCACTTAACAGCTGTATTACTAACTTAACAACTGCAGTGATTCACTTAACAGTTGTGGAAAGAAAGGCTGCAAGTGGGGCAAAACTCACTTAACAACTGTCTTGCTTAGCAGTGGAAATTTTGGGCTCAGTTGTGCTGTAAATCAGGGACTCTGTATAGGAATGTATCCTAAATATAATCCAGCTGCCTACATGAAATAGTAAACATCTTATATTTCAAGCTTGGAACAAAACAACTTTACCTGAAACATGTATGTGTTTCAACATGGAAACACCCTCCACAAAGACACAAGAATGGCTTTGAGTTTTCCTTATTCCATTGAAATAAAATTTAAATGTTTTGACTCTTTGAGTCATACAGAATAGGGATGGAAACAAAATCCTCCTGCTCCTCTGGGATTTTTTTTGTCTAGTTTCACCCAAGGTTATTAATACTCTTTTAGTTCATTAAATAACGTGTTTACCAAAATAGCATTAATTTCTTTTATCAGCACTCTTTTTCAATTAGCACTTAACAGGTTAGACTTTAGCAAGATTTGTTTTACCTGGAAATTCAGGGTGGAAGAAGCAGACCAGCCAAATGAACTCATCTTAAATTACAATTTAAAATGTAAATTTAATCATGAATTAAATCACAGCCAGAGCTAAATTAACTGATTAAATGAAAACCTAACCCTGCACAATAAAAAAAGAGCAAAATCTGCACATCAAGCATTTAAAGCAACATATTTTTTACTCTTCGCATCATAAAAGGCACACACACCAAAGCTTGAACACAAAAAGCAGAATTAATCAACCCAGGTCAACGTAGAGGCTTTGCATTTTAAAATGCATCCTGAAACTCACCATCAAGAAAATACAAAGGAACGTATTTTTTTTAAAAAGCCACAGTTTTCTTTTCAAGCTCAGAGCCCAGACCAAAACTTTAGATGGGTATTGCTTCAAGGTCAGAATATTCTGCAAAATACTTCACACATCCCTAATTCAGTGAATTAAACAAGTCAGTACTATTATAGGACTTGTCTTCACATTTCATTTACCACTAAGGAATAACTTGATACCTGATTTTAAGAGACACACATCTTTATGACATCCTCTGTAGTTGAGACAATCTAATTATCTTCAGTTATCTCACTGTCACATGAAATTTTTCCTTTCCAATATAAATCTTCAATGTGGAGAATCTGTAGTGCCTCAATAATTATACCAACAATACAGTCAGGAGCCAGGATCTGGCCTGCTCCTACTGGCCAATTAAGTCTGCTATGGGGATACCATCTTCCCATCCAGTTGTGAGTGTTGACCTCTATGTCTATTTTTTCTTGGATTGCAGGAGATCAGCTATCTGGCTTGTGCAGTATAGATACCTCAGATAGAATTTTGAGGGGCTTCATGTTATTTTATTTTTCACCCGAAACGACAAGATTAAACTGGCCCTCAGTTTGAAGACAATAGCTGTACAATTGCAATTCCATTATTACTACAAAATATGAATCAGGAAGGTATTTCAAGAACTGTATGCCGTATGTTACAAGAACTAAATGTTTATTATAAAAATACAATGCTGTGTTAAATAAGAATAGTCTCTTGCTAAGTATACTTCTTCAGAAATTTCAATTTCAGATATGCAAGTGTGAGAAAAGTTATAGTCATACATGTAAGTGCAACGTGATTCTGCCACAAGTCCCAAGCAGTTGTGCCAATGCCTTGCATTTCCAAATAGTCTTCTCCAGTGCATCTAAAAACATGGGTTAAAAATTTTAGTATTAGGACAATGCAACTCTTAATTTACTTTTTTTTTATTTATTGTAAATTCATACAGATAGTCCTCTGTTTACAGCCATAATACAGCCAGCCCATGATTTTAGAACCTTTTTCCTGACACTCATTAAGCAAACACTGCAGTCATAAGGCAAATGCCACAGTCATTAAGAGAATGGTCGTTAAGCAAACTCATTATTCGCTATGGCATGTTTTGGCTGAAAACTAGGTATGAATAGCAAGTTTTTGGCAAAAATATGTTTTGGTGAATCACAATGAAACATGCTAAGAATGCTTCCCCTGTTGTTTTCATGTGAGCTTTCTTTGCTTTTCTGGAAGCCCCAGTAGACGGAATGGGACGTTTAGTCTCTGACTTTTCATTCTCCTCGGGCGTTTCTCCTCAGGCAAAAGGAAGAGGAAGAGGAAGGAAGGAAGGCATTTTGGCAAATTCTTTTACACCTCTCTCCTTTTGCTGGATTTCTATTACACCCCCTCTAGCCAATTGGTTCGGGGCTAACTGTCACAGAGGGTGGAACACCCAGGACGAACCCTCTTTCTGCGAATGGGCCATGTCGAAGGGTCTGGGACAAGGAGGCCAGTGGCCCATTCCCCACGGCAAATGACTGGAGGCGTACCAGCTGAGGAGATAAGTCGGGGGAGATTCACCCGAGGAGAATGAAAAGTCAGAGACTAAAAGTCCTAGACCCCCAGTAGAAGTGTGGTGCATATACACCTTCAGAGTCAACTGTCAAAAACAGGGATGCAGCAACCTTAATGCTTCAAGGAATGATGCTTTGCTTGATATGTTTTGCAAGCCACCCTTCCAAACGGTTTTCCCTGTCAAGTTGGCAACAGTTCCATCTTATTCACTAGCAAGTCCTGAATATTTTTAGGTAATAAACATATCTCCTTAAAAAAAACGAAAACAAAGCATGAGTAATCATTAAAGAAACTTGGGCACTGTTGTTTGTTTGTTTTACTTTTCTAGATGGTGCAACAGTTTGCCATGTGACAGATGCTTACACTGTAAATGCAGTAGTAGAAACACATGTTACGTTGACCCCTTCTGGGGTTTCATTGCAAAATCTGAGTCCAGTAAATTCGTTGATTTGCAAAGCCTTTGAAAAACAGACAGATAATGGAATTACTTGCTTATATTATCTGAAAGGTTTCCCGTGCAGTTGGACCTAAAAAGCAACAAAATGACAGGAATGAGAGTGCTTTGCTAAAATTAAAGCAACATCAGAATTTTTAAGTCTTAATAGATAGGGATATATTGATGCCCTGTTATGTTGATGGGGTAAAGTGATGAAAGACCAGGTTGGTTATGCAAATGCAGGTCACCCCTAAAACAGATTTCTGGTATCTTACATTTTTAATGTGTTATAAGGCCAGACTACTTTTCTTTTTTCTTTTGTTTGCCACTATGTAGGAGCTACTTATGTAGGATAGAATTGTTTCTTCTAAAGCAGAAATCACACAAAGTTCTCAAAATAAACCACTAGATGTCAACATCAGATTAGGGATTATTCAATTTTTCTGTTTGTAACTTCAAAAGATTGCACTTCCTTGGACTTGGCTCTGGAGAAGAAGAACATTTGCTAAAGAGCTTCCATGAAAGTAGTTTGCTCACCACTATAAGTACTTCATTTAATTATAAAGGTTAGGTTGCTCGAATACACAGCTGGCTCCCAAGAAACAATAGAAATAGACCAAAGGATGTCTGTCTGGACAATGAGCGCAGTGCAAGACATATCCTACAATCCCTCAAGTAGTTGTTTAGCAGATGTGCTAGAATTCCTTAGCAAGCAGAATAACAATGAATAATAAAGGAATAAAAGCAGAATAACAGGCAGATTAACAATGTTTTCTCCAAAGGGGTCTCGTGCAAATGGGTAAAATGTATGGAGTGGTGGCGCCAGTGAAGAGGACAAGCAATGATTACAATAGAAAAGGTGCTTGCATTGTCTTCTAACACTTCTGCAAGTGCTGCTTCTGAAAAGTGGGGCTTTGCTTCAAATGCTTCTCTTTTTAAAAAGAGATCCTCCCCAATCCTGCTTTAAACCAAATAGAGAATATCCTTCTAGCTCAGAGGTGGGGAACTATGGCTCTTTATGACTTGTGGACTTCAACTCCCAGAATTCCTGAGCCAGCATGGCCATAGTTTACCGTCCCTGTTCTAGCGTATAAAAAAGAGGACATGTCTGTATGAACGAGGACAACTTTAGAGAGAAAGTGTTTGGAATTCAATCCCCAACATCTTTGGGGATAGCAGAACTTCCATGAATCTCTGGGAACTGCTGAATGGTACTGACATCCTGGAAGCAGGTAAGACAATGGCCTAAACTCAGAATATTCCTGAACAGGAACACTTTAGCCCCAAGAGACTGCATGAAGCCATGCCAAGGAAGAAAAGACCATTCTCCAGTCAATTCTACCAGTTTGATAGTTCCGGATGATGAGCTCTTTCACAAATAGCTAACAAATAAAACTAGTGCTAATAATAATATTTACATTTAGGCCATAGCGAGGGATACTGAAGTATTCCAGCCACAATAACGAAGATGTAATGGTTGTGAGATTTACCAATACACCAGAAAAAACCTGCAAGAAAAAAAAGGGGTGGGGGAGAGACATCTGTTATAGCATAGAATTTTGTCCAGAGCTCCACAAAGAATTTCGCATTTATACCCAGGATTCATTCCTCATCCGTCATTGCCATTGCATATACAGTATACAGAACACGGGTAGATTTGTGACTTCAACATTTCCTGGGAAGCAAAGTTCCTGCAATTTGCTTATTTATGATTCATATTTTAGGCTTTTTTTTCAAAAGAATATTGTCTTTGGAAACACACAAGCTCTCTCTTGCCAGCAAATTGAAAGTCACTGGCCTTTCTGTACTAGCCATTCATAACAGTAACTACTCATCCCTGACCTGTAAGAAAACAATCCAACATGAAATCCGCTATCCCTGATCCTGCCTCTATTGTCTCTGGTCCTAATCACGCCTGATCATTTGCCTTCTTTCCAAATTACTGGATGACAGAGTTTTAAGAGATTCTGTGCACTCCAAAGATATCTTTGGAGGGTGGCAGAAAAAAAGCGAAGAGCTAACAACTAAAGCTGAGTTTTGCCTGTTTTACTCATAGACGGGAGATGAAAGTAATGTCATGGGGACATGACAAAAAAGAAGCCTTCAGGACACATTTATCCCATGATTAGGTGCAATCAGGGGTGAAAACCAGCAGGTTCTGACAGGTTCTAGAAAACCATAGTGGAAATTTTGAGTAGTTCAGAGAACTGGCAAATAATACCTCTGGCTGGCCCCAGAGTGGGGTGGGAATGGAGATTTTGCAATATCCTTCTCCCAGGAGTGGGGAGGGAATGGGGATTTTGCAGTATCCTTCCCCTGAAGTGGGATGGGAACGGAGATTTTGCAGTATCCTTCCCCTGCCACACCCACCAGGCCACACCCACGAAGCCACGCCCACAGAACTGGTAGTAAAAAAAAATTGGATTTCACCACTGAGTGCAATCATGTGAACTTCAGTGCTTTTCATGCTCCAAAACCTGTATTTATCTGAATGGGGAAATTAGTAGCAAGGAAGAATGGCAAACAAGTTATATTTCTAATTCCAAAGCAACTAAAGAAACTGGCTTGTTTCCAGAGAGGCAAAATATGTGTCATGTTTCAGGTATCCAGGAAAAGAATATCGGGCCCAAATTCCTGAGTTGATAACCCTGTTAAAAAACTAGAAAAAGCAACGAAGTGTCCTATTATATTTTGAAGAGTGAACCTTTTATGATTATGGTTAATTTAGTCTAAATTAAGCTAATCAGAGTCATGAACTTATCCTGTATTACAGATATACATATCCGAAGTAAGTTATTCAGGATACTATCTCATGAATCTTATGTGGCCTGATTTCCTAAAGACTGAGGATATGGATTAAAGTTCCCTTCGGCTACTTTTTGTCATTCTGGACAATGACCCAGATGGTTAGAAAGTTCTGGGAGCTGGGAGAAAGTCCTGAGATGGTTAAAATGGTTCTTTTATCCAAATAAGAGATTATATTTAA
Source organism: Pituophis catenifer annectens (assembly GCF_029215685.1). Lineage (NCBI taxonomy): Eukaryota > Metazoa > Chordata > Lepidosauria > Squamata > Colubridae > Pituophis > Pituophis catenifer. The sequence continues at coordinate 69,983,369 of NW_027256888.1, read as the reverse complement.
TTTTGTCTCTAATTTGCAATTGCTTCTGGATTTTGTGTTTCCACTGAGAGGGGGAAAAAATGAAACTTTGATTCCGTTTTTATAAACTAGACAGGCTTACTGTTATAGAAATGTCTTATACATACTGTTGCGTAAAAGCAAAAAGTTGTGGTTCTAATGCTACCTTTGTCTGTGTCAAAGAGAGTCGGAAGTTGATGCCTTTTTCTTTTTTTCTTTTTTTCTCCCATTACACTATACCCCCTTTCCCCCCTTTCCTCTCTTCTTACTTTTCCATGTTTTTTTTCTTTATATTTTATACTTCAATAAATTAATAAAAAAAGTTAAATTGGAAAAGAAAGTTCTGGGAGCTGGTGTCCACATATTTGGAAAAAAACCAAACGCTTAACGTAAGTCATAATTAGCTTGGACCTAACATTCTCCAAGACTGCCAGTAATTTTTATTTATTGAGGGACTCCTATGTTAAACTGTGCAATCAGAAACTTTTTAATTCCCGATAATATTTGGGGTTGTACAATGAGCCAGAATATCCAGTTGTAGTTGACTGATTGGAGAATACTGGCTCCTGCATGAGGCAATCTGCACTGTGATTGGTTGCTGTGGGTGTAGAGGGGGAGTTTCCCTTTTTTCCCGCCTTTTTCATCTGTGCACCTGTGCGCTCTGTGATTTACCTCATGATGCTCCTAGTCTGCCTGACTATCTTGTCCACTGTAAATATAGATGTAAAATGTATTTACAGGTAGTCCTCAACAGTTTGTTTAGTGACCGTTCGAAGTCACAACAGCACTCGAAAAAGTGACTTATGACCATTTTTCACACTTATGACCATTGCAGCATCCTCACAGTCATGTGATTTACACTCAGATGCCTGACAACTGTTTCATATTTATGGCAGTTGCAGTGTCCTGGGGTCATGTGATCCCGTTTTGTGACCTTCTGACAAGCAAAATCAATGGGAAAGCCAGATTCCCTTAACAGCGGTGGTTGCTAATTTAACAACTGCAGTGATTCACTTAACAAATGTGGCAAGAAACATCATAAAATGGAGCAAAACTCGCTTAATACATTTTCTCACCTAGCGACATAAATTTTAGGCTCAATTTACGTCGTGAGTTGAGGACTATCTATATTAACATAACACTTGAAGTTCGTGTCAGCGTCTCTGATTTCATTTGGACATCTGCTGTGCAATTCCCTGACATACTTTCCTATATACGTTTCTTTCTTGCAGTAAACAGAATTTAGGTATATATCTAAGCTAGGACCGCAGACTTGTGTAAAGTGTGCCCAATTGGTAAGGCTTAATTGTAGTAGAAAAAAAAAATGGAAAGCTTCAAAAAGCATGATGGATTTCATAGGTTCATGGAGATGGAGATAGAAGGAAAGAGAGGGAGATTGGAATGCATGTTGTGATTTCAGATATCAGAGGAAAGGCCATAAATTCTAATGGATGCTAAATATGAAACAAAATGCATTGGGACTGCCATTCCCCTAATTTCCCTTCAGCATGGCCAGGGTCCCAGATGAGTGCCAATCTAGTCACACAGGTATACAGTACATGATAAGATATTGTGTGGCACCTAAATAATATATTTTAGTCAGTATAATCTTTTTTACTAAAAAAGGGGGGGGGTCATCCCTGTGGATTTTATTCTACTAGTTATTGCTGACTACAAGAGGCGGTACTCCTCTCCGTTCAAAGACCTTTCCATGGTTGTGTGGCCAGCATGATGTCATGGAGCACTGGTACCTTCCCAGTGAGTGGTACCTATTTATCTACTTGCATTTGCATGCTTTCAAACTGCTAGGTTGGCAGGAGCTGGGGCGAGGATGGGAGCTCACCCCATTGCGTGGAGCTCGGGTCTTGAATCTGTGCTGCTGGCTTTCCAGCCAACAAACCCAGCATCTTAACCTCTGTGCTACTGTGCCGCCTCTCTTTTATTAAATAGCAATTATCTCCTAATATCTCCTTATAGTCTAATAAGGTAGAAGCGAGAATGTGGAGTGGCTCACTATAAGAGCTTCAAGGGTCAACACTGCTTTTTCTCTAACATCTGAGGGTCAGTCCACCTTTTTAGATGGCTGGTTTAGCTGAGGCCGGTGAAGCAGCTAATCTATTTCTAGGCTCTGAACTCAGCGATATTTTTCAGGCACCCTCTTTAAACAGAAATATTTTGAAGTATTTTGAAATGTAGCAAGCCAGGCTTGCGGTCTTCAGGAACCTCCTGGACCAAAGGGGCCAAGGATGACATCATTCCACAAAATTTGTCCTTTGGCAGTGATGTCATGACACACAATGTATCACAGTGAATCTGCTGGGCTTATTGTGGACATTGCTGCATCTGTCCTGCTGAAAGGATCGCAGGGATCCTTTTTCTAAATTCCTGTCCTGTCTATACCACTGGCTGACCCAGCACTGGTACCCATCGCCATTACAAATCAAACATGCATTGGGATGCATTATTCCAATTCTGATTCTGATTCTGATTCTGATTCTATACATAATGGAGTTTGCCAGCAATTAGGCCAATGAACGGAATATCGAAACCTAGCTTTTTAAAGACAGGCAAGCTACATATAACAAGTAAATATTAAAAGGCAACACTCACAATCATAAAAACAAAGCAAATATTTATGAGGAGGTTCGCAACTGATGTGACGTTTTGTCCTGTTGCAACTGCCAGCGCGAGAGAACTAGAGGCATATGCAATTAATACAATAGTCAACATCATGATAAAGAAGGACGCCAAAACTGGCTTGAAACCTGCAAGGAATTAAAATATACACATATAAATATGTTGAGTGTATACAAATGTACACATACCACACTTAATATCAACCTTAACAGAGATGTATACAGGTACTCCTCAATTTACAACTATTGATTTCGTGGGCATTCAAAGTTATAACGGCATATATAACGGTGACTTCTGACCATTTTTCATACTTGCAGCATTTCCACGGTCATGTACTCCAAACCGTGGTGCTTTGGGTGATTGGTAACTAGCATATATTTATAACAGTTGCAATGTCCTGCTTTTGCAACCTTTTGACAAGCACAGTCAATGTGGGAGCCAGATTCATTTACCAACTGTGTTACTAACTTAACAACTGCAGTGGCTCACTTAACAACTGTGGCAAGGAAGATTGTAAAATGGGGCAAGATTCACTTAACTATCTTCCTTAGCAACATAAATTTTGGGCTCAGTTATGGTCATAAGTCAAGGACTACCTGTGCTTCAGCCATGCAATCAACTTTCTGCATGTCCACTCAGAAGGAAGCGCCCCTAAATGCAATCAGTGTTTACCGCCATGTATCAGAATTTGCTTTCATTTGCTAGGGTTCTACTGCTTGTACTTTGTGTTGACTAGTCAGTTGAAAATAATTTTATTAAGGCTTCTATATGTGAGTTGCAAAACATTCAGACAATCCTAAAAGGCAAGAGTTGGAGTTTTCTGTATTCCTCTGATACCCCTTAGTGGTGGATTTTTGCAGCCCAGATATAGTCCCATATTTTATTTTGCAAATATAGTCCCATATTTTATTTTGCAGATATAGTCCCATATTATATTATAATAGTCCCATATTATATTTTGCAGCCCAGATATAAATTTGCAGCCAAGTTTATATTTGCCTCGTAAATTTTAAAAGCTTAACAATTCCTATAACTCATTTATCACAATCAAGCATGTTGCAAGTGGGACATCTATCCAATTTCTTTTGTGCATCGCTAGGCCCTTGCAACAGAGTTTCTACCCAGCCCTGTCCTTCTTTCCAGGATGGCATGAGCTGTAAGGCAGTGTTCCTTAACCTTTTGGACACCAGCGACCAGTTCCGTGGACAATTTTCCATGGACCGGGAGGGGCGATGGTTCCATAAGCTACCTAGAACCCATATCTGTGCAGATGAAGCATTGCTCACCTGCATGGCCCAGTTCCTAACAGGCTGCGGACCGGTAGCAGTCTGCAGCCTGGGGATTAAGGATCACTGCTGTAAGGGACAGAAATAAAATATTTGATATTGCATTTTTTCCCTTTAAAATAGAGAATTTCTGTCATTCCCAAAACTACTGAATTTGCTTAGCAATCATGAACCATTGGGTTTGGTATTTTGGGGGAGGGAAGGGATTACTATCTTTTTAAACTTTTCATATTGCTTGGCCATCCTTGAGCACTTCTTCCATTTATTCTTATTCTTATATTTTTATCCCACCATTTTTATAATATTACCCCAGGTGGCAATGATACCTTATATTCCTGCCTTCCATTTCTCCCACACCAATAATTCTGGTCTTCTGATTTCTAGGCCAGCATCCCACTCAGGGGTGAAATGCTCCCGGATCGGACTGGATCGCCCGATCCGCTAGCGATTTTTCCCTGTGGTTCGGCGATCCGGTAGCAATCGCCGCCCGTGTGTCATTGCTTCCTGGTTTTAACCAGGAAGTAATGGGTTTTTTTTTACCTTCGGTGCATATGCAGGCTTTGCGTATGCGCAGAAAGTGTGTGCGTGCATGTGACGCACACTCGCAAAGCAACTGTGCACATGCACAGCGCATACACTTCCGAACCGGTAAGGAAGGTAAGTAGATTTCACCCCTGATCCCACTACACCAAAGTGGCTCTCAGTGCCAAGCTCTAAACCAATTTCTGCCTCCTTATACTTCTCCTGAGAGAATAAATCATCCAATTGGTCAGTTGTTTGCATACAAGAGTGATTATAACTAAAGAGAGCCAATTTAGGGTAGTATTTAAAGCACCAGGGTAAAAACCGGGAGACTGTGAGTTCTAGTCTAGCCTTAGTCATGGAAGACACCCTGGGTGATTTTGAATTAGTTCCTTTCTATCAGGAAAAAAAATAGGAGGAGGAAGGAATATTAGCTACGTTTGCTGTCTTGAGGTATTTAAAAAGTAACAAAGGCAGAATTTTTAAAATATAATAAATAAAACAGAAAGCAAACAATATGTCTCATTTCTCTGTACCACAAAAAAGGGTGCAGGACTGAGTTCACTTGCCTATTGTGAAATAAGTCAAGCTGGTGAGGATGATGCCTGGCAAAGTCCTCATGGGCAACATGTCCGCTATTATTTTTGAGAAGAAATATGCGGACACTCTATAGTAGCCACTTATATATTCATGTCTGCAAGAAAAAAGACACTTGTACACATATATATAGATACACAAAACCTGAATAATCAAATAAATGCATATAGCGGGTTTCAGATTGGGGCCTAGGCCCATGTAGGAATTTAGTGAATTTTCTTCAGTTATCTTAAATGCTCAATTAAATATGAAATAGTCTTTTTAGCTACATTTCATATTCGCTATTTACATCCATTCACCACCCTGGGCGAAGGGAGTGATACCATGGATGTTCTTTTGTGCTGCCTGGAGGCTGTGGGGGCCTGGATGGGGAACAACAAACTTCAGCTGAACCCTGGTTAGATGGAGTAACTGTGGGTGGGCCATTCTGCATCTAGGACAGTGATGGCTAACCTTTTCCGGACCGAATGCCCAAAGCGTGCGTGCACGAATGCTCGCATGACACCCGAACCCCCAAAATGCAACACACATGCGCCCCCATGCATGCACCCCACCCCCATGCATGCGTGTGCACCTCCCCGCACATGCCTTGCCCTCCCTGCACATGCGCACGCGGCCCCCCGCACACGGCCCACCCCCCATGCATGCGCAGCAGAGACCCAACGACCAGCTGACCAGCGGGAGGCGCACGCGCATGTGTGGCAGAGCTGAACTGGAGCGATGGCTCCCGTGCCCACAGAGAGAGTGGTGCGTGCCACAGGTGGCACGCGTGCCATAGGTTCTCCATCATGGTCTAGGAGTTTATCATCTTTGGTCTTGGGTGGGGTTGCAGTACCCCAGACAGACCCAGTGAGTAATCTGGGGATCCTCTGGCTCCTGCTCAAACAGTAGGTGGCAGCCTTGGCTAGGAAGGGCTTTGCTCAGTTTCATGTTGTGCCAGTTATACCCTTTCCAGGATAGGAAAGCTGTCTGCTTGGTTACTTATGCCCTCGTCATCTCCCATTTGGCCTATTGCAATGCACTATATACACTATATACTTTTCAATGGACTACCATTGAAAAGTATCTGGAAACTTCAGCTTGTGCAAAATACGGCCATCTTGGGCACCCAAAGATGTAAGCTGCATTGGGTACCAGTTTGCTTCTGAATCCAAATCAAAGTATTGGATACGACTTTTAAAGTCCTACACAACAACTGCCAAAGCAGAAGTAGAAAAACTTCATCACTGAGTGGAATTATTTTTTTAAATTTAGACTCTGAAGACTCATGCCACCACACTTGTGATACGGAGGAATGTTCAGTCTTTGGAATTCTTAAGGCAAGATTCCTCATTACTGTTTTGGACTGAAGGTAACAAAGTCAAAAGGACATTTGAAATACAATTTTTCAGTCCTCATGACTTGAGGGTTCTAGGACCGTGATGGCGAGGTGGCACATGGAGCCATATCTGTGGGCACGCAAGATCAGCTCCAGCATGCATACGTGTGCCGGCCAGCTGATTTTCGGGCCTTTCGGACCCACCGGAAGTTGGGAAACAAGCCATTTCCGGCCTCCTGAGGGCCTCTGGGAGGGTGGGGAAGGCCCTTTTCGCCCTCCCCAGGCTCCAAGAAAGCCTCTGGAGCCTGGGGAGGGCAAATAATGGGACTACTGGGCCCACTGGTAACCTTTTTGCCGTCACATGCCAAAAGTGGGAGTGCGGAGGGGTTGCGCGCGCATGCATGGGGCGTGGGGGTATTGAATTATGGGTGTGGGCATGCTCACATGCAACCCTCCCATGCTTCCCCCACTTTTGGCACGTGACAGGAAAAAGGTTAGCCATCACTGGTCTAGGACAACTCACTGTGTGATGCCTCACCCTGACCAACTCTCTGTGGGGAGCAACTCACCATGAGACTGGGCCTTCCATTCTAGTTTCCAAACCTGGCCTGGATTAAGGGAGGCAAAAGTTCCTGCCTTTCCCAAACCAGGAGTCATTCTTCTGTGGCAAACTGGCAAGCTCCCAATAGCTCCCAAGGTTCAGGAGTAGGACCTCTCCCTCGGTATGCTGCACTGGACCCTGATGGCTCCTGGGGGAGGGAGGGAGAGAGGGGCAAGCAGCTCTCCCTGCTGAAGCATGGAGCCCAGAACAATGACTCCTGCTTAACCCGCCTTTCATGTGGGGTGAGGGGAAGGAAGGGAGGGGCAGGAACTTTCGCCTCCCTTAAGCCAGATCTAAGCTCGTGGCGAGTTGTCCCACGGCAAGGTGGCTGCAGTGGGTTGTCTCATTCCATGAATTGAGATTTTACTGGCAAATCATTTTTATTTATGTCTTTATATTTATTTATTAAATTTATATGCCTCCTGTCCCACCATCCAAAGAGACTCTTGCCCATTGCCAATGAATTCATGAACATTCAGTGCTAAGCAAGAATTCAAGAAGAGGTTTGTTCAGATTACTCTTCACACCTTCATTAAGACTTAAAAACAATGCTTTTAAGCTTAATTTGTCCCTAAAGCCTGATTTACTACAGGTGCCCAAATAAGATGAGAGCTTCCTGCCTTGAGAGAGTAGGAGTAGCTTTTCCACTAGAGGGAGATACTGACTACAGTTTGGTGCAAACAACAAGCCAAAAGAACATGCATGGGCACTGTGATTGAAATCAACAAATGATTAACCGAAGAGTAAACAAATGCAATTATTAACTATAAGAAAAAAAAACCTTAATGTTCCATTACATGTAGATTTACCTACATAAATATCCTTTTTTCTGTGATAAAAAGTTCAACGGTTGTAATACTGTTCAAAACCTGATTCGTCGCCAAAAAGAACAAAGCACCAACTCTACAAGAAAACCCAAGAATTTTCAAATTAGAAAGGGAGAACATATGGACCACAAATACGAAGCATTAATGACACAGCGCGTGATAGGATCACAATATAAGAAAATCAAGGGTGCCTCCAAATGAGAATTTTACATGGGATACATATGTATATACGTTGTAATTTACCCATTGACTACTAGACGGTAGCAAAGTAATAGAGAAAGCTTCAAACTTTGCTTCTGTCCAGTGGTTATCTGGAACCCAAATCTAGTGGCTGGTTGTTGCATGATACAACACAGCAACCAGGAAGCCCTGTCTCTCCTGCTGAAATACAGATAGTGAGGACATAGACACCCTATACATAGTGGCTTTTGCCAATCAAAAATAGATGCACTTTTAACTATACTGGAAACCAGAAGCATCAAGGGCTTGGTTACACAACTTAGGTGATCGAACCTTTTATAGCAGAGGTCTTCAAACTTGGCAGCTTTAAGACTTGTGGACTTCAACTCCTCTGGGAATTGAAGTCCACAAGTCTTAAAGCTGCCAAGTTTGAAGACCTCTGTTTTATAGGCATGCAATATAAGCTCATAAAAGAGCATAAAGTATCAATAGAAGTGAATATTTGTAGCTCAGGGTTGAACTTTGAGGTCCTTGGTGAACTAATGATATTACCTAGTTTAGTAATGAAACATCTGCAAGAAAATAACCAAGCTCAGAGACCCCATAACATATCAAAATTTCCCCCCCAAAAAAACAATAGTTTCTATTGCCAAATCATGCCCACCATTTTGATGCTCTTGATCTCCCTAGGTACATTCACAATGGAAATTACCTAATTTTCCTGAAAACAAAACAAAACAAAAACAAAACACAATACTTTGATCAAGTAATCGAAACTGATGTGATTTATCTAATTTCCTAGGAAATTATTCTTCCCTGCTCTACAGGCAAAGGAGCAAGCAAATAAAACAATATTGGAGATTGTGATGCTAACATTATTTTTTTTAGTACAATTGTTCTACGCCCGGCTAATCTCAAAAGTTAAACTGTTAACTGAGAAAATGCATTTAGTTTAGAAGAATGTTTCTTACATTAACTAACCTATTTTGAATGCCAGTTGCATCATTTTTAACGCCAGAAAAAACAGCTCCAGTAATTATTCCCATGACCGTGATAATAGCTATCTAGGAAGAAAGGGTACTTCAAATTATCAATGTTAGAATGAAACAGGGATGACATGTTTTGACAAATTAATGAGCTTATGAAAAATATAGCTGTTTTCCGTAGCTCCACAATTTAAATGATATGACAAATATTCCATTCCAATGACCCTGCTTTTATAACTGGAAGGGTGATCTAAACTGCAAAAATCTAATCAACCACTAAACGGAATCAAAGAGTTAAAGAAAACTCTCATTTTTTTGTACCCTAGATCTGGTAGTCTTGGCTGGGGAGATAGGTATCTTACATTGTACTAATCAATGGTATGTACCTCTCTTAGCCATAGTTCATTGACTAAGATACAGCGGATTGGATTCCTATAACCCACTATTCCACAATCAAAGCATATTTTGCATATGTGTAAATCCAACCTTATCCAAGTTTTGAAAACATACTAAGTGGTGGGTTGGGTTAAGTTAGGTTGAGTTGAGTTGAGTTGGGTTGGTTTTGGCCTAACCAACAAATCATTTGATCTAGAGTCTTTAGCTTCCATCATTTTAATCAGTATGGCCATTAGTTGAGAATTCCTGTCTGGGAACTCTATGGACTTCCAATGTCATTGTACAGCAGCAGTTTAGGATAGAGGGCATTAAAAATAAAGTAAACTACGCTTGAATGTGTTAACCAAGTAATTCTAATGTCTACTCAGAATTACCATTTGGTTAATGGGAATTACTCTTACATAAATATGCCTAGGATTGTGGCACCAATTATCATAATCAAACTGACGGATATCTAAGATTTTTATTTTGAAGAATAAGCACACATAATTAAAATCTCAGCTAAGGTGATGGTAACAGGCTGCTCTGAAGTGTTGAACAGGAAGGATTGCCTCAATCAACATGACAGGAAGCTCTTAAATATGATTCTGGGGCTCAAGAGAGTTGCGGAAAGATCCAAATGCCAGCATTTATTCTACCATTAAACAATTGGAGTGGGAAACAAGGATCATAGCTAGACCCGTTTAAGAGGATTAACAAAGGGGATTAATTCCATGAAATGTAAGGGCTTTTGGAAGAATGCCTTCAAAAATCCATCTATAATGAGGTTAGGGAGATAGAAATGATTGTGAGAAAAAAGTCAGAGCTCTTAGCTGAGGGAAAAATTGTAAGCTCCTAAAATCATAATTCTTGTCACAAGGTCAAATTTTTTACAAAGCAATTTATAAGATCCACATAAGACCAGCATACACATAACAAAACTTTTTAACTTCGTGGCCTCTTTGCGTAGAAAATTTAATAATTACTATGTACTTTTTTTTTAACCACTTGACAATTTTGCAAGAACCTTAGCTGGACCCAAAGATCACAGTAAGAGAGGCAGAGATGCTATATAAAGGAAAACATTCAAAGCCTTTCAGATAGAAGGCCTGAAAGTCTTTTGAGTCCCCCAAAATTTCAGTCTTTCCAAATCCATGTCCTAATTTTGACATATGTTTAAAAACCCACATTAGCCTATTCAGTATTAAGATGTTAGACCACAACTAAAGAGATCCAAGTTGAAGCCAAGAGTCAGCTTAATGGGTATATATGCAACAATCAAACAAACAAAAATTAATCGGTATGTGTAACACTTATTAGATCTGGGCCAATACTTTTTCATAGGGCTATGGTGTTTAAAAAAAACTGAAAGGAATATATCACGTGAAGTGTTAATACCATTTTATAATGCCTTGGTAAGGCCGCACTTGGAATACTGCATCCAGCCACAATGTAAAAAAGATGTTGAGACTCTAGAAAGAGTGCAGAGAAGAGCAACAAAGATGATTAGGGGACTGGAGGCTAAAACATATGAAGAACGGTGGCAGGAATTGGGTATGTCTAGTTTAATGAAAAGAAGGACTAGGGTTAACATGGTAGCAGTGTTCCAATATCTCAGGGATTGCCACAAAGAAGAGGGAGTCAATCTATTCTCCAAAGCACCTGAGGGCAGGACAAGAAGCAATGGGTGGAAACCAATCAAGGAGAGGAGCAACTTAGAACTAAGGAGAAATTTACTGACAGAACAATTAATCAGTGGAACAACTTGACTCCAGAAGTTGTGAATGCTCCAACACTGGAAGTTTTTAAGAAGATGTTGGATAACTATTTGTCTGAAGTGGTGTAGGGTTTCCAGCCTAAGCAGGGGGTTGGACTAGAAGACCTCCAAGGTCCCTTCCAACTCTGTTATTCTATATGCATTATGTAGTGCTGCATATTCAATTCCAAACTTGAACTTTGGAGCTGGATGTACCAAGGCTTTGCATTTAATTGAACCTTGATTCTTGCATGATTCTAGAGAAGACTCAATTGCTTTAAAGAGTTGGAGACATATGCTACATTCTCCACAAATACCAAGCCACCTTTCTGAAATCAGATCTAAGGTATTGCACAGCCTTGTTGGCATTTTTGTCCTTGCCAAGGACCTGGGATAGGCAGATTTGAATGTTTGACATCGTTACAGATATTGTTGATACAAGCTGTTCCAAGTAAAGCTGCCTTTTGCAGTTGACTGATGGCCAGTCCTAACCAACCACTGAATAACAAAGAAACTGTTAAATGAGCTCTTAACCTGTTTTTAATCTAGTCTTGTCCTCAAACATTTAAGGTTGCATCTAAGTCACAAAAGTTTGAAACTAGTTACAATCCCAAAGCCTCCACTGCCTGGGGACTGGCTGCCAAAAAAAATTAAGATGGCAACTACAAGCATGCTATCAAAGCTGCTCCTGTTTGGTGGTGGTGGTGATGGATGTGATGTTTTGAACACTGTCCCAGTCATAATTTGATTTTGGGGGGGGGAGATCCTGGCATCCCCACATATGCATGCTTGTTACAACCATTAAAATTTCCTTCTAGTACGTTTGGGAAACATTGTCAAGCACTGATCAAAGGAATTATCTATCCAACAAATTATTAAGTACAGCTGCTGGATCTTCTAGCTAGCAGGCTCCCTTAGCTGAGCTTAATACGACATATTAATGCTCAAAGGTGGTTTCATTATCCAGAAGATTCGAAGGACTCCATTTGTGAATAGGCCTAAATGCAGTAATTCTAGATCTGCCACAGATTAGCTATTTCAAAAATGATATATACAGTTAAATGATATATACAGTTTATTTCATAATATATCAAACAGGAGGAGGAGGAGGAGGAAGAGGAGGAGGAGGTCACTTTGTTTACCTGAGCTGTAGAATTTTGTGGATTGCCTATCAAATTTTTAAATGTGCGCCTGGACAGCCACTTGAGTTGATGAAGAAAAGGAGTGGAATACGGAAGTCCTTTAATCATTGTTCCCTGTCTTTTCTGCTCCTTAGTTATCACATCCAGCTCTTCAAGCATTTTTTTGTAGAAATTGCATTTGGAAAACTGTACTCCTAATGTTAGAGCAATGGTCTCCTGTTCTCTCTCAGTTGCCTCAAGAACTGTTTGAGTGACAATGAAAAGCCAAATTAGTGCATTCAAATAAAATGAGAGACCCATACAGGTCAGTTGATCCATAGTTTATATTCTCGGTCATATCTGTGCTTTGCAAACAGCAGCATTTCCGCTGGTGAGCAGCCGCTGAGCTCCACCATGATTCCAGAGTCATGTGATTTTGCAGTTTTTCATTGCTTTTCAAATAGCCCTGTGTTTGAATCTTAAAACAGCCTATGAGGGAAGGCAGCGAAAGGCATGCCCTGTGTGTGTTTTCAGACACGTTTTCCTCAGTATCCAAGTCAGTCTCTCCTCAGACTGGAATTACAAATAAGTCTCTGTGTGTGTGTGTCTGTGTGTATGTACAGTATGTCTGTGTAGGTATGCATATATACACACAGCACATGTTCAAACTCTCTAGATTTTTTTTTATTGAAAGACTTCAGTGTTTTTCAAACAGCAATTTTAAGATATATGGACTTCAACTCTCAGAATTCCCCAGTCAGCATGAAGTTCACACATCTTAAAATTCCAAAGTTTGAAAAACACTGAAATAAATGATAGCAATAATTTAAAATAATTTAAACAGGAATAACCAGGAATGAATGAATGAATGAATGAATGAATGAATGAATGAATGAATCAATCAATCAATCAATCAATCAGTGTGTGTGTGTGTGTGTGTGTGTGTGTGTGTGTGTGTGTGTGTGTGTACAGGTAGTCCTTGATGTATAATTGTAATTGAACCTGAAATTACAGTCATAAGTCAAGCCAGTTGTTAATCAAGTCATCACCTGACTGACCTGATTTTATGACTTATTTTGCAGTGGTCATTAAGCAAACACGGTGGTCGCAAACGAAACCTATTGACTGCAATGGGTGCTTTTTGCTGGAAACCAGAAGTAAATGCCAATTTTTGGCAACAAAGCAAAAAATATTGTAAATTACAGTCGCATGACTACAGTATGGTTTCCTGCAAATGGCCGTAATTGCGGACTAGTTGCCAAACAGCCAAAATTCAATCATGTGACTGTGGGGGTAGGGTGGGCTAGCCCTCAGAACTTCCAATCCACATTGTAAGTACCTTTGGGGAGGCATCCGTCGTAACTTCAAATGGTTGCTAAGCAAGCCAGTCATTACACAAGGATTGCTTGCACCCTTACAAATGAATTTTATAAATACATTTTATTTATAATGTCTTCCTTCCTTCCTTCCCTTTCATCTTTCATTTACAGACCCCCTCGCATCCTGGAAATAAATTGTTTCAACTCCTACCCTCAAAACAACGCTATAGAGCACTGCACACCAGAAGAACTAGACACAAGGACAGTTTTTCCCAAAGGCCATCACTCTGCTAAACAAATAATTCCATCAACACTGTCAACTGTTTACTAAGTCTGCACTACTATTAATCTTCTCATCGTTCCTATCACCCATCTCCTTCCACTTATGATCGTATGACTGTAACCTTGTTGCTGGTATCCTTATGATTTATATTGACTGTTTCCTAATATGATTTGATTGCTTATTTGTACCCTATGACTATCATTAAGTGTTGTACCTTATGATTCTTGATGAATGTATCTTTTCTTTTATGTACACTGAGAGCATATGCACCAAGACAAATTCCTTGTGTGTCCAATCACACTTGGCCAATAAAGAATTCTATTCTATTCTATTCTATTCTATTCTATTCTATTCTATTCTATTCTATTCTATTCTATTCTATTCTATTCTATTCTATTACCTCGCTGAGGTTATTTTTGGCTGTTCTGCCCACACAGTTCTCTTTTTATTTTGGAGCTGGAGTATAGGAAAGAGAGAAGGCCCCTTGGAGCAGAATCTCCCTCCCACCTCCCGTTGAGACAGAGGACTAATGAGTTAATTCCTTTTTCTGAAACAACCACCCATGTATGGGTGGCTCAGGGCCAATGTATGGGTGGCTCAGGGCCAATGCACAGATGCCCCGATTTCTTCTGCAGAATATCTGAAAAGGTCGGTCATTTATACCCGCGCTGTGAATTGTCATTTTACTCGTTGCAACCGCCGAGGAATCCCCATTGATGATATCCAGAAAAAAATCAGCAGGGTTGTTGTACGGTTCGCACACAAAACCTATAAGGAATTTAAAAAAAAAAAATCGTTACCACAGCAGTCTTAATGAAAACTCATAAACAATTACAACTTGGCATGTTTTTTCAGTTACGTCCAAATTTGGCTACCTCATCATGCTTTATGAGGGATAGCCAAAAAGGGTACTGACAAATCATTTTTTTTAAATTAGACATTACAAACCATAACTTTCTAACTGACGTAATTGTTTTCAGAGATAGTAGAGTTTTACTATATTTAGATCCTAAAACTGCCCATCCAGCCAAAGGTGCTATACAGGTAGACCTCGAGTTACGACTACAACTGAGCCCAAAATTTCTGTTGCTAAGTGAAACATTTGTTAAGTGAATTTTGCCTCATTTTACGGCCTTTCTCGCCACAGTTGTTAAGTGAATTGTTGTTGGTAAGACGGTTGTTAAGTGAATCTGGTTTCCTCATTGACTTTGTTTGTCAGAAGGTTGCAAAATGTAATCACATAACCCTGGGACACTGCAACTATCATAAATATGAGTCAGTTGCCAAGTGCCCCAATTTTGATCACGTGACTCTAGAGATGCTGCAACGGTTGTAAGTGTGAAAAACGGAAATATTATATAAGTCACTTTTTTCAGTGTTGTTGCAACTTTGAACGGTCACTAAATGAACTAGTCATTAAGAATAGCTATATTCTTAAATTGCCCAAATAGGAAAATTAACTCCAATTATTGGCTTCTTAAATAAATACAATCCAATAAAATAATAAAATGATGATACAACTCCAGATTCGGAAAAGCAAATCCTCCCTCCCTCATTAATTGGCAACTGTTTATTTATTTTTTGATGTATAAACAGGAAAACATCTCAGAATAAAAATATAAATCTAGGGATAATATCAGTGGTGGGATTCAAATAATTTAACAACCAGTTCTCTGCCCTAATAACCAGCTGGGTGGGTGTGGCCAGGGTGGGCGTGGCCAGGGGGTGTGACAGGCAGCACTCGGCCTCCTGCACCCCTCCGGGAGCAAAAATGGGCCGCGGGGGTGTGTGCCCCATTTTGGGCCTAGTAGGCTTCCCTACAGCCTCCTGAGAGCAAAAACAGGCCAGGGGGAGGGGACTGCCACACACCCCTGTACCTGATTTTGGACCTAGTAGGCCTCCCTGCACTTACCTGGGAGCCAAAATGGGGTGCGTGGGGACTCCTGGAAGGGGCAGGGCGGGAAGGGGCGGAGCTAGCCAGCAATTTAAGAATCGGTTTGCCTGAATTGGCCCGAATCCCACCATTGGATAATATTCATTTTGAAAACACTGACCTTTCTCCCGACAGTGAGATTTAATAACTCCCATCTATTGCAACATATCTGGAATATATTAAACTTAAGGCTATACCAGAGGCCAACTGTTTGCCAGGCCCTAACAGTTTTTTTTTCCTATTCTATATGAACTGTATAACTTTGACTTGCTCTGAACTTTCTGAGGTCCTTTTTCAGGTGGTAAGAGGTTGCTGTTTGTGAAATGTGCTTAGTACCAGTGACCACAAGGAGGCAGGGGAGTTAAGGACTTATTTTGAGTTTCCTCTGCAGGGATTGCTAACACCAACTGAAACGCAACTTTTCATTCAATAAGGCAAGCATGCCACAAAGTAATTTATGACCACTAGACTCCAAAAATGTTTAACTTCAACAAATCTTAGTATCCAAAATTAGTATGTCCTAAAAACAGACATAATCTTTTTATTTTATGGATTAATAAAGCAGCACATATATTACTACATTGCATATTGGTTTATTTTGTTAATATTTAGATAAGATATTTAGATATGATTTAGATATTTGAGCATAATCGGTTTCCTTTGCAATATATGATTTATGTCTAAAGCAGTATATTTTGGGGTGTTTTGTTTTGTTTTTTGCATTTAAACATTCATTCATTCATTCATTCATTCTGAAAAGGGATCTGCAGGTTTTATCAGACTCTCAAAAGTTCCATGGCGCCAACAGGCAAGGAATCCCTGCTCCAAGAGATTTTTAAACTCAGATTATTTCCTTCTGTTTTCATTCCCAGACACAAACATATGAACCATTTTTTATTTTATGTTTTCTTACAATTTATTTCATCCCAATGAAATAAGCTGTCCCAATGTCTATCACATTTCTACCCAGTGTAAAAGTAGAATGATTAGTGCTAAAACAGCAATTTAAAAAATTAAATATACAGTACATATACACTAGTGACATTTGCCAAATATCCATTCTGGGTAGAAGATTGTTATGAAAACAATCAGAACATCAAATTGCTATATTAAGCCAAATCCTCCCCCCCCCATCCTATCTATTTACCTACCTACCTAGCTATCACACACAAAAACAAACACACATACACCATCCAAAGTCACCATCCAAAATGCCAGATTATCAAGGCTTCACAAAAGCACAACACCATCAGGTACAGAAATGCTGTTACAGAGGTAAGCAAAGCTCCATTTTCTTAGACTTTCCTCCAGATCGGATATAGATAACTAGGTGCCAAGCTTTGCTTACCTCTGCAATGTGTTTCCCTAAATAAATCTTTTTTCACTAATCATTGGCTCAAGATATATTTCTTGCTGTCCAAAATATTTACAGGCACATCCATAATTTGCACCTGTAACCACTTGCAAGTGATGGAAATACAGGGCCTTGTGTTGAGCTCCACTTTCTCTGCTTTTAAAAGGTAAAGGTAAAGGTTCCCCTTGCACATATGTGCTAGTGGTTCCTGACTCCAGGGGGCGGTACACATCTCTGTTTCAAAGCCGAAGAGCCAGCGCTGTCCGAAGACGTCTCCGTGGTCATGTGGCCGGCAGGACTAAACGCCAAAGGCGCACGGAACGCTGTTACCTTCCCACCATAGGTGGTCCCTATTTTTCTACTTGCATTTTTTACCTGCTTTCGAACTGCTAGGTTGGCAGAAGCTGGGACAAGTAACGGGAGCTCAACCCGCTACACAGCACTAGGGATTCGAACCGCTGAACTGCCGACCTTTCGATCGACAAACTCAGCATCTTAGCCACCGAGCCACCGAGTCCCATTATCTCTGCTTTTAGGAAAGATGAAATTCTTCCTTTTCAGCCAGGCCTTTTTCACTTGGAGTTTGTACTCCACTGATTTTAACTGTTTGTTTTTTTAAAATTAAAATGATACCTTTTCCATTTTTTTATACTGGAATGTTAACTCCCCAAATAGAAAGGCAGAGGGCTAATGAAATTGGATAAGAATGGGGAGCACCCCATTAAAAACTCACCAAGACTTTTGAAATAGGGAAGCGCGTTGTCAGCAGGCCCGTGATACAATAGCCTTCCAGCAGCAAGTAATGTCAGGCTGTCAAACAACTTGAAAATAGAGTACCGGGGTTGATGGATTGAAAAAATGATTGTCTTTCCTTGCAGTGACATCCTGGGTGCAACACAGGGAAGACCATTAATTTGTGTAAGAACTCTTTGCTTTTAATTGCTCTGCGTTAAAGTACAATACATACAGCTTGAAATGAGAACATGGATCAGGGTCTTGTATGAAGCTACCAGTCAAAAATTGCTGAGGTTCCTATAGCCTTACCCCTGCTCAGCTAAAGCCACCTATTTTAGCCCAGTTATGTCTTAGCAATAGCCAATCAATCAATCAATCAATCAGAATAGAGCTGGAAGGGACCTTGGAGGTCTTCTACTCAAGTGGTGGGTTGCTCCCGGTTCGCACCGGTTCTATAGAACCGGTAGTAAAACCGGCGAGAAGCTCTGCCCACCGACCCAGATGTCATCAAAACGTCAAATTCTGTGCTTGCGCAGAAGAGCACACGCACGAGAGAGAGCACCCCTGTTCTACTCCAACCCTCTACTCAAGCAGGAGACCCTATACCATTTCAGACAAATGGCTGTCCAGTCTCTTCTTAAAAACCTCCAGTGATGAAGCATCCACAACCTCTAGAGGCAAGCTGTACCACTGGTTAATTGTTGTTAGAAAGTTTCTCCTTAGTTCCAAGTTCCTTTTCTCCTTGAGTAGTTTCCATCCATTGTTTCTTGTCCTGCCTAAAGGTGCTTTGGTAAATAAGTCGAGCACTTCCTCTTTGTGGCAACCTCTCAAATACTGGAATACTGCTATTATGTCCCCCATAGTCCTTCTTTTCTCTAGATAGCCAAACCCAAATCCTGGCATTATGTGTATTATAGTCAGGTCCAGAAATATTGGGACATTGACACAATTCTAACATCTTTGGCTCTATACACCCCCACAATGGAGTTGGAATGAAACAAACACAATGTGCGTTAACTGCAGACTGTCAGCTTTAATTTGAGGGTATGTACATCCAACTCGGGTGAACGGTGTAGGACTTACAGCAGTTTGTATATGTGCCTCCCACTTGTTAAGGGACCAAAAGTAATGGGACAATTGGCTTCTCAGCTGTTCCATGGCCAGGTGTGTGATATTCCCTCATTACCCCAATTACAATGTGCAGATAAAAGGCCCAGAGTTCATTTCAAGTGTGCTATTTGCATTTGGAATCTGTTGCTGTCAACTCTCAAGATGAGATCCAAAGAGCTGTCACTATCAGTGAAGCAAGCCATCATTAGGCTGAAGAAACAAAACAAACCCATCAGAGAGATAGCAAGAACATTACGTGTGGCCAAAACAACTGTTTGAAACATTCTCAAAAAGAAGGAATGCACCGGTGAGCTCAGCAACACCAAAAGACCTGGGAGACCACGGAAAACAAGTGTGGTGGATGACCGAAGAATTCTTTCCCTAGTGAAGAAAACACCCTTCACAACAGTTGGCCAGATCAAGAACACTCTCCAGGAGGTAGGTGTATGTGTGTCAAAGTCAACAATCAAGAGAAGACTTCATCAGAGTGAATACAGAGGGTTCACCACAAGATGTAAACCATTGGTGAGCCTCAAAAACAGGAAGGCCAGATTAGAGTTTGCCAAACAACATCTAACAAAGCCTTCACAGTTCTGGAACAAGATCTTATGGACAGATGAGATCAAGATCAACTTGTACCAGAGTGATGGGAAGAGAAGAGTATGGAGAAGGAAAGGAACTGCTCATGATCCTAAGCATACCACCTCATCAGTGAAGCATGGTGGTGGTAATGTCATGGCGTGGGCATGTATGGCTGCCAATGGAACTGGTTCTCTTGTATTTATTAATGATGTGACTGCTGACAAAAGCAGCAGGATGAATTCTGAAGTGTTTTGGGCAATATTATCTGCTCACATTCAGCCAAATGCTGCAGAACTCATTGGACAGCGCTTTACAGTGCAGATGGACAATGACCCAAAGCATACTGCAAAAGCAACCAAAGAGTTTTTGAAGGGACAGAAGTGGAATGTTATGCAATGGCCAAGTCAATCACCTGACCTGAATCCCATTGAGCATGCATTTCACTTGCTGAAGACAAAACTGAAGGGAAAATGCCCCAAGAACAAGCAGGAACTGAAGACAGTTGCAGTAGAGACCTGGCAGAGCATCACCAGGGATGAAACCCAGCGTCTGGTGATGTCTATGCGTACCAGACTTCAGGCTGTGATTGACTGCAAAGGATTTGCAACCAAGTATTAAGAAGGGAAAGTTTGATTTATGATTATTATTCTGTCCCATTACTTTTGGTCCCTTAACAAGTGGGAGGCACATATGCAAACTGCTGTAAGTCCTACACCGTTCACCTGAGTTGGATGTATATACCCTTAAATTAAAGCTGACAGTCTGCGGTTAAAGCACATTGTGTTTGTTTCATTCCAACTCCATTGTGGTGGTGTATAGCGCCAAAGATGTTAGAATTGTGTCGATGTCCCAATATTTCTAGACCTGACTGTATGTGCATTAGTGTATTATGACACTACACACATTTACTTTAGCAAAACGTACAAAAACATATTGAACATTTATTTTTATTTTGGAAGAGAAAATCGAAAGTGAAACATGATCCTTCATAAAACTGCTAAATTTACAACATGCACTGATCATAGCAAATTGAGTTTTCAAAACAGCACTTAAATTTATATACTGCCCCATAGTGCTTTACAGCACTCTCTGAGCAGTTTACAAATGTCAGCATACCGTCCCCAACAATCTGGATCCTTATTTCACCGACCTCGGAAGCATGGAAGGCCAAGTCAACCTTGACCCCTTAAGGATTCAACTCTAGGCTGTGGGCAGAGCTTGCCTGCAATTCTACATTCCAACCACTGTGCCATCAGGGTTGTAAAAGACATGTGCAACAAATTAATGACACATAATGGAGAAGATTATCCTGGCCACCAGGAATGACACAAGTACAGGTGGTTCTCAACGTAATGAGCACAGTTGAGCCTGACATTTCCATTGGTAAACCAAGCAATTGTTTAAATGAGTTGCACCCTATTTTACAAACTTTTTTTTTTTGCCACGATGGATTAAGCAAATGTCTGCAGTGGTCATAAGGGCGAGGACTGGTGGTAAGTCACTTTTTTCAGTGCCGTTGTAACTTCAAAAGGTCGCTACACGAATGACCGTAAATCAAGCATCACCTGTGGCACAGATTACCTTTTTAAGAGCAGTAGGACAGCATTGGCTGTGCTAGCATCCAATCCTGTTGTTGGTTCATCTAAGAACAACACTTTGGGGTTAGTAATGAGTTCTAATCCAATGCTGGTCCTTTTTCTTTCCCCCCCTGAAACTCCACGAGTAAAATAGGTGCCAACCTGGTGCAGCAAAGGAAATGGCAAAATTAACTTCTTGGAAATGTAACATTTCATGAACAGTATGGGGGGGGGAATGTATTTCAGCATAAAATACTTCAATAATGTCCGCTCCTGGTAACAACCGAGTTTATCAAATGGGACATCACTGAAAGAATATGGGATCCCAGAAAGGCAGTGATACATTAAGGCAGACCTTGGTATTTTATGCCCCCCCCAAGTCACATCCAGCCTTTTGACTGTCCCCATCAGGCTCACATGAGATCAATCAGAAATTAGAAATCAAATGTAAATAAGTGCACGCCATGCATGCAATACAACTGCATTGCTTTCAATTTGAAGGCAACCGCTTTTTTAAAAAAAATTATGTGTGTGGGTATGTGGGCATGCATGCCTACACGCCTTCACAACCCTATTGGTTCAACCCTCCACAACAGTCCCAGTTTCTCACGTGGCCCCTTGGGAAGATTAATTACCTGCATTAAGAGTCTCAGATGGTCATCTTAAGCAACATGTCCTCATGCACTGGTGAAAGAATGTACATTTATATGGAGTTCACTTGATCTTTTGTTGCCAGAAAGATCTATAACAGTGTCAAACTCGATTTCATTGCGGGCCGCATCAGAGTTGTGTTTAAAATCGGGGGGGGGGGGGGCTTGGCCAGCTTGACGTCACTCATGTCGGGGGCACCTGTAGTGGCCAAGTGCTAAGGCTAAGGCAGTTTGTTTTTCTAACCCGCTGCCAGCAAAAACGGAGCCCGGGGTGCCAAGTGTCCCCCCCCAGGCTCCATTTTCAGCCGCAACAGCCTCTTGCAGCCCTCTGCCACGGAAAACTTGAGTGACACCCCTGATCTATAAGAACCCTGCAAGCTAAGTCCTCACCCAAAGATAGCAATAACACTTAGACTTATATAGCACCCTCTCTAAGCGGTTTACAGAGTCAGTATTGCCCTCCTCAACAATTCAGGTCCTCATTTTACCCATCTCGGAGGGATGGAAGGCTGAGTCAACCTTGAGCCAGTGAGGATCGAACCCTTGGCAATCAGCAGAATTAGCCTGCAATACTGCATTCTATAACCACGGCGCCACCACAGTTCTTTTAAGATAGACAACCTCTTTGGACCACTGGGTGCATTTGGAATTTTGAGAACCTGTATGTCCTTGAGGCACTCACAAAATGGACACCTTGAGCAAATCTTCCCTCACAGATTAGTATCTACAATGAGGGTGTCCAGTCTCAAAGTACCCCTTTACAAAAAAGGGAGACTTGTAAAGTTGCTTCTCTCTCTTCTCCCAATGCTCATCTACACATGTGGTTATTTTTCGGTTTTTCTTCTCTTTCTTCTCTCCAGCCCAGATCAACAGCCTCGTCTATATGCACCCCCATTTCTGTTGCTCTGCTTGCACTCACTGGCCCCTCCTTCTCTTTCATGCTCTTTTCCCTCAGATCGCTAGAGATCTCTCCAAAGAACAGTTCATTTGCATCCCATCCCATAATCTCATGCCCTATTGCAGTGATGGCTAACCTTTTTGCCGTCGCATGACAAAAGCAGGGGGAGCGCAGGGGGGTCCCGCGTGTGTGTGCCCACACCCATAATGCAATGCACCCCCCATACATGTGCGCACGACCCCCCTGCACTCCCCCCACTTTTGGCACACAATGGCATAGTGGGCCAGGTGGGCCCATTTTTCGACCTCCCTAGGCTCCAGAGGCTTTCTTGGAGCCTGGAGAGGGCGAAAACAGCCTTCCCCCCCCCACCCCTGGAGGCCCTCCGGAGGCCAGAAACGGCCCGTTTCCCATCTTCCGGTGGGACCGGAAGGCTCGAAAATCAGCTGGCGGGTATGTGCATGCGTGCTGGAGCTGAGCTAGGGAAATGCTTGCGTGCCTACAGATATGTCTCTGCGTGCCACCTATGGCATGCGTCTCATAGGTTCGCCATCACAGCCCTACTGCATTCTCACTTAACCTTATTTTCTTGGTTTTTAACTAGTTAAGTCCAGTTTTGCCACCAAAACACAGTCAGCCTGTGCTATTTTCACGTGGATCCAAGAACGGAAGCAATGCGGATGAGAGGATCCACAACTGCTCATTTTTGCAGGCCCTTCAGCTACTACATTATGTTAAACTAAGAGTGATACAGCAGCTGCAGACTATATGCTTTCTACAAGCTCAGCACAGCCCCAGCTGCAGTTCCTATAAATCTCAGGGATCGTTGTTCTTGCAAAATAGAGTAATACTAATGGGCTAAAATTTCTCTCGTGTTCTGATTAGGTCAAAGGTGGACAAACACCAAGCTGTAGCTTACATACAACCCCAGACATATTTTTGTGGATTCCAGAAACAAACCACCCTTTGTACCGTTCTTTATAGGCATAAATATTTACACCGCTAAATGTTGGTACCTCATTTGGCATTTAAAAACTATGCTAATGTATGTATAGATACCTTAGTATCTGCAACTTTGGACAAATCCAATTCCTTGAGAACCTGTTCAACCCTCTGCTTCTTTTCATATTTGCTCGTAGATAAAGGTAGCCGAAGAGCCGCTGAAAACATTAAATTTTCTCTGACTGTCAAGGTCCCCATCACGATGTCATCCTTAGAGATTAAAAAAAAAACAACTGAACATTTTCATTTGGATATTAGACTTGCTTAGACTGCTGTAGTACAATCATTATTAGACACTTAAGAGCAGTGGTGGGTTTCAAAAATTTTTACTACTGGTTCTGTGGGTGTGGCTTGGTGGGTGTGACTTAGTGGGTGTGGCATGGCTTAGTAGGCGTGGCAGGGGAAGGATACTGTAAAATCTCCATTCTCTTCCCACTCCAGGGGAAGGATACTGCAAAATCCCCATGTCCTCCCGATCAGCTGGGACTTTGGAGGCAGAGAATAGATGGGGGCGGGGCCAGTCAGAGGTGGTATTTACCGGTTTAGATTTTAGATTTTTTAGATTTTATTGAACTTCTATACCGCCCTTCTCCCAAAGGACTCAGGGCGGTGTACACCCATATTAAAATACATATAAACCACAAAATTTAAGAACAATTTAAAAACAAATATATAAAATTTGGCCTACGAAATTAAGAACTAACAAACACCCAATTTAAAAATTCCTATTAGGCCAGCCTAATAGTTCTCCGAACTATTCAAAATTTCAAAATTTCAAAAATTTTAAAAGTTCTGCTACCGTTTCTCCAGAACTGGTCAGAACCTGCTGAAACCCACCTCTGCTTAAGAGAGTATTGAGCATTCACAGCGTTCCTTTAAAAACTCTGTGGTTTCATCCCCAAACCCCCAAAATATTAACCTAAGACTGGCTATTGTTGACCTCACCCCATTCCTAAGAAGTCTGTAAGGGGCGTGCATAAGCGCACCAGCGTGCCTACCGTCCCTGTCCTAATGTTTCCTCTATTTGTATCTATTTTATGTATCCAAGCCATGCTTATACTTATTACCGAATACGTTCTTGATTAAATAAACAAACAAACAAACAAAAAACAAACCTCTCAAAGCAGAGCTAGATTTTATATATGACATGCCCCCACATACATCGGATTTTCCAAGACTTCCATCCCCCACCGCTGGTAAGTCCTCGACTTACAACCACAATTGAGCCCAAAATTTCTGTCGCTAAGTAAGACAGTTGTTAAATTAATTTTGCCCCATTTTACGACCTTTCTTGCCACTGTTGTTAGGCGAATCATGGCGGTTATGAAGTTAGTAACATTGTTGTTAAATGAATCTGGCTTGCCCTATTGACTTTGCTTGTCAGAAGACGACCAAAGATACTCACGTGACCCCAGAACACTGCAACTGTCATAAATACGAGTCAGTTGTCAAGTGTGTGGATTTTTATCATGTGATCATCTTCCTGTTTAAATGTTCAGCATCTGTATATTTTGTTTAACAATATTCTTTGTTAGATTCTACAATATAAGCATGGAGTGTTGTGTCTCAACAGTGAGGAGGTTGGGGAGGAACTTGGGCCTGTCCTGGGTGTTGGGGTGTTGGGAAAGCTCGGATGAGGGCTCTGCATCAGAGGCAGAGAGGGGGCCAAGGCCATCTGATAGTACAGATGGCCATCTTATGTACAGCCTGCGGAGTCTGACAGCAGCAAAGCAGAAGAACAGTGGGAGCCTGTTCCCAGTGTGCGCATGCACAGAGTGCCTGATAACAAGAACAATTAAGAAAACAGGGTCGACTTGGGAGTAAGGCTTGGAGATGATTGGCCCCTCCCATAAGATATAAAAGAAGAGCGAACGGGACGTGAGCTTTTGCAGGAAGCAATTAGTTCATCTGGCCGATTCAAGATTTGAAAATTCTGTTTGTGACTCTGTGCCAAGTTTGGCCTTGCCCTGCATCTGGCAATTAGCTCTCTGGCAGCATTCCACGTGAGATAGGTGGGTGTTGATAACCTTCCCCTGGAAGATTGTTTATCAAGCCTTGCAGATTCTAAATGAAAGTAATTTACAGCCGTATGAATTAAAGAAGTTTTGCGGGACTAAGATTGTGCTTTATACTTTCTAAGAAAGCCTAGGTTAGAACACAGAGGATTTTGGAACATATTCCTGAAGCAAACTATTCTATTTGGCCAATTTATAATAAATAAACAGCAGTGATTAAGAAATGAAAAGGGGTTCTATACTACAGGCTGCTGGGAAATAAAATGTGTGGATTGTACATAGCAACAAAAGGCTTACCTGTACTACATATCCAGACATGCATTTAAAATGTGTTGGCAGGCCCATGCCATCTAACAAAATATCCCCAGACAGCCCCTGGGGATCTTTCCGTGTAGATAAAATGTCCAATAGCCTAAAAGAAAAATAAAACCTATTTCAAGTAAAGTGATTTGAGACCTACATTTCAGGAATACATAATTTGCGGCTTTGCAATCCTTCGAAATCATAATTTATCTGTGCATGCACGCACAGCTGCATGTCAACGGGAGCTTTCAAAACAGCTACATAAGCAGGAGAAATATGGAGTTGTTTTTAACTGTTCAAGAATTTAATTGTTCAAAAAGTCCTGTAAATTTCTAGCTTGGACTGAAACTCTAAAACTTATGAAGGACGGTTGCAGGAACTGGGTATGTCTAGTTTAATGAAAAGAAGGACTAGGGGTGACATCATAGCAGTATTCAATATTTGAGGGGCTGCCACAAAGAAGAAGAGTCCTCCACTCCTCTGCTCTTAACAAAATACCCTATGCCACCAGACTTGAAATTCTGTGGTTAGAAAATTTAGAACTACGCCGCCGTCGTTATGACCGAAACATAGCTCATAAAATCATCTGCTACAATGTCCTACCTGTCAATGACTACTTCAGCTTCAACCACAACAATACACGAGCACGCAATAGATACAAACTTAAAGTGAACCGCTCCACACTCGATTGCAGAAAATACGACTTCAGCAACAGAGTGGTCAATGCCTGGAATGCTCTACCTGACTCTATGGTTTCTTCCCCAAACCACCAAAACTTTAACCTTAGACTGTCTACTGTTGACCTCACCCCATTCCTAAGAGGTCTGTAAGGGGCGTGCATAAGAGCACCAGCGTGCCTACCGTCCCTGTCCTAATGTTCCCTTTAATTGTATATATTTTATGTATTCAATTCATGCTTATACCTATGATGTGAATAAAGTAGGAATTATAGCAAATAAGAAATAATGTGAATAAAATAGGAATCATACAAAGTCAGATACATAAAATCAGATACACGAACTCTGAAGGACCCTCTCTATTCACATTATTATTAGAGAGAATCGTGCTTATTAGAGGCAGCTGAACCCCATTATTGGTAATATATCTTCTGAGAGGCCCTAGCTGTCATCCATCAGGAAAGCTAAGAATGGTGGATAACTGACTCTGATAAGGAGAAGAAGCTAAGCAATTACATCATAGATTTCCTCATAATTACTTGAACTATGACACTGTGTCAAACACACTGATTCTATATATCTTCTTAATAGAATCAAAACTACAGAAATACAGCTATATGGGAACATCTGAAAGGACATGCATAGGAAACAGAAAGTTACTTATTGCTTAAAGTATAGCCATAAATTTCTGCATTTAAACATTACAGCACTTAAGGAAAGTTGTAAACTATAAAGTGATGGGTTAGTAAAGTTGTAACGGTTTAATAATTAGTAAAATGATGGGGTAGTAAAATTGTGTAGCCAAAATGATTTTATTAACTAGCATGTAATGGTTTGGTAATTAGTAAAGTAAGTAATGTAAGTATAATGTATTTATAATGTAACCATATATGGAAGCCGGAAGGGCTCATAGAACTCCTTGTCTTGAAAACATATAAAAACCGTGAAATCATAGCTCCTTTTTGTTCAGATTTGCGAGAACCAAACACTGCACTGAACCTTTGCGCAAATAAAATGCATCTGTCTGACCCAGGAATGTTTTCCAGTCTTTCATTTCTATAACACTTATATATATATTATCTAATATGTACTCGACAAAATAAATAAATAAATAAATAAATAAGAGGGGCTCAAGTAATTTTATTTTATTTTATTTTAAATAAATAAAATTAATAAGAGGGGCTCAAACTATTGTTCAAAGCACCTGAGGGCAGGACAAGAAGCAACAGATGGAAACTAATCAAGAAGAGAAGCTACCGAGAACTAAGAACAATTTTTCTGACATTTAGAACAATTAATCAATGGAACAACTTGCCTCCAGAAGTTGTGGATGCTCCAATACTGGAGGTTTTTAAGAAGAGATTGGCCAACCATTTGTCTGAAATGGTATTGGGTTTCCTGCCTGAGCAGGGAGATGGACTAGAACAGGGGTCTCCAACCTTGGCGACTTTAAGCCTGGAGGACTTCAACTCCCAGAATTCCTCAGCCAGCTCCAGGCTTAAAGTTGCCATGGTTGGAGACCCCTGGACTAGAAGACCTCGAAGGTCCCTTCCAACTCTATTATTCTGTTATTCTTAGAAAGGTGCCATTTCCCCCCAATTAATAAATATATCCTTGGTGATTGCTGGGACTCACTCAGTGACTGTGACTGTACTAAGTTGCAATATACATTTAATTGGGTCATAAAATAGGGCTTTTGTTCCATTATTTTAACACTTACGAAGATTTGCCACAGCCAGTGGGTCCTAGAATTGCATTAAGACCAGGTTTCATGACACCACTGTAAAATAAAATTAGTTTGTTACTCTGGAGATGTTTACTGTATATATACAGTATATTACTAACTACACATTTTGCTTTGTTATCTTAGATTCACAGGCAGATAACATGTGATTATTAGCTATACGTTTCTCATCATTGGAACTGATTACCTTCATCGGTTTCAAAGCTGCTTCTAAATACCTACTGAGTGGTTCTTCAGCATCATTAATGGCACTAAATCACTAAAGGCAGGACAAGAAGCCTTGGTGGCGCAGCGGACTAAAGTGCTGTTAAGTAGCACTAGCTGCCTGCAATTACTGCAAGTTCAAATCTCACCAGACTCAAGGTTGACTCAGCCTTCCATCCTTTCAAGGTAGGTAAAATGAGGACCCGGATTGTGGGGGCAATAAGCTGACTTTGTATAAAAAAGAACACCGCTTGGGGGGGGGCGAAAGCCCTACTAAGCAGGTATATACAAAAGTATGAAGGCTATTGCTTAGCGCATTGTAAGCCGCCCTGAGTCTCCGGAGAAGGGCGGCATATAAATCAAACCAATAAATAAATAAATAAATAAATAAATAAATAAATAAATAAATAAATAAATAAGAAACAACAGATGGAAATTAATCAAGGAGAAAAGTAATCTAGAACTAAGGAGAAATTTCCTCATAGTTAGAATAATTAATCCATGGAACAACTTGCCTCCAGAAAGTGTAGATGCGCCAGAACAGATTGGACAATCATTTTTCTGAAATGGTATAGGCAGAGGTGAAATCCAAAATTTTTTACTACTACTACTGGGCGTGGTGTGGTGTGGCTTGGGCATGACAGGAGAAGGATACTGCAAAATCCCCATTCCCTCCCCACTCTGGGGCCAGCCAGAGGTGGCATTTGCCAGTTCTCCGAACTGCTCAAAATTTCCACTACAGGTTCTCCAGAACCTGTCAGAACCTGTTGGATTTCACCCCTGGGTATAGGGTTTCCTGCCTGAGCAGGGGGTTGGACTAGAAGACCTCCAAGGTCCCTTCCAACTCTGTTATTCTTTTATTCTGTGATCCATGTATGGAGATGACACAGAACCCTAAAGTTCAAACAGTACTTGGGCACTTACTAATTTTGGTTGGACGTTAAAAGCCTAGATCAGCAGTTTGGTTTGGGTTAAGATAGTGAAGATGGAATTGTGCACTGCTTCATAGCCATCAAAGGTTCGAGCAAAACAATCCCGTCAAGCTTTTTAGGATGTTATAGAGCTCTTTCCTTCATTTTTAAGAGCAAAATGAAACTGATAGGAAGCATCAGAAGATACCTCTGCACATGTAAAGCACCTATCATTGCAGATCTGAGATGACAGGGTGTTGGGAAGCATGTGGAAGCTTTAGGGAGGAAAAATGAAGCAAACTGGATACTTCACTTTACTACGAGGGACCGTGTGGCTTAACTGAAGCAACCTCAAGGGGATTTTTCACTCAGACCTATCGATTGCAAGTGTCAGAAATGATAAAAGAGGATTTGGCATTGCTTCCTGGAGTGCCTCACTGTGGTGGCACAAAGCCACACTGCGCTGTCTATCTCACCTGAAGACTACATCCTACAACATCAGGGGGAAAGGAATTACCCTAAACAACTGTCCAGGGGTGGGCTTCAAAATTTTTAGCAAGGCTTTCTCTGCCCAGTTGCTGGGTGGGCATGGCCATGGTTAAGGTGACCAGATTTTAACATTGGTAAAGAGGGACATTGTGGGCGTGGCTTATTTTGTGGGCGTGGCTAGCTGGTCATGTGACCGGGTGGCCATGGCTATGTGTATAGGGTAAGGTGAACAGATTTTAACATTGGTAAGAGGGACACCATTGTGGGCGTGGCTTATTGTGTGGGCGTGGCTTGGAGGCCATGTGACTGGGTGGGCGTGGCTAGCTGGTCATGTGACCGGGTGGCCATGGCTATGTGTATAGGGACTACTCAGAGGGCTGGAAAGTCATTTCTGACAGGTCCTCACACTTTTGACTGGTCCTCACACTTATGACCATCCTCACATTTATGCCCGTGCAGCATTCTTAACAACCATGTCACTCATTTCACAACTGCTTCTCTTCACCATGGTGACAAGATAGGGCAAAAACGTAAAATGTGAGGACAGTCGTAAGTTCGAGGACTGGTCAAAAGTGTGAGGACCAGTCAAAAATAACTTTTTCAGCCCTCTGAGTAGTCCATATGCACAAAAGGACTAACCAGAGGGCTGAAAAAAGTCATTTCTGACAGGTCCTCGCACTTTTGACTGGTCCTCACACTTATGACCATCCTCATATTTATGCCCATGCAGCATTCTTAACAACCATGTCACTCATTTCACAACTGCTTCTCTTCACCATGATGACAAGATAGGGCAAAAATGTAAAATGTGAGGACAGTCATAAGTTCGAGGACTGGTCAAAAGTGTGAGGACCAGTCAAAAATAACTTTTTCAGCCCTCTGAGTAGTCCATATGCATTAAAGGATTACAGCAATAGAGAGGGATGAAGGAATGGAAATTAGAGTAGGAGTGAGGGTAAGAGAGGGAGGAAGAGAGGAGGAGAAGGAGAAAGAAAGAGGAAGTAGGGAGGAGAAAAAGAGGGTGGGGGGAAGAGAAAGTAAGAAGGAAAGAAAAGAGAGAGGTGGTAGGTTTGAGGAGAAAGATTGCTGTACAATAAAAAAGATGAAAGGGAAGAAAGCCAACCCCAAGCAAATATAAAGATATTAAGATAAAGAATGAATTGTTAAACTTTAAAGAATAAAAGAGAACAAATATGAATAAATAGCAATAATTAGAAACACACATACAAACATACAATGTATTTTCTTTGAACAGAATATTTGGCTGGTTCACAAATTTAAACAGCGTTTAGTCATTTCAATTAAATTTACAATTTCTATATTTCCTTTTTGCCATATTTATTCCTCATCTATTTTTTAAAAAAACCAATATTACCCTTCATCCTCATCTCTAATCTTAATCAAATTCAATTTTTCCCTTCTATTCTATATTATACCCCTTCCCATTGTCATCTATTTTTATATCCATCCTCACATTGTTTAATTATGTAATTATGTAATACAGTTGTTTAATACAAATTCAACATTTTAATATAAATCAATTAGTTATAAAACTATCTTTTTTGTATATTAATCAATATGAACATGAATATTCCAATTATTTCCATGCAATCCAATTTCTTACAAATCAATTAATTATATTTACCAATAATAATAAACCAAATAATTTCTCCCATATATTCCTCCGAACCACAACTTAACCATTTCTGCTTTCAACACAATATACAATTAATAGTATCTCAATTATTACAATTCCCTAGTTAAATACAGCTTTTTTTCCTTTGTGTTTTAAAATCTTGAACTCTCCTCCTAAATTTCCCATTGTTTGCAGTTTTTCACCTACCTTTTTTGGGGAGGAAAAATAAAAATAAAAATAAATCTCTCTCTGCCTCATTTTGTCACGCTGCACCAAAGACCCTGGTTTCGGTTTCGTTTCTGAAGCTTAGCTAGGGGAAAAAAAAAACTGCTTTACACTGATTGCCTGTAGGGCGGCCCTTTGAAGCCCCGGGCAAGAGTTTAAACAGTTTTTTTTTCTTCTAGCCATCAGCTGGGGCTCAAGAAAAATCGGGACTTTTTTGAAACGCCGCGGGACGCGGGACAAATTGCTCAAAAGCGGGACTGTCCCGCCAAAAGCGGGACGTCTGGTCACCTTAGCCATGGTGGGCTTGGCCTAGTCGGCCTCCAGCACCACAGAGGAGAGGTGGGTGTTTCTGCCCTCACCAGGCTCCAGAGACTTTCCTTGAGCTTACAGGAGGGCAAAAATGGCCTCCCCAGGTTTCGGAGGCCCTCTGGAGGCCAGAAGCAGGCCCGTTTCCAGCTTCCAGAGGGCCTCCGAAGCCTGGGAGGCCATTTTTCCTGAATTTCCAGTAGGCCCGTTTTTCACCCTCCCCAAGCCTCCATGCGCACCCTGCACTTACCTGCATCCAAAATGGGCTGTGTGGGGACTCCTGGGAGGGGAGGGGAGGGGTGGACGGAGTCAGCCAGGAGTGGGATTTGGGGGTTCTCTGAACTGCACAGAATCTTAGCTAGAGGTTCTCCCGAACCCCTGCGGACCCCCAGCAGCCCACCCCAACAACTGGGGTGCAACTGTTCTTGAAACTCAAACTAGTTCTAGAGCACGAGTATCAAATGTGCAGCATCACGTTGCCGTTATGTAATATATTGTGACGTTTTTTCCCCCTTTGCGGAGCTGGGGAATGACACATCCAGCCCACAGGCCGCCAGTTTGACACTCCTGTTCTAGATGAATGAGAAATGTGCCATGATATTGTGATGAATCTGAAAGATACTGAGAATTAAAAGGACTAATGGAGCTAAGGATACTCTTTCTCAAATTCTTTTTGTGTGCGTGCAGATAAACACACACATCAGGGGTAAAATCTACTTACCTTCCTTACCGGTGCAGAAGTGCACGCACCATGCACATGTGCTCGTTTCACTCATGTGCGTGCGTATCACATGCGCACGCACACCTTCTGAGCATGCGCGAAACCTTCTGTGCATGCGCAGAAGGTAAAAAAACATTACTTCCTGGTTAAAACTGGGAAGTAATGACACCCGGGCAGCGATCGCTACCGGATCGCCAAACCACAGGGAAAAATGGCTTCCGGATTGGGAGATCCAGTCCAATCCGGGAGCATTTCACCCCTGACACATATACACACAGCCCTGGGGATAAACAATGACAAGATGACACTCTCTTCTATAGACCAGATAATATTATTCCAAATTAAAAAGCTGTACGAAAAAATGTTCCAACCAATTTTAATTTGGCAATGGTAATCATTTCTCAAAATTCAGATGCATAAAGGAATAAACCAGGACTGCATTCTGGCTCCTCTCCTTTTTAATCATTCTTTGAAGTATATAGTTTCTGGTTTGATTAAAAGTGAGTTACATGGCAACAGATCAACAGCTCTATTGTGTCCGTGACATTAAAAAGGCTGGACAAATAATAAACATTCAAAAAGTTCAATAATAATAATAATAATATTAAAAGGCTTGGCACAAATAGTACATTTTTAAAGGCAACAATAAACCACAATTGAATCGGATTTTAAGGAGGGGAGGGGCTACATGTATGTGTTCATGAATTTTTTGTTTGCAGAAATGGCTGGCCATTGTTTACTTTTCGAATGTCTTTCAAATACCCAGGGAGGCTTATAGCCAGATGTGTCTGCACAATGTGCTCAAAACTGTCAAGATGGCAGCCACAATGGTATGGTGTGATGGAAGCTCTGCCCCAATAAAGCAGGAGGAGCTTCCATCGTACCGTTGTAGCTGCCATTTTGGAATTCCATGGTGTTCCCCCATCCAGTGGTGAAATTCAGCTGGTTCTATCCAGCTCAGGTGAACCAGTAGCGCTGGCGGCGGGAGCTCTGCCCACCCACCCGGACGTCATCATGTCCCTTTTTTGACCCTCTGCGCATGCACAGAAGGCTCTGAACATGTGTGGAAGAGGTGCACACAAGCGCTCACTTGTGAACTGGTAGCGAAGGTAAGTGAATTTCGCCCCCGCCCCCATCCAAATCCTAACCAAGCCTGACCCTGTTTAGCTTCCCAGTCCAGACAAATTTAACCCACTGCACCCCACTAAAACCCCTCCTCAGTTAAAACTTACCTGACATTGAACAAAATGTTTTTCTTAATTTCTTTTCGAAAGCCCAGGTAACCCGTCTTGAATTTCACAAAATAGGAAACATTGTAAAAGGTCACGGTACTCCCTTCTATAGTCATCTTGCTTGAGAAAGTAACCCTTCTCTTCGATATGTCAACTATGCTTTTGTCAGGATCTTGAAAAAAAACAGAAGGAATGATTGGAAACACCATGGCAGATCTGAAGAGAAGAAGCTGGCGGAAGTAATAATTGGCTATCGGATATACACTATGGAATAATACACGTCTCATGCTAAAATAGGGTTGAATGAACCATGGCTTACCATCATAAAAACGATTAGATATTTGTATCTGGGTAACCGTATCGCCTTTGAAAAATGGCCTCCAACGAAAGCCTTAATGCAATATTGTACATCTTCGTTTTAAAAGAAAATATAATGAAAGTGCTTGTGGGAGGTTGTATGTGGCTAACAGCCCATCCATACCATAAAACAAACAATACCTTAATGGCTGGAAATACCCAGCGCATTAAACCCAAATCAAACATCTATGGGTCAGTTCAGTTCTTGAAGAAAAACCTATCTGAATGACATCCTTATGTTTGCAAGTACTTGGATATTTCTTTTATAATTCTGTGGCACCTCACCTTATGCAAATGTGACATGGGAGAATTAGATGATCAAGAACCAGGCACAACAAGAGTTTTCAATTATTCAGGAAGCCTTTGTACACGTATCAAATATTATTTATTTATATTTCTGTACAGGTAGTCCCTGGCTTACAACAGTTCATTTCCCTGATCGTTCGAAGTTACAACGGCACTGAAAAAAGTGACTTACAACCATTTTTTTTACACTTATGATGATTGTAGGATCCTTACGTGATCAAAATTCAGACTTTTGGCAACTGACTCATATTTATGACAGTTGTAGTGTCCCGGGGGGGGTCATGTGATCCCCTTTTGCGGCCTTCTGACAAGCAAAGTCAATGGAGTCAAAAGTCAATGGCAAAGCTCACTTAACACGTGTCTCGCTTAGTAACAATTGTGGCTCAATTGTGGTCGTAACTTGAGGACTAACTGTATACAGTTTTGGAACACAGAGGCTTGTGTTAGCAAGCAACGAGCAAAAAGCAATAAAATATTCACATCCCTGTTAAAGAATGGCTCTTCCTGAAGGTGAGCTCATTACTAAAATATTACATGGTTTGCCCTTCTGTCCCTAACTGATAAGGCTGGCCATTAACTACACAGAACTATATAGCTAATTAATCTGCCATAGAAAAGGGGAGGAAACCCTGAGTCAACTCCTGGCCTGGTAAAACCCCTTGATAAGACTAGCCTTCCAGGAATTTTAGGTTAAGGATGTGAAGCTCAAGAATGAGAGGCCCAAAGAGGGAACATCTAAGAACAGAAGTGAAGCAAAATGAAGTGTTTTTTTTTCCTCTCAACAAAATGGAGTTGCTCTGGCAAAAACTAGCTATACCAGTCCTACAGTGTATTATCAGTTAATATGAATGAATATAAACTGTGTTTCCCCAAAAAGAAGACCCTGTCTTATATTTTTTTTGAACCCCAAAATAAGCCCTTGGCCTTATTTTGGGGGAGGTCTTATTATTTTGGGGCGCATGGAGGAAACCAGAGGAAATGGCGGGGACTGGCTGCACATGCATTTAAATATTTTGGGGGAGGGCTTATTTTCGGGCGGGGGTTATTTTAGGGCATGCGCTCAAAAGCCCGATTGGGCTTATTATCGGGGGATGTCTTATTTTCAGGGAAACAGGATATATGTGTGTGTGTGTGTGTGTGTGTGTGTGTGTGTGTGTGTATGTATATGTGTGTGTGTGTATTCATATTATATATTAATTCATATTATAATTAATATGAATTAATAATAAAAATTGCCACTCAATGCATGCACAGATTTCAGGCAGAGGAAAAAAACATGCCCTGACTAGATGGCTCAGTGGCTAAGACACTGAGCTCGTCAATCAGAAATGTCGGCAGTTCGGCGGTTCGAACCCCTAGTACAGGTCTCCTGCGTGAACAGGGGGTTGGACTAGATGACCTCCAACTCTGTTCCTGTTACAGCCCAGCTCCAGATGGGTCAGTGGTCTATGAAGACCATCTGCTAAACCTAGTGAGCGAGCTCAGCCATATTCTCAGCTCTCAGTATATAAATGGATCATAAACTAATTGAACTCACCACCCAACGCGCTGAGGGATTACACAAATCAAATGAGCCTAAAAGCACAGAACACAGTTTTGCATCTTGTAGGACGGACCTGCCTTTACAAATCAAAAAAAAAAAAGTACCTCAAAATGAACTTTTAAGAGTACAGCAACAATAACGGTGGCCACCAGAGTCATCATCATCATCATCATCATCATCATCATCATCATTATTATTATTATTATATTTAATCTTTAGTAAGATTCACAGCCTTTGAGGCTGGTTAATAGCTCAGCAGCTCGAGTCCTAACCAAGGACCTAGGAACTGTTAAGGTATCGTCGGAGGATGTAAGCTGTTCCAATTAAGGTGGTTTGTTGTAGAGTCAAAATGTTCAAGTCCGGTAAATTTAGAATTTCTAAATAGCAGGGTAGCCCTTTGGGTATTGCTCCAAGGGCTCCAATTACAATCAGGACAGCACACGATTTCTTTTTCCACAGTCGCTCAACTTCAATTTGCAAGTCCTGGTACTTTGTGATTTTTTTCTTGCTGCTTATCTTCAATCCGTGCATCACCAGATATTGCAATGTCAATGAACCATACTTTTTTCAACTATTGTTATGTCAGGTGTATTGTGGACCAAGTGCCTGTCAGTCTGAATCCTAAAGTCCCACAATAATAATAATTAATAAGTAATAAGTAATTAATAATAATAATAATAATAATAATAATAATAATAATAATAATAATAATAATAATAATAATAAAAAGTACCGGGACATACAAATTAAAGTTGAGCGACTGTGGAAAAAGAAATTGTGTGTTGTCCCGATTGTAATTGGAGCCCTCGGAGCAATACCCAAAGGGCTACCCCGCTATTTAGAAATTCTAAAATTGCGGGACTTGAACATTTTGACTCTACAAAAAACCACCTTACTCGGAACAGCTTACATCCTCTGACGATACCTTAACAGTTCCTAGGTCCTTGGTTAGGACTCGAGCTGCTGAGCTATTAACCAGCCTCAAAGGCTGTGAATCTCACTAAAGATTAACTTCTTCTTCCTACTATTATTATTATTATTATTATTATTATTATTATTATTATTATTATTATTATTATTATTATTATTATTATTATTATTATTATTCCTCCTGAACCTATAGCAACTTTTGAAGCTGTGTGGGCTTCAACTCCCAAGCCTGGGAATTCTGGGCGTTGAAGAAGTCCCAACACAGGTTTTAAAGTTGCCAAAGTTGAGAAAAGGGAGAAGAAGCAAAGAGATATAGACAAACTGTAACTTGGGGAAGGCCGGGGGGGGGGGTAAAAAAGGCGGGATCGGCGTACAGGGAACGTTTTTCTCCATCTCATTCATATCATCATCTAGTTGCCGTCCAGATGAAGGAAACCCGGCCAAAGGCACCAGATTGCAGGAGGCTGGGCTTATCTGGCAGCAATCCCGAAACCGACTCCTGGCCCTTCGCCTCCTACGGTTAAGCCTCCTGGCCGCCCTCCCTCTTGCTTTTACCGGGACGTTTAAGAAGCGACTGACGGGAGGCGGAGAGGCGCTCCGAGCGAAGGCGGGCCGCGGAATGGAGCCCCGCCGAGCCTTGCCGGGGAAGGCGAGAGATGCAGCCGCCTGGTGCTACCCAGGCTCGGTAACGGTTGCCCCCGTGGCTGCGTTCCAGCGGCGGCCCCTCCCTCCGTGCAGCCTTCCTCCGAAGGCTGGGCGAAGCCGAGCACCGGAAGCGCAGCGCTCATGTTAATTCATCATGAATGTGAATTAATGAACCATCAATGTTAATGCAGCCCAGGATTGCAGTCGGTTTTTTGTGGGTAAGTGGGGGGCAGCTGCAATGTGCTGCCAAATGCGACCCTAAGCTGCATTAACAGAGGGATAGAATCGAGACCAAAGAAGTGATGCTACCGCTTTTTATAGCATCGCCTGAGTTGTAATAAAGTAACAACTAAGACCGCACTTTTCTTTTCTTTTTTTAAGAATAGAATAGAATTCTTTATTGGCCAAAGGTGATTGGACACACAAGGAATCTGTCTTTGGTGGATATGCTCTCAGTGTACATAAAAGAAACATTCCTCAAGAATCATAAGGTACAACACTTAATGATAGACATAGGGTACAAATAAGCAATCAAATCATATTAGGAAACAGTCAATATAAACCGTAAGGATACCAGCAACAAGGGTACAGTCATACAGTCATAAGTGGGAGGAGATGGGTGATAGGAAAGATGAGAAGATTAATAGTAGAGCAGACTTAGTAAGTAGTTTGACGGTGTTTTATTTATTTATTTATTGGTTCGATTGATATGCCGCCCTTTTCCGGAGACTCAGGGCGGCTTACAATGCGTTAAGCAATAGCCTTCATACTTTTGTATATACCTGCTTAGTAGGGCTTTCGGGGCCCCCCAAGCGGTGTTTTTTTTATACAAAGTCAGTTTATTGCCCCCACAAACCGGGTCCTCATTTTACCTACCTCGAAAGGATGGAAGGCTGAGTCAACCTTGAGCCTGGTGAGATTTGAATTTGCAGTTATTGCAGGCAGCTGGTGTTACTTAACAGTGCTTTAGTTTGCTGTGCCACCAAGGCGTTGAGGGAATTATTTGTTTAGCAGAGATGGAGTAGTGCAGAGGTGGGTTTCAGCAGGTTCTGACCAGTTCTGGAGAACCAGTAGCGGAAATTTTGAGTAGTTCGGAGAACAGGTAGTAAAAATTGTGACTGGCCCCACCCCAATCTATTCTCTGCCTCCCAAGTCCCAGCTGATCGGGAGGAAATGGGGATTTTGCAGTAATCTTCCCCTGGATTGGGGACGGAATGGAGATTTTACAGTATCCTTCCCCTGGAGTGAGGTGGGAACGGAGATTTTACAGCATCATTCCCCTGCCATGCCCACCAAGCCATGCCACGCCCACCAAGCCACACCCACAGAACCGGTAGTAAATTTTTTTGAAACCCATTACCGGAGTAGTGTATCCAGTTTCGGTCACTGCAATATGGGGGAAAAAATGTTGAGACCTTGGAAAGAGTGCAGAGAAGAGCAACAAAGAAGATTTTGGATGGGTGGGCACTGAAGGCTAAAACATACAAAGAACTTTTGCAGGAATTGGATATGTCTAGTCTAGTGAAAAGAAGAACTAGGAGTGACATGATAGCAAGAACTAGGGTGACAAGATAGCGGTGTTCCAATATTTGAGGGGCTGCCACAAAGAAGGGGGGGGAGGTCAACCCATTTCCCAAAGCACCAGAAGGCAAGACAAGAAGTAATGGATGGAAACTGAACAAAGAGAGAAGCAACCTGGAACTAAGGAGAAATTTCCTGACAGTAAGAACTATCAACCAATGGAACAGCTGGCCTTCAGAAGTTG
The DNA here is from genome assembly GCF_029215685.1 of Pituophis catenifer annectens. NCBI lineage: Eukaryota > Metazoa > Chordata > Lepidosauria > Squamata > Colubridae > Pituophis > Pituophis catenifer. The sequence goes on along the minus strand of NW_027256888.1, from coordinate 69,943,717 downwards.
TGAGTGCTCCAACACTAGAGGCTTTTAAGAAGAGACCAGACAGCCATTTATCTGAAATGTTATGGGGGTAATGGGATTGGACTAGATGACCTCTGAGGTCCCTTCCAACTTTGTTGTTCTGGTGTGGCAGTGCCAAATGTGTGTGGAAGGTGTGTAGCAATGGTGAAAGACTACTTGGGATGCGCAGAGCTCTGAGTGTTAATGGGGTTGGGATGCCCAGAAGCAGAAGGAGTTAAACCTTTATCCCCCATAATTTTAGATCTTGACAACATGGAATATCAGTGAGGTTTTTTTTTTTTCATTAGGTCAAGTGAAAATGAATTCAAGGCCAAGTGAATGCAACCCTCATTCCAGGTCTGTAAATCTATAGTAGTGTTGTCTTTTTATTATAATAAGATACTGCAATCTTCTTTTTCCAGAATCCAGTGTTCAGTGTTGTTCAGGGATTCCAGTGCTCTTCATCTAACCCAGGGGTGCCCAAATCTGGCAGTTTTAAGATTTGTGGACTTCAACTCCCAGAATTCTCCAGCCAGCTAAGTTATGCTGGCTGGAGAATTCTGGGAGTTGAAGTCCACAAGTCTTAAAGCTGCCAAGTTTGAAGACCTCTCTCATCTAACCGATAAGCTCCAAATGTTTGGTATGAAAAACCACATCGCATCAATATCTTTAAATCTTTTTTTTTTTAAATAAAATGTTTTATTGTTTCCAAGGTAACAGAAAAAGAAGAAAAAGACACAAAGATACATATATTATCAAAACAAGGCATAACAGGTGCTTAAAAAATCAATGAAAAAATACAACAGGAAAAAACTAAAATGTAGAATATATCTGTAGTTTTGACTTGCTAACTGGTCCTTTGTACTGTTTAAAATTACAACAGACTTTTTAAAAAAGCTACTTAAGAGCCATCCTTGAGGTTCTGACTGCAGCCCTCCCTCACTTGATTGCATTTCAAGTGGTTGGCAAAACGGCTTGCAGCTTCCTCTGGTCACGTGACAACGATTCGTGAGGTATTTTTGTGGGTTTCCAGCAAAAAATGTCTATTGGATAAACAGGATTCATTTAAGAACCATGTGATTCACTTAACAACTCTGTAATTTGTTACATAACCATGGTAACTTGCTTTACAACCATGGTAAAAATGGCTGTAAAATCTGGTCCTATCCCATAATACATCAACATAGTACGCAGAGGTCTTCAAACTTGGCAGCTTTAAGACTTGTGGACTTCAACTCCCAAAATTCCGCAGACAGCATAGCTGGCTGGAGAATTCTGGGAGTTGAAGTCCACAAATCTTAAAGCTGCCAAGTTTGAAGATCTACCTGTAGCACAGGGTCCATTGTGGTTGTAAATCAAGGATTACCTGTAATATGTTGTTACAAAAGTAAGCCCGAATAAACTTGCTATTTATGAGTGGGTTGCCTATAAACATAGACTTTGTATGGATAAATATAATGAATAGTATTGAGGTAGTCCTCAACTTACAACCACAATTGAGCCCAAAATTTCCATTATTAAGCAAGGCACTTTTTAAATAAGTTTTGCTCCATTTTAGGACCTGTTCTTCCACAGCTGTTAAGCATATCAATGCAATGATTTTGCTTAACGACTTATTAAGTGAAGCATGCAGTCATTACATTCGTGAACGTGGTTCCCCCCCCTCGTTGACTTTGCTTATCAGAAGGTTGCAGAAGGAGATCACATGATCCCTGGACACTGCAACAAGCGCCCAAATTTTGATCACATGACTGGGGATGCTGCAATGCTCCTAAGTGTGGAAACTAGTCGTAAGTCACTTTTTTCAGTGCTGCTGTAACTTTGAACGGTCACTAAACGAATGGTTTGTAAATTGAGGTCTACCTGTATGGAATTTATTTGTACAAAATACAATAGGTTAGAAAAAGCATGGTAGTTACACACACACTTGCATAGTGATTGCATTAGAACAGGGCTGTGAAACTCCCAGCCCGCGGGCCAGATGCATCACGTACTGGCCACGCTCACTCCCGGTTTAGCGAAGGGGGGGAAAGTCCCGATATGTCACATGACGACGCCATGATGACGTGAGTTTGATACCCCTGCATTAGATAGTTATATATAGAATTGTAACTGTTTGCTATTGTAACGACATATTATACATTAATATCTTTAAATCTTCTTACTCTTTCTAATGCCTTGTAACAAACTTTATAACATTAAATCATATCAGGACAACGACTGCATAACCTTTTATCAGTTCATACTTCTAGCCAGTGGTGGGATTCAAGTAATTTAACAACCGGTTCTCTGTCCTAATGATTTCTTCCAATAACCAGTTTGCCAAACTGCTCAGAAAGTTAACAACCAGTTCTCCCAAAACTGCTTCTAGCCAAATGGAGCTGCTGGCCAACTTTTTCTAAACCTTTTCTTCTGGGTCCAATAAACATTAAAAATCATATTATAATAACAAGGAACCTGGTTAATAACTTAAGACAAGTTAACTATTGATTATTAATATAGAATATTCCATCTCTCCTTTGCAGAGTTTTTACAAACAACCAATATCAATCATAATAATATATTTGTCTAAAGAACTATAGATCTGGAAATTGTAAAGTACATTTTTCAATAATAATAATATTACAAGAGTTGTAGACCTGGTAATAAGTCCGGACCAGACTATGAAATCAAAAGAAGCTTTAATCAAATCGCCTTTCTGTAGCTTAGGCAATCCAAATGCTTTTTGCAATAATAATCTCCAGTTGGTTGAAAAGTTTTGTTGGCAATAAGTTGAACTAAAGTGCAGTGTTATTAATCCATGAACTTTTATATGTACATAGATACGTGAGCTTTGTAAAATAGAATTAGCCCAAAGGTATAAAATTCACGAAGAATCAACATCATACTTCTTTATATGCCTAGTAGCCTTCAGTATTGGAAATACAACTGAATTTTGGCCAGAAGAAAGAACCAAGATACTGCCAAAGTATTAAAAAGTTAACATAGTCATATAGTTTTCATTTCCTCAGCTTTAAATTCCACAAAGAAAATAGAAGGGAAAACAAATACTTAGTGATAAAACCGAAGATTGAGGAAGTTAAAATTTCCATTATCATGTAAAACTCATCAATGGCACAATTAGGTTTGTCCTTCCCAAATGCTAAAAATCCACTAAAGGTAGTAACAAAGGAATCCGTATATATCTCAGTCTTAAAGCAATGTTCATTTTTAACATTTATCTTTACCTATCTATGAAGTCATTTTTAATTATCACTTTATATCAATGTTGATGTGAGGCAGGGGCATGTGTCAGGGCTGTCAATAACGTCAGAAAGTGATTTATTATATGGATCACAAGACCCAGTTTGGAGTAGTAGTTAAGGCATCATGTTAGAAATCTGAGTTCTAGTCTCATGCTGGACATCAAGCCAGCTGGGTGACCTTGGGCCAGTCACTTTCTCTCAGCCCTGGGAAGAAGACAATAGCAAATCACTTCTGAAGAAATCTTGTCAAGAAAACTGTTGACTTCTCTAGGCAGTCTCTGAGAACTGGACAAGTTCGAACAAAAGAAAAAAAATGCATCGTATATGTTAAAAAGGGGGACAGCTTCGATCAACCATTTGTGCCTTATATTGACATCGGTGTTGGACACCCTTAATATGTTTTGATATAAAGCAGGGATTCCTTAACTTTTTGTTACCAAAAGGTTAAAATGCAGTGCTTTTCTATTCATAGGAGGTCCCAACTATCACTGTTTTAAATTTAAGGTCTGGTAATTCAATCTCTGGCTTCCAAAAAGGTCATGAGAAAAAAATACTCCATGAAGTAAGCTTAAATGCAACAGTGCACTGGAATAAAACGTGTATGCTGTGCCTATAGATAATATATCATTTGAATTGGAAACCACCTATTATCCCAACATACTATGCACATTTTTATATCAAGGTTTTCCCATATATTCACAGGTTTTCAGTGTGTAGAGGGATAATTCTCATTCTATGCATTGCACACAAAGTACAATCCATAACAATGGATTGAAAATGTTTTGCAGCCTGTAAATAACAAACAAAAATGTCATGTTTCCATTCTTGTGTGGCAACTAATAAAATTTGAAGCAAAATTTGACAGAAAAATAGTGTTTAGCGTGTTTGCAATTTTTGTTACCTTTTATGCCTTATTTTATATGTTCTACTTTGTGGATTGTATCCTCTAGGCTTTATTTACTAAGAGCAGGGGTGGGATTGAAAAATTTTAGCAACCAGTTCTCTGCCCAGTTGCTGGGTGGGTGTGACCATGGGGTGTGGCCTACTTAGCCCATGGGGTGGGGGGGCTTTTCACCCTCCCCAGGCTCCAAAGGCTTTTGTTGAGCCTCCGGGAGGGCGTAAACAGCCTCCCCTGGGCTCCGGTAGCCCTCTGGAGGCCGGAAATGGGCCCGTTTCCAGACTTCCGGAACTTCAGAGAGGCCCATTTTTCACCCTCCCAGAGCCTCTGCACAGGCCCTGCACTTACCTCGCATCCAAAACGGACCACATGGAGACTCCTGGGAGGGGAGGGGCAGGCAGGGGCAGCCAGTCCTTGCAACTACCAGTTCGGCAAACCAGATATAAAATTAGCATCCGGTTCACCCAAACTGGTCCGAACCGGTTGAATCACACCCCTGACTAAGACTTACTTGATCTGGATCACTGATCTGTAATAAAGAATTGGATTGGTATGGTTTGAATTGGACTGGTTATTTAAGCAACGTTTTGTGCAATTGTAGAGCAGTATGGAGTTAGCACTGAAGAAAATATATGGCAGTCATTAGGAAAACATGAATGCAGGAAAACAGGAAGGTGTAAGAAAGATACTCAAGATTGCCTTGCCTAGAGTCTCTCTGATGTAAGAGAGAACAAAGAACTGCTGTTCAAGCTTTCGGGATTGTTATAGTCTAAATCAAGCTACATCTTATCTGTACATTGCCCAAAGTCAATGAGGGAGATGGGCAATTCCAAAATTTGATAAATAAAAATAAGTAATAATAAACACTATCAATAAAGTTTTAGTATTTCTTGTGGTATCGTCACTAGTCCTGGTTTATCTCCAATGGCTTGGTTACACTTCATGATTATACTTCAGACCATGAATCGCTTACTATCCTGTTTGTTGAGAAATATGATTAATCTGGAATTAAGCATTTCAGAACCATTTAGTATCTGGAAAAGAATTAAACACACACAGTGGTACCTTGTTACTCAACTGCTTTGAAACTCATAGAATTTGGTACTCAATGCATTTTGACATGAACATTTTGTTCTGGTACTCATCATTTGTTTGGTACTCAACACACAAGCTAGAAGTTGTTGCTGTCAGCTGCCTTACTGGGAAAAATTTGTTTGGTACTCATTATTTTTGGTACCCATCATGCCTCCTGAAACCAATTAACAATGAGTACCAAGATATATATTTGATTATTTGAAAAATAACCTGAAAACCTATTTTTAAATGGTAGCATTTCCCTTCTAGGAATTATTTATGTTTGAATCAAGGATTAATTTTATTTGTGACATGATTGATTTTATTGCTATTTATTGATGGATCCATTCATTTGAATATAATTTTATTATCATTTAATGTTGTGAATCAGCATGGGCTATGTCAGGAGTATGCAGAAACAAATAAAATATAAATAAAATAAATGCCACCGATATGAAAGGAAGTCTCCAGACTTGTAAGCAGGAAATAACTGACATTTGATTTTCAGACTTTTTGACATGGAACCAAATAATATCTGCGGGTCAGTGGTGGGTTTCAATTTTTTTTACTACCGGTTCTGTGGGTGTGGCTTGGTGGGCATGGCAGGGAAAGGATACTGCAAAATCTCCATTCCCTCCCCAATCCAGGGGAAGGTTACTGCAAAATCCCCATTTCCTCCTGATCAACTGGGAGTTGATAGGCAGACAATAGATGGGGGCAGGGCCATTCAGAATTTTTACTACCAGTTCTCCGAACTACTCAAAATTTCCACTACCGGTTCTCCAGAACTGGTCAGAACCTGCTGAAACCCACCTCTGCTGCGGGTATTATAAAGGCAAACATCTTGGCTGAAGGCTGAGGTTTTTCTTGTTTGTGAGTTCGAAAGAATACAGTTATGAGAGAAATAGTCTTTTTTTCTCATTCTCCTCTTTACATGATTCTGGATTGGACTAACTGGATTGGACCCTTGACAACTTCATGGACTTAAGAGAACTTTTTCATGAAATGTAGCTTCAAGTAAGAAATAGTGAGGAAAATGATGGTCATGCAAGCCAGTGCCACATGGTTCTGCCATAACCCCCAACTAGTTGCATCGATCCCTTGGCTTTCCAGATATTGTTCTCCAGTGCACCTAGAAAGAAACACAAGCGGAGATTTTTAATCATCAGAAGCTCCACCACAGATGTCCCAAACTTGTGTGGTACCAATAGAGGAGAATATTTGTAGTTCAGGGTTGAAAATGAGGAGTCCTCTTGGTGCTCTCTGAGCTTGGTTGTTTTCTTGCAGATGTTTCATAACCCAAAACTAGGTAACGTCATCATCAGTACATCTCATGGTGTTTCCTAGTCTGGGTAATGAAACAACTGCAAGAAAACAACCAAGCTCAGAGACCACCAAAGGATCCTCAGTCTTGTGTGGACCAAGGACTGCGACATGGAGGTGGCTTATTTAATTTAATTTAATTTAATTTTATTTTATTTTATTTTATTTTATTTTATTTTATTTTATTTTATTTTATATTTTATTTTATTTTATTTTATTATTTTATTTTATTTTATTTTATTATTTTATTTTATTTTATTTTATTTTATTTATTTAATTAATTTAATTTAATTTGCCGCCTATTCACCCATGGTGACTCAAGGTGGCTTACAGAATATAAAATCTTATTTAAAACAATAGAACTAATAAAAAGAATAAAAAAATTAATAATACAATACAATGGTAGTACAGTGGTTTAGAGCACTCTGTCATTAACACAGCTGCCTGCAATTACTGCAGGTTCGAACCTTACCAGGCTCAAGGTTGACTCAGCCTTCCATCCTTTCTAAGGTAGGTTAAATGAGGACCCAGTTTGTGGGGGCAATAAGCTGACTTTGTATAAATATACAAAAATATGAAGGCTATTGCTTAATGCATTGTAAGCCGCCCTGAGTCTCCGGAGAAGGGCGGCATATAAATCAAATTAAAAAATAAAAATAAAAAAATACAATACAATACAATACAATACAATACAATACAATACAATACAATACAATACAATACAATACAATACAATACATAACATAACAACCAGTTCATTCTCACAGGGAGGGACTACTCAGGGTACCGTCAGTCAAATTATGCTGACTGGCGACTCCCAGGGGGAGGGCCTTCTCTGTGAGGGCCCCAACCCTTTGGAATGAACTGCCCCCTGAGATACGAAATATCCCTGATCTCCGTGCTTTCCGCCGTGCCCTCAAAACCCTGATGTTCCAACAGGCGGGGCTAAACATATGAACATGTGAATGTTTTTAAAATGTTATCTAATTTTAGGTTCTATTTAATTGGGTCAAACTATGTTATAATAATAATTTTAATTAGCAATTTTATGATGTTTGTGTATATTTTTCTTGACTGTACACCGCCTTGAGTCCTACGGGAGAAAGGCAGTATAGAAATATAATAAATAACATAACATAACATAACATAACATAACATAACATAACATAACATAACATAACATAACATAACATAACATAACATAATCACCCCCACCCCGGCGACAGCCAATCACATGAGCCATTCCGCTCTGGGTTCCCCAGGCCCGCTGGCAGAACCAGGTCTTCAGCACCTTCCAGAAGAGTATTTATTAGAGTGGGGGCCGTTCTAATCTCTGGGGGAATGACATTCCAGAGAGAGGGAGCCACCACGGAGAAGGCCCTTCTTCTGGGTCCCACCAGGTATATCTCCCTCGGGGATGGGACCCGCAGCATTCCCTGCCTCCCCGCTCTGATGGGTCAGGCAGATGTGACCGGCAAGAGACGGTCCCTCAGATAACCTGGTCCCAAGCCATGAAGGGCTTTAAAGATACAACCAGCTCCTTGAATTGCACTTGGAGCCAATGCAGCTCCTGCAGGAGAGGTGATACATGTGCACACTGGGGTCTGCACAAAACCATGCAGGCCACTGCATTTTGCACCAACTGGAGCTTCTGAATGCTCTTCAAGGGCAGCCCCATGTAGAGCATGTTAGAATAGTCAAGACGGAAAGTGACTAGGGATGGATGTGGATTGGTTTGAGGGTGGCCTTAAAACTATCACATAGTAATATTGTAAAATCAGGCTAGTCATGTGATGAGCCACTTAATGACTGACATGATTTACAACTATAATTCTAAACTCAATTGTGGTTGTAAATTGTTGGTATTATCAGTGCAAAGTCTTTACATAGGAAAATATATTCTGGGGGACCTGATCAGACTTAGATGGGTTCTCCTCCTGATTCCTACTTTAAAGGATTCAAGACTTCATTAACAATAATATTAAAAGGATAAAATGTCATTTCTTTCACTTATAATATCTCGTACCAAGATTGCCTCAAGTCTTTAGTACTAGGCAGAGCCGAGAAAAGCAGAGATCCATACTTACATCTGAATTGTGCTAACTTCTGTGCAATTGGAGCTCCCGTTTTCAATGGTATGGAAATTGCAGAAGTCAAGACCCACAAATTCATTAATCTGCAATGCCTTTGAAGATGAGAAAACATAACACAATAGTGTTTTTGAAAACATACACACAACAAGCTGTCAGATGTAAATGCCTTATTCTCTAATGTGTAAATAATGTATATATGGAACATCAGGGGTTAACTTATTCTTTGGACTTTAATGTATTCATAATTTACCACTCCCATTCCTGGCTCCACCCCTTGTATATATAAGGAGCCATCCTCCCCATTTTCATTGCTTCTATCTTGAATATTCAGCGAATATAGAATGCCTATTATGATTAAAGAGAAATATATTTAAATCTCTAACTTCTATTATCTTTATTGAGTCTGATCCTGAAAATATTGCAACAAGCTGGTAGCAGAGGATGGTTAATTGACTCAATAAGTAATAAAAAATGTCCAAGAAAGATAGGCCCAACACCAGGGCCTACAGCAAAGAAATAGAAACTGACCAAGAGACAATCAACGAATCCACTAATGCGATTTCGAGAGAATCCGAAGAATACACCACTGAAGAAGAAGAACTGATGAGTGAAAATAACGACCAGGAAGAAATCGAGATAGAAAATAACGAACTCAGGTCAGAGATATTAAAGATACTAAAAAGCCAAAAGAATGATGAAAGCCTCATCGCGGACCTCCAGGAGATGCTGAGAAACAGCGGAGCAGCGAGAGAGAAAAACGTCATTAAAGAAAAACCCAAAGATCAAAAAACTGTGAGTGAAATGACTACTGAGAAAATAGTTGTAAAAAAGAAAAGATGTGACATCGCGCGAAATTTTGAATGGCAGCCATCTTGTTTTCAACGAACTTCAAAAGAGAGTGAAGCGGAGCCAATCAAAACGCTCAGTTCAAAAATTCTGGCGCGAAAAACGCTATCAGACGAAGAAAGTGAAAAAGAAGTCTCAAACTCTTCAGATGAACCAAAATCAGAAAGTGAAGACGATTTAACAAAGTCTCAAGTAAAGTCAGCAATGAAAACGCTTTTTGCTGCTTTTGGGCCAAGATTGAAAATTTCCAAGACATCAACAAAGAAGCAAGAAATCAAACCGACAACTCAAGACCTGCACGCTCCCATCCTGACTTCGAAAACGACGACACCCGAGCCCAGAGAGCCATGCCGATTCCGTCCTACACCGCAGACAGAATCGAGTGCCAGCGCACACAAGAGAAAGAAAAGAACCGTCGCCATCACCAAAGCCCCAAAAACCGAGCCAGAGACCGACTCATCTGAAGAGGAGCGGATCGAGAGAGCTGAAATGGAGAGAACCTTCCACAACGGCGCCAAAGAAGAAATGAGCAACGCGCATGTGCAAAACTACGTAGACGGCCCCGAAAGACTTGAACTGGCCAGAGAACCGCGCAGACTCGTTACAAGCATCCCAATGCCGTTCTGTAATTTCCTGCACTTGAGAGACCACGGACTGCCTCAGGTTGTAAGTAATGGACAGAATAATGTAGGGAATTTACCCAGTGACTTCCCAAAACTTAGAGTTGATGGCATTAATTTACAAGAGTGGTACCAACAGCTTCAGGTTATTTTTATGAAAGAAAATTTACTATTCTTTATAACTAGTCCTCCAAGAAGACCTTGGACTTTAAAAATAGATTGTTTACATCATAGAGCATTTTTCATAATAATTTCTAGCGTGTCTCCTGCAATGTATCATAGCATCAAACCAAACCTAACTGTATCAGAAATAATTCAATGCATGTTTAATCTATTTCACAGCGATAGCGTAGCCACAACCACAAGAATGTCTAAGGATTTCTTTTCTTCTAGAGTGAAACCAGGGGTTTCTATAAGTGAGCATTTGATAAATCTAAACAAAATAAGAGCAGAGCTGCAATTGAGGGGGGAAGTGATTTCAGATCAAACAATGAAAAGTGTTATTATCAATTCACTTGATCCATCATGGGATAGCTTTATGTCACACTTAGATACCATTAATTTGGGATATTTATCAATAGAAAGTTTATCTAACAAATTGATAGCAGAAGACAATTCAAGAAAAAATCGTTTCAGTAACCAAACAGAACACAAATCTTTTAGGAAAGTAGTCTTTCAAGATAAATATAATGAGGCCTTTAGATGCCACAATTGTGGATCCAGGGAACACAGTAGAAGAGACTGTCCCAAAGTCCCAAGGGAAAGACATAGGCCAGAATACAGGAGCAAATACAATTACAGACAATCTTCCACAGATAGACACAAATATAGAAGTCCACCAAATTACAGAGAAAGTAGAGGGGGTAGAGAAAATTCAAAAGAGAGAAAATCTGGGTCACTAAATGGGCTAAATAAACAAGACAGCACCAGAACACAACAAGATGAGAACAATAATTGGCTTATTGATTCTGGTGCAACAAATCACACCACTAACAACAAAAGTATATTATCTTCATTTACAGAAGATAAGTTTGTGATAAAGGTAGCTAATCAAGAAAAGGTTCAAGTATTAGGCAGAGGAAATGTGACCTTGCCTGGTTTAGGGAAAATAGAGGGGGTATTATTAATCCCAGAAATACCTCACAACATACTGAGTGCCATAAAACTAAGCAGAGAATCTGACATCAATATAGTTTTCTCAAAGGGGAAAGCAACTATAGAAAAGAACAAAACAAATGTAGGCACTGTGATGATAAAAGGGGGTCTACCCTATCTGATAACCAAAGAAAGATGGTTACATAACATTGATTCAAATATGGAAGATTGTATTGAAGCAGATGATGAAAATGTCAGTAACAGTGACAATGATGAATGTAAAATAACTCATGATAACAAAAATACACACAATGAGAAAAAACCAAAAATAGGTAAACCAATTCATGATGAGTGTGCTCACATCTTACATAGGAAGTTAGGACATGCAAGCTTTCCTGTAGTACAAAAAATGACTGAACACGCAGAAGGTGTCAAAATAAAAAATTGTGAAAATTATTTGGAATGCTCAGTATGTAAATCCACCAAACTAAAAACCAGTCCCAGACCAAAAAAATCTAACAGATCAACCAACAATATTTTTGATTTGGTACATATGGACTTAGTTGGTCCATTAACTCCATCAATTACCTATAGAAAACGTTACTTCCTAACAATAGTGGATGATTACAGTCGCTATGGTTTTGTTTACACATTAAAGCACAAGGATGAAACCTTTCAGAAATTTAAGGAATTCTACAAACGCATAGAAACACAACATAATATTAGAATAAAACAAATTATGACAGATAGGGGATGTGAATTCATGTCTAAAGAATTCTCCCAATGGTTAAAGGATAGAGGGATGCTACATTTCACGTCCAATCCATTTTCTGCATTTCAAAATGGGATTGCAGAGAGAAAGAATTCCACACTACAAACCATGATTAGATGCACATTAGAGGATGCTGGTTTAGGCAAACAATTTTGGTCAGAAGCCTTACATTATTCAAATTACACTCAAAATAGGACATGGTCCAGTATTGTGAATAAGACACCATATGAGGTGATGTACAATAGAAAACCCAAATTAGCACACATGCACATATTTGGAGTTACTGCAGACGTACACATACCTAAACAATTGAGGAGAAAGGGAGAAAACGTATCCAGGAGATTAAGATTCATGGGATACGAAACTGGAACCAAAGGGTACAGATTCATTGATAATAATAACAAATTTATAGTATCCAGAACAGCTGTGTTCCATGAGCAGGCCAATTGGTCTAAATTGCACCTTAATGAAATATTTCCTAATAAAAGCAAAGATAATATATCTTGCGAGGAAGGAACAACAGAAATTCAAAGTATTAACAAAAGTAAGAACAAAACCAAAACTTGGACAAACAGTCAGCATAAAATAAAGACAGACACATTAACAAAAAAGGAAGCTAGATTTTTGCATGACAACCATAGCAAACCTGAAAGAAATATTAGAAACAATAGAAACCAAATACCAAATAAATACAAAGATTACATAATGCATATGGATAGAGAACAAATAACACCTAATACATATGAGGAAGTATTGAAACTTCCCCGTGAAGAAAGAGAAAAATGGGAACTAGCTATGGAAAAAGAGATGGAAAGTTTACAAGGATTAAATGTATTCACACCTGCGATCGCACCTAAGGATAAAACAATTATAGGTACCAGGTGGATTTATAAAATTAAGAATTTAGAAGGAGGTAATACCTTATACAAGGCCAGACTAGTTGCACAAGGTTATGCACAAAAATATCCAGAAGACTATACTGACACATATTCACCAACAGTGAGAACAGAGAGTGTCAAAACAGCTCTTGTAGTAGCATCTGCACTCAATCTGGACGTGTTTCAATATGACATACAGACTGCATACTTACATGCAAAATTAGATAAGGAAATATATGTAAGAGCACCACACAGTCAATACACTAATAAGAACGAAATTTGGTTATTAAATAAGAGTCTGTATGGATTGAAGCAATCTGGAAAAAGATGGTACGATTGTTTGGTAAAAGTACTTAAAACCATGGATTTCAACGCCACCACTGCTGATAACTGTTTCTTTGTAAAAAAGAGTAATGATCATATTGAATTTGTATTAATTTATGTGGATGATATTTTATATATTGGAAAGCATAAAGAGAGCAGGGAAATCTTTGTAAATAAGTTAAACGAACACTTCTCATTGAAATCACTAGGTAGAGTGAACAAATACCTTGGTGTACAAATTAACAAAACAAAAAGGGGATTCAAACTTACTCAGAAAGATAAAATCATTGAACTCCTAAACAAATGTAACTTAAATAATGCCAAGACATGTGACACACCTATGCAAACTGATTTTCTCAGAAACATTGATGAATCTTCCCCTGAGTTTAAAGACAACACATTTTACAGATCAGTTATAGGTTCACTCCTTTATATATCCAATTGGACTAGGCCAGATATTGCATTACCTCTCAATTTATTGTCAAGATATGTTAGCAGACCAACCTTGTATCATTGGGAAGCTGTCAAAAGAATTTTAAGATATCTAAAAAGTACATTAGATTTTTGTTTAATATTGGAACCCAATAATGACAAAGAACCAAAAATTACTTGTTATGCTGATGCAGATTGGGCTGGTGATACATCATGCAGAAAGAGTACCTCTGGTTATGTTTTTCTATTGAACGATTGTCCAGTTTACTGGTATACTGGTAAACAAGAACTGGTAGCCACTTCTACCACAGAAGCGGAATATGTTTGCTTGTCTAAAGCTGCAAATAACCTTGTATGGTTCAATGATTTGATCACAGATATTTGGAAGAAACCTACTTTACCATTTATTATGCATGAAGACAATAAAGCGGCCATTGAAATATCTAGATCCGATGCAATTGGACAAAGGTCCAGGCATATTGATATAAAATTTAAGCACGTGAGACAACTATCTCAAGACGGATTCATCAAAGCAATACATTGTGATACTTCTGAACAATTAGCTGACATATTAACAAAACCCTTACCTTCTAAACAACACAAATATTTAACTTCTAAATTATATGTATTATATTGTCCTGAATCTGAATGTAACTGGTGTTGTATAACGAACCGGCATTTAGAGGGGGATTTGTCAGATGTAAATGCCTTATTCTCTAATGTGTAAATAATGTATATATGGAACATCAGGGGTTAACTTATTCTTTGGACTTTAATGTATTCATAATTTACCACTCCCATTCCTGGCTCCACCCCTTGTATATATAAGGAGCCATCCTCCCCATTTTCATTGCTTCTATCTTGAATATTCAGCGAATATAGAATGCCTATTATGATTAAAGAGAAATATATTTAAATCTCTAACTTCTATTATCTTTATTGAGTCTGATCCTGAAAATATTGCAACACAAGCACTATATGCACAACAATATGCGTATGCATTCAGAAGTATTGCATATTAGGTGTGTTAGACTTACAATATACCCACTCCTGTTAAAATTGTCCCTTTGTCGACTCTGAAGATGATGTATGTGTAGCCATTTTTTATTGTCTATTCTTTTCTTAATTTTTAGGTTTGCTATTAAAGAAATTTAGTATTACTTCAAGCTTGCCACTCTCTTAACTGTTGAGAGGGAGGTTATAGAGATAAAGGGGGAATCAGGTGAAATGCTCCTGGTTCAGACCGGATCACCCGATCCGGTAGTGATGGCAGCCAGTGGTTCGGAGAACCGGGAGCAAAAATCTCTGCCCCCCCCCATGCCCAGCTGAGCCGCGCAATCATTAGAGGCTCTTTTTTTAAACTTTGAAAAGCATTTTTTCTACAACCTCTTCGGCCGAAAAAAATGCTTTTAAAAGTTTTTTTAAAAAGCCTCTGATGATCACGCGGCTCAGCTGGGATCGTCAGAGGCTTTTAAAAGCATTTTTTTCTGCAACCTCTTTGGCTGAAGAGGTTGTAGGGAAAAAAAATGCCTTTAAAAGCCTCTGGCGATCCCAGCTGTTGCCTGATCATCAGAGGCTTTTAAAAGCATTTTTTTTCTGCAACCTCTTAAGGTTGTAGAAAAAATGCTTTTAAAAGTTAAAAAAAAAAAGTTGGCCACACCCACCCAGTCACATTACCCCCACCCCCCAAGCCATGCCCACAGAACCGGTAGTAACAAATTTTACATTTCACCACTGGAGGGAATGTTATGTCTAGGTGGCATTCCTTCCCGTGTGAACAGAGAAGATGCCTGCAGCTGAAGGAAGGTGGAGTTGGGAGTCACCAGACTGATGGACTGAGAATTGATTGGAGATTGTGACTCTGTGGGGAAGTTTCAAACTTCAAACTTTTGCTTTTTATTGGGTGTAATTCCGGATCTGGGTGAGAGTCGGAATGGCACCAAATCCTTGCCAATTTGATATAATAATAACAGTAACAGAGTTGGAGGTCATCTAGTCCAACCCCCTGCTCACACAGGAGACCTATACTAGGGATTTGAACTACTGATCTTTCTGATCAACAAGCTCAGCGTCTTAGCCACTGAGCTAAGTCTATTAGAGTCTATTTATTAGAGTCTAATAAATAGACTCTAATGGAAAATGGATGCCTTGAATTTTATTTCATGGGACATGTTACTTGGAAGCTTGAGACTCTTTAGTTGTATGTTTAGCTGCACTGGGGTCATAACCAATAAAAGATATATCAATATTCTCTTCTTGTATTATTAGTCTCATGAAATTACAGAACAGAGATTCTGTAGGATGACTTGAGATCTTGAAATGACTTGATTTGTTTGCTATTCACAGTATTGTGGGCTAGAGAATGTGGATGGATGGGTGTATGTATGTACAGATGGATGGATGGATGGATGGACGGACGGACGGATGGACAGAAAGAGACATATTAGTTAATTCTTCTTTTCAAGATGATGGAGCACTTACTGTCATGCCATATCGAGGGATGCTGAAGTACTGGAGCCAAGAAAGCCACGACAGAACACTGGTGAGATTTACCAACAACCCGGAGAAAATCTGAAGATCAAATCAAAGATGCAAAATTAATTAAAAAAAGGAATGTAATTTTTGAAACTATAATCAATAAATGATCAAACATCTCCTGGAATGTTACAAGACTGTTCTATTTTCTCAACTAAATCCTTGCGCTTCCTTCTGCGTGTGGTATCGTCTGTATCCCATCTTGGTTTTTCAAACTATTTATCATTAAACTAGTGGTAAGAGAAATGCCCATATTTGGGCCTATTGGCTGAATGTTGATGTGTAACCTACACAGCCTGAACCTGAACAGTGGGATAGGGATGATAATAGGGAGAGGGACAAGCAAATGGTTAGGGTTAGTCAATAGGGAAGTCATAATCATGCAATGGAAGCACCATCTTCTTATGGGTGTTGTTGCAACAAATTCCAAAGGAAGAGGATTTGATTCCATGGTTGTAGTGGTGTAGAAAGTTAGCACCCACCCCCTCCTAGAAAAATGAAATGTTTTAGGAAATATTAAAAAGCAGAATATTATACCTCCCTGGATGAGAAATGGAGAAACATGTTTTTTAGGCAGGAAGCAGACTCACTCTTAATACCCCCCAACCTCCTCAATAGCCCACAGCAGATGTCCGCACTTAAGAGATAAAGAGATAGCTAGGTCTATTCATAGGTACATGCCCTCACCCAAAATCCAACAAAGGTAGAATTAGCCCTCTATCCATCTAGCAACAAAACTTACCACATGGCACCTGGGAAGATTAATCACCCAGCAAGGCTCAACCAAGCTTGGGACTCAAAAGACAACCTACAAAGTTACCCCTGAATGGCCCCACGGGAGTCTGACAACCAATCAGAATACAAGATCAAATTCAAAAGCCCAACAGAGGGCATAAATCTCTCTCTCTCTCTCTCTCTCTCTCTCTCCCTCTCCCTCCCTCTCTCCCTCCATCCCTCAAAACCTGGCCTAACTCTCCCTTTTAAATTTTTAAATCGTTTGATTTGTTTTATAAATTGGGTGTTTTAATTTGTGTTTCGGCCAAAATATTTAATCATTTTAAGGAACTTTTAATGTTTGTATTATCTGTATTTTATCTTGGCTGTTCACCGCCCTGAGTCCTCCGGGAGTAGGGCGGTATAGAAATTTAATAAATAAACAAACAAACAAACAAACAAACAAATAAACAAACAAACAAATAAATAAATAAATAAATAAATAAATAAATAAATAAATAAATAAATAAATAAATAAATAAATAAATGTGGTCCTGTCCACCATTAAACCCCATCTTTTCAAGCAGTCTCCATGTTTCCAGCGTCTTTCTCCCCACTTGGAACTGAACCCAGATGGACCTTTCTTCCAACGGTGCTTGACAACTTTTTTGACCCCTTGGCTACCTCTGAAGTTGGACAAAGTAGCCTTAATGAACTGCCCCCAGAAATACGCAAGATCTCCGACCTCCGGGTGTTTCGTTGCGCATTGAAGACCCTGTTGTTCCGCCAGGCCGGGCTATCAACTTAATAATTTTAAATTAGGGTATTTTAAATTTTTGGGGTTTTAAATCGGCCGAATCTATTTAATTATTTTAATTTTTAATTATTGTTGTGTCTTGTGTTTTTAAATTGGCTGTACACCGCCCTGAGTCCTTCGGGAGAAGGGCGGTATAGAAATAAAATTATTATTATTATTATTATTAATGAGACATCCGTTCAAGGTACTCACAATCATAAAAACAAAGCTGATTGTCATCAGAAGATTGGCGACAGCCACCACATCGTGTCCTGTAGCAATAGCAAGCGCCATAGAGGTTGCAGTGTATGACACCATCATCAAAGTGAACATCATTATAAAGAAAGCCTCTACGGTGGGTTTCAGGCCTTGAGAACAAGAAAAGCAGGACGGGAAAGTCAATCCTATTATATTGTCAAACATTATTTTACCTTGAGGATTAGGTTGTTTTTTTTTTTGGGTTACATAACTCATTCCGATTTGCATAAAGATGCCTTTTAATTTTTATAACGTCTATCATATAGTTTTATAGTTTAGTTTTATAACATCTATACACGAAACATTTGTTTGCAGATATATTTTTTTCCAGATAGACAAAAGATGATAAACTTACCTAACATGAAATAAACTATGCAGGTGAAAATTATGCTGGGTAAAGTCCTCATGGGTATTAAATCAGCCATTAGTTTAGAGAAGAAGTATGCAGAAATTCGATAGTATCCACTGATATATTCATGTCTATAACAAAACAGTCCCCCAGAAAATCAGAGGCTCAATTAACTTTCACTCATTAAAAATATACATGTGTCATGAATTGCAGCAGAATGACCATTCCTTGGAAATTATCCTGACTGGAATAATTGCATTTGCAAAAGATCTACAGTTTTTAATTGGACCTCTTACAATAAGTGTACACAGTACACTGAATAATAATGTAACTACTGTTTATGGAATAAATCGCAAGCTATATCCACACTCTATGCATAAAACCTAGCTCAGCATTTCAAACCTCTATGGCTGAGATCACAAACTCGATAGATAAGTAACAGTAACAGTAACAGGGTTGGAAGGGACCTCGGAGGTCATCTAGTCCAACCCCCTGCTCACGCAGGAGACCTGTACTAGGGATTCGAACCGCTGAACTACCGACCTTTCTGATCAACAAGCTCAGTGTCTAAGTTTGTAGTCAATAAAGCAATAAAGCAATCAAAAAATAAATATCACATTTTGATATATCCTAATATCAATATGTATTCTAATCACAAATTCTCATTCTCAGAATATACATATTTATTTCTGCAAAAACTGTGATTCCTTGTAATTTAAGACATTTCATATTTTCCCCTGTATATTTTTAAAATTACAGATTAAAGCCGGCATTCCAAACTTATTTAGCCAGACCTTTTGTTTCAGGAAAACTTTGTTTGTTTTTTTATCTCTTGCATATCGGTTATGCTTGCCAATTTGTTTTTAATGAATGTTTTGAATGTTCTTTGGTCTAACCATGGAGCTGTGGTGGCTCAATGGTTAGAATGCAGTATTGCAGGCTAATTCTGCCGACTGCCAACAGTTTGATCCTGCCAGCAATTCAATCCTGACTGGCTCAAGGTCGATTCAGCCTTCCACCCTTCCGAGGTCGGTAAAATGTGGACCCAGATTGTTGGGGGCAATATGCTGACTCTGTAAACCACTTAGAGAAGGATGTAAAGCACTGTGAAGCAATATATAAGTCTAAGTGCCATTGCACATTGTACTACCCAGAATCATGGAGTAGGTAGCATTCTTAATAATTATCACAGATGAAAGCTACAAATAGTCATACAAACATAAGCTTATCTAATAGGTACATTATGACCATTATCTTGAGTTTTCAGATTGCCCTACACATACACACACCACAATGAGGTTCAAACTTATACACCCCTTGAGGCCTAGAATGATCTTATCAACTCCAAGGAGACTATATTGCAAGTGAAGAGCTAATAGATTAAAAGATTTATCACCAAATAAAGAATTCTTTTAGATGTTCATCACCTATTATTATTCCTATTTTTTCTAGGAATGCTTACTTACATGAATATTTTCTTCTCTACCACAAAGAGTTCAATTGCTGAAATGCTGCTGAAACACTGATTAGTAGTCATAAAGAACATGGCACCAATTCTAGAAAAAAACACAGATTGTCATTGTGAAAAACTAGTCTTTTCAAACGGCTTTAAAAAAAATAAGTCAGCCCCAGTGCTCCTAGGTTTTATTTTCTTAGCAAAAAATGTTCTGTCACTTGTGTTCTAGAAGGTGAATAGTAGATCAAAGAGAATGGTTTAGAAAAGGAAGTTTCACTGGATCTACAAAAGAAACTGGATGAGGTTTTAAAGTTTAAAAGGGAAATACAAACAATAAACCAAGAGAGTGACCTGACTATTTTTTTTCCCCTTAAAAAGTTGTCAAAAAAGGAACAAAAAATCTTGCTTTAATCTTGATTTTAAAAATACACGTTTTATCAAAATTAAAATAAGAAAAGTTATTACTTCTGGTAACCTGTTATGTCAGTTTTGTGTGGGTGGTGTTTTTTGGCTTTATAAGCTGTTAAACAGTAAAAGTGGCAGATATCACCCTCTTTTATGAAAAGCACAGCCTATTTTCATATTTCTAGCCTTTTTCATAGCAGAATTGAAGCGCTATCTCCAAAATATAATTTGGATAATGACGCCATTATGCAAAAACAAGTACTATACATAGCGATAAATATCACACAAAATAGTGGAAGCCTCTCCACTTCTTCCCCATACATTTTTGTGTAATGAACACTTTCAATCTGTCAAAATAAGGCTTCACTTTATTTCAAGTTATCCTTGTTGGAATTTGCACTCAAAACAAATACCGGTATCACTCATTTAATCACCTTTTTATCCCCAAAGGACTCACCTATTTTGCAAACCTTTGCCATCATTTGTTACACCAAAGAATATGGCACCCACGATTAATCCCAGGAAAATTGTAACCAATAACTGAAATATAAATATATTATATTATGTTCAGTTGTATATCATCATGGTTCACAAACTGACATCATCAAAACCAAAGACAACTTTTGCTTATTTTTCTCCCCCAAATGACATTCATTCATTCTTTTAAAAATCGAAGCCATCGTGCTAAAAAAAACAAATTTTCCAGTCATCATTACTAACCGTGTTCAATTTAACATAAGATAAGATAGCCTTTATTGTCATTTTTTTTACTGTAAGCACACTGGCATACATTAAAAATGAAATTCTGTTGCCTGCTCTCAAAAGAAAGTTTATACAGTATCTACCTATACCAGGGGTGAGCAACTGTGGCCCTTTTACAACCTGTGGACTTCAACTCCCAGAATTCCTGAGACAAGCTGTATACACATATACACATGCTATGCACACACACATCACTTTCCATTTTGAATACATAGCAGAAAGAGGAAACTTCAGAGTTCAAAAGGTTGGTGCTATATTTAATTTAATTTAATTTAATTTCAAAGTGTGAATAGCTAGTTTTAGCAATGATTGTTAGTTTCAGGAGAAGTTTGGAATTGTGCTAGTAGCTAAGATAACTGATGTTTCACAAATTGGAATTTGCGTGATCTCTACACTAACATAAAAACATTGGAAAACACTTGTTCTAGTGTGATCTGCTGACTTTATGCAACCATCTTATACTACCAATAAAGGAGAATATTTGTAACTGGGAGTTGAAATAAGGAGTTCTTGGTGCTCTCTGAGCTTGATTGTTTTCTTGCAAATATTCCATTACCCAACTAGGTAACATCATCAGTGCTAGACTAGAGTAGCACTGATGGTGTTACCTAGTTAGGGTAATGAAATGTTTGGAAGAAAAGAAGCAAGCTCAGAGAGCACCAAGGACCCCTCATCTCAAGCTGCGTCACCATGGGATAAGACAGATATGGTGTGGATTTCTCACTTGTCATACAAATGTGGCCTTAGAAAGCTCCATAAATAGACTAGACTAGACTAGACTAGACTAGACTAGACTAGACTAGACTAGACTAGAATAGACTAGAATAGAATAGACTAGAATAGAATAGAATAGAATAGAATAGAATAGAATAGAATAGAATAGAATAGAATAGAATTTTTTATTGGCCAAGTGTGATTGGACACACAAGGAATTTGTCTTGGTGCATATGCTCTCAGTGTACACAAAATAAAAGATACATTCATCAAGAATCATAAGGTACAACACTTAATGATAGTCATAGGGTACAAATAAGCAATCAGGAAACAATATCAATATAAATCGTAAGGATACAAGCAACAAAGTTACAGTCATAAGTGGAAGGAGATGGGTGGTGGGAACGATGAGAAGATTAATAGTAGTGCAGACTTAGTAAATAGTTTGATAGTGTTGAGGGAATTATTTGTTTAGCAGAGTGATGGCGTTCGGGAAAAACTGTTCTTGTGTCTATTTGTTCTGGTATGCAGTGCTCCATAGTGTCGTTTTGAGGGTAGGAGGTGAAACAGTTTATGTCCAGGATGTGAGGGGTCTGTAAATATTTTCACAGCCCTCTTTTTGACTCGTGCAGTCTACAGGTCCTCAATGGAAGGCAGGTTGGTAGCAATTGTTTTTTCTGCATAAAGGCTATGTTAGCTCAAGAATTCTGGAAGCTGCAATCCTTAAGTGGAGAACAATAATACTTGTCCGAGACAAAAGGGGCCTTTAGTCTTTACAAAGGGAGCAAAACATACCGTTGAAATAGTTGAACTACAAGTTGGACTACAAGAACTACATAGCATTGTTTAAATTTGCAGCCAATGTAACGGTATTAAGCCAGTAGTGAAATCCAAATTTTTTTACTACCAGTTCTGTGAGGGTGGCTTGGTGGGCATGGTAGGGGAAGGATACTGCAAAATCCCCATTCCCTCCCCACTCCTGGGGGAAGGATATTGCAAAATCTCCACTCTGGGGCCAGCCAGAGGTGGTATTTGCCAGTTCTCCGAACTACTCAAAATTTCCGCTACCGGTTCTCCGAACTACTCAAAATTTCCACTACCGGTTCTCCAGAACCTGTCAGAACCTGCTGGATTTCACCCCTATATCAAGCCATTGAGAGTTGATCTTGAAGAGATTCCAAAAACTGCCAAAAAGACCTAGTGTCAAAAATCGTGCAACTAAGCCAATTGTATTAGAGAGCAAGGATCATAGCAAGACCAGTCTGAGAAGATTAACCCAAAGGTTTAAAGGCATACCTTGGGGCATTTACAGATTTCATTTCAAAACCATTCCTAAGGAGGTTAGGAAGATCAAAACAATTGCGAGGGGCAGGAAGTTAGAACTCTCAGCCCTGGGGGGATTATAAGGCTCTTAAAGGGCATAATTCTTGTCACAAGGTCAAGCTTTTACAATGCAATTAAAAGGGATTTTCATAACATCAGCATACCACATCAAAGGCCGTTGTGATGAGGCGATTATTGCCCCGTGGAGAGCAAAGGTTTAACAAGAAATCAAACAGATCTGATCATTTTATTAAGCTCCACTTCTAAAGTTTCCCAACACCACCAAACCTCTAAGAAATGACGGTGAAAGGGGACAGATTTTATCTGCTGCTATTTCTCCCTGGCAATTACCTTTAAAACATAACTATTACACTTGTCGGGGACCCAAAATCAGTCTTTGTTTATTGAATCTAAGAGGACTTCCACACAAAATAGAATAACAGAGTTGGAAGGGACCTTGGAGGTCTTCTAGTCCAACCCCCTGTTTAGGCAGGAAACCCTATAGCATTTCAGACAAATGGTTATCCAATCTCTTCTTTAAAACTTCCAGTGTTGGAGCATTTACAACTTCTGGAGCAAGTTGTTCCACTGATTAATTGTTCTAACTGTCAGGAAATTTCTCCTTAGTTCTAGGTTGCTTCTCTTCTTGATTAGTTTCCACCCATTGCTTCTTCTCTTCATTGCTTCTCAGGTGCTTTGGAGAATAGCTTGACTCCCTCTTCTTTGGGGCACATTCTGAGATATTGGAAGACTGCTATCATGTCTCCCCTAGTCCTTCTTTTCATTAAACTAGACATACGTAATTCCAGCAACCGTTCTTCATATGTTTTAACCTCCAGTCCCCTAATCATCTTTGTTGCTCTTCTCTGCACTCTTTCTAGAGGCTTAACATCTTTTTTACATCATGGCAACCAAAACTGGATGCAGTTTTCCAAGTGTGTGGTCTTACCAAGACATTATAAAGTGGTATTAACACTTCCCGTGACCTTGATTTTATCTATCACATACAGTCACTGGATTCACTTATCAAATCTTCCACAGCAATTTCAAGCTGTCAAGCTAGCATCCATCATTACTGAGCTCCTACAGCTGGCTAATGGAAGGGTACAAAAATGACAGCCAACTTATCCTCACCTTCATTGTTCCCTTCTCATGTCTGCTTTTTGCAGCCAGAAGGGAAAAAAATAGGGAGAATCAGGAAACTACTGTGTGAGATGAGCAGGAAAATAAGACAACAGGGTGTCTTGGCTGGAGGAAAGTAGCAAAACATGCTAGAGGCATGCCAGAGCAGGAGACTCCAACCTTGGCAACTTTAAGACTCATGGACTTCATGGACTTCAACTTCATGGACTTCAACTCCCAGAATTCCTCAGCCAGCATGACTGGCTGAGGAATTCTGGGAGTTGAAATCCACGAGTCCTAAAGTTGCCAAGATGTTAAGCCTGAATTTGATTGGGGTGTGGGATTGTTTGTATCCTTGGGTACTCTGACATGAATTTGCCATGACATGTGGCATAAGTCACACAAGGTTGGAGACGCATGCTAGAGAGCAGAAGTTCTAGGAGGCCCAAGAGGCAGAAGTCCCAGCCAAGAAGAAACTTACAGCTCCATAATAAAATATGAATTAAATCCTTTGGATCAGGAAATGGAGTGATAATCAGATTAGTTAGTTTCAGGGGTGGGATTCAAAAATTTTAGCAACCGGTTCTCTGCCCGGTTGCTGGGTGGGTGTGGCCATGGTGGGCATGGACTACTCGGCCTCCTGAACCATGGCAGGGATGGCATTTTTACCCTCCCCAAGCTCCAGAGGTTTTCCTCAAGCCTCCGGGAGGGCGAAAACGGCCTCCCCTGGGCTCTGGAGGCACTCCGGAGGCCGGAAACGAGCCCGTTTCCAGACTTCTGGAACTTCCGGGAGGCCTGTTTTTCACCCTCCCAGAGCCTCCACGTGGGCCCTGCACTTACCTGGCATCCAAAATTGGCTGCATGGAGACTCCTGAGAGGGGAGGGGAGGAGTGGGTGGGGCCAGCCAGTCCTTGCAACTACCAGTTCTATGAACCAGATGTAAAATTAGTATCCGGTTCATCTGAACTGGTCCAAACCGGCTGAATCCCACCCCTGGTTAGTTTCCTAGAGAGGCAGCATTCAAACTGGTGCTATATCTGAGAATGGGAAGGGTCTCAGAGAAGATCAGCTTTTTCTCCAGGAGAGAATTCCCAGCTGGGATTTCTCAAATTAGAAGGTGTGGGTGGTCAGAGATGCTTTAGAGGTGATGGAAAGGCATGTTAACCGAAAGCAGCAACAACCCTCTGCATTTCTCAATAGTACTGTAAAGATTTCTCTAAGAGGAAAAGTAAAAAATAATGAAGGACTTGAAAATAAGGTAGCCTAGACAACTAAGTCCCAAGCAATACCTCACCAGCTTCAGTAGCAATAGCACTTATACCGGTATTTATATATCTCTTCATAGAGTTTTACAGCCCTCTCTAAGTGGTTTACAGAGTCAGCATATTACCCCCAACAATCTGGGTCTTCATTTTACTGACCTCAGAAGGATGGAAGGTTGAGTCAACCTTGAGCTGGTGAGAATCTAACTCAGGGGTGAAATGCTCCCGGTTCGGACCGGATCACCCAATCCAGTAGTGATGGAGGCAGGTAGTTCGGAGAACCGGTAGCAAAAATCCCTGCCCCCCCCATGCCCAGCTGAGTCGCGCAATCATCAGAGGCTTTTTTTTAATTTTTAAAAGCATTTTTTCTAGAACCTCTAGAGGTTGTAAAAAAAAATGCTTTTAAAAGCCTCTAACGATCCTAGCTGAGTTGCCTGATCGTCAGAGGCTTTTAAAAGAACTGGTAGTAACAAATTTTAGATTTCACCACTGATCTAACTCCTGGCAGTCAGCAGAATTAGCTTGCAATACTGCATTCCAACCACTGCACCACCACAGCTCATCTACACTTAGAGTAAGCTTAAGACTGGAATGTCAACGGATAGGACGCTTGAAACTTTTAAAATTACCTGTGCTATGGAAGCTTGAGGATTACCTATTAAATTTTTGAACATCCGTTTGGAGACCCACTTCATCTGGTGAAAGAAGGAAGTGGAATAGGTGATTTTTTGGAAAGTGGTCTTTTTGGTTTCAACCTTTGCAGACAGCTTTTCCAATTCTGTTTTGGTTTCTTGATTGTAAGAAGAACTGGAATACTTCTCTACCAATTTCTCAGCCAGTGTCTGATCTTGAGTACCATCTTTAAAGAGAGAGGAGGAAAATTAATTACTTTGAATATTGTTTTGCATTCAACATTGTGAGAATATTGTTGCTTAAATATAAGTAGTCCTCGATTTGTGACTACAATTCAGCTTCAAATTTCTGTTGTTAAGTGAGACATTTGTTAAGTGAGTTTTGCCCCATTTTACAACTTTTGTTGCCACAGTTGTTAAATGAATCGTTGCAGTTTTTAAGCTAGTAACAAGGTTGTTAAGTGAATCTGACTTCCTCATTGACTCTGCTTGCCAGAAGTTTGCAAAAGGTGATCATGTGACCCAAGGCGCTACAACCATCATAAATATGAGCCGGTTGCCGAGCATCCGAATTTTGATCATGTGACCAGGGTGGAAGCTGCAACGATCATATGAAAAACAGTCATAAGTCACTTTTTCGATGCTGTTGTAACTGAACGGTCACTAAATGAACTGTTGTAAGTTGAGGACTACCTATATTTATAATAATAAATCCTAGACATAAACTGTTTCAACTCCTACCCTCACAATGACGATATAGAGCACTGCGCACCAGAACAACTAGACACAAGAACAGTTTTTTCCCAAACGCCATCACTCTGCTGAACAAATAATTCCCTCAAAAATTGTCAAACTATTTACTAAGTCTGCACTACTATTAATCTTCTCATCATTCCTATCACCCATCTCCTCCCACTTATGACTGTAGGACTGTAACCTTGTTGCTGTATCCTTACGATTTATATTGACTGTTTCCTAATATGATTTGATTGCTTATTTGTATCCTATGACTATCATTAAGTGTTGTACCTTATGATTCTTAATGACTGCATCTTTTCTTTTTATGTACACTGAGAGCATATGCACCAAGACAAATTCCTTGTATAGAATAGAATAGAGTTAATGTGATGGTATCATTTAATATGTTAGATGTGTGGAGAAGGGCAATGCAATTTTCACCAACCAAGTACCAAGAATAAGCATAATTTCACAGATCGGCATAAAGCAGTATGGTATTTTTGGAAGATATATTAGAATAGAACAGAACGGAATGGAATGGAATGGAATAGAATAGAATAGAATAGAATAGAATAGAATAGAATAGAATAGAATAGAATAGAATAGAATAGAATAGAATAGAATAGAATAGAATAGTGTGATAGGACACACACGGAATTTGTTTTGGTGCATATGCTCTCAATGTACATAAAAGAAAAGATACTTTCATTAAGAATCATAAGATACAACACTTAATGATAGTCATAGGGAACAAATAAGCAATCAAATCATATTAGGAAACAGTCAATATAAATTGTAAGGATACCAGCAACAAGGTTACAGTCATACAGTCATAAGTGGGAGGAGATGGGAGGTGATTGTATGTCCAATCACACTTGGCCAATAAAGAATTCTAATCTAATCTAACCTAATGATGATGACAGAAAACTGTACAAACTATAGATCTCAGCAAAGCCAGTTCAGAACTGTATGTTTGTTTGATCTATATCTGTTTTTCCTTTAGGAAGGTGAGATAGCATACATATATCTCTTCCTTTTAATTTTCTCCATAACAATCTTGGGAGATAAATTAAGCTGAAACAAAGTTACTGAATCAAAGTCACCCAGTGAATTTCTGTGTAGCCAAGTTCAAACTTTGACTTGTATCTCACTGATCATGGTCCAACACAGGGGTGAAATCTACTTACCTTACCAACTGGTATGGAAGTGCACGCGCGCGTCACATGCGCGCACGGACCCTCTGCGCATGCACAAACCTTTCTGCACATGTGCAGAGGGTAAAATACAGGTTACTTCCTGGATAAAAACAGGAAGTAACGACGACTGGGTGGGTGGGTGGAGCCTCGCGCTGCCATTGTTACCGGTTCTCCGAACCACCGGCTGCCATTGCTACCAGTTCAGCTGAACTGGTCCGAACCAGGAGCATTTCACCCCTGGTCCAACACCTTTCTTGTCACCCACAAATTGGTGGGAGTGTATATATCCTTTTACTTATTTTGAATTTTTTACCACACTTTTACATCTAAAGGTGGCTCATAGTGGTGCATACTAAAATCTAAGATGAAATAACAACAATACCGACATTAAAAGGTTGGTAAAAAGACAGAAATAGTAGACGGAACGAAGTTAGTCAATGATGGCCAAAAAAACCCAGAGTCTGCTAGTCAGGGGTGGGTTCTAAATTTTTTTATTACCGGTTCTGTGGGTGTGGCTTATTTTGTGGGCATGGCTTGATGGTCATGTGACAATTATTTAGGATTTAGCAGAGGTACTGGTCTACCAGGCTTTTAACTGCTTGCAGAGCTGTACCAATCTACTCATGTATTTTTGCAGGCACTGATCTACTCATGTATTTTTACAGGCACTGGTCTACCCATTTATTTTTGCAGGCACTGATCTACTCATGTATTTTTGCAGGCACTGGTCTACTCATTTGTTTTCTTTTAACACTGATCAGCTGTAGGGTGGCCCTTTGAAGCCCGGTGGAAAGAGTTTAAACAGTTTTTTTCCCTCTAGCCATCAGCTGGGATTCAGGAGGCAGTGAATAGATTGGGGGTGGGGCCAAATAAAAGGTAAGAATAACGCGGGGGGATGGGGGGGCACAGGGGGGGCGGTGCGGGGAGTGGGGTGGAGCGGGGGGGCAAAACCGGTTCGGTGATATCATATCGTCACCCCTACCGGCTCGGGAGAACCGGGCCGAACCGGGAGGAACGCACCACTGCTGCTAGTACCTTACCAGAAGGCAAGACAAGATGGAAACTAATCAAGGAGAGAAGTAACCTAGAAACTAAGGAGAAATTTATTAACAGTTAGATCAATTAAAATGGCTTGCCTCCAGAAATTGAGGGTTTTCCACCACTAGAGGCTTTTAAGAAGAGTCTGGACAGCCATTTGTCTGGAATGGTACAGGGTCTCCTGCTTGAACAGGGGGTTGGACTAGATGACCTCCAAGGTCCCTTCGAACTCTGTTATTCTGTTATTCTTTTTTGGTAACAACTTTTATTCTTCTTTTTTAAAGAATACATACATAAATGTACAGTTTTTTATCATACATATTATCTTTTAACCTTCATATTAGTTCATTATACTGAATAAAAAAACTTTTATTAAAAGGTACCAGCTTTTGTGGGTTGTAGCTCTCTTCACCAGATGCATAGGGTAGCTAGAGGTTTGATAAGCCTATGGTTTTAATGCAGTCCAATTAACCCTGCGGAACAAAATGTTAATCAGGCCAATTTTTCTGCCATCAATTTGTCAGGGCTGGTATTAAAAGATGATCTATGTAATGATGGATGCAGCTTTCCCTACTTTCTGTGGCGCCATGATTAGTGAAAGCTATGCAGCATTTGGGAATACTGACATACAAATGTATCTAATGTACTTGGATATATGTTTCTTGCTGTGCCATTTGCACTATTCAAATCCTAAGGGAGTTCAATGCCAGAGTTGACAGTGCAAAAAGCAGATTGCCTCTCCATATAACATACCAGATTCCGAACAAGGAGCTATCTTTTGCACACTATACCTTTGTCGGTTTCAATATGAGAAGCCACAGCTGTCGAGTCTCCATTAATGATATCCAGGAAAAAGTCAGCAGGGTTATTGTATGGTTCACACTCATAACCTCAAAAAGAAAGAAAAGAAACAAAACGCTTCTGCGTCACTCCAACGATTGATGAAAATATAGGGCAAAGCTTTTCTGACAATACCACAAACACCTACAGTACATTACTGTTTGCTAGAGTTGGCCCAAAACAGGCTTCCTAGATTCACTTATAAAATTGAGGACAGAGAAATTGGGTAGACATTTTCTCTGAATTTCTCCAGGAGAAGCAAAAAACGTATCCACCAATTTCAAAAATGCAGGACTCCGTCTTAGCAAAAATAGTAGGATCGTCACTGCTGTTTTCCTTTGGGATTTAATGCTGGTAACAGGAACCAGGGAGGCCATAAGTCAATGGAGAGTTGATTGTTTATAGCAGGAGTGCCCAACCCCCAATCCTGGTCCACAGCATGTCAGAAACTAGGCCATGCAAACAAGCAAAGTCCCCACGAGATGCAGGCAGCACATGAAACCACGCCCTCTCTGGTCCATGGAAAAACCTCTCCAAGGAACCACTCCCTGGTGCCCAAAAAGTGGGGGGGTGGGGCACTGGTTCAGAGAAGGACTTGACATTTCCATACATATCCCCCATGGCTACTTCTTAATAAATGTTTCTCCAAAATTATTTCAATACCTCCCGGTTGGACTATTGTAATGCTCTCTACATGGGGCTCCCCTTGAAGAGCACTCGGAGGCTCCAACTGGTCCAGAATGAGGCCGCGCGGGTGGTTATGGGCGCAACTCGTTGTGCCCGCGTGACACCCCTCCTGCGCGAGTTGCACTGGCTCCCAGTGGTCTTCCGGGTGCGATTCAAGGTGTTGGTTACCACCTTTAAAGCGCTCCATGGCATAGGACCCGGGTACCTTCGAGACCGTCTTCTGCCACCAATAGCCTCCCACCAGCCAGTCCGCTCCCACAGAGAGGGTCTCCTCAGGGTGCCATCGGCCAAGTTATGTCGGCTGGCGACACCCAGGGGGAGGGCCTTCTCTGTGGGAGCCCCAGCCCTGTGGAATGAACTGCCCCCGGAAATACGTAAGATCTCCGACCTCCTGGTGTTTCGCTGCGCACTGAAGACCCTGTTGTTCCGCCAGGCCAGGCTATCAACATAATAATTTTAAATTGGGGTATTTTAAATTTCTGGGGTTTTAAATTGAGCCAAATTTATTTAATCATTTTAAATTTTAATCATTGTTTTGTCTTGTGTTTTTAAATAGGCTGTACACCGCCCTGAGTCCTTCGGGAGAAGGGCGGTATAGAAATAAAATTATTATTATTATTATTATTATTATTATTATTATTATTATTATTATTATTATTACATAACAGCACATGGTTAGACTCCAAAGTTTCCAAGATACATATACAGTATTTGGTACACCTTATTAATTGTGTAATAGAACTGTGGAAAGCCTTTGGAGGCTGGTTTCTGAAGGCCACATTTCTACAAGGCTCATTGTGACAGCTTCGGACTTTTTCCTCAGGTTTTTGAACGTAAACATGCACACAAAGAAGGAGTACTAAGAAAACTGAGGGAAAGCCTCGAAATATGATGAGCTTCTGAAGGACCATCTGTGGTTACTTTGTGCAAAGCATCTTCAAATACATTACCAAGATCTAATACATAGGTTTAAATTAAGCAAGGTAATTTATAATTTTATTCATATTGATACTCCATGAGCAATCCTGCCCTTTACTGTTGTCTTTGAACCAGTGGTGAAATGTAAAATTTGTTACAACTGGTTCTGTGGGCGTGGCTTGGGGGGGTAATCTGACTGGGTGGGTGTGGCCAATTTTTTTTTTTTTACTTTTTTAAAGCATTTTTTACAACCTATTCGGGCGAATAGGTTGTAAAAAAATGCTTTTAAAAGGTTAAAAAAGGCTCTGACGATCACAGCTGTGGCGCGCAATCGTCAGAGTCTTTTTTTTAACCTTTTAAAAGCAGGAAATAATGACACCCGGGTCAGTGGGCGGAGCCTCACACCGCCATTGCTACCGGTTCTCCAAACCATCTGCCACAACTGGTTCCGGATCACCTGATCCGGTCCGAACCAGGAGCATTTCACCTGTGCTTTGTGTTGTGACTCCGGCCCCCGAACCCGTTTTATCGGAGGGAGAAGGCTCCGAAAGTGAAGGAGAGGAGTTGGCCAGGCCTCTCTCTCCAGGACCCTCCTCTTTGGCAATGCCTCAGGTGTCTCCTGAAGGAGAAGAGATTGGCCAGGAGCCAGGTATCGCCGAGCAGTCGCAGTCGGACAGTGACGAAGATAAGTCTTGGCTGGATCCACGCCAGCGTCGGAGAGACAAGTGCATGCAGCAGAAAAGGAGGTGTGCCAGAGATTAAGCTGAGTCACTTGACCACACCCCACAGGGGATAAAAGGGGGTGTGGTGGCCATTCAGGCTCTGTGACGGACAAAACTAAACAACTAGCGAGTCGCATTGTATCTCTGAAACTACGTTATCTGCCTGCCTTAGATTTAATATGGACTGGACTTGACAACTCTGTGGCTTTGTCTATTTGTTTTGGTTCTCTGTGAGTAAAGTTCTTGGCAAGCAGCTACTGGGTTGCTGCCAATCCTGTTATCGAAGGAATTTATTGTCTGCAAGTTTTATTTAACTCCTGGCTGACTGTTTGTGTGCGTGTGTGAGACGGGGACAGAATACTTTGAACTAAGAGTCATACCGAATCTTTGGCAGATTAATCTCAGAGGTAATTACTTCTCCATCAACACTGTGGTTCCAAATTAAATCAGATCCCAGATCAGTTATTTAAAAAAGAAAAGGTGATATTCAGACATTCAATAAATAGCCTTCTGGACACTTACCGATGGTCTTGAAGTATTCTAAGGCATTTTGAGCAGGTCCATGATACAAAAGTCTTCCTGCAGCCAACAAGGTCAATTTATCAAAAAGTCTGAAGATGGAGTAGCGTGGTTGATGGATGGAAAAAATAATGGTTTTCCCTTGCTTGGACATCCTGCATAGGGAGCAGAAATACGTTAAAGAACTAAAGTTAAGTCCTTAAGATAAAAGACCCTGAAAATTAATATTGATCACTCAAACCCTAGTTTTTGTTTTGTTTTTTGGGGGGAAAATGAATTAGCAATAGCACTTAGACTTATATACCGCTTTACAGTGCTTTACAGCCCTCTCTAAGTGGCTTACAGAGTCAGCATATTAAAACCTCCATCCATCCATTTATCCATCTGTCATTTTGTTTGGCTGTGCAAAATGTCAATATTTTAACTGGTTTCTTTCTTTTTATTATTCTCTTTTTTTTTTCTTTTCAGGAAGTGGGTGGGGCTGCTAAGAAAGCTGCTTCTGAATTATATCTTGATCCTCTCAAGGGGATGATGTTGTAGAAAATGGCCTTCTTTTATTCTATGTGTGGTCTTTGTGCATAAATACTGTAGCATCATTTCCTTTTATAGAATCATGGAATCAAAGAGCTGATGTGGCCCTTGGAGATCTAGTCCAACCAATGGTGGGATTCAGCTGGTTTGAGCCAGTTTGGGCAAACCAGTTGTTAAATTGCTGGCTGGCCCCGCCTTGCCCTGCCCTGCCCCGCCCCTTCCAGGAGTCCCCACACGCCCCGTTCTTGCTCCCAGGAGGCTGCAGGGAGGCCTACTTGGCTGAAAACGGGGCACGGGGGGGGTGTCGCACCCCCCCCCCGCAGCCCATTTTTGCTCCCAGGGGGGTGCAGGAGGCCAAATGCTGCTGCTTGTCACAACCCCTGGCCACACCCACCCAGCCGGTCATTAGGGCAGAGAACCGGTTATTTATTATTTATTTATTTATTTATTTATTTATTTATTTATTTATTTATTTATTTATTTATTTATTTATTTATTTATTGGTTTGATTTATATGCCGCCCTTCTCCGGAGACTCAGGGCGGCTTACAATGCGTTAAGCAATAGCCTTCATACTTTTGTATATACCTGCTTAGTAGGGCTTTTGGGCCCCCCCCAAGCGGTGTTCTTTTTTATACAAAGTCAGCTTATTGCCCCCACAATCCGGGTCCTCATTTTACCTACCTCGAAAGGATGGAAGGCTGAATCAACCTTGAGCCTGGTGAGATTTGACCTTGCAGTAATTGCAGGCAGCTGGTGCTATTTAACAGCACTTTAGTCTGCTGCGGCACCAAGGCTCAAATATTAAATTCTTTGAATCCCACCACTGAGTCCAACCTTTCTGCTCAAGGCAGCAGTCTTCTACATCACAGCCAAATGGTTGTCCAGTCTGTTTTTGAAAACCTCGAGTTACTGTCTGTGTAGTTTCTGCATGGAGCACTTCATCTAGCAATTACCTTTTCAAGAGCAGCAAAACGGCATTGGCAGTGCTGGCATCAAGGCCAGTGGTTGGCTCGTCTAAGAACAAGATGGCCGGGTCGGTAATGAGTTCCATTCCAATATTGGTCCTTTTCCTTTCTCCTCCCGATATACCACGAATGAACTGAGTTCCAACCTAATGGAAAACGGGAATGCCTATGATACTGTCTTCTTGAAAACATTTTCAGGCAGAGAGATTATTTAGCACCCAACAATACAAGACTCATATTTGAATTTGACTTTAAAACAATATAAAGGAGAATATTTGTAGCTCAGAATTGAAATGAAGGGCCCATGGTGCTCTCTGAGCTTGGTTGTTTTCTTAAAGACATTTCATAACATCATGATGATAATGTAACCTAGTTTGGGTAACGAAATGTCTACCAGAAAACAACCAAGCTCAAAGAGTACCAAGGACCCTTCCAATTGGAATATGTATTCCTTAGCAGTGGTACATTAGCACAGGCACAATGTTAATACAGTATCACTTTGGGGCACCCTTTGCTGAAGCCTTGGTAGTACAGTGGTCTAAAGCACCCTGTTATTAAGACCAGCTGCCTGCAATTACTGCAGGTTCGAATCTCGCCAGGCTCAAGGTTGACTCAGCCTTCCATCCTTTCTAAGGTAGGTAAATTGAGGACCCAGTTGTGGGGGCAATAAGCTGACTTTGTATAAATATACAAAAGGATGAAGGCTATTGCTTAAGGCATTGTAAGCCTCCCTGAGTCTCCGGAGAAGGGCGGCATATAAATCAGATTTTAAAAAAACCACCCTAATTCAGTGTTGATAAGAACAAGCCATAATGTTGTGACTCCGGCTCCCGAACCTGTCCTCATGGAGGAAGATGACTCTGAAAGTGATGGGGAGGAACTGACAAGGCCTCCCTCTCCAGGACCCTCCTTTCTGGCAACGCCTCAGGTTCCAGATGAAGGCCAGGAGGAAGGCATGTCGGAGCACCCACTAATAGGGAGTGACGAAGATCAATCTTGGATTGATCCCAGGCAGCGTCGGAGGGAGAGGCATGCGCAGCAAAGGAAGAGGTGTGGAAGGGGCAGAGATTGCTGAGTCACTGAGCCATACCCCACAGGGGATAAAAGTGGGTAGGGTTGCTCTGCAGGCTCTGTGACGGACAAAAACTCCATATTGTGAGCTTCGGATGGGATATCTTTCGGAATTAAGGCTTGGACTTTGTGAATGACTTCTGACTACTCTTTTGTGCCTTGTGAACTCTTGGTTGCCCCAGCAACGGACTACAGATACGCTGACTCCTGTTTCTAGAGGTGATAAGAAACGTGGCAGGCATTCGGAAAGTAGCTGCCAGAACTTTTATCTGCCAAAGGATTCAGGTCAGCTTGTAAAAATAAATTACTGATAGACGTCTTTTGCTCATGTGTCTGCCTATGTGAGGTGTGGGGACAGAACACATAGCAATATCTGGTTTAAGTATTCACTCTCTGTACTTCGTCTCCATTTAACCTGGTTCATATTTACTTCTGTATGGTTAATCAGAAAGCTAATAATACATTACTTTCATTTCATTTCATTAAGACCAGTTTCTCTCAGTCTGATAGTTTAGAAGCCAGAATATTGTATTCTTCATCTTTAACTTTTATTTAATCTGGTAGCGCATAAATCCTCCTGTTCTTCACTTCTACCAAAGGTTGCTACCGTGTTGTAGTTAGACTATGTAGAAGTGTTATAGATCATATCATAGGTTTCACTATTAATGCCACAAAGCACAGCCAAATTGCACTTGACTTCAAAGAAATGAAAGGAGGAATATTCCCCATGTCCTGGGGAGATAAGATATAGGTATATATCTTAATAAGGTATAGACTTAGGAATAAGCACAGTAGTGGTCAAAATTGTGGAAACCTTTTGGGAAAAGTGTATTTTTGAGGTTTGATAGCTAATAACACCACTTTTTTTTTTTTTTTTTTTTTTTTGGAGTTTCAAGATAATCATATTCCACTACTGGAATGGCCTGGGAATAGCCCAGACCTTAATGCAATCGAAAATCTATGGAGCCGACTAAAGAAACTTGTTAGTCAGAGGCGACCCAGCAATAAAACCCAGTTAATAGAAGCAATCATTCAATCTTGATTTCACATTATAACAGCTGCAGAACTAAAAGACTTGATTCACTCCATCGGAAGACATTGTAAGGCCATAATTCATGTTAAAGGTTACCCAACTAAATATTAACTGACATGTTGATAATATTTGTGTATCTCGTTTTTTCTATGGTGATAATTTTTGTATATCTCATTTTTTCTGTATGTTTCACTTTTCTTCTTTATACTGTAACTGCTATTCTAATAGCAAATCCTTCATAAAAGTTATTGCATTACATTCTTGATTAAATTATCTTTCCACTGATATATAATTTGGTGATACTACTCCCAAAAAAAAGTGGTGTTATTAGGTAGTTTTAGAAAATACATTTTTCCCAAAAGGTTTCCACAATTTTGGACACTACTGTATAGCTAGATATACAGAGATAGAACCAGATCCAAAATTCCAAATATAAATAATTGAAGGCATATCTTCTATATGTGTGTATATGTATGTTGTAGGCAAAGTTCTGAATATAGAGTATCTAGAAAATCAAGATATATTGCTGACAAATATTCCTAAGTAATAGGTCACCAAATGAAAAGATATATCAATTGACATTATAACACCCTCTCCAAGCCTTGGTGCCCTCCAGAGAGTTTTTATGTCATTCTGGTTGCCATGATAATGTTAGGGCATGAGGTTAGGCAAGGCAGTTCTATCTAATGCAGGGGTCCCCAACTCCTGGCCCCTGTGGACCAGCACTGGGCCACGTCATGCCAGAAACCGGGCCATGCAAACAAGTGAAGCCCCATCCACAGGATGCAGGCAGCACACGAAACCATGCTCCCTCCAGTCTGTGAAAAACCTCTCTCCATGGAACCAGTCCCTAGTGCCCCAAAGGTTGGGGGCCACTGATCTAATGGATCTGGCTTGCATATTTCATCTGTCTTATTATTCAGGAATTCCCCTGAATTATCAGCTCTGAAATTCTGGCAAAAATATCACTTACCATCATCACATAAGGGAAAGCTAGTCCATTTCTAGCCCTCCCTTTATGGAACTCAGTCCTCTGGGAGATTTAATTTCATTACCTTTGAATCTGCCACTTTTGTCAATCCCAGCTCCTTGATGATCTGGTTGATTCTCTCCTCTTTTTCATGAGTTTTTACTGTTTTTGGTAGTCTGAGTGCAGCAGAGAACTGGAAGTTTTCCCTCACAGTCAAAGTCCCCATCACAACATCATCCTGGAAATACAGAGGAAACATTTAGCTTATTTCCATTTATTTGCTTCAAACCAGAAATTAATTATGTATTTATTTGTCAAAATTCTACACCGCTCATTTCACCTGAGTGACTCTGGGTGCTTTACAAATAAAAACACACAATGTAACTGGTACCTACAGACTTCCTTGTCTGAGCTGTTGGAAGCCATCTTGGGATTTGCTATGGAGTTCACCAGCGTCTTGGAGGACGGTGTTCCTAGATACAGAGGAGCCTCCTACTCACAGCCACTCCACTTATCATGATTCAGTTGAAACTTGTTGTTCCCCATCCAGAAACCTCCCCCCCAAAACCTCCAAGCATCACAAAAGGGCATCTACAGCATGACTTACTTCCCCCAGGATGGATATTTATACCTGAATATTATCAGAATACTGATGATACCTCATCCTGTGATGATTCCACCCATTGGCTTCATTTAGATATTTAAAAAGAGCAGATACAGCACTGACCACACCAATGGAGACTGGTCCAGAGGAAGGAGGTGAACCAGCCTAAAATTGTGGGCCCCCATTCCCAGCACCCAAAACAAACCCAAAAGAAAACCATGGTTAATGGTATTGAAAGTCACCATTATCCCCATCCGGCTCCTGCCAGGGCTCAACCAAAATATGGTAGGCATCAACTTCTGATGCAATCGGTGATGGCCATGAAACTCCTGAGCTGCTTCCAAGACCAGTCCCAGGCAGTGGTGGGATTCAGCCGGTTCGCACCAGTTCGGGCGAACTGGTTGTTAAATTACTCCCTCCCCTCGCAATCAAAGTGGATCCTGGGTGCTGCGCTGCACTGCAATGAAGAAATGGGCAATGGGGCGGATGGCACGAGGGAAGGAGAAGGCCGCTTTCCCTCTTTCTTCTCCCTGTTCCTCCTCCTTCCCTCATGCCGGCCACTCGGTTTCCCATTTCTCCATTGCAGCACAGCACCCAGGATCCACTTTGATAGTGGGGAGGGGGAGTAATTTAACAACCAGTTTGCCCAGGGTCAGGTTGGCCATCACGGGAGGTTTATCCCGTATGTGCAGCAGAGCTGGAGGATAGGGATGGGCCACGTCTCCCACACGGCCAACTTGACCCTGGGTGAATCGGTTGTTAAATTATTTGAATCCCACTACTGATCCCAGGGCAGCAAATTGAAGCCTTCATATACCATAAGCCTGGTGAACACCATAGCCAACTCGTAACCTGGAGGTTGCGATGCAGCAGGGAGACTCATACAGTAGCAACAATCCCAACTGATCCCACAAACCGATATCATGTGAAACAGGATCTCACAACTGGCAACTTGTGGAGCAGCACCTCTGAAGGCCAACAGATAGTCCCGGATGACAACTGTTTGTCTCCCCTCCCATGACCTGCAGATCTGAGAGGTGCCATACCCCCAAATCCTACCAGGTACAGTTCAGAACCCCCTGCTTTCAAGCCCAGCCATGTCTTGGTAATGCTTGCCAAGTTGGCATGGTCCTCTATAATAAGGTCACAACAGGGGTGGACTTCAAAAATTTTAGCAAGGGGTTCTCTGCCCGGTTGCTGGGTGGGCATGGCCATGGTGGGCATGGCCTAGTCAGTCTCCTGCACCATGGCAGGGGGGGTGTTTTTGCCCTCCCTGGGGTTCCGGAGGCTTTCCTCGAGCTTCCAGGAGGGTGAAAATGGCCTCCCCAGGCTCCGGAAACCATCTGGAGGCCAGAAACAGGCCTGTTTCCAGCCTTCCGGAACTTCCGGTAGGCCCATTTTTCACCCTCCTCAAGCCTCTGCACGCGGCCTGCACTTATTTGCATCCAAAACAGGCTGTGTGGGGACTCCTGGGAGGGGCAGGGCAGGGTGGGTGGGGCCAGTCAGGACTGGGATTTGGGGGTTCTCCAAACTGCACAGAATCTTAACTAGAGGTTCTCCTGAACCCCTGCGAACCCCCAGCAACCCACCCCTGGGTCACAAATGAGAGGAGGTTTCTTATTGACCAATCTAGCATTCAACAGCATCAGCAGCTGAAAACCTGATCCTCTATCAGATTTCAAGGAACACATGCAATTTTTGCCCCCAGATTCTTGTAGTACCAAAAGAAGAAGAGAAAGCATAGTCTACTTTATACATATCTAGATTTTTTTTTTTTTGCATAAAAGAAGTGTACATGTAACCATTTTGATTTTTCACTGTATTTGATGAACAATAAGGTGGGGGGGGGGAAGGGATAATCAATTTACCTGTACTACATAGCCAGAGATGCATTTAAAATTGGCAGGCTGGGGGGCACCGTTGATGAAAACATCTCCAGTTAAGCCACGGGGATCTTTCCGTGCTGCTAAAATATCCAGTAATCTAAAAGAGAAATCAGGATTGCATGGTGGTTGCCACATTTTGCTAAACCAAAAAATACACAACTGCAATTAAACATTTGTATGGTTTTAGTTATACATATATATATATATAAAATCTGCAACTATGGGGAAACCCTCAATGAAATGCAATAGAAAGGTTAGATAGAGAGATAGAGAGTTTGGCAGAGATCATCAAAACCCATCTGGCTCATCTCTCCCAGCCTAATTTTGCAGCAGTTGCTATTAAAGCATGTAAACCAGTGTTTCTCAACCTTGGCAACTTTAAGATTTCAACTCCCAGAATTCCTCAGCCAGGATTACACCATCTTCACCACGGTTATGATCTGATCTCATGTTGCAAGATTGGAGGTAATTAAGATTTCAAAGGAAGTAGGACATCATCAAACTATCAAATTATGATTCGCATCACAGTAATTTCTGTTACTTTGTTAGCAAAGGATTACAGAAAACCACGTGTAAGATGGTAGCTCTTGTGGTTAGGAGGCTGGGTTGGAGGTTAGCAAGCACGTGCTCGAGGCCCAAGTGCTGCCTTGGGTGGGGGGAAGGTGTAAGCACCCATCCTTTGCTCCAGCTCTGTGATGGCAAACCTATGGCATGTGTGCCTAAAGTGGCGGGCGAAGCCATGTCGCCCGGCACATGCAGCCTTGCCTGTTTGTCTTCCAGGTTTCTGGCGTGCATGCATGTGCGACGATCAGCTGTCATTCATGCATGCAGCAGTGCCATAAACCGATGTACACATGCTGCCAGCCAGCTGATTGTCAGGTGCGCATGCGTGCCAGAACCCGGAAATTCGGCTTTTCTGGAGAGTGATCCCTTCAGGCACGTGGCAGTGCCGAAAACTGGCCTGCGACTGAACGCCAGCCAGCTGATTGTTGGGCACGCATGCACACTAGAACCCGGAAGTTCAGCTTTTCTGGAGCGTGGCCCTGACAAGCGCACGTGTATGACATTTCCACATGACTGGTTCACCATCACTGCTCCAGCTGCTGCTGAGGACATGAAAGGAGCCTCCCAACTGGGCGTCCCCTGGGCAATGGTGTTGTCACCAGCTAATCCTTTCAATCTAGAAGCCCCACAGCTTCTGACACAAGCACACATATAAAAAAACCACATTTGTCCACGGCTGTAAAACTTACGAAGATTTGCCACTGCCTGTTGGTCCCAGAATTGCATTCAGTCCTGGTGTCATTATTCCACTGAAAAACATACCAACAAAACAGTATCACTTTCTGTAACCTATAAAGATAATATGAACAAAATGTTCTATAGGTGGCATCTTCCACCAGCAAGGCTGGCTAAAATGTCCCCCAACACCTCATCAATGTGCTGGAAATGTAAACAACATCAGGGAACGTACTACCACATGTGGTGGACGTGCCCCAAAGCAAAACAACATTGGAGTAAAATTAGAATACAATTAGAAGAGATAACCAAACAGCATATAGAGATGAAGCCAGAAATATTTTTATTAGGAATACTCCCAGGGATTTATGGAAAAAAAAATACAATATTTAATTATACATATTATAACAGCAGCAAGAACAATATATGCACAAAATTGGAAAAATAACAATATACCAACAGAAGATAATCTGATTAGAAAAGTTTTGGAGTGTGCAGAAATGGACAAACTTACAAATACACGAAATACACGAAAAAGAGGAAACAGAATATTATATAGTGAGGGAGAAATGGTATGAATGGTTAGAGAAGAGGGATAAAAGGCAAGGAAAGAGTAAATGAAGAAGATAAAGGAGCGGAAATGCAGTAACAAACAAGAGGAAACAGAACAGATGCAGATCGTAGGTACGAAATTGTGTACAATGTTATCTATCTATATATGTAAATAAATCAATATTAGAATTATATGTGTAAAGGATAAATTGAAATAAGGGAGAAAAAATGGATAGGTAAGAAATGTTTACCGATGCGATATTGTTGAAAAGAAGAAAATTGTAAAAGATTCTTTTTTGTTTTCCAAAAAAAAACCTGTTTAATAAAAATTATTTTTACAAAAAAACAGTGTCACTTTCTAAGCCAGTAGAAACAAATATCTTAGGTC
This sequence comes from Pituophis catenifer annectens, assembly GCF_029215685.1. Lineage (NCBI taxonomy): Eukaryota > Metazoa > Chordata > Lepidosauria > Squamata > Colubridae > Pituophis > Pituophis catenifer. The sequence continues at coordinate 69,901,893 of NW_027256888.1, read as the reverse complement.
AGAAATGTGTCTCTGGTGGTATGGAATACCCCAACAGCTCAGGGGTGGGTTCTACTTACCTTTACTACCGGTTCGGAATGGAATCGCGTGTGCGCCTTGCTTCTGCACATGCGCAGAAGCTCCTGCGCATGCACAGATCACCATTGACAACATGTGGGACAGTGGGCGGGGCCTCCGCCAGTTTTACTACTGGTTCTTGCGAACCGGTCTGAACCAGGGGCAACCCACCACTGCAACAGCTGCACGCTAAAGACAAACTGTAATTCAAGGAAGCTTTTCTGCCACTGCTGAACTTCTTGAAAAAGAATTTAGGGGGGAAAAACGGTCACAAGAATCCCCAGTGCAGAAGAAATACTCTGCACATTACAGGTAGTCCTTAAATTACTAACATTTGTTTAGTAACCATTCAAAAGTTACAACAGCACCCTGGAAAACTGCAACCGCCATAAATATGAATCACTTGCCAAGGGTCTGAATTGTGGTCACTGTGAACCACAGGGATGCTGCAAAGGTCATAAGTGTGAAAAGCAGTCGTAAGTCTGTCAGAATGTGTACAGTGTGACTACTATTTTGAGACAACCCAGGAGCAAAATTCAGGACACAGAGGTTTGTCTTACAAACAGTAGTTTATATACAAGACTTCTATATACAAACATACACGTGGTAGGCACATACCAGGCAAGCAATCAGTCTTCAACTCTACACGGAGAACTACAATGCAGATAGAACACAGCAAGGAGAGTGATACACAAGGAGCGAGAGAGAGAGAGAGAGACGCCCTCTAATGGCCTCCCTTATATGGACAGCTTCTTAAAGGGGCAATAACCCTGCTGACTCATCCTCAATTATCATCTCGGTTTACAGCCTTACAGCAGCTGGTCAGCTATAAAATCATCATTACCTTAACAAAGTCACTTTTTTCAGTGCTATTGCAACTTAGAACAGTCACTAAATGAACCGTTGTAAGTTGAGGACTATTGGTAGCGGAAGACTATTTTACCAAAAAAAATGTTGGTCAAAAATCCTGCATGGATTTGTCCAGATGTTGCCAGGCATAACTATGAACTTAAATACACATGAACCACCCACAAAGAAGAGCCAGTGTGGCCACTAATAGTTCTTGTGGCAAATACTTCCTGTTGTGGCCCGTATGCAGCCTGTGCAGCTAGTAGATGATTCAGACAGCGAGGAGGCTGGTGTGGTGCTGCAGCTGGCACTCGAGTCACACAATGAGGAGGCTGGAGAAGATGTGGTGCCAGAGGCAGGGATTCAGCCAGGGCCTTCAGAACCTCCAGAAGCTCCCTTAAGTGAAGAGGACGAAGAGGAGGGGCCTCTTCTTGATGCATGGGCGTGCAGAGCTGCCAAAAGGCAGGAGTGGCTCCTCAGGAGGAGATCTTCTTGAGAGTAAGGCTTGGGGCTAATTGGCCACTCCCTTAGCCTATTTAAGGAGGAACGCCGACTGAAGCAATTTGCAGGGAACAACTTAGTTCACATATCTTTGTGTCTTGTCTTGCTTATCTTATCAGCTTCCTGCAAATTGCTTCTGGGCATTCTGCCAACCATAGCAGGGGTGGGTTCTAAATTTTTTTACTACCGGTTCTGTGGGCATGGCTTATTTTGTGGGTGTGGCTTGGAGGTCATGTGACTAGGTGGGCGTGGCTAACTGGTCAGAGTCATTTCTGGAAGGTCCTCGTACTTACGACCAGTCCTCGCACTTACGACCCGACTCATTTGTTTGCTTTTAACACTGATCAGCTGTAGGACGGCCCTTTGAAGCCCCGCGGCAAGAGTTAAAACAGTTTTTTTCCCTCTAGTCATCAGCTGGGACTCAGGAGGCAGCAATAGATTGGGGGTGGGACCAAATAAAAGGTAAGAATAACATGGGGGCGTGGGGGGGTGGGGAGAACCGGTTCGGTGACATCATATCGTCACCGCTACCGGCTCGGCCGAACCGGACCGAACCCGGAGGAACCCACCACTGAACCATAGTAAGCTTTCAGTTATTATTCTTTGAATTCTTGGCGGCTGTTAATGCAATTAATTAACAGCCATTGTTGTAAAAGACTGGTTTATTCAGTAAACTAAGGTTTGAACGGACTTTGTGTGTGCTGCGTTCTTTGGGATCCGTAGCTGGGGCAGAACACTTCTTTACTGACTCACTTAATTTCAAGACTCTATATTTTGTATTATGTGAAGAGAAAATCTTGCCCACACTTTCCGTACAAACTATGTTTTTTTTTTTAATATCCAAGGTATTCTCTGCCTTAGTTGCTTTTTTTCTTGCTAACCTAAAAAAGGAAATCCAACTGCTTCTGCCTCTTCTTGTATAAATTGTCTACATCCTTCTCATTGTTGCTTTTCTGCATCTTTTCAAACACAGTTTAAAAACTGGAGGAGTAAATGAATTGAAAGTACTTCTAGATACTGAAGAACTGAAGAAGCTTCTTGGATGGGAAGCACAACGCCTTCAAGGAAAAACAAAGAAAATCCAATTCCCTTTTGAAAAAGCACCTCTGGGACAACCATGACCTGCATGACTGAGAATCTCCATGAACATCTAGCTAAAGATAGTCCTTAACTTACAACAGTTCATTTAGTGACCGTTTAAAGTTACAAGGGCACTGAAATAAGCGACTTATGATCATTTTTCATACTTACGACCATTGCCGCATCTCCATGGTCATGTGACTTATATTCTGGACAACTGGTTCATACTTATGACGGTTGCAGTGTCCCAGGGTCATGTGATCCCTTTTTGTGACCTTCTGGCAAGCAAAGTCAATGGGGAAGCCCAATTTACTTAACAACCGGGTTACTGACTTAACAACCATGATGATTCCCTTAACAAGTGGGGCAAGAAAGTTCATGGGGCGAAACTCACTTAACGAATTTCTCACTTAGCAATATAAATTTTGGGTTCCATTGTGGTCATAAGTCGAGGACTACCTGTAGTAATAAATTGAAATCTATAAATTCAAATATGCAGAGACTTGAATGCATTGTCAGGAGTTTTTGTGTGAAAAATAATAATCTTGATTTCAAAATATAACCATGACCTCAGATATACTCTGAGTTTACACTGACTTTTTATGGTGTCATTAAGTTTGATTACTTCTGCCTTCATGAACCATTGCTTCTAGCTGCCTATTTTGTTGGATATTCTGCAGGGAGTAACCTTTTACTTTTCACACAGAGAGTAATATAATTCAGTTAATTATTTATAGCATCACACATTGATCCTGTATCGTAATGAACTTCTGAGTCTACACAGGTCAAAACGATGATGGAAAGTTAACATTTAAAGGGACATCCAGTGATCCTTTCTTTCTGTATATCAATATTTACAGATATTTTAGTATTAACTTATTTAACATTCATTTTCTACTTTCTTTCATTCCCTCTATCCTATAAATTGATCGGCCACATTTTCCCCCTCTTTTCTTCATTCATTTAACTTAATTCCTTATTTTTCAACCATTCATACCATCTACTCTATATCTTATAATACTTTGATTCTTCTTTTCCCTTAATTTCTTTAGTTAGTTTATCTAATTCTGCGCATTCCAGAATTTTCTTAATTAAATCCTCTTCGGATGGTGAGCCGAAAAGAAAAGTGATATTTTCTCTTTTTTTTCTTTTTTTTCTTATTTTTTTTATTTTTCTATAAATGTTGTATGTCTATGTTTTGTTTTTAATGTGTTTAAAATAAAAAAACTTTTTAAATTAAAAAATAAAAATAAAAAAATAAAGGGAGATCCAAACAACAAAACACCCAAGGACAGCAGACAATGGAGCCTGGTGTTTGAACCTGGGTTACTATACTTCGTGTTTACTTAATACTTTCCAAGCTGTTGGAAAGTCACCCAACTGTTAGATCAGGGATCTGCAACCTTAAGCACTCAAAGAGCCATTTGGACCCGTTTCTCACAGAAAACAAAACACCAGGAGCCACAAAACTTGGGTGGGCGTGACCAACTCGATGTCACTCACTTCCACCAGTCACATGACTCTCTAGCCACGCCTACCCAGCCGGTCATTAGGACAGAGAACCAGTTGTTAAAAAACACCAGGAACCACAAAACCCTTTTGACATATCTCTCTCTCCCCTCCCTCCCTCCCTCCCCCCCCCTCCCTCTCTCTGTATCTCTCTGTCTCTGCCCTGGCCGCTTCTCCATCCCCTGCCGTCACCCTTATCTTCTCAGGCCAGACAAGGAGTGACTGGGAGGGGAGGGCGAGGGGTGGGGCCAGCCAGTGGTGGGATCACCCGACAGGGAGCCACAGCAGAGGGCCCAAAGAGTCGCATGTGGCTCCAGAACTGCAGGTTGCTGACCCCTGTGTTAGATTTAGACAACGCCTTATTTCTCATGTCTTTTCCTGTGTTATCTGGTGGTTATACTTCATGCCCACAGGATTTTGTAGATTCATCTCACATTCTGTTTTCTTCTAGCTGATTCTGAGGATAAGATTGTTTTAGGATCCAATCTGAGTCGGTAAGCGGGACTAGAGGTTTAGTCTTCTGAGCTTTCGGACCAGTGCTGGAGCCCATTCTCTCTACTGGACATTCTGGTGAGAAAGAATTTCCCTGAAGATGAGCTCCAGCATGAAAGTTCAAAAAATTAAACTTCTGGTCCCAGTGACCGACCCACATTGGATCAATCCAGGGGTAGTATTCACTTACCTTCATTACTGGTTCGCAAATGTGAACGCACGTGTGCATACGCAGGGCCTTCTGCGCATGCACAGAGCATCAAAAATGTGGATAAGTGGGACGTGATTACGTCCGGCCGGGTAGGCGGAGCCTCCCACAGCCGCCGCTACCGGTTCTCCCGAACCGGATAGAACTGGATGAATACCACCACTGGATCAATCCTACAACATTATCTTGGGACACATCTATTTCTTTTCATTCGTAATTTTTAAAAAAAACAATAAGTATGGGATGCAGCCTAAAAGATTATAGTACACCTTGAAAAAGATAGCACTTTTTTCACTGCTGCACAGCTTCCACTAGACTCAATCCACTGAAATTTACCAATGGCCATCATATTAATTATCTTTAATAGAATGATTAGTCAATAAACATTTGATTAGATATATCCTAGAACTGGGGTGTCAAACTTGATTTCATCGAGGGGCGCATCAGGGTTGTATTTGACCTCAGGTGGGCCAAGTGCGCATGGCCAGGATGGGCGTGGCCAGGGTGGGCGTGGTCAGCTCAATGTCCTGCACCCATGTGTGGTCCTCCCAGGCTCTGTTTTCGCTGGCAGAGGCACCGCGGGCTGGTCCTTTGCTGTTTCCAGGGCAGCCCCGTGGGCTAGATCTAAACCCCCAAAGGCTGGATCTAGCCCACAGGCCTTGAGTTTGACACTCCTGTCCTAGAACATCAGATGAGCTTGTCACAGTCATACTGAGGGAAAAAAGACATACTGTATTCTTTCTCATGAGTGTGAACCCTTCTTGACTGGAACTTTCTGATGATGTAAAAATATATATATATCACAGATAAGAGTTCAAATATTGACTGTCCAGGAATAGACTCAACTAGTAGATCAGCTGAAGCTGAAAAAAGCACTCCTTACTATGGAAGCCACTGGGGCCTATCAATGCAAGCCCAATAATGTAGTGGTTAAGAATGAAATTAGACATCATGAGACCATGAGTTCTAGTCCCACGTTGGGCGTGATCTTAGGCCGGTCATTCTTTCTCAGCCCAAGGAGGGAGACAATGGCAAACTACTTCTGAAATCTTTCCAAGAAAACTAATTTAGGCCAGGCCAGGAGTCTTAAAGGCGCGCGCACACACACACACACACACACACACACACACACACACCAAAAAAAGAGAGTTCAAATTATACACCTGATGCTTCAGTGGAGCACAACCTCAACAAATAGACAAACTCCAAATCCCAGGGATATTATCCAAGTGCCACCATCTGGTCCTAAAAATTTCCAAAATATTGCAGCTGAGCCATGTTAAAAATCCTATGCAAATGCTAAGGATAACTACAAAGGAAACAAGCTGAGCACACAAGCAGATTTACTAAAATGTACGTACTTGATATCTCTCAAAATTTCTTTTTCAACTATTTTTCGACAGCCTATAAATCCACTTTTCGTCTTCACTCTGTAGCAGATGTTACGAAAGGTGACGGTACTGGATTTTGTTGAGCTCCAAGACTGATTCTGGATACCATTTGTATTGCAATCTGCCATCGGGACAACGACTTCTGGGCTCTGAGACATCTTTCTGGATTATATTTACTCCTAGGAAACACAGACATGTGTTATTTTTCAGACACACACTGTCTTTCATTTAATGTTTTCTTTTATCGTTCAAATAAAAAAAATGTATAAATGAATAAATGGTATTAAGCAATCAACACACCAGGTGAAAATTAATATGCCCTGAAAAATTATGTTATAAACTGAACCATTTTTAAAATATTGGCCATATTACTTAAAAAATTTTACTCCTTTTTTTAAAATAAAGACTAGTTCAAATGTTAACAACATGCAATTAAGAACAATCCAATGCTACAAATCCATTGTAGATTTCTGCTTTCTATGATGTAAAAATTATTTCAGGCAATGCTCCGTAGGATATCAGGAGCCTGAATCCTAATATCTCCCACATACTAAGAATATACCCATATGCATTCTTCACATTCATTGATTGACCCAGAGCAGGATAAATAGAATATAAAAATAATAATGAATCAAAACTTTATGAAAAAAAATTAACATTATATACTAAAACTTTGCTTTTTAAACATATCTCCAAAGACTCCCGGACTTAGTTATTGATTTTTGAAAAGTTTTTAGATTCTAAAAATGAGAAAATGAAGCAATCCATTTCCAAAGGTCTAGGTTTAACAAGCTTAAGGATTTAATTAATCCCATATCAACTCTAAATGGATTTTATATGGATTGTAATAATTTTTTTCCTTCTGTAATGTTCAGTTTCTTTTAAGCCCATATCAATACTAAATGGGTTCATATGGGTTTTAATTATTTTTTCTTTCTATTATGTTTATTTTAATCACCACATAATATATGTCATTTTTTTAAAAAAAAATTAAATACATGCTATCTGGGTGCATGTATAGATAGAGAGTTAGAAATATAGTGGGAAGGAAAGAAGGAAGGAAGGAAGGAAGGAAGGAAGGAAGGAAGGAAGGAAGGAAGGAAGGAAGGTGTCAACTTGCAAAGCTTTCATAGTTTTTGGAAACTTCACAGAAGGAAGGAAGGAAGGAAGGAAGGAAGGAAGGAAGGAAGGAAGGAAGGAAGGAAGGGGGGAAACTATTTTTTACATTGTGGCTTTAAATTTTTTGTCCTTTTTCACTGCCAGAGACAATGCCACTACAATTCAGCAAGAGTTAATGTTTCTTGGCACTAAGCAACAACATAGAGCACAGTCCAACAGATGTTACCTATGTGAATCTGATTGTGACCGCAGCATCTGAAAAACACCTTTTGCCATACATTTCTACTTATGGCTTGACATACTGCAATCAACAGAGACTCTGCTCTGGGTGTCTCAGCACATGGCAGATGGCTGGTCAAGAAAAGGAGACTTGTGATTGAGACTTTCGACTTCCTGGCTGACATACCAATGGCTTAAAGTCCTCTTGATATTTACTCTTCTCCCGTTGCCAGCAAAAACAAAAACGGAAGTCCTAACTTGCTGAATAAATTTAGAAGCAGGCAGAGATGGGGGTCTTTGGAACCTAGGATGTCCTGCAGGCATTAAATAACATAGGAAGATAGGAAAAGGCAAGTGAAAGATAAAAAAAAAAGATACGTCTTAGGCTAAGTGAACAGAAGACAGGAAGCAAAATAAAGAGAGATGCAAAAGAGTAAAGAATGACATTGATCTGAAAGCTTGGGATGAAAATTTTGAGATATTCAGGGAAGTCTCTTTCTCTGCCTCTTTCTTGTATTGGCAAGAAAGTGGGGATATTGAGAAGAAAGCATTTAATAAATGATTCACTAACATTACACTGAATGTCTATGGAGATTATCAGTCATCCAGGTCATGGTTGTCCCAAAGGTGCTTTTTCAAGAGGCAACTTGGACTTTGTTTTGCCTTGAAGATACTTTGCTACTCATCCCAGAAGCTTCTTCAGTCAGAACTTGAAGAAGCTTCTTGGATGAGAAGCGAAACCTCTTCAAGGAAAAACAAAGGAAGTCTAAAAACATGGTTCTTTCAAGTACTAGTAGCAGAATCGTAAGGAAAGTCATCTATACTTATTTCTGAGCTGATATGATGTAGAGAACAATACTTTACGGAGCGAAGATCATTCCATTTTCCCCAGAATTTTCATTTCTAAAGTCCCTCATTGTTTTATTTATTTATTTAAAACGTTCCTATGGCTGCCTATTTTATAACCAACTCTGGGTGGCTCTTTAACTTTTACTTATTTAACAACACAAAACTAATAAGGGTGGGGGTGAACAATCACGAAAAAGAAAAGAAAAGGGAAGATAAAGAATTTTTGTTTTTAAAAAATTGACATGTACGTGTGTAGAAGGAATACAGAGAGAGAGAGAGAGAGAGTCTTTGTATTGATTTCTAAAGTTTCTTATTGCAAAGTAGAGTTTTCCCTGGCTTGGTTCCTTCAAGGTATGCTGAGAACATCCAGAACTCCTAGGACAAAAGATTCATCTGAAAAACACCTTGTTGGAAAACTTAAATTATTAAATTAACGCATGACAATCATGCCATGTACCAAAAGGAAATATTGGACGATTAGGAAGAGGTAGAATAAAAATAGCAAAGAAAAGAGAAGTGACAAAATCAAAAGGCAAAGAAATATAAGAATTGTGCATGGATAAACATGCTCAGGTTTCCTTTTTGGCTCTAAAAACTGAATGATCCTTTATTCTCAAAATGTAGACAGCGAAGTAAAACAGAACGAATGAAACATTAATACCAAGATGAGAAATTAAAGCAAAAGCAAATTATGAGAACGCTCCCAGCAACCGGTACAGATCCGTTGTGCATCAAACGATACTTATTTCCAAATTGATTCATAAAACTGTTTTCTAAAACAGCTGTTTTTCTGTATGGAAAGGTTTCGCCTTTGTACTTAAGCCCCCATTAGCCCTTCCGAGCATAGAATTGTACAGACAGGATGCCGCCAACAAAAGGCTTTGATTTCTTAACATAAGGAGTCAATCTCGGAGCCCCAGATGCACACATGGGAAAAGCCAAAAACACACAACACACACACACAAAGAGCTGCACTGCACATTAGAGAGAATCATATACTTACTTTTTGGAATTCATCTAGGTAGCTTGCGTGGATGGTGTTACCTGCTCTGTAATGACCTTTGGTTTTAAGCAAATAAATGATTTCTGCTTGGCATAACCTACACCGAGGACAATCCCTTGAATCAGACGTAGCTCCCTGAAAGCTTCTGCTGCAAAGCCTGCCTGAGTCTTTAAAGTGCTATTAAGACTTCTTTTGTGTCTCTTCGATGCCAGGGATGGATAAAAACTGTCTTCCTGGAAATGGCTGATGCTATTATAGGAGCCTAAATTGTAAGTCTGAACAGCTCAGGGTATGTCTAAAATTTTAAAGGCGCTGTGAGATTTTGGAGACATTTCATGTCTCCCTTAAAAATAAGATGGGCGAGGGCAGATTTTTAAAAAATGCCCTGAATTTATTTTAAATGGATTGATTAAAAGTGATTTCTATACCTTTCCAGATGGGGAGAGCTATGAGTCTGATGTTCTTTAATACTCAGTATAAAGCTAATGCAGGTGATGTTAGGTATAGTTTTTACGCTATACGTCTATAAAAATCTTCTCGCAAGGACAGTGAACATAGATGATCTTGTTAATAAATCAGCCTAAATAGATCCGAATTATTGACACAGGGAAGGAAAGGGAGGTGGGGGAAGCACTGTTAAACTGACCCTTGTGATAACTAGTTAAAATGTTACACTTTAATATTGGATTCACATTCCATAATATGCCTAGCTTACTACAGTGGCAGAAGTAACAGTGGGAGGCTTTTCAAAATAATGTGGGAAGATAGTCCCATGTTTTTACCCTACTTAGTTTTAAAAAAAAATATAAATGGGAAGACCGTTAGGCTTTTTAAAATATTGTGGGAAGATAGTCCCATGTCTTTTTTATTATTATTCTAGTTAGTTTTAAAAATAGTAATAAATGGGAGGACAGATTAAGTTTTAATCAGGTCCTGAAGAAGTTGTTGCATTTCTTCCAGATTTTAAAGGCATCAGAATTAGTCCTTTAAAAAGAAAAACTCAGCTTGGCTTTTTAATATTTAGTGCATTTTTTTAAGAATCAATCATGGTTACTATTCAGTAAGATCAGCTAGGGTTACTGTTCAGTAAGATTAAGTGTTGGTTAGATTCATCATCATTTATTAAATTTATTGGCTGCCTGACTTCCGGTGACTCCTAGTTCTAGCTCTTGCTCCGTTTTATTCCAATCTCTCTGTTTTATACATTACTGTAATTTTCAGTTATATGACAGGTTCTTCCTTTTACAGTTATGTCTTTCTGAGTCTGGCCATTGCAAAACCTGAGTACATTTGGGTACTTTGCTGTGTGAATCTATTAGGAACATTCCTATCCTACTTAGAATAGTTGGTATTTGGGAAAAAAAAAAAGCATTGAGTTTCAATCACACGAGATAGGAACTGACTTATTATCAGCTAAGAACAACTGTAAGGAAACCCACAAATGTTGCTGCTAACAAGGACCATTTCATTCTGTTCTTTCATTTCTTTCTTTACTCATGCAAATGACTGAGAAGTTAGAACCCAGACAAGTAAACAAACAAAACAAAACTCATTTATCACAAAGGAAAGGAAGGGGTGGCAGAAAACCCTAGATGCCCATTTTGGACTTACCTTCAATGAATGTAAGAGGCAACGGAAGCAGCAGGAAAATAAAATGTGTTCACAGCACATCTGGAGCTAAAGTATGGAATGCGACTTGCAGACCTTTGTACAGCTTTCTGGGGCCTGAACTGAGGCATCCAAGAGACCCGCTTTGTACAACAAAGAGAAAGCAGTGAGCTCCTCCTCTCTTTCAATTCAAGCAATTCCTTTTGCACCGCTTCGTAAAAGAGATCACGGTTCATCCCTCCTCCCACTTCCAGCTGCAATTAAGGGAGGGGTGAAAGGTCCGCGTTAGCTAGCACCAAAGAACACTTTCGCCTGACTCTATTTTCAGTGGCTGATAATGCTCCAAGCAGAATGCAGAAGGCACACAGGAACTCCTCATGGACATTTCACCATGCACCCAGATTCCACCACTCTAAATACGTTCAGAGGAAAAGCTCCAGAGTCATCCGGGCTGCCCACAAGTTCATGCCCATGTGAGATAAATTAAGGAGAATGCTTAGGCAAATGTATTTTCCCACTGCCTCCAGCTCTGTTCAAACAGCTGAAATTCTAAAGGGAGTAAACATGCAATAGATCCAGACCTCACCCATATGCCTATGCTGTAAGCACAGAAGAAGCAAAGAACAAAGAATACAATCCTGGGCTGCCAATCCAGGCTTAAAAAGAATGTGGATCCATTTCTGGAAAGCCAACCAACCAACCAACCAACCAACCAGCCAGCCAACCAGCCAACCAGCCAACTAGCCAATCAACATAAAAAGTTTGTTTGGAAAACAGAAGAACATCTCCATTTACTGTATAACCTGCTGTTTCAAGAATGGCACAGGTTCCTATTGCACAGGTAGGAATCCCTACGCAATAAATTATAGAAAAGAGACAAATACAGAATAACCAGGGACCTTGTGATCCAATGCCAATAGGGTACGTTGAGGAACCTCTACTGCCAATAGGGTACATTGAGCTAAGAACATAGGGAAGTACACGAGACAGGTTTCTAGTAGTTCAGGCACCAGGCTAGAAACCAGGAGAATGTGAGTTCTAGTCCCTCCTTAGCTAGGTGACCTTAGGCCAATCCAGTGATAGGTTGCCCCCGGTTTGGACCGGTTCACAAGAACCAATAGTAAAACTGGTGGGAGGCTCCGCCCACCGACATGGACATCATCAAGAAGTTTCTGCGCATGCGCGGTCCTGTTGTGAACCGGTAGTAAAGGTAAGTAGAACTCACCCCTGGGCCAGTCCCTCTCTCTCAGCCCCACTCACCTCACATAGTAGGAAAAATAGGGGGAGGAAGGTGTATTGGAGTTGTTTGCCGCCTTGAGTTATTTGTAAAATTTATTATTATTATTATTATTATTATTATTATTATTATTATTATTATTATTATTATTATTATTTTATTTCTATACCGCCCTTCTCCCGAAGGACTCAGGGCGGTGTACAGCCTATTTAAAAACACAAGACAAAACATCGATTAAAAATTTAAAATAATTAAATAAATTTGGCTCAATTTAAAACCCCACAAATTTAAAATACCCCAATTTAAAATTATTATGTTGATAGCCCAGCCTGGCGGAACAACAAAAGGTAGGATATAAATTAAATAGATAAATTCTGTAGGATGTTGAAGAGCAGTACTAGGGCAGTTTTCCCAACATGTTCCCCTCCCAATGTATGGGCTTCCAACTCTTAACTGCCACAGCTAGATTACAAAAAGCTACAAAAGAAATAAAGCTGGATCAAAGGTGCATTTTGACCCTCAGGTATAATTGGTATAATTCAGGGGTGAAATGCTCCAGGTTCGGATCGGATTGCTCGATCCGGTAGCAATGGCGGCAGGTGGTTCGGAGAACCGGTAGCAAAAAACCCTGCGCCCCCACCCATGCCCAGCTGAGTCGCGCGATCATCAGAGGCTTTTTTTTTTTTACTTTTAAAAGCATTTTTTAATGCTATAAAAGCCTCTGGCGATCCCAGATGACTTGCCTGATCGTCAGAAGCTTTTAAAAACATTTTTTCTACAACCTCTTCAGCCGAAGAGGTTATAAGAAAAAAAATGCCTTTAAAAGCCTCTGGCGATCCCAGCCTGATCGTCAGAGGCTTCTAAAAGCATTTTTTTCTGCAACCTCTTAAGGTTGTAGAAAAAATGCTTTTAAAAGTTTTTTTTAAAAAAGTTGGCCATGCCCACCCAGTCACATTACCCCACCACCACCACCAAGCCATGCCCACAGAACCGATAGTAACAAATTTTAGATTTCACCCCTGGTATAATTACATATATACTTGCATGTACAGTTACAATCAAGCTGTTAGAAACTAACCAGCTGAAATAGAAGGAATTAAATTAGCTAAAGAAGACAAGTCCTCCTTTTTTTTCTAAACACATGGGATCTTTCTTATCAATTTTCCAAAGGAGACAAAGGATTATTCAGGAATGTCTGCACGTGGGGTCTCTGTTGCATATTTGTATTCATCCCTGAGAAGCAATGCTTAGTATGGACCAAGCCATATTCTAAATTTCTGGGAGGGCTATAACTCAGCATTAGGGCAACATTTGGCATTCATAAGACCCCAGTTTTAATACCCAGTATTTCCACTTAAAGGTTCTTGAGTAGGAAGCACATGCTAAAGAACCAGCTGCATTCAGAATGCACCAAATTTTGATAAACCAACTCATTGCTTGATGCAATATAAGGCAACTGTGTAGATCAAGTATAGATAAGCAATTATGCTTCTCCTTGGGTTTCTCCTGTTGTAATCATTCAATTGGGTTAGAATCTGTAACTTTCTATTGAAGAAGAAAAGAAAGCCAAGCAATTAATTATCTGCATTTCCCTATCTAAACTGTGAGAAGTGGTGACATTGAAGAAGGACATGTCATGTAACTTAGACCAGTGATGGTGAACGTTTTTGGCACCGAGTGCCCAAACTGGAACGCAAGTGCATGTACACACACCGGAATGCCGGAAACCCGAAGACCGCACATGCCTGTTTTCAGGCCATTTTTCCAGGCCATTTTCAGGCTGTTTTCTGACACTCTGGCACCCACAAAGACCAGCTGGTGATGGTGTGCGTGCCCACAGAGAGGGCTCTGTGTGTCACCTCTGGCACGTATGCCATAGGTTCGCCATCATGGGCCTAGACCAGTGATGGCTAATCTTTTTGCTGTCGCATGCCAAAAGCGGGATTGCGCGGGGGGGGGTGTCACACATGTATGTGCCCACACCCATAATTCAATGCGCCCCGCCCCACGCATTCATGAGCGACCCTTTGCGCTCCCCCCGCTTTTGGCATGCGATGGCACGGTGGGCCCAGTAGGCCCATTTTTCACCCTCCCCAGGCTCCAGAGGCTTTCTTGGAACCTGGGGAGGGTTAAAATGGCCTTCCCCACCCACTCTGGAGGCCCTCCAGAGACCGGAAACAGCCCGTTTCCTGTTTTCCAGTGGGCACGGAAGGCCCGAAAATCAGCTGGCCAGCACACGCATGCGCACCAGAGCTGAGCTAGCACAATGCTCATATGCCCACAGATATGGCTCCGGGTGCCACTTGTGGCACACATGCCATAAGTTCGCGATCATGGGCCTAGACCATTAAATGGGAAGAGGAAACTATAATAATCTTACTCAATTCATGTTTAATAACTTTGGGATCTCTCTTGTTCTGTGGTTAGGGCAAGCAGGGCCTGGAAAAGAGACATGGAGACCATCAGCTGTGTGGAACAAACAGTGATCTTACCACTATCACCAATTATTCAATCGTTTTTGAGCCTTGAGATACATAGTAGTAAATTCAATAATTTACTTGGCTCAATATAGCCATCCAGCATTATCTCAAATCCAGTCATTTCTGCAATTAGGAGGGAGGCCAAATTCTGCACATGTGCACGCACGCACGTATGTGCACGCACACACATATGAGCACACACGCACGTATGCACACAGAGGCACAGAGTCAGTATTAGGGCTTTTTGTTACTCAATGATGGCACGAAGATGTCCTAGTATCCTCTATTTTCTACCGTGAAACATGGTCTTCAAGATGTCCCCAGCCCATACCAAAGCAGCTGAAAATGGCTCTACATTGTTCCAATGCTAAAGTAGCAGTTTTTTTTTTTTTGTTTTTTTTTTTTTGTTTTTGCTTAAATTTATATGCCGCCCTTCTCCGGAGACTCAGGGCGGCTTACAATGCGTTAAGCAATAGCCTTCATACTTTTGTATATTTATACAAATATAAATTATATATTTAGTAGGGCTTTCGGCCCCCCCTAAGCAGTGTTCTTTTTTATACAAAGTCAGCTTATTGCCCCCACAATCTAGGTCCTCATTTCACCTACCTTAGAAAGGATGGAAGGCTGAGTCAACCTTGAGCCTGGTGAGATTCGAACTTGCAGTAATTGCAAGCAGCAGTTCTTAATAACAGTGCTTAGTCCACTGTACTACAGGCTCTTTAAGTTTTCCCTTAAGGAGAAAATACATTTTGCTATGGTTGGGTATTTCACCAACCTTTTTTGGTTAAGTGACCCCCCCTCTCCTCCAAAGAAGCCGGATCAACTCAATACTTCAATATTTTAGAGTAGGATTCCCCTCTTTGTACTGTGAGTAAAGACACTCATTCTCATAAATAACTATATTCCGTGACTACCGTTCATATAGTTATACTGTAATTGCTATTTGGCTCTTTTGCAACAAGTGCCAAATTGCTCTTTTGCAACAAGTGCTCTTTTGCAACAAGTGCCAAATCGAGTTCAGCTGTTTTATACCGTGAGTAAAGACACTCACTCTCATAAATAAATAATTATATTCCAGGCACTAATGCGTGACAACCGCTCAAATAGCCGTAAAAAACAGACAGGCAATAAAAACCTTGTAGAAGGTGCATGAAAGGATTGGAACTTTTTACATCAAGAACGTTTGAAGGTTTTTAGGTTGTGTTAACAGAGGTTTCCTTTCCAAGATGTGATTTAGATAAGAAAGGTTTTTGAAATTCTGCCCAATGAGCAATATGTTTGATACTTATTTGAAGCATTATTTGAGAAGGGGGGAAAAACCTAAGATATTAATGCATGGAAACAGTTGAAAGTAGTTTTGGTTTTTGGATTCACTACAGATAATTTAGCCCTTCCCTTCCTTTTCCTTCATCCATGGAACTCATCTACATATGAAATCATATATTCAGATGGGAACAAGTCTAAGACTGTAAGATTGAATTTAAATACTGTGATAGAAATTGTACAGGGGGAATTTCAATGGTAAAAGAGAGGCCTCCGCGTGGCCTGTTTTTGACTGACAGAGTGCTGCTGGAGGCCAGGGAGGCCAAACATGGGCCACAAGGGGGCCTCACAGGGCCTCCCCTCCCCGTGCCCCATTTTGGCCAGTAAAGTGATGCAGGAGGCATCCATCCCGTCTCCCCCCCTGCTCTGCCCCGCGCTGGCCCACAGAGAACTACAATTCCGTCTGGACTACTGTAACGCTGTCTACATGGAGCTTCCCTTGAGGAGAACCCAGAGGCTCCAACTGGTCCAGAACGCGGCCGCGCGAGTGGTTATGGGGGCGACCAGTCGCTCCCATGTAACACCTCTCTTGCGCGAGCTGCACTGGCTCCCAGTGGTCTTCCGAGTGCGTTTCAAGGTGCTACTCACCA
This sequence comes from Pituophis catenifer annectens, assembly GCF_029215685.1. Classification (NCBI taxonomy): domain Eukaryota; kingdom Metazoa; phylum Chordata; class Lepidosauria; order Squamata; family Colubridae; genus Pituophis; species Pituophis catenifer. Next base: position 69,885,375 of record NW_027256888.1, on the reverse strand, counting down.
TCTTCAAAGCGCTTCATGGCTTAGGACCGGGATACTTACAGGACCGCCTTCTGACACTGCATGCCTCCCACCGCCCGATACGCTCCCACAGAGAGGGCCTCCTCAGGGTGCCATCGGCCAAATAATGTCGGCTGGTGACCCCCAGGGGGAGAGCCTTCTCTGTGGGGGCTCCTGCCCTATGGAATGAGCTGCCCCCGGACATAAGGAAGATCCCTGACCTCCGCATCTTCCGTCGTGCGCTGAAGATTTTATTGTTTCAGCAAGCCGGCCTGACCGAATGAATTAATTTAAGTGGGTTTTAATGGTTTTAAAGGGGTTTTAGCTAGGGGTTTTAAATATGGCCAATGCTTTAAATTATTTTAAATTGTTTTTAATTTTTGTGTTGGTATTATTTTATCATGGCTGTACACCACTCTGAGTCCTTCAGAAGAAGGGCGGTATAGAAATGTAATAAATAATAATAATAATAATAATAATAATAATAATAATAATAATAATAATAATAATACAATATTGATCCAGCCCTCAAAGAAATCCAGTTTGACACCCCTGTTATAAAACAAATTAAAGACAAACAAAACTATTTTAACATGCTGTAGAGACATCTCCAAGCATCTTTTCCTGTGGATTGACGAACAAAAAAAAGGAATGAAATATAAGTGACTGATACATTACCTTCTTAACATTAATAATAAGGGTGTTCCATCATGGGAGTTTTTCAAGAAAAAAATTGGATAACCATTTGCCCAGAATGATGTAAGGACTCCTGGGGGCTGGACTAGAAGACCTGCAAGATCCAGGGGTGGGAATCAAAAATTTTAGCAAAGGGTTCTCTGCCTGGTTGCTGGGTGGGCATGGCCATGGTAGGCATAGCCTAGTCAGCCTCCCACACCATGGCAGGGAGGCGTTTTCACCCTCCCTGGGCTCCGGAGGCTTTCCTTGAGCTTCTGGGAGGGCGAAAACGGCCTCCCCAGGCTCCAGAGGTCCTCTGGAGGCCGGAAACGGGCCCGTTTCTGGCCTTCCCAAACTTCCAGTACGCCTGTTTTTCACCCTACCTGAGCCGCCGCGCGTGCCCTGCACTTACCTGCATCCAAAACGGGCCGTGTGGGGACTCCTGGGAGGGGAGGGGAGGGGCCAGACAGGAGTGGGATTTGGTGGTTCTCTGAACTGCACAGAATCTTAGCTGGAGGTTCTCCTGAACCCCTGCGAACCCCCAGCAGTCCACCCCTGCCAAGATCCCTTCAAGCCTTATGATTCTTTCATACAATAAGGCAACACAGAGCCTCAATTGAATTAATTCTCCCTCTCACGCCCATCATATAACGACATTGCCAAGTGCTTATCAGAGCAAATTAGTGTTAACTTCCTCCAATTCTTGCTTTATAGGAAATTCCGCTTTTAAACAGTGTTTGTCACTGCCAAAACATCAATATTTAGCCGTGCATGGAAGAGTCTGTCTCATCCTGTCTCACAGCTACTGGAACCTATCTACATGACATACCTGGGAAAGGGATCTAAATGTATGATTGCCAAAGGAGATAAGCAACCTGCCAATAAGACCATTAGAGAAACACCAGTTCTGTGACACATACACACACACACTTTTTTTCCCCCTTGCTTTTCTAAAACAGGTAGGGGATTTGTAATTCTGCACCAAAAGGAGGGGGCAGAATGAAGACTCTTTGCTGCCTGGAAACTTCTCTAAAAGGGTTAAGGGATGTTAGCTTCATATGAGCACGGTAGACCTGCAGACAACACACCAGTGGTGGGTTGCCCCTGGTTCGCATCGGTTCTATAGAACCGTTAGTAAAACCGGCGGGAGGCTCCGCCCACCAACCCTGACGTCATCTAAACGCTTCTGCGCATGCACAGAAGAGCGCATTCGTGGCCCCGCTGCAAACCAGTAGTAAAGGTAAGTAGAACCCACCCCTGCAAAACACCCATTCCTGTGTGGTGGAGAAAATAAATCGAACAAACACAATGAAGACTGCACCTTGGCTTTTGGACACGAGCAGAGTCAAAAACCCAGTTCATCTCCTTGCCTAATTCCATCAGACCAATGGTGGGATTCAAAAATTTTTAGTATACCACATGGCTTGGTGAGTGTGGCATGGCTTGGTAGGCGTGGCAGGGAAACAATACTGTAAAATCTCCATTCCCTCCCCACTCCAGGGGAAGTATACTGTAAAATCTCCTTTCCCTCCCCACTCCAGGGGAAGGTTACTGTAAAATCTCCATTCCCTCCCCACTCCAGGGGAAGGTTACTGTAAAATCTCCATTCCCTCCCCACTCCAGGGGAAGGATACTGTAAAATCTCCATTCCCTCCCCACTCCAGGGGAAGGACACTGTAAAATCTCCATTCCCTCCCCACTCCAGGGGAAGGATACTGTAAAATCTCCATTCCCTCCCCACTCCAGGGGAAGGTTACTGTAAAATCTCCATTCCCTCCCCACTCCAGGGGAAGGATATTGTAAAATCTCCATTCCCTCCCCACTCCAGGGGAAGGATACTGTAAAATCTCCATTCCCTCCCCACTCCAGGGGAAGGTTACTGTAAAATCTCCATTCCCTCCCCACTCCAGGGGAAGGATACTGTAAAATCTCCATTCCCTCCCCACTCCAGGGGAAGGACACTGTAAAATCTCCATTCCCTCCCCACTCCAGGGGAAGGATACTGTAAAATCTCCATTTCCTCCCGATCAGCTGGGACTCGGAAGGCAGAGAATAGATGGGGGCGGGGCCAGTCAGAGGTGGTATTTAACCGGTTCTCCAAACTACTCAAAATTTCCGCTACCGGTTCTCCAGAACTGGTCAGAACCTGCTGAAACCCACCTCTGCATCAGACCCAAAATGACTCTGGCTGCCCTAGACATAGTCCCCCCTGTAATCCCATCTAAACCAAAGAATAGAAGCCTTCCCACCACTCCCAATACAGCACAAGGACACTGCAAGCATCTACTAAGTGTCCAAAGCGCAGTCACGTGACTGTGGGGATGGGAGAAACATCGGAACTTCAGTTCCAGATTGTAACTCCTCTTTTTTTGGGTTGGCTGTAACTTCAAACAGTCACTAAGTGTAAGCATCGTTTTTAAAAGCCATGATATTGCCTTAATCTCATCTCTAGTCCATAGGGAAGATGGACTTAGACTTTCTTTAACTATATCACTGTTAAGTAATATTTTCTCCCTTCTTCTGACACCCTCCAAGGGCAGCCTCTAAGCATATAAAATCTGTTGGACTTTGTCATCATTAACCTGGAAGGACCTGGAAGGATTGCAGTGTTGAAAAACATGAGTAATAAAGGAAGGATGGGATATCATGGGTCACGCCAGGGTAGTTTTCTGCCAACTCAGGCATAAGTGAATAGTACTTTAACCCAGTAATAAGTAAAGGCTGTAAGATTATTGACTTGACTTTCTTCATTTCCCCATTTTCAACTCTTTATTTTAACCATCGGTATTAGGTGGGACAAGACAAGAAGCAATGGATGGAAACTAATCAAGGAGAAAAGCAACCTAGAACTAAGGAGAAATTTCCTGACAGTTAGAACAATTAATCAATGGAACAACTTGCCTAGAGAAGTTGCGAGTGATCTAACACTGGAAGATTTTAAGAAGAGATTGGACAACCATTTGTCTGAAATGGTGTAGGGCATGATGGCTAACCTTTTTGCTGTCGCGTGCCAAAAGCAGGGGTTGCCAGGGGGGGTGTCACGCACGTATGTGCCCACACCCATAATTCAATGAGCCCCACCCCACGCATTCGTGAGCGACCCCCTGCGCTCCCCCCGCTTTTGGCATGCGATGGCACAGTGGGCCCAGTAGGCCAATTTTTCACCCTCCCCAGGATCCAGAGGCTTTCTTGGAGCCTGGGGAGGGTTAAAACGGCCTTCCCCACCCCCATCCCCCCGGAGGCCCTCCGGAGGCTGGAAACAGCCCGTTTCCCGAATTCCAGTGGGCACGGAAGGCCCGAAAATCAGCTGGCCAGCATGCGTATGTGCACTGGAGCTGAGCTAGGGCAATGCTCACCTGCCCACAGATACGGTTCCACGTGCCACCATAGGTTTGCCATCACAGGTATAGGGTTTCCTGCCTGAGCAGGGTATTGGACACAAAGACCTCCAAGATCCCTTTCAATTCTGTTATTCTAGTCTAGTCTAGTCTAGTCTAGTCTAATCTAGTCTAGTCTAGTCTAGTCTAGTCTAGTCTAGTCTAGTCTAGTCTAGTCTAGTCTAGTCTAGTCTAGTCTAGTCCAGTCTAGTCTAGTCTAATGAGGTACAAAATCAAAGACAGAATGGTTGCACGGAGGACCCATTGACTGATTATGTGCCATCAATTAGTTATCAATTTTTAGCATCACACTGAGACTTACTAATCTATTCCCAACCTAGCTCTTCAGAACTTCAGGTCTTCAACAGCGCACCCATCACTGCTGTAATCCTGTCCGTCCAGTGGTGGGTTGCCCCCAGTTCGGACCAGTAGTAAAACCGGCGGGAGGCCCCGCCCACCACCCCGGATGTCGTCATCGGCGATCTGCACATGCCATTGCGAACCAGTAGTAAAAGTAAGTAGTACCCACCCCTGTGTCCGTCCCCATTCCTGCTAGTTAATCTTTTTCTTCTCTTTCCTTCCACTTTCCCCAGATTTTACAGTATAGTCTTCCCTAGAGAGCTGCCCCATTGTACTTTTCAGGCTACACTCACAAGAGTATTAGGAGGAAAAAATTCAAAACCAAATCTTATTTCCAGACCTGATTCCCATCATTTTTTTTTAACCATGTGCCTGATAGCCATATCTTTCTTCCCAATCACTCAAATACATTCACACATTTTCTCATGTTATGACTTCATTCTATTGCTTTCTGGCAGCACCATCTTAATTTATTTTGGCTGTTTTTGGCTGTTTTTTTCATTTATTTAGTAACTTTTATGGCCACCAATCTTAAACACAATTTAAAGTAGTTCACTGTTCCATAATTATAAAAAAAAACCCTATAAAATAACTATTAAAAGGTTCACATCTCAATAACTGCAAATTTGTAAACCATCAAATCAAAAAATAAAAACTTAGCAGCTTAGGTATTAATTAATATATCTTCCAAAAACACCATACTGCTTTATGCCAATCTGTGAAATTATGCTTATTCTTGGTTGGTTGGTTAAAATTGCATTGTCCTTCTCCACACATCTAACATATTAAATGATACCATCACATTGACCACAATTATTTTACATTGGGTATAGGCACATGTTTACATGTAAATTAATTTCTTAAATCCTACATTCTTTCCTTTTTTGTTCAATATAAACCAAATTGCCTGTTTTCTTCCTTTCTTTCGAACATCATTGCTTTTTCTCTCTGCTCAAGAATATTCATGCCACATAGAATACATCTACCTACAGTAGTGGCCACAATTGTGGAAACCTTTTGGGAAAAGTGTATTTTTGAGGTTTGATGGCTAATTACACCACTTTTTTGGGTGGGGGAGTTTTAAGATAATATTCCACTGCTGGAATGGCCTGAGAATAGGCCAGACCTTAACCCAATTGAAAATCTATGGAGCCGACTAAAGAAACTTGTTAGTCAGAAGCGACCCAGCAATAAAACCCAGTTAATAGAAGCAATCATTCAATCTTGATTTCACATTATAACAGCTGCAGAACTAAAAGACTTGGTTCACTCCATGGGAAGATGTTGTAAGGCCGTCATTCATGCTAAAGGTTACCCAGCTAAGTATTAACTGACATGGTGATAATTTTTGTAGATCTTGTTTTTTCTATGTCTTTCATTTTTCTTCTTTATACTGTAACTGCTTTTCTAATAGCAAATTCTTCATAAGTTATTGCATTATATTCTTGATTAAACTATCTTTCCATTGATATATAATTTTATGGTACTACTCAAAAAAAAAAGGAGGTGTTATTGGCTACTTTTAGAAAATATACTTTTCCCAAAAGGTTTCCACAATTTTGGCCACTACCGTAGATATAATTTCCTACTTCAAACCCTATTACTTCAGAGTCAATTTTTGGATTTCCAAAAGTCTGCAAATCTATCTTAAAATCACATGTAAAAAAAACCCCACCAAAATAATTACAGTTGTTCTTCTCTCAACAGATATAAGCTCCTGCTTTTAGTATTCCTCAAGAACATTTATGACTTTTCTTTCATAAAATACTTTCTGGAAAAAAAACTTATCCAATGAAAGACACCAAATCCACATATCATACATAGTAATCAAATCTCAGGTTATATTACTTAGTTGAATTTAAAAAAAAAATCTATTACCTTCACAAGGGGGAACCAGACAATGTTACCATTTGTCTCCTATGCTCTCTCTACTATTTTCAAAGTGTGGATGTCCATCTCTCAGCACTTCTGAGAGAGAATCAAAAAGTTCACATTCCCAAACATGCTTCAATATTAAATTATCCTGCAAGTTTCTTTTTTTAGAGAACTTCTGTGCATGACTAAGAAGAATGACAAAAGCATGAGCAAGCACAATGGAAATGAATCAGCTATTTTCAGTTGTGTTTACATGCTTTGAATTACTATTACATCAGTAACAGGGACAAAGTTCCTTTTCCTCAGAGACATGTTTCTGTACACCCACAACTATTCTGAAAAGATTTTCAATCCCATCAGAGTTCATTCAGAATGTCTTTAGTTTTTTTTGTTTTGTTATGCTTTTTTACATCTCGTGATGCTTCTGGTCTTCCCTTCGTACTTGATACCAGGAGAAATTCTGCTTTATTTAATCTTCAATCAACTCCATTCAGAAGTTTGTTGTGAACACTGATTAAGTTGAATTTAACAAACCTGAAGCTCTTTTAAGTTTCCTTGTATGACTGTTAAACTGATCCATGGGATACTTACCATATCTGTCTCAGTTTTAACTGAACCAAATAGAGTAATATAGACAGTCCCCAGATTAAGAACAAGTTCCATTCCTAAATGGAATGGGTCCTTCGGGAGTAGGGCGGTATATAAATCAAATAAAAGTAAAGTAAAAGTAAATCTGTCTTTAACTTGAATTTATATGTAAATTGGGACTTGTAGCAGTAGTGGGTTTCAAAAAATTTTACTACCGGTTCTGTGGGTGTGACTTGGTGGGCGTGGCATGGCTTGGTTGGCGTGGCTTGGTGGGTGTGGCAGCGGAAGGATACTGTAAAATCTCCATTCCCACCCCACTTCAGGGGAAGGATACTGTAAAATCTCCATTCCGTCCCCAATCCAGGGGAAGGTTACTGCAAAATCCCCATTTCCTCCCGATCAACTGGGATTCGGGAGGCAGAGAATTGGAAAATAGCTTGAGTCCCTCTTCTTTGTGGCAGCCCCTGAGATATTGGAACACTGCTATCATGTCACCCCTAGTCCTTCTTTTCATTAAGCCAGACATACCCAATTCCTGCAACTATTCTTCACATGTTTTAGCCTCCAGTCCCCTAATCATCTTTGTTGCTCTTCTCTATACTCTTTCCAAAGTCTCAATGTCTTTTTTATATCATAGCGACCATAAATTCCCAAAAGCATTGCATGGCTTCAGTGATTCATGGGCTTGAGTGAAAGAGAACGCTATCTGCCATTTTTAGTAATGCAGCCTATTCATTCCTGAGCATTTTCCTTCTTAACATTCTTAATCCTGGATGTATTCACTTGTTTTTTTTCAGGGCTTCCATTTGTATAACTCAATCTGAGTTTGTACTCAATCTGCTCAACTCAATCTGATTTTTCCATGCTAATTGTTTTACAAGAGCTCAAAAATTCTTGGTGGCCTTGCTTACCTATTTGGTTGCATTCTGGTTGCCTGAAATATCCACAGGGCTTTAAAAAACAAAAGGAGGTGTCCACTATGTGACTGAAACTCCACTTTTTTTTTATTTGTGTCACAAAGTGAAGACTGTCATCTTGACTTTTTTTTTTTTTTGCAAAAAGTTTTTTTATTTTTTTCCAAACATGCAAATTACATCCTTTCGTAACAGAGCTTTGATCCAGTCATCACTTTGTTCAATTTTTAACAAAATCTTTAACAAAATTTTAACTATACTATTTTGTCATAGTACTTATTTTTTAAATCTTATATCACATATTTAACTAATACCATCTTTAAAAAATTAACACATATTTACTTAATCAAAACAATTACCCTTCTATTAACCCACCTTAATTCTTAATTCAACTAATAACTCATAATACAACAATTGTTACCCTAAATCCTCACTATTAACAATACAATTCAAACGTATTTATATATCATTATGCTCATTAAATCTTTATTCCATTATTACTTTATCAGATTTCAATCTTATCTTTTTAATTTTAGAAATATAGCAATTTAACATTTAAACATAGTTCTTAGTTCAAATAATGCTTTTAAACACAATTTCCCAATTATCCTAAATTCTATCAAACCATATCATTTATATAACACCAATTAAGTAATTTTTGTTTATAAAACATAATCATCTTGACTTTTTTGACCCCCCCTTCTGCCAACAACTTTGCTGCCTGCACTGAATATTGCAAACTAATATTGCAAACTAAAGAAGTCCTGCAACACCACTTTTAGCATTTATATTCCCTTTTCGTCTTCTCCATTCTCAATATATTTCTGAACTTTCTCCAAATGTCAGGACCACAGCTAGATGTGGGGTTCAGTTTATAGTTCTCATCAGTGGTGCTATTCAGTCGGTTCTATCCGGTTCGTGAGAACCAGTAGCGGCGGATGCGGGAGGCTCCGGCCACCCACCCAGACGTCATCATGTCCCGTTTTTGACACTCTGAGCATGCGCAGAAGGTCCTGCACATGCATGGAGGTGGCGTGTGCGAGTGAAACGAGAGAGAGCATGTGCACGCTCCCATTTGCGAACCGATAGTGAAGGTAAGTGAATACCACCCCTGGTTCTCATCCTATCTTGGTGCATCCTCCTCTGATAGTTTAGTAGCCATTTGCATTTCTTTAAAAAAATGGCTTCTTTGCTACTTGGAATTACCTGTTAATCCTGATCCCAGTTGGGACTATGCTAACAGTACTGGTATTACAACAGTTTAACAACACTGAATAGATGCCATATTTACCACTTTATAATGCCTTGGTAAGGCCACGCTTGGAATATTGCATTCAGTTTTGGTCGTCACGATGTAAAAAAGATGTTGAGACTCTAGAAAGAGTGCAAAGAAGAGCAACAATGATGATTAGGGGACTGGAGGCTAAAACATATGAAGAACGGTTGCAGGAACTGGGTATGTCTAGTCTGATGAAAAGAAGGAGTAAGGGAGACATGATAGGAGTCTTCCAATATCTCAGGGGCTGCCACAAAGACGAGGGAGTCAAGCTATTCTCCAAAGCACCTGAGGGTAGAACAAGAAGCAATGGGCGGAAACTAATCAAGGAGAGAAGCAATTTAGAACTAAGGGGAAATTTCCTGACAGTTAGAACAATTAATCAGTGGAACAACTTGCCTCCAGAAGTTGTGAATGCCCCAACACTGGAAATTTTTAGGAAGTTGTTGGATAACAATTTGTCTGAAGTGGTGTAGGGTTTCCTGCCTGGGCAGGAGGTTGGACTAGAAGACCTCCAAGGTCCCTTCCAACTATGTTATTCTATTTTTCGTAAACCTACTTAGGCAAGTAAATCCATTTTATTAATTACAGGTTTAAGATATTGATTGTTAATTACACATTTAAGATATTATTAATTACACATTTAAGATATTGATTAAGATCTTAAAATAGCTTGATGAATTTAGCATGCTTTCCCAAGGCTACCATTACACAAAAGGCCACAATCATAGCAGAAGATATAATTACCAAATAGGATGGCTCCCTCTGGTCTGAAGGCCTGTGTTGTATCTTCAGGTTGAAGAGGCGAACCTTTCTTAATTAGTCCAGGGTGGTACTCTAATTAAAGAAAAAGCAATGTATACTTGGAAGAAGACTTTTTGAGGAGTCTTCACAGTTCCAGCTTGGGCCAAATAGCTCTCATTTAACCTTTTTTTCTTGGTTCTTTCAAACCTTAGAGAAGGTCTTAGTCAGCATTTGAGCAGAAAGCAGAAGTGCTTTTATAGGGCAACATTGGATCTCCCTTCCCATGCCTTTCATTGCTTTCTTTTTCTACTTTGGTCACATGCAGTGCTTCGTCCACATTTTGTCAATTTCTGTCACTTGACACTGGATCATTTGACATTCGTTAATGCCAGATTCTCAGATCAAATGAACCCAGCTCAGAATCCAATATAACTCATCCACACTAGTGTTCCTTCTACATGCAAGGAAAAGTTTGTCTCATGGGCTTACAGTTGTGTCTCTCCCCCTAATGATCTGGGCCCCCTTGTGCAAGGGGAATGAGAAGGTGGGGAAGGGTACAGTTGACTCCCAAACATATTCACACCAGGGGTGGGATCTACTTACCTTTACTACCGGTTCGCAACGGGATCGCACCCACGCACTCACTTCACTTGCGTGGGCGCCTTGCTTCTGCACATGCGCAGAAGCTTCTGCGCATGGCAGATCGCTGATGACGACACCTGGGGAGGTGGGCAGGGCCTCCCGCCAGTTTTACTACCGGTTCTAGTGAACCGGTCCAAACCGGGCGAACCCATCACTGGTTTACATGGCTTGACTGTAAACAGTAGTATTCGCTGTGTAACTAGACACATTGCCCTGCCTAGAAAAGCTGGAGGTCTATGAATAAGAGATGTGGTGGCGCAGTGGTTTAGAATGCAGTTTTGCAGGCTGATTCTGCCTGCTGCCAGCAGTTCAATTCTGAGGGGCACATGACCTGGATTTTGTAACTTGCTAACTAACATAGTTACTCTGCATTTTCATTTGATTTATTTTCTTTCTTTTCTTTTCTTTTTTTATTTGATTTATATGCCGCCCTTCTCCGGAGACTCAGGGCGGCTTACAATGCGCTAAGCAATAGCCTTCATCCTTTTGTATCTTTACACAAAGTCAGCTTATTGTCTCCACTTTTAAAAGGATGTTCAGGTTTATTAGCTTTTAACATTCCTAAACTGATCAACAGGATGGAGACTGGCTCCAGATAAGAAAAAGTTTGTTAGTACCAATTGAGGTCTGGTCTATCTCTTTTGTGCACTCCAAACAGCCTTTTTCCTTACAATTTACACCCCTTCTGACGTCAGACCTCATTTTAACAAACGCGTGGTATTATGGGATGCAAATATGCAACATGTTTGACTACATGTAACTGATTTCCTATGCAAAGGGGAGATTACTTTACTTTTATCCTGTCCAATCAACTTTCCTCTTGCATTTTCTTTGTTGTGGTAACTATAAAAAGGAATGCAACATGGGGCTCAAGGTTCTCTCTCTCGTTTTTTATAGAGAGATCCCACTTTGTCAGGGGATAAAGTGCTAATAAACTGCTTTTGAATGATTTTCCAATTCTGTTGCTTATTGGGAAGGTAAAAACCGAGGCAGAACCTAGGGCCAGATCTGGCTATCAATTCTCACCAGGCTCAAGGTTGACTCAGCATTCCATCCTTCCGAAGTGGGTAAAATGAGGAACCAAATTGTTGGGGGCAATATGATGACTCTGTAAACCGTTTAGAGAGGGCTGTGAAGCACTGTAAAGCGGTATATAAGTCTAAGTGCTATTGCTATTGCTATTGCAGGCTATTGCTATTTCTAATTGCAAAAAACAGCAACCTTTCTTCAGTCAGAGGCCATCTTGGACACAAGTGCCACAATAGGTAGGGGAAAGATATAAAACTCCTGATTCACCTGGAGAGAAGAAGAGGGATTAATTACAATTCGTCCTGGAGCTTCTCAAAAATGATAAAACCCTAGAGTTGAAAGGGACTAGCAGCTAGCTAGTCCAATCCTCATCTCAGTGCAGCATTTTTTCTTGGGTTCCTCACTTCAAAATGGCGTGACCACTGAGAATTTTTTACTACCGGTTCTCTGAACTACTCAAAATTTCCACTACCGGTTCTCCAGAACTGGTCAGAACCTGCTGAAACCCACCTCTGCAGCAAGTATACTTAATACATAATACCCCATCCTCCTCTTATTTTCTCCACAACAACAACCCTGTGAGGTGGGTTGGGCTGAGAGCAACTGGCCCAAAGTCAGCTACTTGGTGGTTTTCATGGCTGGGATTAGAACTCACAGTATCCTGGCTGTTAGGCCAGCACCTTAACCACTACACCAAACTGGCTGATTGGTTGACTTGTTGATTATTTCTATAAACAATCAATCAATGGTGTTCTAATCTCACCTTGCCATCAAAGTGTTGTGGAATGGAAGGACCAAGCAACATTCCTGGGTTAGCCAGAGACAGTTTTATTGCGCAAGATTCAGAGCCAGTTTTGTACATGAAGCTTTGAACAAGGAGAGAACCCTGATACAACTGGTTTTATACATTTCTAAGACAAAGGATTCAGTGAGATCATACATTTTCCATATATGGTTAACATGAGATCATACATCCGATTTTCCCTATATGGTTACATACATTGGATAATGTGTTCATCTAATTACTTAAACCATTAATTTTAGTTTACAAAATTATCTTAGCCACACAACTTTTCCTTAAGTGCTCGGAGTTGCTTATGGGAGAGTTACTACTGTCCTTGGGTAAGTTTATTGGATTAAATAACTCTTTGTAACATATAGTGTCATTCATAGTGAGGTCACTCAGATGTTTTCCATATGGCAGTCCTTTCGTGACATCTAGGTCTCAGAAGATATATTACCACTTAATGGGGTTTAACTGTTTGTTAATGTAATTTCCAACAAGCACTTTCATCTCTTATAATAATGTGAATAGAGAGGCTCTCTCAGAGTTCATGTATCTAAGCACGTCTTCCCCTTATAATAATGTGAATAGAGAGGGTCCCCCACAGCCCATATATCTGACTCTGTATGATTCCTTTCTTTTATTCACATTATTTCTTTTATCTACATTAAAAGGGCTGTTGTGCTAGACAAAATAACATCTCTCATCTCCTCCATTTTGTTGGAGGAAAAAAGCAGTATTAGTGTACAGTGGCAAAGAACCAGAAGGAATACAAATAGCATGTTTTCTAACTAACAAATGTTATTAGAAGGCAAAATAGTTGTGATTTTTTGGGGGGTCACATCTCGCAAGGACACCACCATACAGCTTTCTTAACACAAAAGGACTCCAATTCTACGTTTCTTCTATTTGTAAATGTTAGAGAAGCATTTCTTTGCAAAGATCAGTGGTAGCCCCTGTTGGCCTACAGTGGTACTGCAGGTGATCCTGACCTAGCTATCAGTAGTAGCCAGTTGTGACAGATTTGGGCAGGATTCTTATAGATCCATATTTGCAAGGGAAATAGGCATCTCTGAAATCTTTTTAAATATTCATATGGTACTTGTTTTAGACCTTGTTGCTTTTAATGGATTGACATTATTTTTATTTCTCCAACTATGCTATTTTTAACATTTGTATTCTTTATATAGGTGACATAAAGGTAAAGGTAAAGGTTCCCCTCGCACATATGTGCTAGTCATTCCTGACACTAGAGGGCGGTGCTCATCTCCATTTCAAAGCCAAAGAGTCAGCGCTGTCAGAAGACCTCTCCGTGGTCATGTGGCCGGCATGACTAAACGCCAAAGGCACACAGAACGCTGTTACCTTCCCACCAAAGGTGGTCCCTATTTTTCTACTTGCATTTTTTACGTGCTTTCAAACTGGTAGGTTGGCAGAAGCTGGGACAAGTAACAGGATCTCACCCCGTTACATTATATATATTATAGCAATATATACTATACTATAATATATATATATATATATATATATATATATATACTATATATATTATAATGTTATATTTACTATAACTGGGGTGAAATCTACTTACCTTCCCAACTGGTTTGGAAGTGCATGCACCGCACGCACGCGTCACATGTGCACACAGACCCTCTGCGCATGCGCAAACCCTTCTGCACATACGCAGATGGTAAAAAACAGGTTACTTCCTGGTTAAAACCAGGAAGTAACGATGACCGGGAGGTTGGGCGGAGCCTCATGCTGCCATCACTACTGGTTCTCCGAACCACCAGGCGCCATCATTACCGGTTCTGCCAAACCACCAGGTGCCATTGCTACCGGTTCTCCGAACCACCAGCCGCCATCGCTACCAGTTCTGCCGAACCAGTCCGAACCGGGAGCATTTCCCCCCCTGACTATAATGTTACATTATTTAGGTTATATACACTATAACGTAACATACCGTTACGTTATAGATGACATACTGAGAGCTATTAGCACAGTGTTTATCAGCCTTAGCAAATTCAAAATGTGTGAACTTCAAATCCCAGAATTCTCAAAAATCAGATAACCACAACCGGAACTAATCAAATCCCCAAGGAATCTTGGCTCTAGAATCCAGACGTAATAGACAATACAATCTATCTGCAGGGAACAAAGAGTAAATATAGGAACTTTGCTCTGAATTGAAATTACTACAGGTAGCCCTCGATTTACAAGCTTTTCTTTAGTGACCATTTGAAATTACAAAGGCCCTGAAAAATGTGATTTATGATCGTTTTTCACCATTGCAGTATCCCTATGGTCATGTGATCAAAATTCAGAAATTTGGCAACTGGTTCACATTTATGACGGCTGCAGTGTCACATGATCTCCTTTTGTGACCTTCTGATAAAGAGAGTCAACAGAGAAGCCAGATTCACTTATCAACCTTGTTACTAACTTAACAACTGCAGTGGTTCACGTGACAACTGTGGCAAGAAAAGTCATACAACGGGGCAAAACTCAATTAACTGTGTTGCTTAGCAACAGAAATTTTGAGCTTCATTGTGGTCGTAAGTCGAGGACCACCTGTATGCATAGAATTGCTTTCTGTAGCTTGGGGCTTCAAATATGGTGAATGATAATTGCATAATTGGGTTAGGGATAGGGATAGGGTCATCGTCATGGTCATTGCCAGGATTAGGTTATCTTTTCTTGGCTGTATTTTCATACTTTACCCAGGGGTGAAATCCCAATTTTTTCCCTACTGGTTCTGTGGGTGTGGCTTGGTGGGCGTGGCAGGGGAAGGATATTGTCAGGTATGCTTCCTTCAAAATCCAGGAAAGAAAGACCCAAACTCCATATTTTATAGAGATTAGTACTTTTACTGAATTTGAAATGATCGCAACCCAGGTAAAGCTGGAAGTGAGCAAAACGCGCGAAATAGCATCTAGATAGCATCCCCCCCCCCCGTGTTCATCATCCATCATCCAATCCAAAGGTCTCCCAAAGGTCAGGTGGAATCACGTCTGGCAACGTCATCCATCAGGACTTTGTGACGGTTGGTCTAACGCCTCCTTTGGAGAATAGGTTTCGTTTCTTTGGAAGACACCTCCTGCGCTCTTCCCACCCCTGGCCCCCCTGACTGGTTCCCCCCCCCGTTTCTTATGGCAGCTGAAGCAGTGAAAGCGGAGGCTGACAGATATTGCAAAATCTCCATTCCCACCCCACTCCAGGGGAAGGATACTGCAAAATCTCCATTCCCTCCCCTCCTGGGGGAAGGATATTACAAAATCTCCATTCCCACCCCACTCTGGGGCCAGCCAGAGGTGGTATTTGCCAGTTCTCCGAACTACTCAAAATTTCCGCTACCGGTTCTTTAGAACTTGTTAGAACCTGCTGGATTTCACCCCTGACTTTACCTAAATAGTTGTTGTTATTCTGTCCAATGTCTAGGTCTTATATACAATGCAAGGAAAGTATATAGCATATTTAAATAACGGAGGCATTTCATGGTTTGACTAAAAAAGTCACATTCTATAGATTTCCTAGGTATTGCCTGCTTTTGACATATTGCCAGTAACATATATATTATCTGCATAGATTCTACACATCCCTTCCTGCAATTGCTGAAAGACAATTCCTGGTAGATGATTTAAACTTCATAGAATAACATTTGTCTAATTTCATCCGAACAGCCCGAGTTAGGATGAAATTTATTATAATAATGCTTGCCCCCTGGTGGTCAGCAGAAGTAAAACATCAGGAGCTCTCAAGAGACATGACTCTTCGAACAATGAACTCAGGAGAGGCAATTCAGTGATGTTTTGAAGTGCTCCTCAAAGTGTAAGTACAGTATTACCAAGAATTAATAGTCCAGATTGGTTGTTCAGGTCCAGAGCTTCCGCTAACTACAGTTGATCAGAACAGCATTAAAAAAAATCATTTCTGTTTAAAGGCTGTACATATCACTGGCTGGGGGAATTCTGGGTGTTGAAGTGCACACATGTTAAGGTGGGTGTTGTTGAGAAACACTGATCTAGAAATGACAGGTGTAAAACTGGTGGCCCGCGGGCCAGATGCGTCACATGCAGGCCACGCCCACCCTAGCTCTGTGAAGGAAAAAAACGCAGGGGTGAAATCCAGCAGGTTCTGACAGGTTCTGAAGAACCGGTAGCGGAAACTATGAGCAGTTCGGAGAACTGGTAGCGGAAATTTTGAGTAGTTCGGAGAACCAGCACCTCTGGCTGGCCCCAGTGGGGTGGGAATGGAGATTTTGCAGTATCCTTCCCCTGGAGTGGGGTGGGAATAGAGATTTTTGCAGTATCCTTCCCCTGGAGTGGGGTGGGAATGGAGATTTTGCAGTATCCTTCCCCTGGAGTGGGATGGGAATGGAAATTTTGCAGTATCCTTCCCCTGGAGTGGGGTGGGAATGGAGATTTTTGCAGTATCCTTCCTCTGGAGTGGGGTGGGAATGGAAATTTTGCAGTATCCTTCCCCTGGAGTGGGGTGGGAATGGAAATTTTGCAGTATCCTTCTCCTGGAGTGGGGTGGGAATGGAGATTTTGCAGTATCCTTCTCCTGGAGTGGGGTGAGAATGGAGATTTTGCAGTATCCTTCCCCTGGAGTGGGGTGGGAATGGAAATTTTGCAGTATCCTTCCCCTGGAGTGGGGTGAGAATGGAGATTTTGCAGTATCCTTCCCCTGGAGTGGGGGGGGAAAGGAGATTTTGCAGTATCCTTCCCCTGGAGTGGAGTGGGAATGGAAATTTTGCAGTATCCTTCCCCTGGAGTGGGGTGGGAATGGAGATTTTGCAGTATCCTTCCCCTGGCCAGAGATTTTTTTTTTTTTCTGTAACCTCAGGACATGGACATTTGACTCATCTCAGTCAGTGACCTTGGTTGTTTAGCTCTATGTGAATGTGGGTTGCTTATTTTGATTCTTAAGATGGAAACTTATCCTGCTGTTCTTGTTTTTTTAAAAAAACTTTTGCAGGGGACTTTTAACTTTTGCAGTTTGGTAATCCTATGAGCAAAGTGCCAGCTGCCTCGATGGAATATTTTGGCCCCGGGCAACACTCTGTGTTTGGCATGAAGTTTGAAGAGGGCAGGACCTGCAGGAAAAGCTCTGATTGGAAGAGAAAGACACACACCTCCTCGGGGATAACTGAATGATGTTGACAGTAAGGTAGCCTCTTCTGTTGCCGGTTTTGTGATTGGCCTGTGTGACTCTGTTCTGGCTCTTTTCCAGCTGGGCTGTTGAACGACCAACCTAGAAAGAATCTTTTGAAAAGATTGAAAAAGATTGGCCACTGCTCAGAAAGAGGGAACCATAGTATCTGTTTCAGTTTCTTGGTAAATGAAATGATTGATTGTTTTTAACCAGACTTTAATTACCAAGCCACATAACCTAAACTGAGAAAATTGGAAGAAAGCATGACAAATGTGTCCTCAAGAAGTGAATCCAGTAGCACCCAGTAATTTAAGCAGAGGGCTATTAAAAAAGTAATTTTCTATTCTTCAATCGCCCAGCTCTCTTGTTGAATTTTACAGAGAATCCAAGTAGTTGGGAATTAATCTCATCCTGCCTTTGAATTGCTGTAGCCTGCTTTTATCAGGAAGGATTGGCTGAAATTGGTGTGTGACTGTTTCTGATGCATGTTTAGAGGCCAAATCAGAAATGTTATTGTAATGAGAACATTCTGTCCAGAAGGACCTGAGATAAAAACAAACCACATTATTAAACATCTTAACTTTTTAACACTGGGAAGAATTTAATTGTTTGTTTGCTTATCAAGCTTTTAAAATGCCCATCTCCCTCATAGAGGGGCTCTGAGCAGTGTACACATTAAAACCAAATAATTTTAGAATAGAATAGAATAGAATAGAATAGAATAGAATAGAATAGAATAGAATAGAATAGAACAGAACAGAACAACAGAACAGAACAGAACAGAACAGAACAGAACAGAACAGAACAGAACAGAACAGAATAGAATAGAATAGAATAGAATAGAATAGAATTTTATTGGCCAAGTATGATTGGACACACAAGGAATTTGTCTTGGTGCATATGCTCTCAGTGTACATAAAAGACAAGATACAGTCGTCAAGAATCATAAGGTACAACACTTAATGATAGTCATAGGGTACAAATAAGCAATCAAATCATATTAGGAAACAGTCAATATAAATCATAAGGATATAAGCAACAAAATTACAGTCATACCGTCATAAGCAGAAGGAGATGGTTGGAACAATGAGAAGTTTAATAGTAGTGCAGACATAGTAAATAGTTTGACAGTGTTGAGGGAATTATTTGTTTAGCAGAGTATGGCATTCGGGAAAAAACTGTCCTTGTGTCTAGTTGTCTTGGTGTGCAGTGCTCTATAGCGTCGTTTTGAGGATAGGAGTTGAAACAATTTATGTCCAGGATGCGAGGGGTCTGTAGATACTTTCATAGCCCTCTTTTTGACTCGTGCAGTATACAGGTCCTCAATGGAAGGCAGGTTGGTAGCAATTGTTTTAATTGTCCACTGAAGTCTGTGTCTGTATTGTTGGGTTGCAGAACCAAACAATATATAAAATAATTATATATACTAGCTGGACACCCGTGCTTCATTACAAAAGTATGTGATTGGGCGTGATAAACTTGACACTTAAAGTCTGAAACTTAATGTAGAATGTGTAACTCTGTAGCATCAGTGTGTGTTAATATAAGGCAACTGGCAGTTGGAACAGAGGGGGAGGGGGAGTAGAATGTCCCAGCCCACAGGCTGGATGAGTCACACGCTGGCCACGCCCACGCCCGGTTTAGTGAAGTGGTAGCATCAGAGCGTGTTAATATAAGACAACTGGCAGCTGGAACAGAGTCCTTTTCAGGTGGGGAAGGGAGTAGAACATCTAACTCCTTAGCATCAGAGCGTCTGAATATAATACTGTATATGAAATACTGATGGTCTGATGGTCATGTCTAAAAATCCTTTCTTAGCGAGCACCTAGAAGCCGATAGGAACATATGTGCCAAATTTCAAGTTTGTAGGCTTTACCATTCTGGAGATTTTGTGATGAATGAGTGGTATTTGGCTTTTATATATATGTAGAAAATAAAAGCTTTTTTCCAGTTCCAGTCAATGGAAGAAACAATGCTTCATCTTCCCTGGCAAAGCTGAGCATTCCTTCATCATACACTATTGTGTATACATTTGTGTAACAAGATGGGCAGGTGCTTCTCCACATGTGTCAGTCAGCCTTGGCCAGCATTTCAAAAGCTATTTTGAGTTTTATATCTGGGTCAGAGCACCTGTCACTAAAAAGGGCGTATCTTGGCTATAAATCCAAGAACTTGAATTTAGCAGTTCAGTTTAGCCTGTTTAGTTTCACTCTCCAAATTTGGGTTAAAGTGGCATGCTACTTCAATTACTAATTAATTTGACAGGCCCTTCTGACTGCTCGCTAGGGAAAAACCCTGGCAAAAGTTTACAAATAAGTATCTCATCTAACATGGTTGATTTCTCTCAAAGTTTGCCATGGAGAGAATCCAATTTTGCATTGCCTGAGCTATTTGACGTAATGCGTGCCACTATCTCGTGCCAACATCTTCCACTTCATTAATTCACATGTCCGGATTTTTGTAACTACTGTTAAGCTATTTCTCCATTGTATATATTGCAAGCAAACATGTAGACAGAGCTGCCTTTGTCGTTCAACATTTTGAGGCGTACATTTTCTGCGTTAAAAATAGTGACATGAAATAGATCTGCTTGAAGAGAGGGTAATACCATGCTGTCGCTGAGCTTCCCTTTCAAGGATGTCTTCTAATACAAGGGAGATGGATGGTGTCTCATTCGTGGATGGCTTCATTTGGAGTCGTCCTTCCAATCTTTGATTTTATGAATGGAATACAAGAACCTAGTTCACAACATAATGTAATTTGTTTTGCTTGGGTTTGGTGTGTTGTGTAAACTTAACCATTGTGGTTTGTCAGTTAGGTTAATAAAGTAGCATGTGAACATTCCTAAGGCGGACCCAATATAACAAGTCATATTATTTGCCTACCAAACCCAGCACCGTCTATGCAGGCTGGGAATAACACACCATTGAGATCTTTTTAATTGGAGATCCAATTAACCTCTGTATAGAAAGCACACAGTCCGTAAAATTACATCCTTCTCCCTTGACAAAGCAAGTTGAAAATCCTGCTTTAAATTCCCACCCAGCAGGGCAATAAATCTGGCTGGGAATATCTGGGGAATGCTAGATTTGGGCAACATTGCATTGGATTAAGTTCTTGGATAGGAAGATGGACAGCGTCTACATTTGATAAATAAATATTATGAAAAACTATGCAGCTGAAGAGAAAAGAAAAAGAAGGCAGAAAGCACTAGGGAGCAGGCTCTTTTATTTCAAATGTTTTCAGTCTTCCATTTGCTCCAAGACAAATATACAGTTGTAAAATAAACCAGTGAAAATGACATAACAAGCCAGTCATCTTTACACTCGTTCAAAATATGTACATATTTTATCACAATACCCGATATTTTGGACAGTCTTGCCTTCAACCCAAACAATAAATGGTGATGAAAAGCAACCAAGAGATACGGTGCCATGCAAGAGGACATAAACAAATGCATCATTAAAACAGTCCTATCTTTTTTTTTTTTTTTTGCATAATTAAAACAGTCCTATCTTTTGCAAGGCCTGTGCAGCTCCTTTGGAAATTGCTTCCACGGGGTGACGCATACAAGAACATGCACTGCAACATTGGAAATAAAACCGAAAGGAAGCATATTGTACCAACAAAAGAATAAATAAGCCTTAAGAAATAAGTATAGTCTCATAAACATTTGTGCGACTTTCACCACAATCATTTCCCATCTTACATCCTACAGAAATACAGCAGCTAAGGCCAACACATATCTTACAACGCCTCCTCCAGGAAATCTGGATTGCTGAGGGTACATTTTTGACATGCTTTCTAAAACAGAAATGCATAGTGATTTTATAGAAGCACACTTTAGATTTTTTTTTTAAATTAATTTTGATGTGCCAGTTTGCCAAACCTTTCTAGATATTCAGGAATAGTAATCTTTTCTTAACCATTATTTGTTTCCTCCTGTGCAGGAGGCACTGCAGCTTCATAACCTTGGGAAACTTTCCCTGCAATACATTCAATGTGGTGAGAAAATTTACCTATTGTTTGGGATCAATAAACGGTGTGTCAAAACACACCTCAACTTCCTTTCCTAAATCCCAGCTGGTTTGCCTATTTCCTTTCCCAAATGTATGCTTATGCAGCTTAAATATGCTGGAATTGAAGAATATGAAAACATAGGGCAACTTTCACTCAGCCATCTGATACAAAACACACCTTGAATGAACCGGTGATAGCACACTGACTACACAGGTAAACCACAGGTAAATCTATATACCACCGTCCAGTTTCTCCTGGTTACAAAGGAAATGGCAACTGAGTTCAATTCCATGTCTACTGAACTATCACTAGATCAATAAGGGATGCAGGATAATAAATGTCTTCAACCTTGTGATATTCTAAGCTGGATGGGGGCAACTATTCCCGTAACTCAGGTGTTTGATAAACCTCTTTTGCAATCGACAACAGGAAGCAAACAATTGCATCTTCCAAACCTGGATTTCTTGTAGCTAAAAAGGGCTGCAATTAGTTTAGTGCCTTGATGCTTTCAGTCACAACCTAAAATGATTTCTTTGAAAGTTTTACAATTTTTTTTCCTAACCAGTCAATTTCAGATTTACACTATACAATACATATTGCCTTTTAATATATAGTGCCTTTAAAGATATATATTAAGATTAGATTTATGAATTTCCTGACTGAGATTCCCTTTATTTCTAGATTTATGAGTGCCAAAGGAAATAATCTGCATGTCCTTGTGTTTATTGCTGTAACTTTAAAAAAATTTGCCAGCCATGTCAGCTGAAGGAATGGGTATTTAGGATAGGATAACTAAGATTAGAGCTCTAGAGGAAAATTCCATTTTTCTGAAAATGGCATGTGCTTTGTGGGGATAGGGCCATAGTAAAGGGAAAAACATATTATCTTTCCCTGCATTCAGTAATTATTAGCTTCCTTTTCTTTTATGAGCTGCTGCTATTGAGTGTTTTTTTTCCTAAGAGAAAAAAGCTGAATCATGGCCAAAACTGCTCCTTTTCCTGGAAGTATATTTGCGTCATATATTTATATTATATAATGGTGATAATTCTGATTTAGCACACGGAAGAGATGGTGTTTTTATTATAGCGAACAAGAACAAAACAAAAGCCCTTTTTTAAAAAAAAAATAATCCCAGGAAGAACAAAATGTTTTTAACATCAATACACACCACTTTAGTGTCTTAAATGATAGCAACTGATAAAAGTAAACTTAACCGTTAAAGTCTATATAATCGTATTATAGAAACTGTGCATATAGAATACAAATAAAAATTTACAGCAGACAAAAACAGAACAACACCGGGGTGCTGCCTGCAAAGTCTTTCACAAGTTCAAAGGATCCGTTATGAACAGGCAAATGTAGAGAGGCAGCGTCGGAATGATTGACACCAAAGTGGTTTTCGGTGCTACAGGATTAGATGTGCAGTTGTGTAAAGTCCATCGTTCACATTGTGACCAGGGTTCAACTAAATGGCTCAGTGCTATTATTCCTACATGTGAAGTAACTCTATGCAGGGGAAGACGAATATTGCATTATACATTTGACATTTATTTCCCTTTTAGTCCAAGGAAATGCTCCCAATGTTTATATTGTAGCCATAGGCATCCATCAGAAGTCACAATAACATTATGAAGTGCATCATCATGACACCATCCTACAACGTTATGTAATTTGTATCTGTCCCCGGATTGATGCCAATCACATTCGTCCGATGAGGTCATGACAAAGGTTTCCTCATTTGCTCTCTCAAGGATATCTATGACTCAGGAGGCCTCCAGCTTTCTCACACCTTGTGCGTACAAATATATTAATAGGGACTGGAAATTCAATATCCACCAGTAACATTACACTCACAACGTATGTAGGTGGCACTGGACTAAATGAGGGGTGTTTTGAAGAGTCATTGGGTTTTTTCATCCCAAAGGCTGGAAGCTTCTAAGATCATCAAATCTCACGAGGCTGCAGTTCTCTTACTCGGCAAAAAATGTGTGATATTTCGGCACTGTCATGAGATCTCACCGTTGAGACAAACAACTTCAGATTTAGAAATATAGATGTTAGCACCAGTACTTCTGCTCTCTTTTCCACCTGATATTCTCAGGTGGATAATAAAACACTTGAAATTCCCAATCAGATGGGTGTAATCAGCGGCCAGCATCAAAAGGGCAGAAAGTTGGAGAAGGCTGCCCAGGGGAATTGACAGATGTCTGGGCCATGAAATTAACCTTGCTTTTACTTCAATTTCTGTAGCCTTGCTGAGGAACACACAGATTTGTTCTCTTTCACAGCTGGAATTTAAAATGTGAAAGGATAGAATCTTTTGAAAATATATTATTTAGCCTCTCTGAAACTTTCAGTTCCCTCCAATGTTTACTTTAGATAAAAGTTGGGGATGATTCTAAGCAGACTTTTTTAGACGATGTTCTTTCAAATAGCCAGAAGCTAGAAAACCGAGTGGGTTTACCTCATCTTTTTTCTCAACTGTGAAACAAACCAAAATAATCTCATCACCAAAATTCATTGCATTAAAAGCTGTGCATGAATACTTAGAAAAGGAATTTAAGAGTAGCCAATGTGGAACTTTTTTTTTTTTTAAGGAGGGGTTTTAGCACTGGCCCCTTTAAAGAAAGAAAGAAGAAAAAAACCAGAATTCATTTGATATTTTTGAGAACGTGTACTAACACAGCATATCGTGGTTAGTACTGTTTCAAAAGCTATAGTGCATCTCGAGTCATATATTAGACAAAATGCAGATATTTAACCAAGTGTACAACTCTCTCTCTCTCTCTACTTTTGAAAGAAAGGGGACATCAGTACAGGAAGTACACAGTTATATCTCTGCCTTTGGGCTCCACAATCCTGAGGCTTATCAGTCTTGAGACCAAAGTGCTGCTTTTTAAGAGTTGAACTATTCTAACCCGCAATCTGACAGTGATGGTGAACTAACAATTAAACCCACCTCTCCAACTCTCCTGGTAGTCTTTGAATTTCCTTTTACACAGGATGGAATAGCGAAGGAGATAAAATGCTATTTTTCTTGGCCTTTGGTTCCTCAACTGCAGTGCTGTGCAGTCTGCTTGCATCTGCCACATTCCTTCATTTCTCTAAAACATCTCCAGAACACCAGGAGAAACAGGTGATACCACAATGACAGTCAGCCACAAAAATATCAGCATCTTTCTTGCCCCTGCAGACGTCCACATGGAAGGACCAAAAGTGTGAGAATGCTCGGTTTGAGAGAAGCTAGTAACAAAGACATTTGTTAAGAGGTGACATCAAGTTAACAGCTGTTTGCTACCCAAGCAGAAAGGGCATTTTGCTAGAAGAGATGGAGGGATTTTTTTTTAACCTACATATCACCTTTCTGCAATCTACATCTTTAAACGTTCAGCAGCTTGGTGCAGAAGATGCTCACGCCCAGCGTCCACTTGAACCAAAACCCCGGCTGAAGGAAAAATTGATCTCGGAGTTTTTGTATTTGCCCCATGCTCCAAAGGGCACTACAATAGCGGTGCCGTTATCTTCTGTCCCGTACTGCATAGCCTTGTAGAACAATGAGAAAGGCAGAAGTTTTAGTTTCACTCTCAATCACCAATCTTCAAACAATTTCAGTTGCAGTGTTGAGACGATCTGACAACCATGGTAGTCATTCTCATTCCAGCCTCAAATAAAATGTTTAAAGGATATTTTAAAGGGGGGGGGGGGAATAGGAAGTTGTCATTCTATAGAACAAACATGAACTTTGGGTTCCGTGGTGCTCTCTGAGCCTGATTGTACTTGACTGCAGACGTTTCATAATCCTACTAAGCAACATCATCAGAGCCCTGATGATGTTACCTAGCTGGGTAATTAAATGTCTGCCTGGAAACAACCAGCCTCAGAGAGCCCCAAGGACTCCACAGTTCAACCCTGAGCTACAAATATTCTCTTCTATTGATAAAGGTGAACTTTATTATTATGTTCATTTATAAGAATTCCTGGAGGCCCAGCTTGGCCTCAATAGGATAAATAAAAATAATATATGGTGACAGCTCATTGCTTTGATGAGGAGAATGTTCCAGCTCTCACAGAAAAGCAAAGATAAACTAAGCAGGGGACCAGCAAAAATATTAAACCATATCAGGGAGTCTTTTTAGTAACCTCTAAATAAAATCTAATGGAAGATTTTCCTATCAGATCACCCTCTATAAAGAGAAGGAAAACTTTTTTCTGTTTCTAAAACCAAACTGTTTCTGTGGGTATCTTATGGAAACAGTTATTATCCAGGAGTGAGAATTTCCCACAGTCCAAAGGACGAGCAATTTTTCCTGCCCCTTTCCTTACCCAATCATGCTGAAGTGCCCCAGGATGACGACATTATCAAAAGAAACAAGGATTAATTTGGGGGCCTTTTTTCAAACTTTTGGGTGGGAGCTCAAGAGTGGAAATTCTGTCCTGCTTAAGCCCTCCAATTTTAGTGAAAACATCATGGTTTCTAACAGGGAGGGAGGGAGGGAGGATGGATGGATGCTGGGGAAGCTGTACATATCCCATGACTGGCCTTAGACCAGGGGTGTCAAATTCAATTTCATTGAGGGCCGCATCAGGGTTGTGTTTGACCTTGGGGGGGATGGGGGGGGCATGGCCAGTTCGATGTCACTTGTGCCGGGGGCATCTGTAGTGGCCCAAGTGCTCAGCCAACAAAAACAGGCTCCCGAATTTCATTTTCAGCTGCGATGGTCTCCTGCAACCTCTGCCAGTTACAATGAGCTCAAGAGGGCCGCACATGGTCCTCCTGAGCTTCGTTTTCACTGGCAGAGACACCGTGGGCCGGTCCTTCTCTGTTTTCAAGGCAGCCCCGCGGGCCAGATCTAAGCACCCTGTGGGTCAGATCCAGCCCGCAGGCCTTGAGTTTGACACCTCTGCCTTAGACTGTCCTGTAATTGTAACTTCTAAAATCATACCAGAGTGCCAGATGGCAAGCTATCCATGTTGTTTTAGAATTATTACCACCCCCTTCGGAGACATGAAAACAAAACAGGCTTTTCTGATTGCATCAGCTGTAAAAGTTTACAAGAAGATACCTCATCCTTAAATTGTGGAATTTAAGGATGCTCTCTAAGCTTGGTTACTTGTTGCAGACATTTTATTAGAGATAGTCCTTGACTTCTATGACCAGTTGCCTAGCAACAGAACCCACCCAACGGTAATTATGACCCAGTTCCAAAGTTTCAACCGCTCTTTCCCCCCACCCCGCCTAAGTCACATGATTGCATTTGCCCAGCAACCAGCCAGCATTTTCAGCCATTTGCAGAGTTGCATGACTGCGACAGTTTTCCCAAAAGCCAGCATTTACTTCCCATTTTCAGCAAAAGTGTCTCTTGCTTCACAAGGGCAACACTTGCTTAACTACTGTGGCATTCACTCTACGACACTGCATTCACTAAACGATCACCACAAAAAAGGTTATAAAATTGGGTCACTTACACGGCTTTATTATGACCATTACCACTGTAATGGACAGGCACCGTTATGGTTCTAGACCAGTGTTTCCCAAACTTGGCTATTTTAAGATGCATGGACTTCAATTCCCAGAATTCCCCAACCAGTATGCCTGGTTGAGGAATTCTGGGAGTTGAAGTCCATACATCTTCAAAGGGTCAAGTTTGGGAAACACTGTTCTAGACCAAGGACTATCTAGACCCAACTAGAGTCTTGGTGGTCCAGCAGACTAAAGCACTGTTAAGTTAACACCAGCTGCCTTGCAATTTGCAATTACTGCAAGTTCAAATCTCACCAGGCTCAAGGTTGACTCAGCCTTCCATCCTTTTGAGGTAGGTAAAATGAGGACCCAGATTGTGGGGGCAATAAGCTGACTTTGTATAAAAAAGAACACCGCTTGGGGGGCGGGGGCGGGGGAGCAAAGCCCTACTAAGCAGGTATATACAAAAGTATGAAGGCTATTGCTTAACGCATTGTAAGCTGCCCTGAGTCTCCGGAGAAGGGCGGCATATAAATCGAACCAATAAATAAATAAATAAATAAACTAGGCAACACCAGTGGGAGCATCACCGGTGCACTGATGATTTTACCTAGCTAGGTAATGAAATGCCTGCAACCAAACAACCAAGCTGAGAGAGCACCAAAACCTTAACAGTTCCTCTTTCAGCTACTGATATTCTCTTCCACTGGAATCATACATGGTGTCCCAGAAATGCAGGTACCGTTAGCTGAAAGTTGGCCAGTAACCACTGTTCCCAAGGCAGAAATACCAACCTGTTCAGTGATGATGCGAGCTGCTTCGGTCGGATCATGACACTGGTTAACAAAATCACAAATCTCTTGGCTGTTTACCATAAAATTGATGCCATCTGTGGTCAGGACCAAGAAGCTGTCGCTTGTATGGTGCAACTAAAGCAACACAAAGAATATACAAATTATCTAGACTTAAGATGCTCTAGTACAGGGCTGTCAAACTCACAACCCACGGGCCAAATGCATCACACAGTGACCACGCCCAGTTTAGCGGGGGGGGGGGGCGCGAATCACGTGACGACATGACGATGAGAGTTGGACACCCCTGCTCTAGTAGAAACTGCTACACAGAGATTAATAATGAAAAAAACTTGTTTGGATTCTATTTTTATGCAAACTGACCTAACTGGCTCTTCCTAAACTAAAAATAGGAACACCTATTTTAGTTGGCACACTTCCCAGTTCCAAAATAGCACACATCAGATAAGGTTGGATGCAAAAATATATAAATTAGAGCAACGGTCTCCAACTTTCCCGGTTTGGCCAGAGGCAGGGAAGAGATGTGGGATGGTTTCATGTGCGCATGCAAGCAGCTTTTACAAATGCAGCATTGCATGCACTCAGAAGCTCGCCCACCACTTCCACGTCCCGGTTCTGAGTGAGCGGCAGCCTGGCACTGGGTCATGATCCGGGAGTTGGGGATCATTGAATTAGAGCTGTGATGGCAAACCTCACACGGAGCCATATCGGTGGGCACGCAAGTTCAGCTCTGGCGCGCTGATTTTCAGGACTTCTGGGCCCACCAGTCAGCAAACGGGCCATTTTCAACCTCTGGAGTGCCTCCGGGGGGATGGGGAAGGCTGTTTTCGCCCTCCCCAGGCTCCTAGAAAGGCTCTGGAGCCCGGGGAAGAGTAAAAAACGGGTCTACCAGTCCCACTGTACCATTACATGCAAAAAGCGGGGGGAGGTCACGCGTGCATGCGCGGGGGGGGGGGGGGCGCATAGAATTATATGTGTGGGCATGCGTGTGTGTGGCCCCCCTGAGCTCCACCCGCTTTTGGCACGCGATGGCAAAAAGGTTAGCCATCACTAAATTAGAGCAATAAAGCACTCAAGTAACATCATATCACTGCAGTGGGCCTCATACCCTATACCTGCTGGAGATCTATTATTTTTATTATTAGGAACACCTTTCAGATGAAAAATATTTGCCTATTCCTGATTTAAGAAAAGATAAGTTTCTGAATTCTGCAGGGTGATCTATACGTAGATCCATATCGCACTCACACATCACTAGGGACACCATACGCATGATGGACTGCCCACTGTGTTATTCTCCTTTTGAGGTGAGCGATATTATCACTATACAATGAGGCAATGAAGTTCAAATATAAATAAAATTCTCAGTCCAGGATATGAGCATGAACTTGCTCAGTGCTGCCTAAAACAAGGATGTCACAACCAGGCATCCCACACAACCAGGGATGGGCTGCTGGGGATTCGCAGGGGTTCGGGAGAACCTCTAGCTAAGATTCTGTGCAGTTCAGAAAACCTCAAATCTCACTCGTGGCTGGCCCCACCCACCCCTCCCCTCCACGGAATCCTCATGCGGCCCGTTTTGGATGCAGGTAAGTGCATGGTGCATGTGGAGGCTCGGGGAGGGTGAAAAACGGGCCTACCAGAGGTTTCCAGCCTCCAGAGAGCCTCCGGAGCCTGGGGAGGCCATTTTCGCCCTCCCAGAGGCTAGAGGAAAGCCTCCGGAGCCTGGGGAGGGCAAAAACACGCCCCCCCCCCACGGTGCAGGAGGCTGACTAGGCCACGTCCACCATGGTCACATCCACCCAGCAACCGGCAGAGAACCCTTTGCTAAAATATTTGAAGCCCACCCCTGCATCAACTTGTTGCATACAAGTTGCATACAACTACTGTGTTTGTACCAAATAAGCTGTCAGCGTCTCAGAACTGACATAGAAAAGGGAGGAGAAGCCTGAACTTTTGCCTGCTAAATCCCTTTGAAGATTCGGTCTCCTTGGAGATGGGGAGGGGGGAGACATTCCTGTGACCTGACGAAGAAGAAATCAGGAAAGTGACTTGGAAGATAGCCAATGAGAAGCAGAGAATTGGGGATCGGAAAGGGAGGGATTGGGGGGCAAAGGTCAGTACTGACCGCGAAAAGAGTCAGGATCAGATTGCTGTGCTCAAATAAAGAGAAAATTTCCTTAAAGATCGGCAGTTTGGAAGCTCATTTATTTTGAGATAGCATTGAAACCTGACATAAGCTTTCAATAAGACCTGCGAGAGAAGGCATGCTACACAACTGCTTACCTGCACCCGTTTAGTTTCAGGTTCTGCAATCACACCGTATTTCTTGAGATCCAAATCTCCAATACTACGGCTCATCGCAAGTCTGCCATTTACATGGGGTTGCCCCAAACTGTTCCAGGCAACGAAACCACCACATTTCCTGATTCTTAAAAAGAAAAAATATAAAATAACAGCTACCATCGTGCATGTTATGTTTCTACAAACAATTCACACAATAATATTTACTTGAAGAATTCTGGCAAGTCATCCCATTTCTACAACTTCAAAAGACATCTCTTTAAAATTGGGGGGAGAAAAACTCAGCCTAAAGTGACATATTTTGCAGAGGTACCTTTCCTTCTCGTCCTTCCGTTCTGGAGTGTGATCGATGGTCAGTTTCTCGGCTTTTCCTTTGCGGCACAACAGCGCACGGCTATCGCCCACGCTGGCTACCACCAGCTCAATGCCATCTCGCAGCAGAGCCACCGTTGCTGTGGTCCCAGTATTCAGCAAGGTAGCTATAAATGTCACAGAGAGAGAGGTAATCAGCACCTGAGCCCCAAACTTCCCTACGGCATAGTTTCTTCAGCTTTAAATGGCATGGATTGTGCTAACTCCACTAAGGAGCCACCGCTTAAAAATATTTAAAGCTCTGAAGACATGAAAAGATGGAAGGAGCAAAGAGAAACACAACATGGCTTCATGGAAGAGGGAGGGGGTTATTAGCTAACAAGACCACAAGATACTAAAATGTACCAACAGCAGTAGCATTTAGACCAGTGGTGAAATCCAATTTTTTTTACTACCGGTTCTGTGGGCGTGGCTTGGTGGGCATGGTGTGGCTTGGTGGGCGTGGCAGAAGGATACTGCAAAATCTCCATTCCCACCTCACTCCAGGGGAAGGAGACTGCAAAATCTCCATTCCCACCCTACTCTGGGGCCAGCCAGAGGCAGTATTTGCCGGTTCTCCGAACTAAAATTCCGCTACCGGTTCTCCAGAACCTGTCAGAACTTGCTGGATGTCACCCCTGATTTAGACTTATATACTGCTCCACAATGCTTCACAGCACTCTCTGAGTGGTTTATAAATGTCAGCATATTGTCCCCCCAACAATCTGGGTCCTCCTTTTACCAATCTCAGAAGGATGGAAGGAAGGCTGAATCAACCTCGAGCCAGTCAGGATCGAACTCCTGGTGTGTGCGCAGAGCTAGCCTGCAATACTGCATTCTAACCACTGCACCACCATAGCTCTTCAATGTAAGTTGAATGTTAAGTTATAGAGCATAATTCCCCACCCACTCTCTCTATACATCCTATATAAGAATCCTTGATTCTTACAAGATAGGAATAGACAATCTGGGGTTCTAGGGCAGAGGTCTCCAACCTTGGTAACTTTAAGACTTGTGGGCTTCAATTCCCAGAGTTCCTCAGCCAGCTCTGGGAGTTGAAGTCCACAAGTCTTAGAGTTGCCAAGGTTGGAGACCCCTGCTCTAGGGCACATATGAACCCCAGAGACTTCCAAGCCATTTTTTAGTCTTTTATTGACTCTGGATAGGGTTAAACTTTCCCTGGAAAAGCAAGTCTGAGATTCAGGGAGGGTCCTTCAGGGCTACCGCTTGACCAGTAGAAGGAATGGCCAAGATTTTCTCAACTTAATCAAGCCCATTAGTTGTGGCTCTTTTTGGAACACCGAGCCTTGGCAAGAGTGATTGATGCTTTTAGACTGCAGTGGCTCAGTGGCTAAGACACTGAGCTTGTCGATCAAAAGGTCGACAGTTCAGCGGTTCAAATCCTTAGTGCCGCGTAACGGGGTGAGCTCCCGTTACTTGTCCCAGCTTCTGCCAACCTAGCAGTTCAAAAGCACATAAAAAATACAAGTAGAAAAATAGGGACCACCTTTGGTGGGAAGGTAACAGCATTCCCTGCCTTTTGCGTTTAGTCATGCCGGCCACATGACCATGGAGACGTCTTCAGACAGCGCTGGCTCTTCGGCTTTGAAATGGAGATGAGCACCGCCCCCTAGAGTCGGGAATGACTAGCACATATGTGCGAGGGGAATCTTTTACCTTTTAGAATACTATACTTGGGACTGCTTCTGAAAACTGCTTGAAAAACTACAGCTGGTCCAGAAGGCAGCTGGGTCAAAGGAAAGCCACTCTGGCAGAATAGTAATTGCCGAATTGTTTACTGCTTACCAATGGGTTACCAAGTGCTATTCAAATGACAAAACCGATGTAGAATTTAAATGGGGTGGGGAGAAATAACAAGATACTCAGTCCCTGATTATTTGAAAGGGCTGTATCTTCCAAACAGATTCAATACATCCTGGACAGATTAAAAAAATATGCATGAAGCCTTGTTGTGCTATGCAAACTCCATAGACTCAAACAAAAAGGGAAAGAAAATCGAGATACATTCCTAGAACTCTACTACTACTATTATTTAAAACAGGTATTTTAAATAGTTCTTCAATACTGTCCTTGAGTTTTATGTAAGAATGACAATTTCCAGGGAGGTAGGTTTTCTTCCTCCACTCCTTTTATGCAGGCCATGTATTAATAATAGTCAAACGTCCTGATTATTTTTACAGCACATGTTTGACTCTAAGAACGCATCTTTAGCAATGCATTAGGCAGCCCACCAACCAAATCTTATCAGCAAAAAAGTATGCTTATGATTTCAATGTTTCGTTATTGTGAAATGCAGAGAATTAATATGCTTTATAGGCAATCTACTTGGAGTGCTTAAAATAAAGTGAGTTAAGATAAGAAATGGGAAAAACAGAACTTTTGAGACAGGCAATTTGAACCTTTTTGTGCTCTCCGTAAAATACCTGTTTTAATCAGCGAGTAAAACACTATGAGAAGACAGTTGCTTTCTTCCCTTCAATCCCCTTCAATGCTTAAAGGCTAAGTCTCAAGACCACCAACAATCTCCCCAGTCGATTCCTTGCTTTTGGAAATGCTGCTTCCAACAATAGAATCCTTTTGTTCCAAGGTATAAATCAGTAACTCCCCAGATATGTTGAACTACCAACTCCTGCAAGCGCAGCCTAGCTAGGAATGATCAGAATAGCAATGGCACTTAAGACTTATGTATACCGCTTCACAGTGCTTTACAGCACTCTCTAAGCTATGTAGAGAGTCAGCATATTGTCCCCAACAATCTGGGTCCTTATTTTACCCACCTCGGAAGGATGCCAGGCTGAATCAATCTTGAGCTGGTTAGGAT
Organism: Pituophis catenifer annectens; assembly: GCF_029215685.1. Taxonomy (NCBI): domain Eukaryota; kingdom Metazoa; phylum Chordata; class Lepidosauria; order Squamata; family Colubridae; genus Pituophis; species Pituophis catenifer. Next base: position 69,852,170 of record NW_027256888.1, on the reverse strand, counting down.
CGAACTCCTGGCAATGGGCAGAGTCAGCCTGCAATACTGCATTCTAACCACTGCACCCCCACGACTCCAGAATGGTAGTCCAACATTTCTGAAGGGCACTGGGTTAAAGGAAGGTCAGTCTAACTGCTGGACATAGCAAATTAATGGGCTTATTTTTTTCATATGTTTCAGACTGCATGGGAGATCCGAAGGTCCTCCATTTAAAGCAGTAGAGAAGAAAATGGCAGATATAATGATTCTGCCACGAAAAACACATATTTTTCAGGGCCAGGATAATGCTTCATACTGACTCTATCAATGGCAATTAAAAAGTAATCATTCTTGGATCAGGGTTAATTCTCTGGCTGCATTCAGGCACGTCACTAAATCATGATGCTTCAAATTGCTCTTCAGATTAACACTATGAATTCAATATTTCCTCCTCTTTGAGGTTGCCAGTGCAACAGCGTTAGGAAATTGCACAACTGTCAGTAGGTTTACACACGACGCAAAATTGTTAAATTAGCCATTAATTGGCTGTGTTCACACAACAGTTTAACAGCCTTAAGCCATAGTTTACAAAACAGCTAAGTTGTACAGGTATACAAAACATACTAAGCAAATATAAACACTGGTGTAATGTTATGAGAATCCAGCCAATATGTGAAAGCTTCAGAAAGTAAACTATAGGTTAGTACAAAATGTGTTGGGTCAGTCTAAGTATACTATTTTTAGAGACCTGTAGGAGCTACTCATGGAGCTAACACATCTACAAATCACACCCCGTCATTATCAGGGTTAGATAAAATAGCAACGAAGTACCGGGACCAGTATTACGAAGGCTTTTTCCAGTGAAACTAACTCTGCTCCTTTTATCAGATTTGGGTGGATTTGTTTCAGATAATATTTAAGATCAGCTGGGTTGTTTTCAAATGACAAGTTCTTACAGGGTTTAAAAAAAAAAAAAAAGGAAAATTTCCTACTTCAGGGGTGAAATCTAAAATTTGTTACTACTGGTTCTGTGGGCGTGGCTTGGTGGGGGAGGGTGTAATGTGACTGGGTGGGCGTGGCCAATTTTTTTTTTTTACTTTTAAAACCATTTTTACATGGAAAACCATGTAAAAAAATGCTTTCAAAAGGCTCTGACGATCCCAGCTGAGTTGCCTGTCGACCAGGCAACTCAGCTGGGATCGTCAGAGCTTGGATCATCAGAGCCATTTAAAAGAAAAAAAAGGCTCTGATGATCGCGCGGCTCAGCTGGGCATGGGGGGCGGGGGCAGGGATTTTTGCTACCGGTTCTCCGAACTGCCCGCCCCCATCGCTACCTACTCGCCCGAGCCAGTCCAAACCGGGAACATTTCACCCCTGTCCTACTTCATATGTATGAAAGTGGCTTTTCAAAAGGCAACTGGACTTTCTTGGGGGTTTTTTCCTTTGAAAACTGAAGAAGCTTCTTGGATGAGAAGCGAAACATTTTCAAGGGAAAAAAACTTAAGAAAGTCCAGTTGCCTTTTGAAAAGCACCTTTGGGACAACCTGGATGACTGAGAAATCTCCATAGGCGTTTCATATGTACCTACGAAATGAATGCCAATCCTATGTCCTTAATTTCTAGTTTCATTAACTGGAAATCTCTTTGCCCTATAAGATTTGAGACTTGTAAGACTTCTTTAATATGGATAGCATATTAAAGAATATTAATAACAACCATGGAAAGCATCAAGTTAAGGATGGTGATTATAACAAGGAAATTTAGGTCCACTTCAGGTGAGGCTTAAAGAAGACTTCACAGGCTACAAGTTCTACTGGTGCGAAAAGAAACGCAGCAGGAAGGAGAAGATCTAATCAGCAACAGAGTTCCAAAATCAAGGAATCATATCATGAATCAAAATCACTTGTGCTTATCTCCAAGTGCATTTTTAAAAAGCTCACTTACACAGCTTGATTTAACTTGAAAAGCATAAATATGACATTGGTGGTTTCCCAAACAGCATCCATATATTATCATCTAAAAAAAATATCTTTCAATAGGTATCTTTGCACTCACTGGACATTTTTTAGAGCATGTCATCTCAACTAATGGGACAAAGTGGATGTGGGAACCTTCCAGCAGTCCAGGCTAGGAACCCGCCGGACTCATTCACCTGGGACCACCATAAGTAGATCTCTCTTTCCACTGGAGCCCAGCATATAGAGTCCCGGGTCTCCAATTCTAGAGCTGTTGGTCGGATATCGTGTCTGCCATAAATCACATGTACACATAGAGGCAAATAGGAAAAATTCACCCAGGAATTGTGCTTTCAAATCAATTCAGAAAACCTGCAACAGCTGGAAGGAAGAGAGCTGCAAAAGAGGCACTGAATTCAAACACTCTTCAAAGCAGCTATGGAAACAAAAAGGGGGAAATGTTATCATTTTGAATTTTCTTTCCTACATATTAATTTCCCCCAAGCAATCTCATCAATCGAGTTCAGTGTTCACTACTGCTAAACAGTGATAATTTGAAATGTTAAGGTACTCAAAAGACTTTTAAAAGCAAACATTTTATTTTTAATACGTGAGCACTTTTATGTACCTTAAGAGGTTTTGCTTTGAGATTTCAGAATACTGGGATAAGAAATCACCAAATAAGACATAAATGTGCAATTGAATATGTGTTAAGAATTACAACTGTGTTCAGACACAAATAGCCGATTTCTGTGTGTCTTGTAACTTTCAGCTGGGTAGAATCCTTCAGGCCTGTGCTTAACTTCACTATAAAAAGATTCTGCCATTTATACAATATAGCATCTTTTTAAAGAGCAAAATAATTACTGTACTCCAATGGAATTAAAGGTTAAATGACAACCTGACATTCCTACAAATACAAATCACTTCAAATTTAATTACAACCTCATTAAAAAGAATTAGAAAGTTTGATTTTAATAAAATATACCAAATGATAATTTAAAGATAGGTTTCTGCAGCTCTCTCCCTTCTTCAGTGTTGCAGGTTAACATTTTAAAACTTAAAAACCATGGCTTTGACTCACATCTTCTTTAACTAGACAACCCCAACATTTTCATCTATTATATTTTCGCCATTTAAGATTAATGTAATAATCATCATAAACATCATTCTTGGAAACAGCGCTTTTAACTACCCATAATAAAGCAGGGAATATTAAAAATGGCTGGAGTAATAAAGCTTCTGTTAAGAACTTGCTTCTTGCAATAATGTAAGTCAGCCTCCCCAAACTGATGTTCACCCACTCCCATAATTCACAAATGTGAAGGCTTAACTAAGCCACCTTGATGGCGAGATGGGCGGTATATAAATTTAACAAATAAATAAACATACTCTTGTGAATTACGTGAGTTGAAGAATAATGCATGTATAACCCTATCAGATTGGAAGACAGCTGGTGTAAAGGATCCACATGTGGGCTGAGAGTTTTTCTTTCCCAAAGGCTTAACAGGTCAAACATACCAATGAAGGATCAGTTCTCTCCTCTATAGAGATTTTTGGGATCTTAACACTTCCCGCCTCCCCCATTTTGTTATCCAGCCCAATCAAAGTTCGAAAGGTTTTTCTAGTATTATGTCCATCACTTCTGACACGTACATCTGAAGATGGAATTGTTTCAGAGGTGGGATACACAACTTTTTTTTTTTAATGAAATTACCTTAAGGTCCTTAAATAGGTTTGCTTTCTAGAGTGGCAGTTACAGTCACGTGAAAAGAAAATACACCTTTGAATTTGATGGTTTTACATATCAGACATAGTAAAAAAAAATCATCTGGTCCTTGTTGTTAGTTGCGAAGTCGTGTCTGACCCATTGCGACCCCATGGACAACATTCCTCCAGGCCTTCCTGTCCTCTACCATCCTCTGGAGTCCATTTAAGCTCACGCCGACTGCTTCAGTGACTCCATCCAGCCACCTCATTCTCTGCAATCCCCTTCTTCTTTTGCCCTCAATCTTTCCCAGCATTAGGCTCTTCTCCAGCGAGTTCTTCCTTCTCATTAGGTGGCCAAAGTATTTGAGTTTCAGCTTCAGGATCTGGCCTTCTAAAGAGCAGTCAGGGTTGCTCTCCTCTAGGACTGACCTGTTTGATCGCCTAGCAGTCCAAAGGACTCACAGGAGTCTTCTCCAGCACCATAGTTCAAAGGCCTCAATTCTTTGGCGCTCAGCCTTCCTTATGATCCAATTTTCACAGCCATACATTGCAACTGGGAACTGCAATCTGGTCCTTTAGCAGTTCTTAAAAGTAGGTACATACAACCTCAGATGAACAACAACACATGACATTTTACACTATGTCCTCATTTATTTTACAAAAAGAAAGCCAAAATGAAGAAGCCATGCGTGAAAAACTTTTGAAGAATGTCCTGTCCTGATATGTAAAACCGTAGAACTCGTAGTTTTTTTTTTCACATGACTGTATGTCAGGAAACAAAACAAAAACTGTTCCTACACCCACAGTACTATATACTGTACAGATAGACCATCCTTGATTTACATCAATTTGTTTAGCGACTGTTCAAAGTTATAATGACTGCTCCTCACACTTGCAACCAACCCAGCATCCTCCTGGTCACATCATCAAATTTCGGACACTTGGCAACTGGCATGTACTTACATCAGTTGCAGTATCTGAAGTCATGTGATCACCATCTGCAACCTTCTCAGCCAGCTTCGGACAATCAAAATCAATGGGGAAAAGCCAGATTTGTTTAACAACTGCATTACTCACTTAATGGAAGTGTACACTGAAAACATCTCAGTGGTGATTTCCAAATAAATATTTGGAATCAACTTTGGGAAAACACGGTCTTAAAGCATGTACCGACTTAATTTTGAAATTTTATTTTTCTCTCTCAAAATCTTTTGTGGTCCACAGACTCCTGTAGATTTCGTGATTTACTGTGGATTTTGATATAGCAAATCCTTGATATTCAAGTTGCAATTTTTCCCCTGGGACAGCTAGCCTGCAGCTTCAGTACCACTTGGCTGCTAGGGAAGTAAATTTAGTTTTTGTGTTACCAACGAACAGAGAAACATTTCGTACTTACCGTCCGCAGATGAGTGGGCGTGTCTCATGTATGCTTTGTCTATTTCTAGAAAAGCTTTAATCAATACTAATTCCATGTTGCGTTCCTCAGAGAGAAATTCTCTAAAAAATAAAAAGTAATCCATGTTAAAGTCTTGTCTGAAGGAACTAACCATTTGCTCTCATCCATAAACTATTACATATCAATTATTCAAGTGGTGTGGCTTAAATCTTGCAATATTCACAATAGGCCTCATGGATTGCAACTAGAAGAGCTTTCATTAATAATTCAACTATAGCTGTTCAGCGCCCACTATCAGTGGTTTTGTTAAGATCGTTCATATTTTTGTTTCACTTTTGTACAGAATATTGCATGGGCCCAACCATGGTGAATTATAAAGTACGATTTATATTTTTGCATGTGTAAATCCAACCCTACTTCGCTTATTTAGGAAACCATGCTTAAAACATATGGCTTTGTGTGGTATGTAAATTCAGACATTATAATCATGACCATCCCTAGCTGAGATCTACATCTTAACAAGAGTGAATTCTTCTATGGTATGTCATTGCCACTTCCAAATCAAACACAACTTCCAGCAATAGTAAGGAGAATGATCATACAGAACCCACAAATCACTTCCCAATATTAAGGTTTGAGCATTAATTTCCCTAAACCACTAATTCGTTTGGCACTCTCGAGAGAGCAAAATAATAGCAATAGCATTAAGACTTATATATCGCTTCATAGTTCTTTACAGTCCTCTCTAAGTGGTTTCCAGAGTCAACATATTGCCCCCAACAATCTGGGTCCTCGTTTTACCGACCTTGGAGGGATGGAAGGTTGAGTCAGAATTGAACTCCTGGAGTGAGCAGTGAGTTAGCCTGCAGTACTGCAGTCTAACCCCAGGGATGTCAAACTCGATTTCATTGAGGGCCACATCAGAATTGTGTTTGATCTTGGAGGGCCAGGGGAAGTGATGGCTGGGGGTGAGCATTTTGACACAGGCTCAAGATGCAATTTTTCCACTCTGCTGGCCAAAAACGGGCTGGGTGGAGGCCCTGTGAGGCCCGTTTTTGGCCTCCCTAGCCTCCAGAAGGACTCTGCTGGCCAAAAATGTGAGGCCCCCCACTAGGCCAGTTTTTGGCCAATAGAGTGCTGCAGAAAACCATGGAGGCCGAAAATGGGCCACACAGGGGCTGCATGCAGCCCCCCCCAGCCCATTTTGGCAGCAGAGGCACCGCAGGCCAGTCCTTTGATATTTCCAGGCCAACCCCACGGGCCACATTTAAGCACCTCATGGGCCGGATCCGGCCCACGGGCCTTGAGTTTGACACCCCTGGTCTAACCACTGAGCTATGGAGGCTCTTAAACAAGCATTAGAAGACAGCATACATGAATTAAAACTGTCTAACATAAGGAACTGATGGCCCTTCTACCTATGGGACCATCTCAATAAGTACAGGATTGAGTTCAATTCACCTTGCTTTTCATAATGAGACCACCAGGAACAGATGTCAGGATGGTGACAAAGAATAATCAGAAGACTTGAAAATTAAGGCTATGTCATGGCTGCCTTGCGATCAGCTTGAAGATGCCTCACTAACAACCTTTCCTGAAGGTCACCTTCTCGTGATGCAGTACAACCTTCCTGGGGCCTCCTAGCTTCATGATGATCTGCTCTAATATTAAAGCGGTGTTTTCGATCTTCTGGCACAAGCCCAGTCACATGGCCTGACTATGGTGATAATGAAGCAGCAACTGGATCTTATCCAGCTTCTACCGGTTGTTTTCAGCAGACACAGAAATGCCTCCTCTCTCTAGTTGCTGAGAACTTGGAACCAGGCACATCTATTCATATCATGAGTGACCCAGTGACTCATGCATGCAGTGTAATGGTCCAATGTATAAAAAAATGTCCCAGCTAAAAGATGGCTTATGTAGCCGAGTAACACTGGCTAAAGAGGGAAGTCTACCTACTAACACTTGTCAACCTCCTCCTCCTCCTGTTTCTGACCAAGCAAAATACAGCAGTGGCCAAAATTGTGGAAACCTTTTGGGAAAAGTGTATTTTCTAAAACTAGCTAATAACATTTTTTTTTTTTTGAGTGGTACCATAAAATTCAAGGGACGCGGTGGCTTAGTGGAGAAGACGCTGAGCTTGTCGATCGAAAGGTCGGCAGCTCAGCTGTTCGAATCCCTAGTGCCGCGTAACAGGGTAAGCTCCCATTACTTGTCTCAGCTTCTGCCAACCTAGCAGTTCAAAAGCAGGTAAAAAATGCAAGTAGAAAAATAGGGACCACCTTTGGTGGGAAGGTAACAGCGTTCCTTGCATCTTTGGTGTTTAGTCATGCTGGCCACATGACCACGGAGACGTCTTCGGACAGCGCTGGCTCTTTGGCTTTGAAACAGAGATGAGCACCACCCCCTAGAGTCGGGAACGATTAGCACATATGTGCGAGGGGAACCTTTACCATAAAATTATGTATCAATGGAAAGATAATTTAATCAAGAATGTAATGCAATAACTTTTATGAAGGATTTGCTATTAGAATAGCAGTTACAGTATAAAGAAGAAAAGTGAAACGTAGAAAAAATGAGATATGCAAATATTATCACGTCAGTTAATACTTAGTTGGGGTAACCTTTAGCATGAATTACGGCCTTATGTCGTCTTCCCAAGGAGTGAACCAAGTCTTTTAGTTCTGTAGCTGTTATCATGTGAAACCAAGATGGAATGATTGCTTCTATTAACTGGGTTTTATTGCTGGGTCGCTTCTGACTAACAAGTTTCTTTAGTCGATTCCATAGATTTTCAATTGGGTTAAGGTCTGGGCTATTCCCAGGCCATTCCAGCAGTGGAATAGGATTATCTTGAAACTCAAAAAAAAAAAAGGGGGGGGGTGTTATTAGCCATCAAACCTCAAAAATGCACTTTTCCCAAAAGGTTTCCACAATTTTGGCCACTACTGTAGATAACAAGAAAGCTTAAGTGAGGGAGTACAGATAATCGGGCAAGAAAATCAAACCAGCAAGAATTACAATAACAGAATGCAGGAAAAGCAAGTTATTGAGAAGCAAAACAACCAAGAGCTAGCAAGAATATCCACATAGCTCCTATTAAAATAGAAGAGGAACAGGGTTTTTTTCTATTGCTATTGCTACTAGAAAGCTTCCACTTGTCCTAAGTACAGGTAGTTCTCAGCCTATAATCATTCGTTTAGTGACTGTTCAAAATTACAATGGCACTGAAAAAGTGACTTATGACCGTTTTTCATGCTTACGATGTTGCAGTATTCCCACGGTCACGTAATCAAAATTAACATGCTTAGCAGCTGACTCAACTTTATGACAGCTGCAGGTCACGCGATCACCTTTTGCGACCTTCTAACAAGCAAGGGTCAAGGGGAAACCAATTTTATTTTACAACCGTGTTAGTAACTTAACTGCAGTGATTCACTTAACAACTGTGGCCAGAAAGGCCATAAAATGAGGCAAAACTCAATTAACAACCATCTGGAGTTTTGCTCCATTTTATGACCTTTCTAGCCAAAGTTGTTAAGTGAATCACTGCAATCGTTAAGTTAGTAACATGGTTGTTAAGTGAATCTGGCTTCTCCATTGACTTTGCTTGTCAGAAGGTCGCAAAAGGGGATCACATGACCCTGGGACACTGCAACCGCCGTAAATATGAGTCAGTTGCCAAGCCTCCAACTTTTGATCACATAACATGAGGATGCTGCAATGGTCATAAGAGTGAAAAATGGTTGCAAGTCACTTTTTTCAGTGCTGTTGTAATTTCAAACAGACCCTAAATCAGTGATGGCGAACCACACCGAGTGCCCAAACTGTGCATGCACACATGCCCAAAATGAAAGGTGCACACAAACGCACATGCACAGACATGCACACATGCGCAGCAGAGACCTGAAGACCAGCTGGCCAGTGGGAGGCGGGGCATCCCAACACCGGCAGCACGGCAAGAGGTAAGATCTGGTTAGGTGGCTCAGTGGCTAAGATCGGCTAAGCTTGCCGATCAGAAAGGTCGGTAGTTCGGCGGTTCAAATCCCTAGTATAGGTCTCCTGCGTGAGCAGGGGGTTGGACTAGATGACCTCCAAGGTCCCTTCCAACTCTGTTTCTGTTAAATCTTTTTCTTTTGTGAGCTTCTGCTTTCATCATTTGTAGGGAAACAGAAGCTCACGAAAGAAACACCACGGAGATCTGACCTGGAGTAACGACGTGCATGCCAGCAGAGAGAGCTCTGTATGCCACCTCTGGGTCACGTGGTTCGCCATCACGGCCCTAAATGAACTGTTCTAAGTCAAGGACTACCTATATATGTAACTAAGCAAGTGAACACTGAATGTCTTTCTCCTTTCCCTTACAAATCCACACACAGGACTCACCGAATATATTCCCGCATGTACTTGTTGCAGAAATCAGCTGCTGCCACCCCGCCGTGCCCATCGAAAATGGCAAAATACAGGACCTCCTCCGTCAGCTGGGCGTAATCAAAACGGTCCTCGTTTTCCTTCCGTTTCCCAATAAGGGTGGCACAGCCCACGTTCGACAGGCTGACCTTGGGAATCAGCTTCCCATACTTGATGCTGGGGGGGAGCAAGATGGGCTCGTCCAGGCGGTTGTCCCAAATCCCAAAGGAATCCCAGGTGGCGGGGCAGCCGCTCCCATCCAGATCAAAACGCGAAGCCTTGCAGTCGTTGGTGGAAATTTGACACTTGGGGCTGAGAATTGTACAAGATGTAAGCAGGGCCCTCTGCAGCTGGTGGCCTCTATTCCGAACCAGACTGATTAAGGCAGCCGTGGACATCACTCAATGCCAGAGATGGTGATGAGGAACAAGACAGTGGGAAGCCGGCTTTGAAAACGTCGAAAAGAGGAGCCTGAGGAAAAAAAACAAACAAACAAAACAGAATTGATATCCAGAACATCTGCCCCACATATAATTAAAAGATAAAGTCTCTCATAAGTTGAGCTCAGCTCCTAGGGACTACATGGTTCACATTGGTTTCTTGGCAGCAATATGGACGTGGTTTCCATGGAAACATCTTGCTGGCCAGGTTCTTTAACAGCTAAGCTGTAAATAGGCTGCTTGGCCTCTCGGCTTAATGTGTTATGGATGTAAACCATATTTTATAAACCATGATTTTGGGGGGGTATAATGTTGGTATAATGACACAGCCAACTGGCAATGATTCAATGAATAAAGAGCAAGTGGTCTAAAGCTCAAGTCCGCATGAGGCCTTCAAGCTGTTGGGTAGAAGTGGGCAGCTTTACTGAAAGATTCCCACCTCGTTCCATGGTTCTTCTACCTTATTTTTTTGCACATGGAGTCAGTTAAGAAAAAAGCCTACTCAACAGTTAAGAATAAAGATTGGGGGAACTGTCCAGTACAAGTAATCCTCGACTTATAATCATTCGTTTAGAGACCAAAGTTACAACGGCATTGGAACTAGTGACTGGCAACGGGTATTCACATTTACAATCATAATAGCATCCTGATAGCTGCACAATCAATTGTGCAATTGACATGAATTCTGGGCAAAATCTGTTTAATTGGTACATTATTTTAATCTTGTATTTTATATTTTACATGACATAAAATGCCTTGTTTTAATTGTGACATGACCAAACAAACAAACCAGGACTGCAGTGTCCCTGGGTCATCTTGACTGCCATTTGCGACGTTCCCAGCCGGCTTTCAATAAGCAAAGACAAAATGGGGGAAGCCATATTCGCTTCACAACCATGAGATTAATAACAGCAAGTGATTTTGCTTAAAAAACATGACAAAATGGGCCTGGTGGCTCAGCAGACTGATAGCATTGTGATTAACACCAGCTGTCTGCAATTACTTTAAGTTCGAATCTCACCAGGCTCAAGGTTGACTCAGCCTTCCATCCTTTCTAAGGTAGGTAAATTGAGGACCCAGTTTGTGGGGGCAATAAGCTGACTTTGTATAAATATACAAAAGTATGAAGGCTATTGCTTAACGCATTGTAAGCCGCCCTGAGTCTCCGGAGAAGGGCGGCATATAAATCAAATTTAAAAAAAAAAAAATCATAAAATTTCACTTAACCATCACCTTGCTTAGCAATGGAAGTTCTGGCCTCAGTTGTGGCCGACAACAACTGAGGACAACATGTAAAGCAGAGCTATCTGATAAAACTCTTCCAAGGCCTGTAGTAATCTTCTCTACCCCATCCACCCTCAAAGGATTACTCGTTCCACAGGCCTAGGAAGAGTTTTAACAGATAGCTAGATGCTCAGATCCAGTCATCTGTCAATGCCAGCTGCCAGCCCCAGCAATGTTGTGGTGATGGGCAGATTTGTTTCACACCAGGTGGTGATGTACAGAGAAAGGTTAAGGACAGTAAAGCCATCGATTTTCACCAAGAGCTTTCCTTCACACTTCCTGCACACCTGAAATCAGGACACTGGCTATTTGGCAGCAAGTCAGAACAGAGGCTATAAAAATATGGATGGATGCTACCGGTTAAATCTTCTGCCAGCTCAGCCATGTAGAAAAGGCTCTAAAGAACTTGCAAAATTACTCATTTGCAATATATTTAGCTGTTTTTTGTGTGTGAGAGAGATTTATTTTTATATACAAGCCAATCCAATTAAGAGAGGAGACGTTTTTGGAAAGAAAATGCTATTTCCTTCTTCAAACAGTAGAGAGAGAATGGACTGTCTCAAAGCCATCCAAGTTGGCTTTTGTGCCTAAGGCTCCTAACCCATTGTCTTAATTATTAGACCAAACTGGTCCTTATATTTTTATGTGTGTATGTATAAATCATCAGGACTGTTGTGAAAAGAAAATCAGAGACCTCTACTTTCCCTGGAACAGTTTTCTAAATCTATACGGTAGACAGTCTCTTAATGATTTTTGTGTTCCTCTACAAGGCCAAGAAAGAAATAATATAAGTTATCTTTATCCCTGAGGGTCAACCTGAGGTCAATGCTGTTACTGAGAATTTAGAGTAATGAGAGTACTTTAACCTCAGCTTGGGTAGTAAAATAAAAACAAATATTCTTACAATGGCAGATCAAACATTGAGTAATCTGTGGCATTTCTGCCTTGAGAGTAGAATCTTCCAGTCACCACTCAAGAGAAATTTAAGGGAGCAGCCCAGCACCTAAAGAGTTAAAATAAGTTCAGAAGTTTTTTTTTTAAAGTTATACAAGAGGAAGGTGAGGAAATCAGAACAGTGACCTTGCTTGCCAAATTCTATCAAGCATGACTAATGGAAATTCTTTGGGAATATATCTACATACTCTAAACAGTGGTTCTCAACTTTTTCTTCACTGGCACAGAGCCCTTTTAAATACCTTCAGTGGCCACAGACCATGGGCACGGACCACCAAGACTTATTGTATTTTTCAGCCTATAAGACACACAGTTTTCCCCCAGAAAAGTGGGTGGAAATGTCTGTGCGTCTTATAGGCCGAATACGGCCCTATTTTTGGCCTCCAGAACACCCCCCCCCCCCTGCACATCCTGAAACCCTCCGCATGTCCTGTTTTCGCCAAAAATGGGATGTGTGAAGGGTTTGGGAGGCCCTCAGAGTGCTCTTGGGAACTGTGGAGGGCAAAAATGGGATGTGTGGGTGGTTCAGGTCGCCAAAAATTGGTGCGTTTTTGGCAAAAACGGGACGTGCAGAGGGTTTGGGAGGCCTGCAGAGTGTTCCTGGGGGCCAGGGAGGGCACCTGACACGCAGAAGCCATAAACTATTTTTTTTCTGGTTTTCCTCTTCGAAATCTAGGTGCATCTTATACTCCAGTGTGTTTTATAGTCCGAAAAATACAGTAACTCAAGATTTAAACCATAACATTCAAGCCTTCACGGACTCCGTGACAGAAGGTCCGTGCACCTCCCCCCCCCAGGGGTCTGCAGACCACAGATTGAAAATCACTGCTCTAAAACACAATGGAAAAAACCCTCTCAGGATCAGAAACATCTCAGTCTTGGCCAGGGTGGATTTGATTTAAATAGAGTTGATTTAAATCACAATTTAAATCATGATTTAAATCACTAGTAAAAAGGCTTGATTTAAATCAACTCGATTTAAAGCATAATTTTTAAAGAGCAACTGTCATCTCTGCTACTCCTTTGACCCACTGTTGACTCACCGATAGTCCCAGTGTTGCAGAATATACAGCCTCATGCTACATAACTAAGCTCCATTTCATGCTGAATAAACTAAATTATTTATTTATCTTAAATAGAAAACTATCTTACGATAGATTTTTACCCCAAAAGTTTTTTATTAAAATAAATTCGATAAAAATCAAAAAAATCCGATTTAAATCAAAAAAATCTGATTTTTTTGATTTTTTTTTTTTAAAAATCATTGATTTTTATCCACCCTGGTCTTGGCAAAAAATGGGTGGGAGAAAGGGGAATAGTTCCTATGTTAAAGAGAAAATCTGTACTTCTAAGTTTAAAAAAAAAAAAGCATAAAATCGTTTCTTTGCTTCATTGTCCATTCCCTTCAAACTTAATTGTTTTGAAAATTTCCAAAGACATAAGTGATGGAGAAATACAGCTTTCTTATTTCATATAATCTATTTACAAGTCATGCAATTCAGAGATACAATTGCCTTCTGCCGATTTCAAAGACTGGAATGCAAATAAGCTGGTTATAGCGTGTGACTCAGTACTTTGAGAATGTGCTTGCAACTATTGTTCAGAATTTCACATGCCTAGAACTTGGGATCTGTACAGTGGCTTTGACAATATCTAATCTTGAATCAAAATAACAACACTAGCCAAATAATAGTGTAGGATTTGTGTGAAGGGCTGGGGAGATTGTTAGTCACCATCAAAGGGATAGTGTAGGATTTGTGTGAAGGGCTGGGGAGATTGTTAGTCACCATCAAAGGGATATTTCTATTCATCCTGGTATGTGGTAATCAGTAAAAGTGTAAGGAATTCCCTTTTTTATTAGCTCACTCTGCATTTAGACAATCACAACTATATTTTAGTAATTAAAGAACTTAGAACAACTTTGTCACTTTGAATGTACACTAATCAGCATACATTAAAATGAAATTTCATTGCATACAGCTCTTAAAGGGTCTCCACCTCTAATATACACTATATAAACATGACAAAATAAATAAATATTAAATTATGCATATACCCACGTATTATATGACACCGAGAAACAGCACACTCTAGTTCGGATGTATACATGTAAATGGCGAGAGAAATGAATCTTGCGACTTTGCCAGATGGATGGCATAGGGAACAAAGCAGTGGTGGCTTTCTACCGGTTCGCCCCGGTTCTGGAGAGCTGGTAGCGGCAATGGTGAGCTGAGTCAACCGGTTCGCTCCGACTGTCAGCTGGGCCCTGCCGCCTGCCCCTGCGTTATACTTTCCTATACTTGGTTGTTTTTAGCCCAGCTGAAAGGCGCGGCAGAGCGGATTGCCTCACCTCAGTTGTTCAGAAATGCAATGCGCATGCGCAAAGCGCTTTCATGAAGCAAAACGGTGGTAACACTGGTTGAAACCCACCACTGAAACAAAGCTGTTACAGAATCTGGTAGTCCTTCTAGAAATACTTCGAAACCTCCTCCCAGAGGTTACTTGCATGCCAAATCAACTAATCAACTAAGACACATGGACAGTTTTTTCCCTTTGTGCCATCACTCTGCTGAACACCTAATTCTCACAGTAACTATCTAATGTCTATGTAAGGTAAAATTGTTGTAGTATTATCCTTCTTTACTATTCATGATAATAATGTTGCTTTGCCTATACACTGACAGATTCTGCACCGGAGACAAATTCCTTGCATGTCTAAGCACACTTGGCCAAATAAAGTTTTTGATTGTAAAACACAATAGATACCAGCACCATATTTCCAGTTAATTTCTTTATTTTTTTTTATTTTTTTTTTATTTGATTTATATGCCGCCCTTCTCCGGAGACTCAGGGCGGCTTACAATGCGTTAAGCAATAGCCTTCATACTTTTGTATATTTATACAAAATCAGCTTATTGCCCCCACAAACTGGGTCCTCATTTAACCTACCTTAGAAAGGATGGAAGGCTGAGTCAACCTTGAGCCTGGTAAGATTCGAACCTGCAGAAATTGCAGGCAGCTGTGTTAATTACAGGGTGCATTAAACCACTGTACTACCAAGGCCAATACGCTATTTAGCGTATTGGCATCTAAATAGGTCATGCAACCACCGAGATACAATTATTAATTTAAATAAAACGTCAATAATTCCAGGAGCTTTAAACTATGATACAGTCCATGTTTTCATTTTCATTTTTTAATTGGGACATGTCCATATCAAAAAAATGTAAGTCAGGTCAAAACTAAGACAACTTCTGGGATATTTCTGCAACTTCCCAATGATCTCCAAGCAAGGATTAACCAAGTCCTAAACTGTTTAGCTTCCAGGATTTTGAGGAAGAATGTAAAAGCTGTTAAGAAAGGAATAATGATATTCTACAGAGGGTAGGCCAGTTTGGTGTAGTGTAAGGATTAAGTTATCAAGTTAGAAACCAGTTGAGTCATAGTCCCACTTTAGGAGCAAAGTCAACAGGATGACCTTGGACCAGCCACACCCTCTCAATGCCAGGAAGGAAGGAATGGCAAACCAGTCTGAAATATCTTGTCAAAGAAAACTGCCTAGTGTGGCGTACATACCTACAAATCAGAGGATATCTAACCACCCACAATTACTGAACATAATGCAACTTCAGTGGTGAAATCCAAATTTTTTTACTACCAGTTCTGTGGACATGGTGTGGCTTGGTGGGCATGGCTTGGTTAGCGTGGCAGGGGAAGGATACTGCAATATCTCCATTCCCACCCCACTCCAGGGGAAGGATACTGCAAAATCCTCATTCCCTCCCCACTCCTGGGGGAAGGATATTGCAAAATCTTCATTCCCACACCACTCCCCAGCCAGTCAGAGGTGATATTTGCCGGTTCTCCGAACTACTCTAAATTTCCCCTACCGGTTCTCCAGAATCTGTCAGAACCTGCTGGATTTCACCCCTGAACTTAACTCTCCAAAAACCATGCAGATCTTCACCCCTCAATGAACAAAACCAAAACTTTGTGTGTCATATAATGTGTCGTATATGTGGGTTTGCAGTTATATGCTTAATTTTGTATTTATTTATTTATTTAGTCACGCATATCGACCATCTATCTATGTATTGGAGTTGGTGACTCTCTGAGAACTTTATGCAACAAAATTACATTTTAACATATGCAGATTAGTGTACATTCAAAGTGACAATAAAGATATTCTAAATCTAATTTGAACTTCTGGCTATTAAGCCACCTTTCCCAATCTGTAAAGATTCTCAGTCATCCAGGTCACGGTTGTCCCAAAGGTGTTTTTTCAGGAGGCAACTGGACTTTCTTGTTTGTTTGTTTTTTGAAGACATTTCGCTTCTCATCCAAGAAGTTCCTTCAGCTCTTACAGATTCCCCACTATCCTGTCAGAGCTGAAGAAGCTTCTTGGATGAGAAGCGAAACGTCTTCAAAAAAAAAAGAAAAAAACAAGAAAGTCCAGTTGCCTCTTGAAAAAGTACCTTTGGGATATCCTTCCCAATGTATTAACTAATAGAGGGGACCAATATTATCAGCAACAGAGCCAAAACCAGATTGCACACGACACCACCACCACCACCCACTAGAAGTGGTGAGTGCTGTTATCACTGAAGGTTTCTAAGAAGAGACTGGACAACCATTTGTCTGGAATCGTATAGGGTCTCCTGCTTCAACAGAGGGTTGGACTAGAAGATCTCCAAGGTCCCTTCCGACTGTGTTATTGTGTTATTCTAAAATGTTATAGGGCAGTGATGGCTAACCTTTTTGCCATCGCGTGCCAAAAGCTGGGGGAGTGTGGGGTGGTCGCATGTGTGTGTGCCCACATCCATAATTCTATGCGCTCTGCAGCCACGCATGCGTGCGCAACCCCCCCCATGGTCCCCCCACTTTTGGCATATGATGGCCCGGTGGGTTCGGTAGGGCCATTTTTTTGCCCTCCTCAGGTTCCAGAGGCTTTCTAGGAGCCTGGGGAGGTCAAAAACAGCCTTCCCCACCTCCCCTGAGGCCGGAAACAGCCCATTTGCTGATTTCCCTTGGGCCCAGAAGGCCCAAAAATCAGCTGGCCAGCGTACGCATGCGTGCTGGAGCTGAGCTAGGGCAATGCTCATGTGCCCACCAATATGGTTCGGTGTGCCACTTGTGGCACACATACCATAGATTTGCCATCACGGTTATAGGGTCTCCTGCCTGAGCAGGAGGTTGGACTAGAAGACCTCCAAGGGTCCCTTCCACCTCTGTTATTCTAATTAATTTAAACAGGGCGCAATTCAAGTTAACTTCGTCACATGATTAAGAGATCCTCGTCTGGGTTCACAACGCTGGGTTAAAAAACGAAGTGGAACCCCGCGAACTGCGTCACGCGTCCCGACGACCAACTCCTCCTCGCGCGTCAAAAGAGAAAGATGAAGCACCCAGGCGCGCCTCTGAGAGAAAAGCCACGCAACCAGCATCAGCGCAAGAAGCCCAGGAGCCCAGCCTTCCCGGACTGGGCACCGCCTTCCAGGGTCTGGCTGCAAAGCCTCCATTGCTCGGCCCTCCTCTTCGGAGCGAAGCGAGCTGGGTGTCTTCCGCATTCTCCAGAAATAACCGGAGCCGCCTCCCACTCGCATCCCAGCGCCTCGCTTGGCAACTGAGACGCGGCACCGTCCTGCTCGCCTTCTCCAGGCTGCCACTCGTGCCTTGCTCGGCGGCGCGTTCCAAAACCTTGGCAATCCACGCAGCGCAAACAGAAAAAAAATCAAGGCGGCGTCGCCGCTCCCAATCCCTGGACTTCAGCCAAGCCACAGCGGGCTTGAAAGCAAGAATCGCGAAGAATTCACAGGAAGCTCGGATGCCCAGTGACAAAATTAACCCAGTAGATTGCGATTCATCCAGGAGCCTGGATAGCTCAGCAGACTATTGCATTGTAATTTAACTCCAGCTGTCTGCAATTAGTAAGTTCGAATCTTGCCAGGCTCAGGGTTGACTCAGCCTTCCATCCTTTCTAAAGTAGGTAAATTGAGGACCCAGTTTGTGGGGGCAATAAGCTGACTTTGTAAAAAAATATATACTAAAGTATGAAGGCTATTGCTTAACGCATTGTAAGCCGCCCTGAGTCTCCGGAGAAGGGCGGCATATAAATCAAATTCACACACACACAAAAATTATATAGCCGCGCCTATCTCACACTATGCGACTCTGGGCAGTCAAAATATAAAAACAGGGAACAAAAGCATCCATTGTGTTATATAGCTGAAATGCAGCGCCACGTACAATTTTACACTCGCCAGATGTCTTTTGTGAAGGGCAACTTCACAACTCCCCCCCCTCCCCAAAGTGGGAATTGTGGGAGATGAGGTTTCCATCTGGAGGGCGCCAGGTTGCAAAAGGCCGTTTAGGCAGCGGGAAGGAAGTCCCGTTGAACTTCATGGGGCGGCTCGAAGAAGCCGCGCCGAGGGGGCGCGCGTTAAAAAGGCAGCGGAGAGAGAGAGAGTGAGTGGGGGGAGGCAATTTACACGGAGTTTACAAATGATCTTTATCCGGTTACACGGTAACTCATTCATGCTTGCTTGCCCGACGGGGAAAAAAAAAAAAAGGAACCCTCCCGCGTTCAGAAGTAGCGTCTCTTTTGCAAGACCGAATTTCAATTCATGAAATTCCAATCCTCTTCAAGTCGCGCGCAATTTGGAGCCCTGAATAAGTATGACATGCATTTTAATGTTTAAAAAAAAACTACTTCAAACTGCTAGAAAAAAAAAAATCAACCCTCCTGACGCTTAACGGGGAAAAAAAGCCCTCCGCGTATTTCTTGGAAGTTTCGACACCACTGCAAGAACCAGAGGAGAAGTGCAGGTGTCCCCTCGAATCTGCCCCCCCCCACCCCACTGCCCCAAAATTGTAACTCGGCAATGCTTGCGCGTCGCTAGGCAGGAGCATTTTTCAGCGGAGAGGCAACCTTCCGCTCATGCATCATGCATTCCCTTCCACCTATGCAGCAATTTGCTCCAAGAGACCAATTAAGGCGGCGGCGGCGCTGATGCAATTAAAGGCAACTAAAGGAGTACCCGCGTAGTAACCACGAGGCGACACAGAGCAGAAGGGCAAAGCTCCTTTAGAAAGATCGGGGAAGGGGGAGGGCAGCACCTACGGTTCTCTAACCCCGGCAGAGCATCCCTCTCCCCTAGGACCAGGGGTGGGGGGAGGCTTAGGAAACCCCCCCCCACTCCTAATTACTCCGAAACCCGCCACTACTCACCCTCCACCGAGCGAGCAAGAGACCCGCGGCCTCGCCCAGGATGAATGGAAAGCGCGCAGCTTCTACAATAGTACCTGGCACTTAAGCGCCACTCTTGGAGAAGCGATGCGTAATTACGCAGCAGGCGCAGCCTCTCCCGTTGGGATCCTTCGGCTTTTTTTTTTTTTTTTCCCCCTTCCCGGCGGAGCGACGGTTGGACTGAAGGTCCCTGGCAAAATCTTCCAGCTCTGTTCTCGGCCGGCCAAAGACGCAGCCCTTCACCCGCGGCTCTCCTGCCCTATGAGGAGAGCTTGGCGACCCGCCTCCTTTCGCTCCCGGGCCCAATGGTGTTGGCCGCTCCGAACGAGCCTCCTTCCTTCCCTCTGACAGCCGCGCGGTGTGGGAGGCCTGCGCAAGCGAGTGATGCAACGCCGGCGGTTCAGCCTCCGGGAGAGGCGCCTCCCGACCCCACCCTCGGCCGGGGCCAATGGCAGCCGCGCGGGAACTCGGGTGGTGTCTGTCTCCTGCCTCTTCTTGAGGCCGCCTTCGGCCTCCTGCTCTTGACATTGAAGGAGGCGCGTTAAAAGGGCCTTGCTTGCGAAGTGGGGTTGGAAGACAGCAAGGCGGGCCGCTGCGCCTACAGAGAAAGAGGCGCATCTGCCTGATGGGGTTTTTTTGAGTTTTCGCGGCGGAGAACCAAAAGGAAGCCACCTATTCTTCGAAACATACGGAGTAGCAAGAAACCTCCCGTGGAAAGTACTCAGAAAAATGGGAATTCTAGAATACAGTGGTCTTCGATTTATGACCGCAATTGAACCCAAAATTCCTGTTGTTAAGGGAAACGATTAACAGATTAATAGAGTTGGAAGCAGGAGTGGGTGTCAAATTTTTTTACTACCGGTTTTGTGGGCGTGGCTGGGGAAGGATACTTTACTTTACTTGATTTATATACCACCCTACTCCCAAAGGACTCAGGGCGGTGAACAGCCAAACATTAAAAATACATAGATACAAAATTTAATCGAATTAAACAATTTGGCCCAGACAGATTAAAACACCCCAATCATTTAAAAACCGATTAAAATTTGCATAATTAAAAAGAGGGAAAAGATTAGGCCAGGCCCGCCTGGTGGAATAAAAAGGTCTTAAAAGCGTGGCAGAAGGTGCGCAGATCCGGGATCCTCCGTAATACTGTAAAATCTCCATTCCCACCCCAATCTGGGGAAGGTTACTGCAAAATCCCCCATTTCCCCATAAGCCACCCAGAGTCCCTTGGGAGTGGGGCGGCATAGAAATGCGACAAAATAAATAAATAATAAATAAATCCAAGGAAAGGATGCTGTAAAATCTCCATTCCCTTCCCAATCCAGGGGAAGGTTACTGCAAAATCCCCATTTCCTCCTGATCAGCTAGGACTTGGGAGGCAGAGATTAGATGGGGGTGGGGCCAGTCAGAATTTTTACTACTGGTTCTCCGAACTACTCAAAATATCCACTACCGGTTCTCCAGAACTGGTCAGAACCTGCTGAAACCCACCTCTGGTTGGAAGGGACCTTGGAAGTCATCTAGTCCAACCCCCCTCCCCGCCCAAGCAGCAGACTCAACAAATAGCAATCCAGTCTCTTTTTGAAAGCTTCCAGGAATGAAGCTCCCACAACTTCTGAAGGCAACTTCTTTTCCATTGGTTGATTGTTCTCATTGTCAGAAAATGTCTCGAAATAAGGAGATTGAATCTCCCCTTGTTCAGTTTCCATCCATTATTCGTTGTCTGGCCTTCAGGTGCTTTGGAAAATAGCTTGACCCCCTCCACTTTGTGGCAGCCCCTCAAATATTGGAATACTGCTATCATGTCTCCCCTGGTCCTTCGCTTCACTAGACTAGCCGTGCCCAGTTCCTGCAACCGTTCTTCATATGCTTTAGCCTCCAGTCCCCTAATGATCTTGGTTGCTCCTCTGTGCACTCTTTCTAGGGTCTCAACATTTCAACATTTGTTCAGTGAATGTCGATGAAGTTTCTCAGTCATCCAGGTCATGGTTGTCCCAAAGGTGCTTTTTCAACAGGCAACTGGACTTTCTGGTTTTTCTTTGAAGATGTTTCGCTTCTCATCCAAGAAGCTTCTTCAGTTGATGAGATGAGAAGAGAAGTGAAACGTCTTCAAAAAACCCCAGAAAGTCCAGTTGCCTCTTGAAAAAGCACCTTTGGGACAACCATGACCTGAATGACTGAGAATCTCCATAGACATTTGTTCAGCGAGCTTTGCCCCATTTCCTTGCCACAGTTGTTAAGTGAATCTGCGGTTGATAAATTAATAACCCAGTTAAGTGAAACTGGCTTCTCTATTGGCTTTGCTTGTCAGAAGGTTGCAAAAGATGATCACGTGGCCTTGGAACACAGCAATGGTCATAAATATGAATCGGTTGTCAAACTTCTGAATTTTGATCACAAGATCATGAGGATGCTGCATAGGTAACTGAAAACATTCAAAAGTCACTTTTTTCAGAGCCGTGGTAGCTTTTAACAGTCACTAAACAAACTGTTGTAAATCGAGGACTACCTGTAATGTCATTGTCCTCATGAGAAGCTTAAATACACAATCAGGAAGCCATGGTATGGATAGAACATGGAGAATGGAATGGAATTGAATTGAATTCTTTATTGGCCAAGTGTGATTAGACACACAAGGAATTTGTCTTGGTGCATATGCTCTCAGTGTACATAAAAGACAAGATACGTTCGTCAAGAATCATAAGGTACAACACTTAATGATAGTCATAGGTTACAAATAAGCAATCAAATCATACTAGGAAACAATATCAATATAAATCGTAAGGATACAAGCAACAAGGTTACAGTCATACAGTCGTAAGTGGTAGGAGATGGATGATAGGAACGATGAGAAGACTAATAGTAATAGTAATGCAGACTTAGTGAATAGTTTGACAGTATTGAAGGAATTATTTGTTTAGCAGAGCAATGGTGTTCGGGGGGAAAACAAATAAACTGGCTCCAGGTTGATTAAGGCCACATCATATGTCCAGCATTCTTATTTTTTAAAAAAAAACATTTCGAGCCTGCAGGGTCTGCTGATCTGATTAATGTGTTCATTTTGTTCTTGCAATAAACATTGCAAGACCTTTCTTGCATTGACCTTTCTTGCAATAAAATTAATACATTTTCAACAAAGTGGTAACTTACTGCTTAATACATTGTGGGCTTCATAACTGAATAATGTCTATATAAAGAAGGGTCCTGTATCTAAAACTTGCCTAATTCTGTCAAGTTTAATAATGAGGAATCCCAACAGATGTTTATAACTGAAATGAGGCATAATTATTTAAGCTTCACTTCCTGCTTCACTTCCTGTTACTAAAAGGCACTGTTCTAGGAACACATTTGTTCCTAAAGAGAACCAAAATAGATTCTGCCTCTTGACTATTGTAGATTGAGAATGTAAAGAATCAGAAAAGATGCAAAAGAAGAGATGTTTATTTGGTCCTCCAGGAAGCTCCCAGGGAAGTTAACCCAGATTCTTGAGCAAAATTAGCTTTTATGAGCAAAGTTCTTTTATGAAAAGAGAAAGAAGGACTAAATGACTAAATAAATCTTGCTATGGAGGGATATGATCTGGGCCATCCCTCAACAAAGTATTTTGGAATTGGTGTGTATTCATTTGTTTTATAATTGATCTAGAATTAGAAGTGAGCACTCAAGGTGCCAAAATACTGATAGCATTTTAAAAAATGCTTTTTTGACTACAGCAGTCAAAAAGTGGGCTGTGAAAATATTTACAGACCTTCGCATCCTGGACATAAATTGTTTCAACTCCTACCCTCAAAACAATGCTATAGAGCACTGCACACCAGAACAACTAGACACAAGCAGTTTTTTCCCCCATGCCATCACTCTGCTAAACAAATAATTCCCTCAACACTTTCAAACTATTCACTGAGTCTGTATTACTATTCATCTTCTCATTGTTCCTATCACCCATCTCCTCCCACTTATGACTGTATGACTGTAACGTTGTTGCTTGTATCCTTACGATTATATTGATTGTTTCCTAGTATGATTTGATTGCTTATTTGTAATGACTATGATATGATATGACTATCATTAAGTGTTATACCTTATGATTCTTGATGAATGTATCTTTTCTTTTTATGTACACTGAGAGCATATGCACCAAAGACAAATTCCTTGTGTGTCCAATCACACTTGGCCAGTAAAGAATTCTATTCTATTCTTAAAAAAAAAAAAGATTGCATGGAATAAGAAGCGCTGGTAAACATTTCCAGAAAGATATCTACAAATTTGGAGGCATGAATATTAACATGAAGGGAGAAAAATCCTAACTTGCTAACTTATATATGCTAATAAAATCTATGTCAGCGAGGACTGTGTGAGTGAGGGAATGGAGTAAATGCAGCCATAGAAACCCAAACCACCCACCCACTCCCGAAGAAAGCAAATGCCATTCTGGAAATCATTAATTTTTTTCATCCCTCCCTCTGTCTAGTTTGAAATGTCTTCTCCATAGCTTGGAGCGAAAACTCCAGAGTTCAAGGTATTCTAATGATGCAATGGGTAAATAAATAAAATTCTTGAAATAACCGCATCATGTGCAAATTGAAGGCCATAATCAGAATATTGGTAAATTATTTGCTGTACTTTCGCTGTACCTTACATGGTGATGTGTGAGTACATGACAAGTAAACAATACCCTGTGTGAATTTACTGAATAAACCCTAAATGGATTTTATTTAAACCATGCCCTAGGTTAAAACCAAATATTTATTTATTTAAATTGCTTTGTATTGCTGCCCATCTCATAAATGTGACTCTGGGCATCTAAGACAAATTTAAAAATACAATATAAAAATAAATTTAAATTTTACACACAATGAAAGGCAAAGTAACTGCCAAACAGACCATATACCAACAGAGTATCTCAGTTACTAATATAGGTAGTCCTTGACTTATGATCACAACTGAGGGCAAAATTTCTCTTGCTAAACGAGACATTTGTTAAGTGAGGTTTTGCCCCATTTTACAACCTTTCTTGCCAAATCTGTAAAGTTAATTGTTAAATTAGTAACATAGATGTTGACTCCCGCTTCCCCTTTGACTTTACTTGTCAGAAGGTGATCACATGACCATAGGACACTGCAACCATCATAAATAGAAGTCAGTTGCCAAACATCTGAATTTTGATCACATGACCACGGGGATGCTGCAACGGTCATAGGTGTGAAAAAGGGTCACTTTTTCAGTGCTGTTGTAACTTCAAATGGTCATTAAATGAACTGCCTGTAAAAGAGATGTTGGATTAGTATCTAGCTGAAATCCATCAAGTCATCCATTTGAGGAATTAAGTCTGTGTTGAGTTTTAAGAAGAGCTTACTATGTCCCACCATTCTTTCCTTTATCCAAACCAAAAACTGAATTTATTAACCAAAAAATAATCCTACTTGAATTTTGGGAGGGGATCAGGGGTGAAATGCTATCGGTTTGGTCCGGTTCAGGCGAACCAGCAGTAAAAAAAAAAAAAAAAAGCTACCGGTTTGGTCAAACCGGTAGTTGAAAACAGCTACCGGTTCCTCTGAACTGGTATTTCCGACAATCAGCTGTGCCGTGCAGTTTAGCTTTACTAGAAAGCAGGAAATCCTGCTTTCTAGCGAAGCTAAATCATACGGCACAGCTGATTCACCCTCCCCTCGCTGTTCTACTTACCTTCCCAAGCCTCCTTTTGGTGCATGCACATGCGCAGCGCGCATTTGGTGCGCATACACGGGCGCAGTGTGCATCTGGTAGCAAACCGGTTCAGATTTCACCACTGGAGGGGATGAAATCTAAAAGCAATAGATCAGTATTGATCTGATTATTTGACCGTTCTTAATTTGTTCATCTTCCTATGGATACCTTTGGAAAGTCGGGTGGTTCTGTGACATTTTGTCTGGAAGAATCAAGACAGCTTTCTAAACAACAGGCCAGATTGCAAATAACATCTAAATTCTGCCATCTATTGCATCAGATAGTCTCGGATCACATGTTAGCTCCATATGTTATACCATACTCTAGATGAGGGAATGAATATATTTCCTTATTATTATTCGTAGTAATTTGTTTAAATGTACTCAGGATTTATTGGACCCTGTTTTATATGGAGGGTTCACCTAGAATATGAGAGCAAAGAATGGGGTGGAGAAGTTATTTTGGGTTTCTACTGACCAGATCATTATCCAGAGTTGTATCTCTATCCCCTCCAGTCATGTAACTTCGTCCATTGGGTCCACAATCATCTAGCTTTGGACTGTATATCGTAGAGAGGCAGAGGACAAAGTCCAGTATTTTCTAGGAACATAACTTCTTTTTTGTAGCATACTGAATGCTGCTTTTTAGCCTATTATACAAAGCTGAATTGGTTTTTCTCTCTTTCAAACACTGCACTATTGTATTCACCTAAAAATAAGGCCCAAAAGTTGAGTTTCAAGCGCTTCTCCATTTAGATGAAACAGCCACAGAAAACTGTTCCAAACTCATATATTAGGCATAACTAGGTAGTTGGTATGTTCTCCCAACAGAGATAAATCCACCTGGCTGGATTATCAATTTATTTTTTTCTGTCTGCACTGAAAGTTGTAGAAAACCCACAATTAATTGAGAACCAAATTAAAAGAAAAGAATTGAATTTCTAAATCTTTCAGGAAGTAAAACTTCTCTTGTGAATTTCTTACTTCCCTAACTAGGGATAAATTCAAGAAGTGCTATCTAGATATATAAATACATGAGCTCATCATATCCGGGGGCAAGCAGTATGTGTTGTGACTTAGGCTCACTTAGTCATTACAAGACACAATTAGTCCCAAACAAACCTACTTTATTGTAATAGCTGAGAATTACTTCATTCCCAGCTTAGTCCAAATTAATTGCAAAACAAGTCCTTCAGAAGAAGTCCTTCAGGCTTATCACAAACCTTTATCTTCTTTGGCACCCTGCCAGAGGCCTGCCTTGGCAAAGCCCCACGAAGTTCAGAAACAAGAGACACTGACTAGAAACAGATTTAGCAACGTTGCTTTCCTACAAAGAGCCCAAGTGCCTTTGCTGCTCTTTTAAGTCTTATGGGAGGGGCCAATCATCTGGCCTTACTCCCGAGTCGTCCTTTTTGCTTTAGCTGCTCTTGCCTTCTGGCAGCTCTGCACATGCGTGCATTAGGAACAGGCTCCTCCTGTTCCTCTGCCTCTCTGCTGTCCAACTCTGGAGGCTCTGGAGTCCGCACATCACTTCCAGATGGCCCTGGCCCCATCTCTGCCTCCGACGCAGAGCCCTCATCCGGGCCTTCTCTAGACTACAGGACTGGCCCATGTTCCACCCCAGCCTCCTCACCGTCTGACTCCGCTGCTAACTCTGTGGGCTGCTGGCGGACCACAACAGTATGTTCTACCAGGTGAATAACTACTATCTTGGCTTACATCAGGTGTAAAAGAACTATCAGAAACTATGATTTTCCTAACAACCGCCTGGAAAACCTAAAGAGACATTAACATCTGACCTGGCATGGAATGAATGCCTCTCTATGATTATTTTACTCATAATAGTAGCTTTTTTAATTTTTACAAACATTTTTTGTCAGGTGCAGCTGAGTAGGCCCAAACGTGATCAGATATCTTCATTTTGTCACATTATCCATTTCGAAAAATATTAATTTTCTTCAACAACAAAAAGGTGGTCATTCCGTGGTACATTGGGTTAACATCAAAGAAGAAACAAAGTCCATTTTATTTCTATCATTGCAACAACCACAATTTAAGTAAGAGTGTAACTGCCTATATTCAGAGTAGTTCCCTATTTCTTCCCCATCAGGATCAAAAGTGATTCTCTGTTCTGTCAGGAAGGCAGAAACAATTATAAAGCATGAAATGGAGAATGGAGGCCGAAGAACAGTATTAACTGGATGGATTACAACAAATAACAATTATAAGAGCATAGTTTGCCAGTTGGATAACTGCTGGAGTTTGTAAAATTCCTCTCTCAAAAAGGCCTTTGGATCTTTCCCCGCCACCCCCTGCTTGGATGTTGGGTTGGTAGCCAATGCTGCCACCCTCCATGTTCTGGGGAGATTAAATTAAATTAATTTCATACCACAACTCCTCCTGGCCCTGAGGCATTGAGGAAAATCAGACTTATTTAGTACAACAATACACGTGGCCATTAAAATAAGGTGTGGGCGAATTTGTTACGGTCGTAAATCACTTTTTCCAAGATAGTTGTAACTTTGAATATAGCAACCCCCATTTCCTATTAGCACTGATGATGTTACCTAGTTTGGCAATGAAATGGCTGCAACAAAACAACCAATTTCAGAGCATCAAGGACATCTCATTTCAATCCTGAACTATAAATATTCCAGACATGGGATTCAAAAATTTTAGCAACGGTTGTTAGGTGGGCGTGGACTACTCGGCCTCCTGCACCACGGTGGAGGGGACGTTTTTTGCCCTCCCCAGGCTCCGGAGGCTTTTCTTGAGCCTCCGGGAGGGCGAAAATGGCCTTCCCTGGGCTCCGGAGGCTGGAAACAGGCCCATTTCCAGACTTCTGGAACTTCCAGGAGGCCCAATTTTCACCCTCGCAGAGCCTCCACATAGGCCCTGTACTTACCTGGCATCCAAAACGGGACGTGTGGAGACTCCTGAGAGGGGAGGGGAGGGGTGGGTGGGGCCAGCCAGTCCTTGCAACTACTGGTTCGGTGAACCAGATGTAAAATTAATTCGAACGAACCAGTCCAAACCAGCTGAATCGCACCCCTGAATATTCTATGGGTACACCGAAACTAATCTTACTAACAGGAGGTCAGGTAGGAGAAAGACATGGGATCCTGTAAAGATATTTCTGTTCCTCTATCTTTCACTATTTGTCCTGAGGGGTCAAAAGACTCAGAGATGAAAAGGAATGAGATCACACCCAACTATTCCCACTAGCACAAGTTCTTTGCTTGGCAGCTGCCAGCTGTTCATTTGGAGAACAGCCTCCTTAGGGCCAGAAAACCATAATTGGCTTCAAGCTTCAACGCACACACAGTCAACCTCAGAAATCAGCTACTGAGTTTACATCAGCTTGTGTTCTTGAAGCCAAAAGTTTAAAGGTTCAGAATCCCATGTGCTGATGAAAACAAATCCAGCCAATGTGGATTTTAAAGTGACCACCTTTATGGTGTCTCCAGGAAAGATATCTTCTTAATTTTGGACAGGCGACTTACTCCTGTGTAAGAATGCTTTGAACTGAGATAGAACTGCACAGGAAATAAATTCCTTGTGAAATCCTGCACAGACATTAGAAGCCAATCTTACTCAGTAGAATTTACTCTCAGGTAAAGGTGAATACTGTATCCTAAAGAAATATGCAAATGCACATCTGTGTGCCAAAACTGATCTGTTGCTTTGTTGCAACATCTGCCAGGAGTGGGTAAATATATACTTTTGTAATTGTAGGTATACAGTATATTACTGGCGTAATATCAACAAAGTATAGGTAGCCCTCAATGTACGACCATAATTGTGTCCAAAATTTTTGTTGCTAAGCAAGACAGGTGTTAAGTGAGTTTTGCCCCATTTTATGAACTGGCATCTGAATTTTGATCATGTGACCATGGGGATGCTGCAATGGTTGTAAGGGTGAAAAATGGTCATAAATCACTTTTTTCAGTCCTGTTGTAACTTTGAACAGTCATTAAGCCAGAGATGGGATTCACTTACCTTCCCTACCAGTTCGCAAATGTGAGCACAAGCTCCTCCTCTGTGCATGTGCATGGCCTTCCGTGCATGCTCTTTGTTTACGCATTATGTCCGGGTGGGTGGGCGGAGCCTCCTGCAGTCACCATTACTGGTTTACTCGAACCGGACGGAACCAGCTAAATCCCACCTCTGCATTAAACTAACTGTTGTAAGTCGAGGTCTACGAAGTAAAAAAGTGGATCCACAACAGGAAAAAAAAGATTAGGTGAGGCCATGGGTGAAAAATAAGTTGAAAACACTGGAACAGACCATCTGGCCCAAAAAGTTTGAAAACCTTCATCTGAATTTTGCCATGGGAAACACTCCAAGACGACCATACACAAGGAGTCACAGATACACCTAAGAATTAATTTGTGTGTAATCCTGACATGTATTTTCATTAAGGTACTTTCAACAACCACCAACTTCCCCACAAACCCTCAGAGATATTTTTGTACTTTCCGTTTATGTCTTCATCACTATCTTTGCAAGGTTCAGTTCTTCTACCAGGAGTAGAAGATCCTCCTTCCACACTCCTTCCAGTTGTACCAATGAGAGAACACAAAGATAGCCCACCCTCCTTACCATTACTTCATTTGGTTGTGGGTTTTTGGGGGTTTTTTGTGCTGCATCCTTGCTATTGCCACAGTGTTTACATTTGGGGAGAGAAAGGTCAGTCTGAGAGACTGCTAGTCTCTGTACAATACTGCTATATTGTAAAATCTCCATTCCCTCCCCACTCGGGGGCCAGCCAGAGGTGGTATTTGCTGGTTCTCTGAACTACTCAAAATTTCCGCTACCAGTTCTCCAGAACCTGTCCGAACCTGCTGGATTTCACCCCTGGATTGAAGTCAACAGATTGGATCAAACTCCAACGATAGATTTAGCCAAAGTGCATTTTGGATTTAAGTTCACTCCTGTGAATTAAAACTATAGGAAGCATCACATAACACTGTATATTAATGTAAAAATATATTTGTTTAATAAATAAAATTCAAAAAGTAATTTGCCTTATTACTATTATAACTTTTTCCAAAATGTATTTCTTTTTGTCTTTCTTACTAAAACTTAAATTATAAAAAATATTAAGCATTTCCTTTACTTCCTTTCTGGGCCAAAAGCTTCCCCAGAGAAACCCAATTTAAACTTCTACTCTCTGAATCTGAACCTGTCTGTACCTCGCTTGAATAATCATTCAAAGTAAACATGATTTTGTGCTAATCAGAGGGAGCTTAATTCTGTGTCAATATTTTCAGTGTACACTGCCCTCTATGGGAGCAATCTGATACTTCATTTTATAAAATAAAGCGGAAGTTTTTATTCAACAATTTGTTGTAGTAGCCACCCCACTTCCTTGCATTGCAAAGAACAAAGCTAAACCCACATACATCAGAAAAAACAAATTACAAAACTAATATAACCAAATATCCTAAGTTATGTAGTAAGCATGTGTGAATAACAGATTTTATTTGCTTGAGGACAAAGAGACTTGGGTCCATTCATAATTCTATGGGGAAACCTCTCATCTGGTCCACATCCCACATATTTTTCTTGAGTTCTGGACAAGTTCTTACTAGGTGTACAAGACAAGAAACACCACCAGCAAGCTAATTCTACTTTATTGTAAGTAGAATTTAACAGAATATAACAGAATAAGAATTAGAAGGGACCTTGGAGCAGGGGTGAAATCCTCCCGGTTTGGACCGGATCGCCTGATCCGGTAGCGATGGCAGCGGGTGGTTTGGAGGTACAGTGCAAGTCCCCTCCCCACCCCATTTTGGGTTTTGAAAGCCTCCTGCACCAACCTGCACCCCCCTGCACATGCTTCCCACATCCTGTGCATGTGCGTTCCCCGCATGCTCCCCGCCCCCCATGCATGCATGGCAGAGACTCGAAGACCAGCTGGCCAGCGGGAGGTGCCCATGCATGCGCAATGGAGCTGGCCTGGAGTGACGGCTGGCATGCCCACAGAGAGGGCTCTGTGTGCCACTTGTGGCATGCGTGCCATAGGTTCGCCATCACAGGACTACAGGAACTATTTGCGCTTCAGTTTATTTATTTATTATTTTATTAATCATATTTCTATGCTACCCACTCTCCAAGGACTCTGGGCAGCTTACAACAATTGACAGTATACTAAATAGCATATTGTCCCCAACAACCTGGGTCCTCATTTTACCCACCTCGGAAGGATGGAAGGCTGAATCAACCTTGAGCCGGTGAGATTTGATCTGCTGATCTGCTGAACTAGCAGTCAGCTGAAGTAGCTGCAGTACAGCACTCTAACCACTGCACCACCTCGACTCTTGCAGTTTGAGTTGCAGACAACACAGACTCATCCTGAATAGAATCCATTCCCTACCAATCCAATCAGGGCTGAAGAAGCTTCTTGGATGACAAGCGAAACGTCTTCAAGGAGAAAAAAAAATCCAGTTGCCTCCTGAAAAAAGCACCTTGCTAAATTGTATGATTTTTATAAAGAATTAACAGAATTAGATCAGATATTAACAGGGACGGATGAAAAACTAATAAAGAAAATATATAACTATCTACTAAGTATTGAAATGGAAGATGAGCAAGTAAAGGAGATGATAGTATGGGCTAAAAATTTCGGTTATAAAATAGAGTTAGATAAATGGCAGAAATTGTGGAATAGAAATGATAAATTAACGATGTCAACTGCATATAAAGAAAATCTTTATAAGATGTTTTATAGATGACATTTTTCACCCTCAAGATTGGCAAAGATGTTCCACTAAATGTTGGAAATGTCATCAGATACCTGGTTCGTACTATCATATATGGGGGACGTGCCCAAAAGCAAAAAAATATTGGACAAAAATACATACATACGTTTGGAAAAAATGTTTAAAGCAACATATAGATTTAAAACCAGAAATATTTTTGTTGGGCATTTTACTGGATAAGTATAACAAGGGGGATACATATTTGATTTTACATGTATTAACTGCAGCCAGAATTGTATTTGCTCAACAATGGAAAAGTGAAGATTTAAATCACATTTTCATCTTTACAGATGAAAATGTGATTTAAAAAATATTAGAATGTGCAGATTATTTACCATTAAGGAAAAGAAAGAAACTGAATATTTTTTGACACGGGATTTATTTTATCAATGGTTCGCTAATAAAAACAGAAGTTAAAAACATGGAAATATAAGAAAAGGACTAATGATACTGTTGTGGATTTAATAAGACAAACACAACTTTTAGATTAATCAGAGACAGATTTTATATATTGCGCAATAGGTTCAAGGCTCTGTACATGAAGCGTTGAACAAAGACAGGAATTAGGTACAATGGTTTTATACCCTTCTAGACAAAGGATTCTGTTAGGTCAGCAATTCATATGGTCCTATACATTTATCAATTTTAGTTGACATTACAGAGTTTCTTTGCAAAACAGTTATAATTCTTTTTGTAGATTACTGAAGCATTTCTTTTATCTTTTGTTGAAACAACAAAGTGGACATCTCTGTCACTTTAACCTCAAGGTGTAAATCACGTAGACTGTTCTTATCTGTGACAACTGAGAGGCCTTGAAGTAAGCATCCTTGCAAAGAATGTCCTTGCCTGTGTTCTAATATAATTGCAAGCAATTTCTCTCTTACAATATTAAGAACAAAGAGGGCCCTTCAGTGACTATCTAACTGGACCCGTGTTTTTATTTATTTTATTTTATTTGTTACCTGTCCCACCATAATACAAGAGAAGTTTATTAAAATGGATAAGCAAATATTATTATCATTACTACTATAGAACTAATACCAATGTAATGTATTATTTCCTAAAACTATTTGTACCCAGGCAACACACTATTTAACTGAAAATGGAATTTTTATATGTTATAAAATAAAAAACTTTACGGGGAAAAAAAGAACCTTTAGGACAACCAGGGTCTGGATGGCGGAGATTCTCCATAGACTTCCAACTTCCCTATTCTATTTTTAAGATACCTGCACCAGCCAGCAACTTTTCAGAAGCAGCTATCCAGATCTCTCTTAAGAGAGCCAGGCCTGCTCAGAGGAAGCTTGCCTTCCTGGATTTCTTTCTTTTCTCTACAATCTCCTTTTCTCTTTCTTTCTTTGATGTAACAGGTGTAACAGTAACAAGAGTTGGAAGGGGCCTTGGAGGTCATCTACTCCAACCCCCTACTCACGCAGGAGACTGTACTAGGGATTCGAACCATCGAACTGCACAAACTCAGTGTCTTAGCCACTGAGCCACCTAGTCAGGTTTTCTTTCCTTCCTTCCTCTGCAACGCATCCATCAGGACTGGGAAGGGTCTGGAGCAACTGGGCGGGGCTGGGCAAGGAAGGCAGCATTGTGGGGGGGGGTTGTACCCGTCTATCAAAGCTGAGCCGCCTGAAGGTGATAACTCAGCTGGGAGGAAGACTGAACTCCGGCGCTGGGAGGAATTCTCGGGGTGAAGGAGCCGGAGACCAAGGATCGCCATGCTCTTCGGTTGGGGGGACGGCTCCTACGGGCAGCTGGGCTCGGGCGAGGAAGGGGCTTCCCAGCCGGTTCCTCTCCGTCGGGATCTGCCAGCGGTTGGCGGGCAAGAAGTGGTCCTAGTGGCCTGCGGGGAGCGGCACACGCTGCTCCTCTTGGCCGACGGGAGCCTGGCTTCCTGCGGAGACAACGCCCAGGGACAGCTGGGGAGGAAGCTCCCCGCCGGACGGCAGCGATGCTACCTGCCAGGTAGGAAAGGGCAGCGGAAGTTTAGACCCAGCCGCTTCTTTCCAGGTGGGCTTCTTTTCACGCGCCTAGCCTGGTTTTCACCGCGTTGGCCCTTTAAGTCCAGGTGTGGTTTTAAGTCCAGGTGTAGCTTTAAGTTCAGAATGTGGCTTTAAATTCAGGTGTGGTTTTAAGTCCAGATGTGTCTTTAAGTCCAGGTGTGGTTTTAAATCCAGGTGTGGTTTTAAATCCAGGTGTGGTTTTAAATCCACACCTGGATTTAAAACATTTAAAACCTGGTTTTAAATCCAGGTGTGGCTTTAAGTCCAGGTGTGGCTCGTTAAAGATGAACCCCCCCACCGCCAACTCATCGCCAAAACAGCTCGGTCGGCCAACAGCGGATCTGCAACCATCCGGTTCTGCCAACCCCCCCCCCCCCCGGTCACCGTCATTGCCACCGTTTAAGTTTCGCTTTCGTTTTCGTTTTCTAGAGTATCGCTGTTGAAAACGAAACTCCCCGTGATCGCTTTCGCTTTCCTTGTTTGTGAGGCGGTGGGGGGGGCTCCCGTCCAGGTTGGGAATTCCAACAGGGGAGCGGAGGGGCGTGTCTATCAACCAGCACCCCCCCCTCCGAAAGGGACACTTTTGCGACTACGGTGTCTTGAGAAATACGAATGCTATGGAGCATCGATCTTGTAAAGAAAATTTCTCGTTGCAAGAAATGAAGGCTATGGGTCGCAAATGGAAGTGTTCCGTGCTCCCGTCCCCTGCTCTTAAATCCCGCGTTTAAATTCTGCTGTAATTTCATTTCTATAAGTGGTCGGTATGGATAATGCAGCCAGTGGTGGGTTTTGTTTCGTTTTTGTTGGAGATTTTTTTTTATTTCTTTCTTTTGCCCTCTTTTCCTTTTTTTTTTTAATATATATATAATTTTTATTAATATATTCTATACACTAATACACAAATAAAATATACAATCCTGCCACCTTGGTATAATATGATTACATTGTCCATAAGTATAAAATCATTCCTTTATACATACATATTTGCCACCATATATATATACATCATCATATATCTATTCTATCCCACCTTTTCTGGACCCAATCTTACCATACTTTCCAACTGTTATAAAATTCTGAATCTTTTTTACCATTGATCAATCTAGTTAATCTATCTGATTCCGCACACTCATTAATTTTATATATTATTTTCAAATCTATCGGTAAGTATTGATTTTTCCACTCCTGCGCATATGCTAATCTTGCTGCAGTGATACTGTGAATCAACAAGAACCATATATCTGATTTAACATTCAAAGGTTTTGCCCCCAATAGGAAAATCTCAGGTCTTAATTCCAAATTAATCTGTGTAATTTCCAAAATCCATTGCCGTATTTTTTTCCAATATTTAACTGCCTGCGGGCAGGTCCACCATTGGTGAAAATAGGTTCCATTGCTGTAACCGCACTTCCAACAGCAGGCAGATGTCCCAGGAAACATTTTAGCTAATCTCACCGGGGGGAGATGCCACCGGTAGACCATTTTATATATGTTTTCTTTATATGAGGAGGCCATGGTTAATTTCATATTTTTCAACCAAATCTGTTCCCATTGCTGGAGGTCAAGGGGATATCCAAAATTTCACCCCCATGCTATCATACAATCTTTCACTACATCCTGTCCTATCTGCAGAGACAATAAATATGCATAACATTTAGATAATATCCCTTTCCCTCTTTCTAATAAGATCTTATCCAATTCTTGTCTTTTACGGTAGATTCCTTCACTATGTAAATCTTTTTTATACCTGGAGTGCACTTGAGAATAAGACCACCAGTCTATCTTATATCCTTGAAGAGTTAATAATTCTCGTGACTTCGGATTACCCTGAACATCCAAGAAACCTTCATACGTCAAGGTTTTCTCCCCTTTATACAATGTCGGGTAAACCTGAGCTTCCTGCGCCGAAATCCAACATGGAACTTTTGAATATACTCTTCTTCTAACCTTTTCCCAAGTGTACCCAAGCGTCCTACGTAAATAGTGATCATCAAAGTGTCTAGGACGGCCGGATGCTCCCGGCCATAGAAAATAGTGCCAGCCATGTTGAAGACCAGCTCCCTCAAATGTCAAAAGTCGTCTCTTTTGTAGGACCATCCATTCTTTCACCCAAATCAAGTTCGCTGCTTGGTGATAGAGCTCCCAATTTGGGAGTCCAAATCCTCCTCTATTTTTGGGTTCTTGTAACATTTTAAGTCTAATCCGCGGCCTCTTTCCCTGCCAGATAAATTTAGATATACTCCTATCCAGATTTGTAAAAAAGTCTTTATTCAACCTTACCGGGGCTGTTTGGAATAGAAATAACCATTTGGGTAACACGCACATCTTAATGGTTGCCACCCTTCCCAAAATTGATAGCTGGAGATTTTTCCATCTTTCTAAGTCTCTGAGCATCTGGCTTTTGCCCTCTTTTCCCACCACCCATCTCCTTCCACTTATGACTAATTCTGTTGCTTGTATCCTTACGATTTATATTGATATTGTTTCCTGATTGCTTATTTGTACCCTATGACTATCATTAAGTGTTGGACTTTATGATAGTTGACGAATGTATCTTTTCTTTTATGTACACTGGGAGCATATGCACCAAGACAAATTCCTTCTGTGTCCAATCACCCTTGGCCAATAAAAAAGTCTAGTCTAGTCTAGTCCTATTCTATTCTATTCTATTCTATTCTATTCTATTCTATTCTATTCTATTCTATTCTATTCTATTCTATTCTATTTAAAGAAAAGAAGGAAAAGTGAGCAATTTTATTCCTACATCTCTCTCACCCCTTTTCTTAAACTACCTATCACCGTGATGGCAAACCTATGGCACACATGCCACAGGTGGCACACGGAGCCATATCTGTAGGCACACGAGTGTTACCCTAGCTCAGTTCCAGCGCACATGCGTGCGCTGGCCAGCTGATTTCCAGGCCTTCTGGTCCAATTAGAAGTCGGGAAACGGGCCATTTCCAGTCTCCGGGGGGTGGGGAAGGCCGTTTTTGGCCTCCCCAAGCTCCAAGAAAGCCTCTGAAGCCTGGGAAGGGCAAAAAAGTGGGCCTACCTGGCCTACCGTGTCATTGCGTGCCAAAAGCGGGGAAAGCACAGTGGGGTCGTGCACACGTGCGGGGGCGGATCCGCATTGAATTGTGGGTGTGGGCACGCACACGCGCAATCCTCCCATGCTTAACTAAGAGCAGGCTCAAAGGGTATGAAATCTGTTGGGCTGTTTCCATCCTAGAGAGAAGGTGGTGTAAGGTCCCAAAATACACTTGAGTCACCAGAATGCCAAAGAGAGAGACTCAAGACGAGGCTTGCAAAAAAAACAGATTTTATTTATGGCCAAAAACAAAATACTGGGTGGCACTATATCCAGAACATACAGATACAATGCATGCGAGGAGATAGCCACACCTTGGGGAAGGTATGGCGTCCTTTTATACCCTCAGAGACGTCAGCTTAGTACCCAACTCTGGCCTCCCAATCCAGGCCCGTGCATTCCTTGTTGCCCTGCAAGGGGGAATAGAAACTTCCCAATTAGTCATCTTGAGCATTTCTTTGTTTACTCAATTGGCCACTTTGGCCCCCTGGCCCTGGAAAGTAGGAGTCTATCCAGATCAACATAAATTAAGACTGAGGTGTAAATTATCCCTTGGAGATATGTACCATGCTCTTAGATGGCACAAGAAAAAAACAGGGAGAAGATTGATATGGGTTCAGGTCAAATGGCAGGGACATATGTCTGACAAATACCAGATACATTACAGGCCTAATAACAGAATATGTTTGTTACAGGAGATACAAATATAAAGGCATAATATATGTGATACAAATACAAAGGCATATGTGTATTACAAGAACCTAATGGTTACAGAATCTAGTATACCAGTATATCATATCCTAGCATTATTTATTATATCCTTATTATTGTTTCCCTTCAGTGGGAAGACCAGAGAAACAGGGTGAGGATCAGCTTCTGGTCTTTCATTGAGCCCAATCAGGAGTGTCAAACTCGATTCCATCGTGGGCCGTATCAGGATTTTGTTTGCCCTTGAGGAGCTGGGGGTGGGCATGGCCTGGTCATGGCTGACTGAGTGGGCGGGGCCAGGGTGAGCCAGGGCCGGGGTGGCACGGGCTAGTCCCTCACCGTCTCCGGGATGGTCCCATGGGCCTATTGTGGGCTGGATTCGGCCTATGGGCTGCGTGTTTGACACCCCTGTCCTAGATCCTTCTAATAACCATGCAAATGAATATCTTTTTTTTCTCTTGGAAAGAACCAATCCAAGCCTTGGAAGCCCAGACTATCATCTCCATAAGCTGTGGAAAGGAGCATTCATTGGCCATCAGCAGCCAAGGGAAGGTATTTTCATGGGGAGCTGGTGGTTTTGAACAGCTTGGCACTGGAAGACTAAAGGATTCTTCGACTCCAACGTAAGCAACTGATTCATGTTGTTGCCAAGTAATCTTGTCTCAGCCATAGCAGTCCTTTAGTCAGGAAAACGCAGGTTTGAATCCTGACTTGTGCACTTGGGACATTCTTCTAGCTGTGATCTGTGCTGCATTTCTGACTCGGAATAAATGGGTAGCTATCCAAGCGGGAGATGTTACGGGATGAATTTGTGACCTTTTCCATGTTCCTTTTCATAGAGGTTGGGTGTTTCCTTTCTTGTTGGCTAAGAAAGCTTGGAAGAGCTGTTGCAACAGGTCTACATCCCTCCCATAGCTGGAATGGGAGGCTTACTGATGTAGGCGCTGTTTCTTTAGATCAGGGGTGTCAAACCCACGTCGTCATCGTGACATATTGGGACTTTTCCCCCCTTCCCTAAACTCGGCATGGGTAGCATGTGACGCATCTAGCCTGCGGGCCAGGAGTTTCATAGCCCTGCTTTAGATAGTTAAAGAAGCATAGCAAAAGCAATAGCAATATTGCAATAGCACTTAAACATATATACCATCCAATACAGTGGTGGGTTGCCCCCAGTTTGCACTGGTTCTATAGAACCGGTAGTAAAACCGGCGGGAGGCTCCGCCCACCGACCCCGACGTCACGAAAACACTTCTGTGTGCGCGGCCCCACTGTGAACCGGTAGTAAAGATAAGTAGAACCCACCCCTGATCCAATAGTGCTTTACAGCACTCTCTGGGTGGTTTACAGCATGTTGCCCCCAACAATCTGGGTCCTCATTTTACTGACCTTGGAAAGATGGAAGGCTGAGTCAACCTTCAGCCGGTCAGGATTGAACTTCTGGTTGTGGGCAGAATTTGCCTGCAATACTGCATTCTAACCATGTTAGCTCCTAGCCATGTTAGCCTTTGCAAACAAACAAACAAACAAACAAACAAACAAACAACCTTAAACGATAACCAATTTGTTCTTGCATAAGCTTTCATAATGCACAGTGTACTTCATCAGCCTACCAACGATGATGGGAATTACAGTCCAACTAACCAGTGTCAAATGTGGCACAAAATCATCCTAGAATAGAAGCTAAAGAAAGAAATGATTGAATGGAGTATTCCAAAAAATCTTGCTTAATGTTAAGTTACAACATTTTTTCTCTAATTAGCATACGAGTCTAGTGTAAGATTTGAAATCATTACTATTGATTAAAATATCATTTGATAATTTTTTGTAATGCTTATCCTATTTAAGTAATCAATTAATTAATGAATTCACAAAGCAATTTTTTAAAAATTGGTAATACTCAATTTCATTTTAAGTAGATAAAACTGCCACACCAAGAATCTTTATATCATGGTATGATTCTGTATCTGGAATGCTAATGCAGCGGTCACCACCAGTGGTCCATAAGAAAATTTTGGTGGCCTGCAGAAAAATTATTTGCATTTTTTATATTGCACTAAATACTATTTATCTTTTTAAAAAATTAATATTAGTGGTCCGCGGGATTTAAAATGATGAATTTAGTGGTCCCAGAGGCCACAATTGTTGATGACTGCTGTGCTAATGAACTATTTCTCTTCTTGTTTGGTAAATTTTATAGGAAAATATATTCTTTATCTATGTACAATGTTATACAAGTTGCTTGTGGACACTATCACTCCATAGCACTTACCAAAGGTAAGGACTGATTTTGACTTTTTTGCAATAACTTGCTTTTTTCTTGCTTGTATTTTGGATGGAGGCAGGGAGCTCATTTTTCTGCTACAGTATTTCTGTGCATCTACACAAATGCTTCTTCTTAGTTTAAGATTTTCCTAGGCAGAGACTAGATTCCTTAGGAATTACTTTAAATCTAGTTTTGATACAGAATTTAGAAAGCAAAGCTTGCTGCAAACAGATAATCCCGAGAAGAATTATCTGCAGCACTGCAATTAAGTAACTACTGGTAAATTACTTGACTTCTTCCTGCTGATTTTATGCTACTCTTTGAAACCTTTCCCATTAACGACAATTTTTTCTACTCACTTCACTAAAGATGATATTACGATGATTTCTCAAAAATCATGTATTTAGTGAACTGTGGTCCACAGCCCTAAGCTTGTTTCTGAGTAGCTGCAAAGTTATAAAATCCAATAAATAATTGCAAGAAGCTTTTGTTAAGGCAACCTGTCTCCTATCAGTGATGTTAATCTGAAATACAGTTAGTCCTCCTTTTTGAGCCCAACATTTTTCTGTTGCTAAGACATTTGTTAAGTGAGATTTGCTCCATTTTACGACGTCACATTTGTTAAGTGACTCTCTGCAATGGTTAAGTTATTAACACTGTTGTTAAGTGAATCTGGCTTCCCTATTGACTCGCTTATCAGATGGTGGCAAAAGGTCATGATATGACTTTGGGACACTGCAACCATCATAAATATGACTCAGTTGCCAAGCATCTGAATTTTGATCGCATGTCCATGGGGATGCTGCAATGGTTGTAAGTGTGCAAAATGGAGATAAGTCATTTTTTCAGTGCCATTGTACCTTCGAATGGTCACTAAACAAAGATTACCTATATGCAGTCAAGGAGAATGCAGATCTGTGCATGTGATGATACTTACTAGCCTGGTAGTTGTCATGTGTGACAGCTCAAGTTAGACTCTGAATTCCATTGCCCCAACCATTTAGAGAAGGTAATGCAACATGGAAGGTATTTCCACAAAATAGAAAGGTTTACAGCTGTGCTTCTACTTAGAACAAATGGCAATGCAAAGCTTAAAAGCATCCATGGTTAACTCTGAATGGTTTTTGTGATATTCCACCAAAAATTCATTCTATGAATCTACAAGATTTCAGGAGGGAACAGATAATTTTGAGAGAGTGATAATCGATTGTTCATGAGATCTGGCAAACTTGTGAGATGTTTGTCATGTCTACCTCAGGGGTGTCAAACACAATTTCATTGAGGGCCGCATCAGGGCGTGGCTGACTGGGTGGATATGGCCAACTGGGTGGCCGTGGTCAGCTTGACGCCACTCACTGGGCGTGGCCGACTGGGTGGGAGTAGCCAGCTTGACACCACTGCCCAAACTGCTGGCATGTATCCTCTTCACAGTGGATAGACGAGGCCGAAGCCACGCTGGCCTGATGTTTCCTCTTTACATTGGGTGGACTGGGCCAAAGTGATTCGGGTAGACCGGCCCGGCCACTTACATTTTCCAGGACGGCCCCGCAAGCTGGATCCAACCACATCATAGCCCGGATCCAGCCCGCAAGCCTTGTGTTTGACACCCCTGGCCTACCTGAACAAGTTGCCGATTCATATTCTAATCAACGTAATGGTGTTTTTTTC
The DNA here is from genome assembly GCF_029215685.1 of Pituophis catenifer annectens. NCBI lineage: Eukaryota > Metazoa > Chordata > Lepidosauria > Squamata > Colubridae > Pituophis > Pituophis catenifer. The sequence goes on along the minus strand of NW_027256888.1, from coordinate 69,810,591 downwards.
CTTCCACTTTTTCCCCAATGAAGATGGCCGACTTTTTTCCTGGGGACAGAACAGCCATGGTCAGCTGGGTCTTGGTAAAGAAGTTTCATCCCAGGCTACTCCGTGTAACATTTCCTCTCTTGCTGGCATCCCCTTGGCTCAGGTGGCTGCTGGTGGGTCACACAGCTTTGTCTTGTCTCATTCTGGAGTAGTCTATGGCTGGGGAAGGAACAATGCACATCAGTTGGGCTTAAACCAGAAAACTTCAGAAGGTAAGTTTGTCCCAGGAAAAAATGTCCATGCTGCTTGGTTACTTCCTTTTAATTGTCTCTTTTATTGAAGAGAAAATGTTTTGGGGATATCAAGCATCAGGAATAAAAATTATAAATCCTTTGATAAATGTTTTTATTTTGTTCTTTCAAACAGAAATTATATCAGGCTTCACCTTGCTAAGCACATGATACACAGTGACTAAGTAAAACTGAGGTTTCGTGTCTTTAGAGTAAAAAACCTTCCTTTCATCTGTCTGACACCTGCAGTTATCAGCATTATTAAAAACACACTAAGCCAAAATATGTTTGATTTGGTTCTAATGTTATGATATCCCAGCCACTGTGTATTGTAAACATGGTTTTTATCTCAGTATGTTGCACTTGTCTGGCCATTTGTGGTTCATTTAATAAAACATAAAGAAACCTGGCTTGATTGGTGTTTTCAGAGGGATAACCAGGATATCTGTGAAAACTGTGAAGGTTGATGTTGGATTTTAATTTAAGAGATAGAGAAACTGATTCCTTTGTATCATGATCATAATCTCAGCCTATAAACAAACTGATCCAAACCTAAGGGTTTATTTATTTATGTATTGGTTCGATTTATATGCCGCCCTTTTCCGGAGACTCAGGGCGGCTTACAATGGGTTGCATCTATATTTACCATATAAATATATTTATCTATATTTAGTAACAATGACTACCAACCTGCCTTCCACTGAGGACCTGTATACTGCATGAGTCAAAAAGAGGGCTGTGAAAATAGTTATAGACCCCTCGCATCCTGGACATAAATTGTTTCAACTCCTACCCTCAGAACGACACCATAGAGCACTGCACACCAGAACAACTAGGCACAAGAAGAGTTTTTTCCTGAACGCCATCACTCTGCTAAACAAATAATTCCCTCAACACTATCAAACTATTCACTAAGGCTGCATTACTATTACTATTAGTCTTCTCATCATTCCTATCACCCACCTCCTCCCACTTATGACTGCATGACTGTAACTTTGTTGCTTGTATCCTTACGATTTATTGATACTGATTGCTTATTTGTACCCTATGACTATCATTAAGTGTTGTACCTTATGATTCTTGACTAATGTATCTTTTTCTGTACACTGAGAGCATTTGCACGAAAGACAAATTCCTTGTGTGTCCAATCACACTTGGCAAATAAAGAATTCTATTCTATTCTATATAGATGAAGAAATCCCGTCCTAGATCTTTTCCTTTAGGGTAGGAAAACACAGACACCTGTGGACTTGCATTTGGATAGAACTGGTTCCCTCCAAGCGGGCAAACAAACAAATAAATAAAAAAATTAAAAATTAAAGTTTTTAAACACATGTATTAAAGCATTGATAGACTGACTGAAAATCAGCAGAGGTGGGTTAGAAATGGTGATTCACTTAAAATAAAACCTGAGTCTAGAGATTTTCAGTCATCCAGGCCATGGTTGTCCCAAAGTGCTTTTTTCAAGAGGCAACTGGACTTCCTTTGCTTTTCCTTGAAGAAGCCTCATCCAAGAAGCCTCTTCAGTTCTGCAGAACAGGTCTATAGCAGGACTGAAGAAGCTTCTTGGATTAATTTTAAAATAAGACTATGATGTATAAACAAATTGGAGATCTTAACTCTGGGGAACTTACAAAGGGACTCCTTGCGACTCTGCAATATCATGAAATCTTTTTTTGCCAACTTTTGGGAATTAAATTTCAACAAAAGAGGATTTGGAGGGAGGGAATAGGGTGGGAAATAGGTTCTAGGGATAGACTGGTAAACAATTGATTTGGAAGACCTGACTTGATTCTCTTAGGTGATTGTTGTAGGCCTTCTTTGGCATAGGAATTAGTTCTAAAAAAGTCAGTTTCTCTCTAAATGACCTAATAAGTCAGTCTGACTCTGATCGATCCCTTAACTATATATTTTTTTTAGAAAAACTTGTCTGCCACAGGGTAGAAGAGAGCAAAATGTATCATGTCCAATCTTTAAAATAATATCATTAAAATATATAAAATATATAACTGGCATAATCATTAATTATTAAACAATTCATGAAAGTTATTATTTTAAAATTATTATAAATTTGAATGATAGGTTCAAAGTAGAATATGAGCACAAAACATGGTAATAATGGCTTGAACACGTGTTTGTCCCCCTTGTTAGAAAATGTGCATTCAGCCCATTCAGTATTTTCAAAATGCGGCCTGGCATAGTGTAGACCAGGGCTGGGCAACTATGGCAACTTTATTAGCTATGGACTTCAACTCCCAGAATTCCTGAGCCAGTCATAAGGAATTCTGGGATTTGAAGTCCACAGATTGTAAAGTTGCCATAGTTACCCACCCCTGCAGTGGTGGGTTGCCCCCGGTTCAGACCGGTTTGCAAGAACCGGTAGTAAAACTGGCGGGAGGCTCTGCCCACTGACCCGGATGTCATCATAGGTGATCTGTGCATGCGCAGAAGAGCGCGCACATGGGGGTATGCGAACAAGTTGTAAAGGTAAGTAGAACCCAGCCCTGCACCCCTGGTGTAGACAAGTTTTTCACAAGCCAAATTCTTTGTTCCTCACTTCAAAGACGGTGACAATTCTAAAGTTTACATTTTGGAAACTTTTAGAGTGGCTTTTCAAAGCTTGCTATAACTAATTCAATTTCTGTTGCAGTAATTATTTTAGTCACACTTAATAAGTAACGGCATATTTTAATAAACTTTGGGATGGTTCTTGGAATATTCATATAAAATGCTACAATATTCTGATGGTTATTTTTTCAACAGAACAGATCTTCAAGCCTTACTCAGTAGATGCCCTGAGAAACCTTGAAGTGACTTATATTAGCTGCGGAGATGAACATACAGCTGTTATCACCAAGGTATTGTCTTTGTAAACGAAGTTTCCATACTGCTAGCAGTAGTTGCTTAACTGGATATTGGGAGTTGTTTTGTGGAATATTCAGGAGCCTTTGAGTACTAAATGTAAGAAATGATGGAACTGGCGTGGTCTCTCTGGCAGTGGCCCCCAACCTTTTGGGCACCAGGGATCGGTTCGGTGGAGAAAGATTTTTTCACAGACTAGGAGGGGGGGAGAGTTTTGCATGTTGCCTGTATCTCATGGATGGGGCTTTGCTTGTTTGTGTGGTCCGGTTGCTGGGATGCCATTGACTAGTGCCAGTCCACAGACCAGGGTTTGGGGACCCCTGCTCTATGGTATACAACTATAAGAAAAGCTCACTCAGACCAGAAGCTTACTAGGTCCAGCATTCTGTTCCCACAGTGGCTAACAAAAGGCCATCAAAACACTCATCAAAATTCTTATTCATGAACAGGAACATGCTAATATTTTCCTGCTTATGGCCTTCAGTCATGATAACAACCATAGACGTCATAACTAGGAGCTCTTGATGCAATTACTTGGTGGCAGCTATTTTGTTGCAATTGATACAATAAAAACCTTTTTTTAAATAGCATGTGGCAGGAGGTTTCAGAAGGCCATATGGATTTGGCAGCCAAATGCAATGCTTATTCATTTATTTATTTTATTTTTTCAAGCATATATAAGATAAACAGATAAAAGTATCAACATGATTTTGAATACATGAAAAGGATATGAATAAAAAGGGACATTAGGATAGGAACGGTAGGCACGTTGGTGCACTTATGCACGCCTATTATTATTATTATTATTAGTAGTAGTAGTAGTAGTAGTAGTAGTAGTAGTAGTAGCAGTAGTAGCAGTAGCAGTAGTAATATTTGGAGATATTGACTTGTTTCATTAGTGCCAAGCCATGTTTCTTAAATCATGCCTTACCAAATGCATCACGATTGACGGAGTATCCTAAACTATAAAGTGTAACTTGCAAATCACAGTGGCAGATTGCACACAACATGCTAAGCAAGCCAGGAGCCACCAAATTACATTGTTGAACTTATGAACTTAGAATTGCTTAACAATTAGAAGCATTTTCAGACATTTCTCCATAAGGACTTTATTTAAAATGGGTCACTGTGTTGGGTAGGATTTGAATTAGCATTCCCCCCCCCCTAATTTACTCATAGGTGAATATTTTTGTTTTTCTCTTCAACCGGAAGCATATTTGGTTTTGTTGTAAGCCAGGGGTGTCAAATTCATGTTTTTTTTTTTTAATTTGATTTATATCTGGATCGGGACGCCTTGCGCACGGTCACTCACGCCCTTGTCACCTCCCGGTTGGACTATTGTAATGCTCTCTACATGGGGCTCCCCTTGAAGAGCACTCGGAGGCTCCAACTGGTCCAGAATGCGGCTGCGCGGGTGGTTATGGGTGCAACCCGTTGCGCCCACATGACACCCCTCCTGCGCGAGCTGCACTGGCTCCCAGTGGTCTTCCGGGTGCGATTCAAGGTGTTGGTTACCACCTTTAAAGCGCTCCATGGCATAGGACCCGGGTACCTTCGAGACCGACTTCTGCCACCAATACCTCCCACCGACCAGTCCGCTCCCACAGAGAGGGTCTCCTCCGGGTGCCATCAGCCAAGTTATGTCGGCTGGCGACACCCAGGGGGAGGGCCTTCTCTGTGGGAGCCCCAGCCCTGTGGAATGAACTGCCCCCCGAAATACGAAAGATTTCCGACCTCCGGGTGTTTCGCTGCGCTCTGAAGACCCTGTTGTTCCGCCAGGCAGGGCTATTAACATAACGTTTTAAATTGGGGTATTTTAATTTCTGGGATTTTAATTGGAGCCTAATTATTTAATGATTTTAAATTTTAAATTGTTGTTGTGTTTTTGTGTTTTTAAATAGGCTGTACACCGCCCTGAGTCCTTCGGGAGAAGGGCGGTATAGAAATAAAATTATTTATTTATTTATTTATTTATTTATTTATATGCCACCCTTCTCCGAAGACTCAGGGCGGCTTACAATGTGCTCAGCAATAGCCTTCATCCTTTTGTATATTTTTATACAAAGTCAGCTTATTGCCCCCACAAACTGGGTCCTCATTTCACCTACCTTAGAAAGGATGGAAGGCTGAGTCAACCTTGAGCCTTGGCGAGATTCGAACCCTGCAGTAATTGCAGGCAGCTGGTCTTAATAAGCTTAATAACAGGGTGCCTTAAACCCCTGTACTACCAAGGCTCCTTGTTGTCATGTCATCACGTGACATATCGCGACTTTCCCCCCTTTGTTTAACCTATGGGCATGGCCAGCGCGTGACGCATCTAGTCCATGGGCCGCAAGTTTGACACCCCCTTTTTAAGCTTTCATATTGCTGTTTTCCTTCCTGGATTATGAAGGAACTGCTGGATTAGAGATATGAGTTTATACGCTCTAGGATGATCTGTCCCCGTCTACACACACACACAAACACAGCCAGCCGAGGGTTAAGAAAGTACTTGGCACGCACACAGGTCGTTATCTCAAACTTGGCAACAATATAAACACCGTCTGCCAAGAGCTTTACTGCAACAGATAACATAAAATTACATATGCATTGCAAATAGTCCAGCAAAACAATATCCCTTCGGCAGCTTCAGGCGTTGTTCAAGTGACTAGCCAGAGTTAGTTTTTGTTCGTCACAGAGTTTTACCAGCCACCACCCTCTCTTATATAGTCTCTGGGGTGTGGTCCAGTGACTCAGTTCTAATCCCTAGCATGCCTCCTTAACTGCTGCAACTGTTTATCACGCCTTCGTTGGCGTGCATCCAGGAACGACGGCTCTCCTTCCTCGCTCTCATCCGAGACACCTGGCTCCTGGCTAATCTCCTCTCCCTCAGCCGGCACCTGAGACAGTGCCAGAGGGGAGGGGCCTGGAGAGGGAGGCCTGGCTGACTCCTCTCCCTCATGTTCGGAGCCTTCTTCCTCCGATGAGATAGGCTCAGAGGGCAGGGCCACAACATAGGAGTGTGGAAGTGAAGAAAAGAATGGGGAACTTCAAACTATTTTGGTTGATTCCTTTTTCTTGCTGTCAAAGACCATGTTGCAAAATCAGATGGCTGCAGTTGGAGTCAGGCACATCTGCATGCAAATATAACCTTTGTTCTCCAAAACAACAACATATAGTCCCAGAAATATATAATAAAACTAATGTAGATGGATGGGAAAAAACTTGATGGTGCTTGATTTGTTAACATCCTTCATAGAGCGGCAGTGTTTTCACCTTTGGAGATGATAGTGCTGGACAACTAGGACACAACTCTTCAAAGACTGGTCCTCAGAAAATCGATGAGATTGATGATCCAGTTTCCCACCTTTCCTGTGGAAGGTATGTACCATCTCTTTCCTTCCACATCTATGTGAGTGGTTGTACCTGAGTTTTCAAGGGAAATCGATATAGCCTATGTAAAAACAAAATCCGTTCAAAGTGCATTGAGCCCTTCTAACATTTTGGAGGCTGGAACTTTCGATGATGAGAGAACTATGCATCTGAGACATATTTAGGAAACTTTTATTAATGTGGCTATTCTAAATCATAACCATCCCAAAAAGATAGAGAGCAGAGTTGTCCATATGGAAAGCTGACAGTATTTTGGTTTTTCTGCAGTTATCACACTCTTTGTGTCTCTGAGTCCGGGCAGTTGTGGTCTTTTGGACGTGGTCTCCTACAGCAGGCGGAAAATTTGGCGTCGGATAGCAGACAGGAAGAAATAAAGTGTATTGACCTCAATGCTCTTCTGGCCCCTAATGGTACCTTTTTTGTAAACACAAATCCTGAATGCAAAATTGTGTTAATACAAGAATGCAAAGGGGCAACATACAGGCACATCTAAGCACATTTAAGACATCCCATGGCTTTGAAAACAGATGGTTAATTCTCTTTGAAAAGTGACACCTAAAAGTCATATTCGATTTGAGTATATTTTATCCAGTGTTTGATCGCTGATCTTTTTGACATTCTGATCAAATATTCATGGAGGTTTTTTAAAGTTAAATCTTTCTAGATTTTTGTGTTGTGCTTTACTCTAAAAGTCTAAAGTGATACAAGTACAACTCCATATTTTTTTTTAATCACCAAGATCATCCAGAAACTCTGTAAAGTGGTTTGGGTTGAGATTTAGTGGCTTAATAGACTTAAGTCACCCAATGTGTTTCCCTGGCTGAAGGTGGACTCAAAACTGATTATACCCTAAATCAAGACCTAAATTTGTATTTGATTTGTCCATCTCATTCACAGGGTAACTCGGGTGAAATTCAGCCAGTTTTATCCGGCTCAGGAGAACCGGTAGTGGCACCTGCGGGAGGCTCTGCCCACCCGCACGGACATCATGACGTCGCTTTTTGCGACATTTTAAGCCTCTGCACATGCGCAGAAGGCTTTGCGCATGCGCAGACAATGGCATGTGCACATTTGCAAACTGGTAAGGAAATGAATTTCACCCCTGGGATAACTCTAGGTGGCGTACAGTTAAAAGCATAAAAACGTAGCATTTAAAAATGCAGTGCATAATTAGTAAAAGGAGCCAGGTAGAAAGAAAAATAAAATAAGTTAGAAGTTAAAAGGTGGAGGGAGGGCCTTAAGGTGGCAACCAATCCCAGGACTGAGTAGTTTCAGGAGCCAAGTATTATCATGATCTAAGTTACTGCTCCAAAGGATGGTTCTATTAATTTTTAAAATGTGGGAATTAGGAGACTGCTTTTTCTTATTTCTGAGAGAGCAAATGTCATAATTTGGAGGGGTTGATTGATTATCTGGCAGCTTTAGAAGTTCAGAACAGGATATTTTGAAGTTCAGAACAGGATATTCTGCCATCTCCGAGTGACAAGAACTGGGAAGAGTACAGATGAATGTGAATTTATCCTGGTAAGGGAAAAGGATATACAGATAGTCCTCAACTTATCAAAGTTTAGTGACCATTTAAAGTTACAGCCACACTGAAAAAAGGGAGTTACGACTATTTTTCATACTTACGACCATTGCACCATCTCCAAGGTCCCATGATAAAAATTCAGACACTTAGCAACTGACTCATATTTATGATGGTTACATTTCCCCAAGATCATGGGGATTCTCTTTTGCGACCTTCTGACAAGCACAATCAATGGGGAAGCCAGATTCACTTAACAATCATGTTATTAACTTAAAGACTGTAGTGATTCATTAAACAAATGTGGCAAGACAGATCATAAAATGGGGCAAAACTTACATAACAAATATCTTGCCTAGCAACATAAATTTCGGGCTCAATTGTCATAAGTCAAGGACTACCTGTAGTAATTGTAAAGCCTCACATTTTAATCAGTTGGCAGGAGTGTAGAAATAGAGAACTGCATGGATACGTAAAGTTTTTTTTTTAATACAGTAAATTCTGAAATTCTAATCTAATATGCACAACATTCTGGCTGGAAAATTAAACTTAATGTATGATTGGAGTAAGCGCAGAATCCTCCTGTTTGTCGTGAAAAGAAAATGTATATTTTTCTTTGTGGAGAACAAGAGAGCTGCTGCATGTTTATGTTAGAAAGTTTAATGAAGAAAAAGAATTTTGAGGGATGAAGAATTTATAAGATGCAGCTGATTTCTTTCTGGAACTTTCAAAAGCACCCGCATAAAGTTACACTGTAAATCACAAGAGAAAGGAAGGAGGAGAAATTACAGAAATATTGTACTTATTACAATAATAATAACATCTGTCTGACTGTGAGATGAACTGTAATAATAATACACTTATATTCATATCATTGTAGAATTGTTGGGAGTCAAAGTTTTTGCTGGAGCACATGTCAACTTTGTCAATATATTTCAGGTAATCTTTTTATTTCTTTTATAAACTGTCTTGACTTCAACATCCTTATCAAATTACCAGTAAGCTAAGTTACTAGTAGTAGGCTGTGTAGCACTTTAAATAGATTATAGAAGATTCTATAAGTGAGGACTACCTGCATTTTGTGAATACAGCTATTCTAATAAGTACCAACTTGCCTAAATGAAATGTGTTCTTTGACTGCATACAAAAGTTTCTTCTCTTTACATAGACATTTGGATGATTTGTCAACTTGCAATGATATTTGCAAACCCAATTTCCCAAAAGTTGCATCCCCAGTTTCTAGAGGGACATGAATGAGAAGTGACCATAGATCTCTGCCTTCTCAAAGGTTTATATTATGAAGCATCAGTTATGTGAGATAGCAACAACACTTTTTCACTAGGGTTTTTCTTTGTTTAGGCTTCTGCGTGCGCTAATGCAGCCACCTCTTTGGAAGTCTTGCCTAGGATCAGCCAGCTGGACAGAGGACTGATTGAGAAATGGAAGTCAGCAGAAATAGGAAGTGAAGCACAGCAGAATGCTAAAAGGTTGCTACATGTATTGCCTGTTTCTAATGAGAAAATTGTATTTCTGTAAGCATCTATCAGCCCTTTGTGGTACTCCAGGCAAGAAGCACGACTAGGAGTATCTCTATTGTAAAGCTACATTAGCAGAATTTTGCATATCTTAAAGTAAACCTCTCCCTCATCCTCGCCTTTAGACTTTCAAAATGAGGGAAGGTCCCTAGCTGTTTCCTGCAAGGTTTCCTGCCTGAGCAGGGGGTTGGACTAGAAGACCTCCAAGGTCCCTTCCAACTCTGCTACTTTGTTATTCTGTTTGCCATGCCCCCACTCCTTCTGCAAGCTCAGCTCCCTAGACCAGGGGTGTCAAACTGGATTACTTTGTGGGCTGGATCAGCATTGCAGTTGTCCTCCGTTGGCCGGCCAGGAGAGTAGATGGGACGAACACCTCCTGCAGCACTCTTCCAGTGAAAATGGGGCGCTCCCCCATTTTGGCCCGTTTTTACTAGCAGAGGCACCGTGGACCAGTTCTTTGCTATTTCCAGGCTGGCCCCATGGGCCAGATCTAAGCACCCCGCGGGCCAGATCCACCTTGCAGGCCTTCCAACTCTGCTACTTTATTATTCTGTTTGCCATGCCCCCACTCTTTCTGCAAAGTCAGCTCCCTAGATTGTTCTCTCGATTGCAACTCTTCTTTCTGTCTCTCATCCTCACTTACCATTACAGCACTCTTGAGCCATCAGGGGAATGAATAGCTTATAAATACTCTAAAATATTATGTTCCATCTTGTTCTTATCTTTGGACTTGAAAACTGTTCTCCAGCAGATGGATGAGTCAACATTCTAGTCAGCGGTGGGATTCACTTACCTTCCCTACCGGTTCACAAATGTGAGCGCACGGGCCTCGTCTACACATGCCCACAGCCTCCTGTGCATGCGCAGTACTCGTGTATTACCTCTGGGGGGGGGTGGGCGGAGCCTCCTGAAGTCGCCACTACCGGTTCACCCGATCTGAAGAGAACCGGCTGAATCCCACCATTGATTCTAGTCCTAGAGAAAGGTCTGTCTGATTGCACCCTATCAGCAGATAGCTGATCAGTGAAGGATAAAATTTTCTGATTCTGCTCTGATTATATCTGTTTCTGATATACTGTAATAGCTGATGGTAAATTTTTTAGCCAAAGGGAAGAAAAGAGGTACAAGATGTCAGATTTGTACACTAACATATGTGGAAAGTAAACTTTGTCAAGAATTACATGGAAGTTGATGAACTCATATTGCCCCCAAGAATCTGGGTCTTCATTTTACCCACCTCGGAAGGATGGAAAGCTGAGTCAACCTTGAGTCTGGTGAGATTTGAACTGCCAAATTGCAGGCGGCCAGCAGTCAGCAGAAGTAGCCTGCAATACTGCACTCTAACCAGTGCGCCACTGTGGCTCACGTTGAACACAGAGTTATTTCCAAGCAAGTATAAAGCTGGGTTGGTATGCTATGGCTTTATTAATTGCTTTTCTTTTTATCTTTTTGGTAGGGAGATAGAAGAAATTTTTTCCTCGCCTCCTTGCTTAACAGCAAGCTTTTTACAAACAAGGTGAGTAGCCTGCCTTGTATGTAGCAGTGCGGTTGGATTCTCAGGAGAGAATAACAAGTCCTGACTCACTAGTGCAGGGATCCCCAACCTCAGGGCCACAGCCTACTACCTCTCTGTGGCCTATTTGCAACCAGGCTTTGTGAGTGGTGGGCTGGCGTGCATGCAAGCACGCAGCTCAATTCATGCAGTTGACATTCTGGCAGCATGTGTGGTGCAGCTCATTTTGTGCAAGATTGAGCTGTGTGTATGTATGCCCTGGCCCACCACTCTCTCCTCCCCCAGCTGGGACACCAAGCTGCTAAGGTTGGAGATCACTATACTAGTGTAACCCAAGTGAATTTAACATCTGCAGAAATCCTGATAAGTCAATTTTCTCTTTGGAAGATCTGATGCCCAAAAGCTAGGAAATATAATGTAGGTGGTCACTGTATAAAATTTCTGAATGGTAGCATTCAGAAACATGTGATTGAGCTTTGGACATTCCTCAGAAAAGGGACATTCCATTTTTCCTCCTAGATCTGATGTGTCAATGGACTGTTATATCCCCGTGAATCTGCAAGAAGCAAGAGAAGTTTTGAAGGAACTTACTGAGAAAGATTGGATTGCTGAGCAGGTAAAGAAAAAATATTTTTCTTTCTATATAGGGATTATTCCACATTAGACGGTATGTGATCAGATGAGAAAATCCATAGATGGACTGATATATAATCCTGATCCCCCAAGTGGTACTTCCAGTTGTGTGAAGATTGTCTTAACAATCTTGGTAAAGGATAACAAACCCAAAATTCTAATCTAGAACACGGGGAGAGCACCTGGCTTCCCATCCTAGCTTTGGATGCCTTCGGATAACCATTATCTTCAGTTGGAATGCAACTTCTGTAAGAATTTGCTGCAGATCTCCCCGTGGAATTGAGAGCTCTGCCTTTTCATGAGTTCCAATTACACAGAAATCCTGTCCTGATATACTCCATTCCATCCATAGCCCATGTCAACATAGAGTGCTACAGAGTAAAAACAACAAATAATATTAAGAAAAAGCTCATCCACTTTCTCCTACCCCAACAGATGCCACAGCCCAGCTAAGATTAAAAACACAGCAGAATAAAATTATGGAAACCCAAGCAGAAGGTGACTACACGAAGCTTTATGGGTCAAATTATCTAGAGCATAATTACCTGAGAAGGCTTGCTACCTGATCCATTCAACCTCAACCTCATGGGACAATAGTATTTCTTGGCAGGCCCTTTCAATATCTTCCCAGTTAAGACAAGTTCAGTCCTGGCAAAGCAATGTCTGATCATGCAACCTGGTGCCCCACCATAATGGGCTGCAATTCAGGAGTGGGCAGGGCAACAATCGTTCCTCTTTACATATCTGTTTTTCTTCTGAAACTAGATAGATCCTTAGCCAACCATCCCTACTGTTTTTAAACAGATCTGTTTTTCTTTATTGGACCACCTACTTCCTGCTCTTCCATGGAGTTCTCCTCACCAAGAAGCTCTTGCTATTTTTCTTCTGGTGCCTGAGTGCTGTGTTCCTCTTGAAGCACACTCGATACCGACACTAGCTATACGGTTTGCTGAAGCTGTTACAGGTCTGAGCAAGGACTCCTCCAAAATTCTAGGTGAGTTGGAACAATTCTCCTTTTCTCTTTTCACACATCCTGCGTGCCCCCATTCATATATTACATTCCTCAGTCTCCCAGCTCAAGAGAATTCTACATTTTCTCAGCAAAAGCAATAGAGCCATAAGCATAGAAGGTATCACAGAGATTATTTAATTCAAGATAGCTATCCGGTCTATGTATTCCCTTTTTATGTGACAAATGTTGTTTGTTTGTTTTGAAGCCATCTAAATCTGAGTGACTTCCATTATAAAATAAGGAAAGAAAAAAAATGAAAAAATCCTGGATATCTGAAATGAGAAAGTCAACATCTCAAAACATTCCCCAGAAAGAATAGCAAACAAATGAGGGGACCTCAACAGTCACCCTACTCCTAGACCAGGGAACAAAGCCATGTTTTCAGTGGTTTTCAGAACCATGCTTTATAGGACAGCCTTTAAGGATATCAAAAAAATTTCAGAAGACCTAAAATGTGACCTGCAATGCACTCACAATGCTATTTAAAGCCTTAAATGGCTTAGGCGCAAGTTACCGTCAAGGAATACAGTGGTGGAATTTAGTCCAGAGTTACAGGAGGGAGGGCTCTTTTTGCCAAGGAGCAAAGAGACAACATAGCTTGGAATCTTTGGTAGGCAGGGTGAAGTTGAAACCCTCCTGGCAGTTCAGCAGATACATCTAATATTGATGTACATAAGTGCTTTAGTCTGGCTAGATATATTTATTTTATTTATTTATTTATCAAATTTCTATACCGCCCTACTCCCGGAAGACTCAGGGCGGTGAACAGCCAAGATAAAATACAGATAATACAAACATTAAAAGTCCATTAAAATTATTAAATATAGATTAATGTTATGCTGAAGAAACCAAGTACTACACAAGGGGTTACTTTTGTGTACAGTGTTACTTCGGTACACATTGTTAATTCGTTCCAGAAGGTGTGATGGAAGAGTCCCAAACAAATCATGTGACCCTTTCTTTTGGCCTGGAATAACTTTATTGTCTGTCCCGTTTCCTAAATCAGCCACTTTTCCAGCATGGTTGACTTCCTGCCGGTTCTCCATAGCCATCCCCCTCTTCCTATTGTACCGTGTTGAGTACTAAATGAACACCGAGTACTGGACAACATTTTCTCATCAAAATAGATCAAGTACCAAATTCAACAAGTTTTGAAGCAGTCGGGTACCGAGGTAACACTGTAGTTTCTTGATTGTTCTTCACCTATAGACATTAATCTTGGAATCTAGACTACAATTAAGATTGACTTTCTACTCATCAAAATATTGCTTATTTCTTCTGTAGCCTCGTCAAGGATTTTCCTCAGTTTGGCTTACTTAGCATATGATTGATTCTGTCTATATTTTTAATGACTTGAAAATATCTTTCTTTCAGAAAATTATTGGTCCTTGTTGCCAGGTCCATTTTTAGAGCAAATAGTTCAAATGTTGAAGACATATGTGTCATCCATGTTGCCTTGTTATAACCTTTATCCCAAAGACGAGACATGGTATGATACCCTCGAAGTGCTTAAAATGCTGTATAAGGTATGTCTGGTGAGTTGGAAGTGATTGTGGAGAGTTTGTGCTGCCTCTTGCTATAAAATCCATGGCTTTGACCTATAAATATTTTCCTTCAAGGTCAACATGGAGGCTAAATGCCGATTGCAAACAAGTGCCTTCTGCATAGATGAAATTCCTCAAAAAATTGACATAAAAGAAGATTATTGGAGATGGAAGTTGTGTGATGTAAGTATCATTTTACATGGTCTCTTGGCCTTGTGTAGAAGGAAAGTATTAGAGCTCATGAAGCTTGGACAGAGGTGAAATGTCCTTGCATATAGTAATTGAAATATATTCTTGCTTTATTCACCATTTCTCCTCAGTTGAAAGTATTTTGGTCAAGAAACCTGGGTTAAAACGTCACACTAATCCATAATGTGGTTTGGTTTTTGCTTACCATATTAGAACAGGACAGAGTAAAAGAACTGGAAGGGACCTTGGAGGACTTCTAGGTCAACCTCCTGCCCAGGCAGGAAAACCTTATACCATTTCAGTCAAATGGCTATCCAATTTTTCTTAAAACCTCCAGTGTTGGAGCACCCATAACTTCTGGAAGCAAGCCATTCCACTGACTAATTATTTTAACTGCCAGGAACATTCTTCTTATTTCTAGGTTGGTTCTCTCCTTGATTAGTTTCTACCCATGTTTCTTGTCCTGCCTTCAGGTGCTTTGGAGAATAGGTTGACTCCTTTTTTGTTGCAGACCCACAAATAATGGAACACTTCTATCATGTCATCCTACCTAGTCCTTCTTTTCACTAGACATACTCAGTTCCTCCAACCGTTTTAATCTCCAGTCCCATAATCATCTTTGTTGCTTTTCTTTGTTGCTTTTCTCTGCACTCTTTCTAGAATCTCAACATCTCAGCATAGAACAATTATCATTTTAAGAAATCTAATGCATTTTATGAGGAGAACATTTCATTGAACAAAAATGGTATTATTAAAGATCAACGTTTAAACCTCTTTTCCAAGACACTTTTAGATTGTTTCCCTGTAGCTTCTAATCCCATAATTTTCCTGAATTAAGACAGGAATTACGCATTTCTTATTTTTGCTAAGTTTCTGGCTCATTTCACATGTAAACCAATGGATACGCAACGAGCTTTTCTTCTGGAGCCTGGAGTGCGGAGCAATTCTCTCTTTGCGAGAAGCTCTGATTATTTCATGACAAGGCTAGGAATGGTGTCAAAGGATGTGGCTTAATAAAGTGCTATTGTGTGTACAGTCCAGTTGCTAGCTTTCACCCTGCAGGCTGAACTAGAACCACTTATGAATACTAACAAGAAATTCAAGAACTACAAATAAGTATTATTTCTTGAATTTCAAGAGCAAGCTCCCTATAAAGAAAACAGTATCAAAACTTCTTGTGTATCTTCCTTCTTCCCATCCTATCTAAGCAATTGCTTGTCTCTCTCTTTTGAGCAGTAGAGCCTGGCTCCATCTGTTTTTAGATTTCACGTTGATTGGATCTGTTGTTGTGTTTTTATCACTGTGAAAACTCGCAGATTTATTTTCTTAATGCTTGAACAGGGCTTTTCTCTGAGTACAGGTAGTCATGAGCACAACTGAGTCCAAAATTTCTGTTATTACGTGAGACATGTTAAGTGAGATTATGGGGATGCTGCAGTGGTCGTAAGTGTGAAAAACAGTCATAAGTCATTTTTAGTGCTGTTGTAACTTTGAACGGTCATTAAATGAACTGTTGTAAGTCAAGGACTATCCGTAATGTCCATGTATATATATGTATATATATGTGTGTGTGTGTGTGTGTGTGTGTGTGTGTATGTATGTATATGTATGTATGTATGTATGTATGTATGTATGTATGTAAGTGAATCTGGCTTCCCCATTGATTTTGCTTATCCAACAGTCACAAAAGATATTCACATGACCTTGGGACATAGCAACAGTCATAACTATAAACCAGTTGCCAAGCATCTGAATTTTGATCACACAATCATGGGGCTGCTACAAAGGTCATAAGTGTGAAAAATGGTCATAAGTCACTTTTTCAGTGCCATTGTAAATTTGAACAGCCACTAAACAAACTGTTGTAAGTCGAGGACTATCTATATATGACACATTAGCCTGCCTAAGAGGTGAAATGGACTGCTTTGCTGTGGAATTGTGAAAAGTTCTAAATTAGAGAATTGGGGAATTTGTGATTTTTCCTTCATGGCAGTTATCTAATTGTGCCCAAGTTTAAACCTTTTCTTTGGTTCATTGTTTTTATTTTTGAGGTGAATTGGAAAACATTTGAATTCCACAGTTTAGCTGTCGCAATATACCAAAAAAAGTATATTGATGCAGGTTGGAAGCCAAAGGGACAAAGGCAGTCAGGAAGCGAAGAAGGTTTTATGAGATTTTCTTTTGTTTCAAAAGATTTCCATTTTTTCCCCCTTGCAACATGCAGAATATCCCAGGATACAGCGTAATTTCTTTCTGCTATTTTCCTTTTGTCTACAATGTATCAATCAAGAAGGAAATACTTTATTACGGGTCCTTTGCTCTACAAGAGGTAAAGAATCTTTTGTTTGCAAGAGAATGTGCAATTTTTTTTTTCCAGTGCAAAAAATAAAAATAAAAAATTGGGCTTCGGATAGGGGAATGGAAAAGACTAATCAGGAATTTGCTTTGGGGAAGGTGGCATGCCATTTGTGCAGAGCAGTGTTCTTCAACCTTTGCAACTTTAAGAGGCGTGGACTTCAGTTCCCAGAATTCCCCAGCCATCCATGCTGGCTAGGGAATCCTGGGAATTGTGGTCCACACCTCTTAAAGTTGCCAAGGGTTGACTTAGAGCAGGGGTGTCAAACTCAACGGGCAAGTTCTGGCCCGTAGGGTGCTTAAATCTGGCCCGCAGGCCCGGCCTGTAAATATCAAAGGACTGGCCCACGGTGCTTCTGCTGGCCAAAAGCCGAGGTGGCGCAGTGGTTAGAGTGCAGTACTGCAGCTACTTCAGCTGACTGCTAGTTCAGCAGATCAGCGGATCAAATCTCAAGGTTGACTCAGCCTTCCATCCTTCCGAGGTGGGTAAAATGAGGACCCAGATTGTTGGGGGCAATATGCTATTTAGTATACTGTCTTTGGTGTAAGCCGCCCAGAGTCCTTGGGAGAGTGGGCGGCATAGAAATATGACAAACAAACAAATAAATAAAAGCAGCCCGCACTGAGGTGCCGCGAGCCCCCTCCCCAAGCTCATTTTTGGCCTCCCCGGCCTCTAGCAGGCCGGGGAGCCACTGGGCCACTGTCACCCCAGTCACACCCACCATGACCATGCATCCCCCCAACCCCCCCCCCCCGGCCCTCCAAGGTCAAACACAATGAAATCGAATTTGACACCCATGACTTAGAGCCTTAGCAATGAGCCTCTTTATATCTTATGGATGACGCACCCTATTTATTTGTTTGTTTATGTTTGCACCATTCAAAATGTGATATGGAGTAAACTCCCCTCCCCCCATAATCAGCAGTAATATGATCACAATTGAGCCCAAAATCTCTATTGCTAAGTGAGACATTTGTTTAAGGACCTTTTGCCCCATTTTGACTTTTCTTGCTGCAATTTATTTATTTATTTATTTATTTATTTATTTATTTATTTATTGGTTCGATTTATATGCCACCCTTCTCCGGAGACTCAGGGCGGCTTACAATGCGTTAAGCAATAGCCTTCATACTTTTGTATATACTTGCTTAGTAGGGCTTTCAGCCCCCCCTAAGCGGTGTTCTTTTTTATACAAAGTCAGCTTATTGCCCCCACAATCCGGGTCCTCATTTTACCTACCTCGGAAGGATGGAAGGCTGAGTCAACCTTGAGCCTGGTGAGATTTGAACTCGCAGTAATTGCAGGCAGCTGGCAGCTAAGTGCTACTTAACACTGCTCCACCAAGGCTCCTAATTGTTAAGTGAATCACTGCAGTGGTTTAGTAACACGATTATTTAGTGAATCTGGTTTCTCCATTGACTTCGTTTGTCAGAAGGTAACAAAAGGTGATCACGTGACCCCTGGACATTGCAACCGTCATAAGTATGAGTCAATTGCCAAGTGTCTGAATTTTGATCATGTGGCCATGGGGATGCTGTGATGGTCATAAGTGGGGGAAACGGTCACAAGTCACTTTTTTCAGTGCCGTTATAACTTTGAACAGTCACTAAACGAACTAATGTTGAGGACTACCTGTGAAGACAAACAACACAAAGAAGCAAGCAAATGAATAATGCTGGATCCTCCCATGCAACCCTTTATCCTGCAGGACTTTGGCCTCAGAAGCAGTTGTACATGGGTCTTGGACACTGGACACAGTGTAAAAATGTTTTGAATAAAATAAGTAAAGTTTCTTAAGGGCTCATTTAAGGAAGCTCCAAATCATATTTATTTTAGTTCATTTCCTACCATCTTTCTCTGCTAGCTTTTTGCGAATGGAGATTTAAGGAAATGTCCCCAAGGGGCTGTTTTTTTCAAGAGGCAACTGGATTTTCTGGTTTTTCCTTTGAAGACATTTTCCTTCTCATCCAAGAAGCTTCTTCAGCTCTGACTGGATGGTGGGGAATGGAAGGATTTATACTCCTTGCAAACAGCTGGTCATTTGCCTTCTTTTAGAGAGTTGTTGAGGCCTGCATCTCAAACTGAAGCGCAAATGGTTCCTGTAGTCTGAAATTTTTCTGCAAATCAGTTCCTACTCCCGCACCATTCGAAGAGTGTTCATCTCAAAGTGCATAGCTAAATATCTATGGAGATTCTCAGTCATCCAGCTCATGGTTCTCCCAAAAGTGCTTTTTTCAAGAGGCCAACTAGACTTTCTTTGAAGACATCCTCAAAGAACAATCAGAAAGTCCCGTTGCTTCTTGAAAACAGCACCTTTGGGACAACCATGACCTGGATGACTGAGAATCTCTATAGACCTTTAAAGAAATGGTTGAACGCTCTTAGGTTATTTGGGGAGAAAATGCTTAAATGTAAACGCCATCATCAGAATTGCCTTAAAAGCAGGTTTCCTTTGATTTGTTTACATTTCTTCTATGATAAAATGTGAAAATTGTTTATCAGTATTTATCTCTTTTCCCCTTGGACTTCTCCAGGATTTAAAATGCCTAGCTTCTCTTGAATGGCTCATCAGTTTGGGGCTGAGAAATAGTGACCCTCCAAAACCCGCTATCTTTACTCTGAAAGTACGACGCCACTTTCTCGTTGAAGACACCTGGCACAAGCTTAGTATAATGGAGGACATCTACCTGAAAATGCAACTGCTGGTGAGCTACCTGTGGTCTGCTGATGCAGAGTTACCTGAGCTTTGAACCTGAGAACTGACTGGCGTAGTAAAAAACGGTCATTTCGAAAGGTCATTAAATGAATGGTTGTAAATCAAGCATTACCTGTATTTTGCCTTAATTCTAAGAAACTAGACACAATTTACAGGTTGAAGGTCACCTCTAATTTTTCTGCACCTAACGGGTGGAATAGTTTGGCTGAGTGATGCATCCAAAACCAGCCAGTGAGTTCAAAGAACATGAAATCCTTTTGACGACCTGCAAATTCAGAGCTTTTCTGCTATTCATGTTTTTCAGCTTTCTTTGTCCATCTGAAGAAGGATGTTTGTGTTTCAATTCTTTCATGCAATTCTTAAAACTACAACTTTTTTCCTCAAATTTTGAAGAATCCTGAGTTGCCTGGGTGTTCTCCAGGTCTGTTCAGAAACCTTGGGGACCCTTGCAAAGAAGATTTTGAAGCAGGTGGGAGGGGGATTATGATAGGGAACCATTCAGAGGCTGCGTCATGTAACTATCTGAGATTTGCTTCCAGTCATTGCTCTAAAAGGGCATAAATGAGATTGCTGGATGAAGGCTAAGCACAATTGTTAACCTCTGTTTAAGGGCTTTTATAGACACTGATTCCTCAATTGTTTTCATTCAGTGAAGTCAACAGATGCCTTGAACTATCCCAAAGGTTCTTTTGCAAAAGTCAACTGGACTTCCTTGGTGGTTTGTTTGTTTGTTTTTTCATTTTTCAAAAGGAAAAAAACCAAGAAAGTCCAGTTGCTTTACGGAAAAGCACTTTTGGGACAACTATGACCTGAGTGATTGAGAATCTCCATAGACATTCTTTGGACTACTTTTCCTTTCTTCTTTACTTGTTTTGGCAGGTTCAATTTGAAAATGAAGTGCCTTATTATGGAGATAAAGGTTTCCTGGTAGAATTCTTTTCAGAGGTGTTTGAGAAGGTGGTACAGCCAGAATATGGGATGTTTATGTATCCTGAACCCACTTCCCCAATGTGGTTCCCTCCCAAGGTAAGTTTATCAGACCCAACTCCAGTTCAAATGAACTCAATTCATCAAGATGATACCTACCAACCCCGCCCCCATTAACCCAAGGTGGGATTTGTTGTTAGTTGCGAAGTCATGTCCGACCCATCGCAACCCCATCAGGGGTGGTATTCACTTACCTTTGCTACCGGTTCGCAAATGTGAGTGCATGCACCACCTCCGTGCATGTCCAGGACCTTCTGCACAAGCGTAGAGTGTCAAAAACGGGATGTGATAAGGTCTGGGTGGGTGGGTGGAGCCTCCCGCAGTGGCCGCTACCATTTTGCCCGAACTGGATAGAACCGGCTGAATACCACTGGACCCATGGACAACATTCCTCCAGGCCTTCCTATCCTCTGCCATCCTCTGGAGTCCATTTAAGCTCACGCCTACTGCTTCGGTGACTCCATCCAATCAAACTCATTCTCTATCGTCCCCTTCTTCTTTTGCCCTCCATCTTTCCCAGCATTAGGCTCTTCTCCAGTGAGTCCTACCTTCTCATTAGGTGGCCAAAGTATTTGAGTTTCATCTTCAGGATATTGGATCTTAATGTGGAAAATATGTAGAAGTTTGATTTGTTCTATTCTCTTTGAAGAAGAAGTCCATTTCTCTTTCCATAAATTGTATATATTCCTTTTCTTTCAATATTGTTTGATTCATTGTCCATCTTGACTTCTTTTTTTGTCCCTTCCATATAACTTTATTGGGTTGTGATCTGCCCAGATATTTGTTTGAATATTTATTGAATACTTATTTCTTGTATATTAGCTGTTAGTTCAGTTGACATCCACAACATGTCTATTCTGGGCCAGGATAAATGTCTGTTTGAATAAAATGTATATTGAGGTTTCTTGGGGTATGCTTCTCACTAAGCATCTTCCACCATTTTAAAAAAGGTTCTTGGGAGTCTTTTCCTCGTTTTTTTGTTTATTTTACTAGATTTATAGTCCGAGTCCACATCTACAATTGCATTAAAATCTCCTACAATGCATATGTTTTCGTATTCCAATTCTATTATTTTCTTATGTAATTTACGATAAAAATCCTCTTGATTATCATTTGGTGCATATATTGCCACTAGAAGCATTTGTTTATAGTTCATTATTATTTCCACTATTAAGATCCTCCCTTCCTCATCTGTGAAAATTTGTTTAGCTTTTATTGTCTCTTTAATATAGTGTACTACACCTCTCTTAGTTTGTTGTGTGAGAGAGGCATATAACTTCCCAATTTTTGGGTATTCCAATATTCTTTTAAGTTGTTTTTTAATATGAACTTCTTGTAAACAAATTGTAATTTTACAAATTTCCTTGATGAGGGTGTGACATTGTCCAGATGAGGGTTGTATCAGTCGGATCTGATGCTGGCTGAGTCATAATTTTTGACCACTCCCCTTGCTCCGCCCCTTTCATGCCCAGTTTAGACTCAGTCGGCCTGAGAGAAACATCTCCTACAGATCTGGCTATACAGCCCAGGTCTGTTCAATATCACAGAATTGTAAGTCTTTTTGACCACCTTTTATTTCTCTAGTTTAAAATTGTTACTTCCCCTTTAAAAATTTTTCCCCCCTTCTATTGTAGCCTGCCGGTTTTGCCTTGCTAGAGCGTCCTAAGCTGCAGGCTTTGCTTCGCTCCTGGCGGCGGCCATTTTGAAAGCCCCATTTTAAAAGGGAACTTTTTTCCTTTTTCTTTTTCCTGTCTTTTTTGGGGGGGATTTTTTTGATCTATCCCACCAACGATTGTTTAAGGGGCCCTAGACCACAATACCACCAACAATAATAGCGATTCCCTAATTTTAAGGGAAATCGCCAAATCGGGCCGCCGCCCACGCTACAGCGATCCCAAAACCGCTGATCAGCTGTAGAGCGGTTAATTGAAGCGCCGCGGCAATTTTAAAAGGAAAATTTTTGCCGCTTTGCCACCAACGAGTCTGCAAGTTTGGGGGGGGCAGCAAGCTTCTTCTTGCCTCCCCCTGTGGCATTTCCAGCCAGTATTTTTTATTTTTTTCTCATCGTGGCTGTGGGGGCGCTGAGGAGGTCCGTTTCTAGGCTTGCCTAGACAGATACCTCCGGAGCAGAGTTTCCTCCTGCTCAAGTGTGACCTGGCAGCCATCGTGCTTAACGCCAGAGTCGTTGCCATCTCAAATTTCAACCACGTGGCGAAACTGAAACCAAAAGCTATTTCTCCAGTCGACATCGTGGTCGCAGTGAGTATACTAAAGATGGCAGATCGCTCTTCCCATGGGGAGGAAAATACTATGTACACTGGGAAGAAATCAACTTCCAAACGCAAGCACCTTTCTAAACCTGAGGAGAAGGATTTAACAAAGAGGCATAAATCTCTAGAAAAGCAAGTTAGTGAGGTGCCTGCAACTGAGCCTGGTAAGGGGACACCCCCCCATCTACCCCCCCCTCCTCCCATTTCAACTGTTAGCCAGGCCTGGTCTTCGGAGGGAGAGGGTAATGTTCTTCAACAAGACCAAAGCAATTTGCAAAACCCCTTTGCAAGTCAATTAATGACCCCTGCAACTCCTGTATTTGGTGGCCATGCAGCTGCAGCTGCTTCAACAGGTGAATCCTCTATGCCTGTGCTAACCCCCGAAGATCCTTTAAAAAATGTGCCAGAAGGATTGAGAATTCTGATTGAACAGGCCATTGCTTCTAGAATGGCAGCCAATATTCATGGTCACCACTCTGGCTCTGCTATTTCAGAGCGATCTGCCCGTATTAGAATTTCTCCTGCAGTCAGTCTTACTGGCTCTCATTCTCCTGCAGCCTCCAGAGTTAGTGAAGCCTTTGTGTTTGAGGAAGAGAGACATTCTGACCTATCAGATGATGAGGGGATAATCCAAGATCAACCTGCCTTTACAGGATTATTTCCCCCCAATAAATTCAAGTCTTTATTGCATAAGGCTCGCTTAACAGCCGCCTTAAAGGAAGATGAATACTTTCAAGAGATGCAGGAGGCTCAAAAGGGTGGACTACAGGGACCTTTTTCTGAGCCCCCCCCTGAACTTTGTTATGTACCAACTCCACAACTGTTCATAGATGTGGTAAAGAAACAGTGGGCTGGGCCTGCAACCATGGCATCTGCACATGGTTCAGATAAGAAATATTATGCTGTTGCTCCAAAGTTTGCTCAACTCTTGCAAGTTCCACCTGTAGACAGTCCTGTAGCGGCCCTTTCCTCTTCTTCTTCATACGTAACTGGGGATACTTCTGAAGGTCTAAGGCCAGAAGACAAAAAGTTAGAATTTCTGTTTAAAAAGAACCATCAGGCCTCGGCATGGGCAATTCAATCAGCTTCATCAGCCTCATTTTTTAATAGAACTACCATCCTTTGGCTTCAACAGTTACAGGCAAGGGTACCCCCCAGTGAGGTTCGCCTTCATCAGGATATTAATAAAATCATTGCTGCCACTCAATTTTCGGCTGATGCAACCTTGAATTCAGCCAAATTTGCATCCAGAGCCTTAGCCTCTACAGTTTCAGCCCGCAGGATGCTCTGGCTTCGCCAATGGCCTGCTGACCTTAAGGCCAAATGGCGCTTGGCTGCAGCTCCATATTCTGCAAACAAACTATTTGGGGAATCACTTGACCCTCTTCTTGTAGAGACACGGGACAAGCGAAAAATTTTGCCCTCAACATACAAACGGGCTGAAGGAAGACCCTCTCCATATTACAGAAGGCCTTCCTTTCGTTCCTACCCCCAGGGAGGCCCCTCCAGGCAGGAATATGTTCAGGGATCCTATCGATCCTCGGACCGTCAATATTTTCGGGACAGGAGCAGACAATTCCAGCCCAAACGGTCCTTTCGGGGTTCTGGTTTCCGCCAGTCCCGCAGTCGTAAGTGACTCACTACCAAATCCTCCAGTAGGGGGTCGCCTGTCCCTCTTTGCGGACAGGTGGGAAAGGTCATCTTCAGACCTTTGGGTTCTTTCAGTTGTGAAATTCGGCCTCCCCCTGGAATTTCTCTCCAGGCCTCCATCCCGCTTTCTTCAATGTCCAACTTCCAAAAGCGAATCCAGACGTCAATTAATGAACCAAGCAGTTCAGCACCTACTACAGATTCACGCCATAGAGGAGGTCCCCCACGATCAATGGAAACAGGGGTATTATTCCATCCTGTTCGTAGTTCCAAAGCGGTCAGGGGGGTGGAGAGCCATTCTGGACTTAAAAAATCTCAACTCATACATAGTGTATCGCAGATTCAAAATGTGTTCACTAACCTCTATTCTTCAAGGGATTCGTCCCAACGATTTTCTAGTTTCCATAGACCTCATGGAGGCTTATCTTCACATTCCCATCCTGCCAAAGCATCGACAGTATCTCCGATTCAGCTATGCAGGAAAGCATTTTCAATACCGGGCTCTTCCCTTCGGACTGGCATCTGCACCAAGGGTCTTCACAAAGGTCCTGGCGGTGGTGGCGGCTCACCTGAGACAACAACCGGTAAGAATCCAGGCTTACCTGGACGATATTCTGATTCAGGCTCACTCTCAAGAGCAAGCCTTACACGACCTACACCTCACGATTCAAACCCTGAACGACCATGGGTTCTTGGTCAACTACAAAAAAAGTCAGTTAGTGCCAGTCACCAGGATCACACATCTTGGCGCCATCATAGACGCAGCCCAGGGGACCGTCTACCTAACCTTGGAACGACGGTCAGACATCAGGGACCTAGTAGCTCTCATTCGCAGAACTCCATCAGTTCCATTGGCCACTCTATTCAAGCTCTTAGGCAAGATGGTCTCCTGCGTCCAGATCGTCCCATGGGCACACCTTCACGCTCGCCACTTGCAGTGGTTCCTGCTTCCTTTTCAAAAGAAACGCCAAGCTCACACCATGTCAACAGTCAAAGTTCCACTCTCAGTCAGGCGATCGCTAGGTTGGTGGACATCGCCTTCTCTCGACAAGGGGTGTCTCTTCATGAATCACGACCGACTTGTACTCACTACAGACGCCAGCCTTCACGGATGGGGGGCTCATCTTGCATCACACGTGGCTCAGGGCCGTTGGTCTGCATCAGACCTCGCCAACCCTATCAACTGGCTGGAGCTGAAGGCCATTCGTCTCGCTCTCACGCACTTTCACCGGTTCGTGCAACACCGTCATGTTCTGGTGTTGACAGACAATATAGCGGCGAAGGCACATGTCAACCGTCAAGGGGGCACCCACTCAAAGCGCCTCATGGAGGAATCATTTCGCCTGGGCAAGTGGGCAGAACAACACCTCCTCTCCATCAGAGCGGACCACATTGCGGGGTCGGAAAACACACAGGCGGATTTCCTGAGCAGGACAGAGGTGGACAACAGCGAGTGGCAGATTCATCCCGACATATTTCATCAGATTTGCAACAGGTTCGGCATCCCAGCCATAGATCTCTTCGCCACACACCTGAACAATCAGCTTCCTCGCTTCTTCTCGAGGTTCCCGACGCCAGGGGCGGAAGGGGTCAACGCTCTCCGTCTCACCTGGCCGCCGGGTCTTCACTATGCCTTTCCACCGCTGCCTCTGATTCCGGCCCTGATTCGGAAGGTCATCGCCGACAGAGCAGAAATTATCCTCGTGGCTCCCCACTGGCCACGCCGTCCGTGGTTCGCAGACCTGGTTAGTCTCTCCACATTTCACCCTTGGAGAATTCCACCAGACGAGATTGTCCTGCGTCAGGGGAACCTTCTTCATCCGGACCCTCAGTGGCTCCAACTGACTGCATGGCGCTTGAAGGGGCCCGTCTAAGGCAGGACAATTATTCAGATAGGGTGATTCACATTGTTCAAGCCTGCAGACGTAAATCCACAGTCAGACTCTACAATATCTCCTGGCTCGCCTTTTATAGGTGGTGCCGCTCCCGGCAGATAGATCCTGTTTCAACCTCACCTGCCCAGATCTTGGAGTTCCTCAGAGATGGGTTTGACCGTGGTCTGGCCCATAGTACCCTTCGGAGACATGTGGCGGCTCTGTCTACGGCCTTGTCCAGTCCATCCGGCCGACCACTCACTCAGCACCCTGTGATAAAAAAGTTCCTGCGAGGAGCCAGGCTCTTGCGGCCCTCCTCGATTCATAGATACCCTACTTGGGATTTGCCCAAGGTCCTTAACGCTTTAACTGAGACTCCCTTTGAACCCCTCCGCACGGTTCACCTTCGCTTTCTCACCCTTAAGGTGGTTTTCCTTATAGCCATAACTTCAGCCCGTCGCATTTCGGAGCTGGCAGCCCTCTCAGTTAGGGAGGATCTCTGTGTTTTCTGGCCGGACACAGTTATTTTGAGATTGGACCCTTCCTTTATTCCCAAGGTTAATTCCCCCTTTCACAGGGCCCAAGAGGTTATTTTGCCCAATTTCTGTCCCCGGCCCTCTCATGCCTTGGAACGAAGGTGGCATACCTTAGATGTACGGAGGGCCCTAAAGATTTATATCAAAAGGACTGCTCCCTTCAGGAAGTCAGAGGCTTTGTTTGTTTCCTTTTTGCCAGGCTCCCTAGGGCTCAAAGTCTCTTCTGCCACAATTGGTAGATGGATCAGGGCTTGCATCGCCTCGGCATATCAGGCCCAGGCGATTCCTGTTCCCAATAGCATTACTGCCCACTCCACTAGGAGTGCTGCTACCTCAGCAGCTTGGGCGACTCAGGCCTCCCTTGAGGAGGTATGTAGGGCAGCCACCTGGTCTACCCCCTCGCCATTTATTCGTCATTACAAGATAGATACCTTTGCTTCTGCTGAAGCGTCATTTGGCAGGAGGGTTTTGCAGCAGGTGCATCGTGCGAGGGTCTCTCCAGGCCCTTCGACATCCCGCCCTTGAGACAGCCAAATCTTTGGTATGTCCCTCATCTGGACAATGTCACACCCTCATCAAGGAAATTGGGCATTGGTCTTACCTTAAATGCCAGATTTCTTGAGTGGGGTGACATTGTCCAGCCCCTCCCTCTGTCTCAGTGCCTGTACAGTTTATTGTTCTTGTTCAGTAGTTTTTTTCCAGTTGTCCCGTTGGACCGATTTACTTCCTCCTGATAACGGTGGTTCCTGTTGGAGATACTTCTGGTGGCCTTCCTTCGTCAAAACTGAGCATGAAAGGGGCGGAGCAAGGGGAGTGGTCAAAAATTATGACTCAGCCAGCATCAGATCCGACTGATACAACCCTCATCTGGACAATGTCACCCCACTCAAGAAATCTGGCATTTAAGGTAAGACCAATGCCCATTTTATTTTTTCTAATTTGTTAAAGGATTTGTTTCTTTTTATAGCCAAATTCAGTCCATTTATATTAATTGACATTAACTTTATTTCGTCTTCCATGGTGTTTACTTATAAATGGGATTTGCTGTTCTAGTTACTCTTTTCTCTCTTACTTCTTTTGCCCTTGCTCCTTTTCTTATTGCTATTTCCTCCTGTTCTCTTGCATCTTCCTTTTGTTGTATGTCTCTTTCTTCAATAGGTTCCTCTTGATGTCTAACCTCTCTTTCCTCTCTCAATCTTTCTTCCTCTTGTGGTCCCAAAAACTGATCATAAAATTGTTCCGCCTTCTCTACTGAATCCAATCTATGTCTTTCTCTGTGCCATGTCACCAATATTCCCTCTGGAATCAGCCATCTAAAGGCTACTTATCCCATTGTACAAACGTGTGTCCTTTAAATACTGCAAAAGTAATCTCTATTCCTTCTCATTGACTGTGCTTCTTGGGAGTTGTGGTGATGTTCTCTTGCTGTTTTGTTCTTGCAGCCTTCTGTGGAGAAGAATAAATATTTCCTTTTTGGTATTCTCTGTGGACTCTCAATAGCCAACCACGTCACTGCCTACATACCCTTCCCGCTTGCTGTCTTTAAAAAGCTGCTTAACAAAACGCCAACTCTCAGTGATGTGAAAGAGCTAAGCCCTGTCCTAGGAAGGTAAATGAATTCAGTCCTATCAACATAGTAGGGACATTGAATCTTAACTGATTTTATCCAGTCGTTACACTCCCCCTACAACTGACAAAACCATGTTTCTGTTTCAAAGAATGTGCCAAAAGTACTGAAATCCTAACATTTGAATGTGGTTTAAGATGACTTGGCCAAGGTGTAGAGATCAGCAAATCATTTGTCATTTGTCCCCTCATCCCTTCTGCAGTAGGAGGCATTTCTTGATTTGAGTTGTCATAATGGAGTAACCTAGAGTAGAACACCGATGTCAAACCCGCAGTGTCATATTGCTGTCACGTGACATTTGACGAATGTTTTTCCTTCACTGAGCTGGGTGTGGCCTGCGTGCAATGCACCTGGCCTGTGGGCCGCCAGTTTGACACCCCTGGAGTAGAAGACCCCCAGTTACATAGCTGTAATGGCTGACAGAGAGAGTGTTCTCTATGCATAACCAAAGGCAAGAAGTCCTAGGGGAAGGAAAGATTGAGATCTATCTGCTTTTTTCTCTTTATGGGATCTCCTTAGGCTCCCATGTCTGTATTAGTGTGGAAATGATCCATTAAATGTCCTTTAAAAGCACCAGCTTTAGCTCTCGATAAACACAGAATTTTTTTTTAATTATTCAGCAGAAGCAAGGATAATAAGCTACAAATGCTTACAAATACAGTAGCCATCACACACTTCTTCTTAACTGTCTAGGACAAGGGTGTCAAATTCAAGGCCCAGGCCCCGGATCCGGCCTGTGGGGTGCTTAGATCTGGCCCACGGAGCCACCCTGGAAACAGCAAAGGACTGGCCCACAGTGCCTCTGTCAACAAAAACAGCTCGGACGGGCCACAAGCTCCGTTTTCGTTGGCAGAGGATTGCAGGAAGCTGTTGCAGCCGAGAACGGAGCTCAGGAGCCTGTTTTCTCTGGCAGAGCGCTCAGACCACCACAGGCGTCCGCGATAGGAGTGACATTGAGCTGGCCACGCCCCCTGGACATGCCCAATCCACCCCCCTGAGGTCAAACACAACCCTGATGAGGTCCTCAATGAAATTAAGTTTGACACCCCTGGTCTAGGAGAAGGAACACTCTCTTTTGCCCAATGTAACTGGTGTGTCTGCTTAGTTTAGTAAATCCCAGTATGACCCAAATCCCAATAGAAGCATGTCCCCTTTAAAATTGGGTACACTATTTGGCCTGAGAAGAGAGTATTACCCACTAACTTAGTTTTTTAAATTATCTGGATCCAAAGGTTTTTCTGGAGCAGTCATACATGTGTTTAAATCTTCTCTGTAGCTTCTCACCAAATACTTGACTATCTGGATCAAGCTAACCATTCTAGCGCCATCACTAGATACGATGACTCAAAAGAGATCTTTTTCATGTTCTCAGGCTTATAAAAATGTGAAACCATTCCAGGATGTATTTTTGATTGGCAATGTTTTAATATGTGCCGAAAGAACATCCTATAATATTTTATTTTCTATTTCCTTTTGTTATGAAGAAGTTTGCAGACAGTTCTTCAGTATGAACTAGATGATCCTGAAGACAGGTTTCAGCTATGCTACTCTGTGAGTATTCTGCATTCTTTTATGATACCTGCTCAAATGCTTAATAACCTGGAATAGAGGCTAAAAATGGAAGAAATTCAGAGTGGTAAAATCAGTTACATAGCCAGATATTTCTCTCTCTGGACACAATGAGAATATAGCGGGTTTCCCCGAAAATAAGACCCTGTCTTATATTTTTTTGAACCCTGAAATAAGCGCTTGGTCTTATTTTCAGGGAGGTCTTATTATTTTGGGGCGCATGGAGCAAGACGGGGCTCCTCTACCCTAACCAGAGGAAATGGTGGGGACCAGCTGCGCGTGCGTTTAAATATTTTCAGGGAGGGCTTATTTTCAGGGAAACACGGTATCTGCTGAAGAAAACTCCGCATTGGTGACAGGAAGGGCATCCGGCCAGTAAACTCTCAGCTTCATTCAATTGCCCAGACTCGATCCTGCAAGGGATCATGGGATCATTAAAAGAAGATGATTATCAATGATCGTTTAGTCCAAGCTCAGCTTGGTTTTTTTATGTGCATCACATTTTTTTTACCACATCCTGCAGGCACACTTGGGCTGAAATCTCATTCACACATTAAGTCATAATTTATTTATGGTTGGTATGCTATGTGAATCCAGCCATTATGCTTCACGACCTTAGTATAAAGTTTGATTGTTGTCCGAGTCTCCTTATTTATTCAGTAAAACACAGTTATGGGAAACCATGGCTTGAGACCATGTGTCAGCCAAAGCATTATTCACACTGCTTCATTGGCTGAAACTACTGATGCCAACTATCCCATAAATAGAAAGTCTTGACACTGTTCAGTGCAGAGATTCTACTAATACATTAATTGTAGCTTTAACAGATTTGCCTAACATGCAGCAACTTTATTTTTCAGATTTCCTGGGACAGCATGGATGTAGACTTGATTGAAAATGGCATTTCGACAGCTGTAAACAATGCCAATAAGTATGTATCAATGATTCTTAAAATGACCTCTCCAAAGGTGCTTTTGTTACAGTTCAGATGATCCCCACCCACAATGACCAGTGATGTTAGAAGTAAAGGGGGGGATCATAGTTCAAGATGTTACTAAAGCACCATGTAGAAATCAGATAACTTCTTAAACTTTCAGTTACTGATATCCCCAAACGTCTTGAATTTCTATGGGATTTTTAAAAATTTCTTCAGATCTAAACTACAGGTAGTCTTTGAGTTGGGATCGCTCACTCACTCACAACAGTTCAAGATTTCCAATTGCAATGAACAACAGGAACCTCTGACACAAAGTTGTGGCTGTTGCAGTATCCCAGGGGTCGTGTGATCCTAAACTGGACACCTGGCTTATGATTACATCAGACCAAGCCACTGTCAGGTGATCAGCAATGGCAACCTTCCCACAAGCAAAGTCAATGGGAATTTGGCAGAGAAGGTCGCAAGTCACTCCCTTATGGTTCTCCCACCACTTTTTCTCCCCAGCACCTGCCCACATCCCTCACCATCCCAGCACACTAGAAACCCGAAATCCCTGCCAGCTTGCCCATGCTCCCCAGCACCCACTTGTGCTCGATGCCAGCTTGCTTGTGGCACCCATCCCCACACTCTTTACCCGGTATTCTTCCTACTTAAAGACCCAAGAAGGGCTGGGATTGCGACAACAAATGGAATTTGCTAAGCAATGCAGTCATATGACATCATGCTCTACAACTGCAGCGTTTAGTGACAGCAATCCCAGTCCCAATTGCTGTCATAACTCAAGAACTACTGTAGGGTGAGAATTTGGGGAAAAGGGGGAAATGGGGAGAAAGGAAATACTGGAATTTTTGGAGTATAAGACACACCTTTCCCCCCCCTAAAAGGGGGTGAAAATTTGGGTGCATCTTATACACCGAATGTAGCCCCGCCTACCCACTGGCCCCCACCCTTTGGCCTCTGCCTCCCAGCAGTTACCTCCTTGTAGCAAGCAGCAAGAAGAAACAGTTCATTTCAGCTTCAGCACAGCCTAATTAGCACAAATTGATTGTCACTTGGATTGGCCTCCCGACTCTCAGCTGTTTCAGGCTGCAGGGCCTCTGCTGCTTGCTGCAAGGAGGTAAATTGCTGGGAGCAGATTTTTTTTCTTTCTTGTGCTGATCAAGTTATGCTGAAAACAAAAATGAAAGTAAAGCAGGCTATTTGCTGTTTGCTGCAACGAGGCAAAATTGCTGGGAGGCAGAGTTCTTTTTCTTATTTTCCTCACCAAAAAAGGTGTGTCTTATAGTCTGGAGTGTTTTATACTTCGAAAAATATGGTACCTAACTAAAATGCAACAAGTCCAGTCTTTTAATTCTTATTTATTTATAAAATTTCAGTCTTGTTCTCTTTCAAAGGCCTAAATGTTGAGTAATATATACATTTTTTGCCTTGTGGTACAAAGACTTACCTCCAGTCTCAACTAATTCTTGTAAATATCAAAGTGAACATTTATTATATTAACAAATAAATGTAAACATATAGTTTTAGATTTATGAGCAACATTAACCGAAGAGATCAGATTCTGAACCCTGATAAATTTATTTAAAGGCCAAGAATTTGACCACCTTGAAAAAAAATCAGGCTTATTTTCTACTTTTTAAAGGAAAGACTTTGTTGACAAATACGTGGATTACATATTCAACAAATCAGTGGATGATGTTTTCAGTGAGTTCAGGAGAGGATTTTATAAAGTCCTGGATGAACAGCTAGTTGCCATCTTTGAGCCTGAACAACTGATGGAAGTGGCAATTGGAAATGCCAATTATGATTGGGATATGTACGAACGGGTAAGTGGATGGAGAGATGTATTTTATGACAAGGACCTTTATGAGCAGATCATGATTGGAGGGGTGGAACTATGTCATTAGCTACAGCAGGGTGTCAAACTCAAAACCCAGGGCCCAGATCCGGCCCGCAGGGTGCTTAGATCTGGCCCACGGAGCTGCCCTAGAAACAGCAAAAGACTGGACTGCAGTGCCTCTGCTAGCGAAAACGGAGCTCACGAGGGTCATGGGTGGACCTCCCAAGCTCCGTTTTCACTGGCAGAGGGCTGCAGGAAGCTGTCACACTAAAACAGAGCTCGGGAGCCCATTTTGCTGGCAGAGGGCTTGGGCCACCACAGGAGCCCCCGACATGAGTGATGTCGAGTTAGCCATGCCCACCCTGGCCCCCTGAGGTCAAACAACCCTGATGCGGCCCTCAATGAAATCGAGTTTGGCACCCCTGAGCTACAGCATAATTTTCAATTGGCATGGGTAGGATTTGGTAATCGCAACTCCTACCTTATCAAATAAGTGAATGATAGAATTGCCTGGATTTAGAAGTTTGAGCACAGCTGCAGAGAAAGTTGCTAATGCCTTCCTTCCTTTTTCTCTTTCTTTCTTTCCTTGTTCTCCATCCCTCCCTTCCTTCTGTCCTCTTTCTTGTTTCACCTTTCTTTTCCTTCCCCTTTTTCTGATTTTTCTTTCTCTCTTTTGCTGCCCATCTCACTGTTCAAGTGACTCTGAGTGGCTTATAGAATGATAGCTATATATGATCTATGGGTAGTCCATTTTTTTTTTATTCTTATTGGTTCTCGATTTTTCCCCGTTGTCTGATTATTCTTGCACTGAAGAATGCTGAGTATTGTGGTATATACAGCTCAACGCACCCAACCATAAAGATGTTCTGGGAAGTCTTTCATGAGCTGAGTTTGGAGGATAAAAAACGTTTTCTGGGTAAGTATCTACATGTGAGTACTTCATTGCTCTTCTAACGATCTTGAAGGTGAATTTCTTTCTGCGTTATGAGCTGTTACGAATGTTACCAAGAAGGCATTCATCTCTCTCCAAAAGCTTCTTTTAATACAGATAGTCAAGGAATTGAAATGATAATTGAGAAGCAACTCTGTACAGGTAGTCCTCGACTTACAACAGTTCATTTGGTGAACGTTCAAAGTTACAACAACATTGAACAAAGTGACTTATGACCATTTTTCACACTTAAGACCATTGCAGCATCCCCATGATCACAGGATTTACATTTGGATGCTTGACAGCTGCTTCATATTTATGCCAGTTCCAGGGTTATGTGATTCCCTTTTGCGACCATCTTGACAAGCAAAGTCAACGAGGAAGACAGATTCACTTAACAACCGTGTTACTAATATAACAACTGCAGAAGTTCACTTAACAAATGTGGCAAGGAAAGTCATAAAATGGGGCAAAACTCACTTAACAAATTTCTCACTTAACAACATAAATTTTGGGCTCAATTTTGATCCTAAGTTGGGGACTACCTGCCCATTCCATTCGTAACACAAGGACTTTTGGGAGTGAATCTTGTACCTTGAATGGAATCACTCCCTCTTTTCGCCTATGCATTCGCTAATAAAATGCGAGGCTTGTTAAGTACACATGAGGTATATTTCAGGGTGGGGAAGGCCATGTGGGGGGGGGCTAGTGATGAAACAGGCCATCTGCCTAAAACACCCAAGGCCTGCTTGACCTACTGAAATACCTCATGATTCCCACAATTTCTTTCCCACCCACCCACCCAACCTGATGCACCGAGTCACTTATCTTATGAAGATCTAGCAAGCAGTCTCCTCTCCAGCCTCTCAGCTGTGTGCCCCTCTGGAGTTCCGTTTGGGCCTCCGCAGGTCTTGCCCGGCATGTTGCTGGCTTAAATGGAGCTTCTGATGAGCATCGCACTATTTCAGCCAGCATTGTGCTGGGCGAGGCCTTTGGACGCCTGAATGGAGCTTCTGAGGGGCAGATGTGCCCCTGAAAACCTCTATTTCGGCTGGCAACATGCAGCGCAAATGTTGCAGAGCCGCTGCAGTTGTTTGTAAGGGTGAACAATTGCCATGGTGCTGCAAGATTCGTAGTTTTGGGACTTGTTTGTAAACGCTAGGGGCAGCTGATCGCGTAACTTCAAACATTCGCTAAGGGAATTCTTGTATACCGGGGATTACCTATATAGGGCTGGATTGGGAGTCATCATTACAATTGATCCCAGTAGGGCAACAGAAGTTTTATTAAATCTTTTTGGAGGCAATATTATCCTGAGTCAAAGAATCCCGTATTTTTATATCTACGTTCCCCCTAATGTTCTGTGTTTAACTGATGATTTCCCGTACTTCTAGTGTTTTTGGCAGGAAATGACAGGGTCCCGGTGGCAGGAATGAAACCTTGGAAGATTTCTCCACATATCTTGCCCTCAGAGGATCTTCTCCCTGAGGCTGACACCTGTTTTCATTTTTTATTGCTGCCAATTTATTCAACAAAAGAAAAACTGGAGGAGAAGCTTCTTCAAGCAATCGGCAACAATCGTGGCTTTGGCAGATTTGTGGCCTGAGTCTGAAACAGGAACTTGAAGATGCCACCTTGGAAGCTGTAGCCTTCTTTTGACCTCAGATGGGAGAAGAGATTGTCACAAGGGATTTTAGTTAGATGACTGTTCAGTGATTTTCTTGCTTTATTTAGAAATAAAGTGATCGTGTACAATCTAAATATATAGTACGTTGAAAATATGCTGTTTTGTCTACCATGTAATTTGATTGGGTTAATATGTTCCTTTTAATTATATAAAAACAAAAAGTTGAGGTTGTGTGTTATCTTTATGCTACTGCATCAGAGCCAATGCTTTTCTTTTTCTTTTCCCCTTTCCCCTACCCTTTTCTCCCCTCCACCTCCATTTTCCCATTATTTTCATTTTTCTTTGTATTTCTGAATGTTATAGTTTGATAAAGTAATAAAAAAAATTAAACCCCAAAGAAAGAAGCCTTACCTCAGGTTATTGTTGCTAAATGCAAAGTGCATGTGTTTGTGTCTCACCTTCTCATCTATGATTTAGTAGTGGAAGGGCAGGCATATCTTACCCATATTGCTGAGAGGCAAAGAAAGGGATTTTGGGACATGTGCCAGCCTGGGTTTCAGGTGTTTTGGCAGCTTCGTGACGGGCCAGGAGCTGCCTTGGCCAGGTGTGCAGTGGGAGGAAGAAGATGGTTAAGGTCAGCTGGTAGAGGGAAGCCAAGAGGGCAGAGATGGGGGAAGATAGGACTTTAGTCCTAAGCATGAGTGGGCTGCCAAATACCTGAATTTTGGTCACATGACCACAGGGGCACTGCAACAGCTGTAACTTCAAGGACTGGTTGTAACTACCATTGCTTCAGCACCGTCATAACTTCAGTCACTGAATGAATGGTTGTTAAGCGAGGAATATCTGTCCTGATGAAACCAAAGGAGAAGAAGATCTTAACCCAGCGTGTGGGACATCTATGTCCCCACAAGCTTCCAAGAAAATGCACACAGTCATAAA
The DNA here is from genome assembly GCF_029215685.1 of Pituophis catenifer annectens. Lineage (NCBI taxonomy): Eukaryota > Metazoa > Chordata > Lepidosauria > Squamata > Colubridae > Pituophis > Pituophis catenifer. The sequence goes on along the minus strand of NW_027256888.1, from coordinate 69,774,272 downwards.
AATCTGTAGACTCAGTCATCCAGGTCATGGTTGTCCCAAAGGTGCTTTTTCAAGTGGAAACTGGACTTTCTTGTTTTTTCTTTTGAAGACGTTTCACTTCTCATCTAAGAAGCTTCTTCAGCTCTGGCAGGATAGCGGGGAATGGAAGGATTTTCCTTGCAGACAGCTGGTCATTTGCATCCTTTTAGAACAGTGGTTCTCAACCTGTGGGTCGGGACCCCTTTGGGGGTCGAACGACCCTTTCACAAGGGTCGCCTAAGACCATCGGAAAACACATATTTTCAATGGTTTTAGGAATAATTTTATGGTTGGGGGTCACCACAACATGAGGAACTGTATTAAAGGGTCGTGGCATTAGGAAGGTTGAGAACCACTGTTTTAGAAGGTTGTTGAAGCACTTGGATGGTGGTACTTGACAAGCACTTGGCACACAGATAAACCTCTGTTGAAAGTAATATCCAGGTCCAGTTCCAAGTCGGGATAAAGGCACAACAGACAAAATTGAGGCTGGAGGCTGATTGGAAAGAGGATCTATTATATTGATGAACAGAACCACCAGGTTTTGTGGTTCTGATGCAGCTGACAAAATGGAGTGGGTAGATTTTTATACCTTCTTTGGGCTTTGTATTTCAGCTTCCTGTGCAAGGACATGTCCTCTAATATTCTATTGGCTGTTGTCAGATTCCTATGGGGTCATGTAGGGGTCATAGCTGCCTCTATAGGCAAAACATGAAATGCAAATCCTAGGTGCTTGCCTGAGTTCCCAGGTTTGGTTGAAGTTTGGACCGCTCTGAGATGACGGGGCTTGTGTTCTGAAAGGGTGTCAAGCAGAGGCGGGCTTCAGCTTGTTCTCCAATTCTGTTCTCCAATTCTGGAAATTTTGAGTAGTTTGGAGAACCAGAAGTAAAAATTCTGACTGGCCCTGTTCCCATCTATTCTCTGCCTCTTGAGTCCCAGCCAATCGGGAGGAAATGGGGATTTTGCAGTAACTTTCCCCTGGATTGGGGAGGGAATGGAGATTTTACAGTATGCTTCCCCTGCCATGCCCACCAAGCCATGCCACGCCCACCAAGCCACACCCACAGAACCGGCAGTAAAAAAATTTGAAACTCACCACTGGTGTCAAGCAATTCCTATTGCCTCTTAATGGCTTTGTCCTATGTTGGATCTTGAGTGACGGCTAATCCTAATATTCTGCCTTCCTTCAGACTTTGCTGCAGGGAGTTTCAAAATATCCTGTCTTGAATGGATTTCTGCCTGCAGTATTAGCTTTGCCTATGAATAGAGCTATCTAGATACTTGTCTTCCTTTTTCAATTAGCTCTTTGTCTCTTAAGTGTTGACATCTGCTGTGGAGTATTAAGGAAAGTGGGGGTTGCTTTCTGCCTCTAAAAAAAAACATGTTTCTCCATTTCTCCCTTTGGGGAAATATAATATTCTGCCTTTTTAAACATTCCTTAAAATATTTCATTCTCCTAGGAGGCTGACTTTTACTCCTTTTTTTCCCCCTCTGCAACCCATCCATCAGGACTGGGCAGGGCCTGGAACAACTGGGCAGGGCTGGCCAGAAAAGCAGCAGGGTTGGTGGGTTTTTTTTTACACCCGTCTATCAAAGCTCAGCCGCCTGAAGGTGATAACTCAGCTGGGAGGAAGACTGAACTCCGGCGCTGGGAGGAATTCTCGGGGTGAAGGAGCCGGAGACCAAGGATCGCCATGCTCTTCGGTTGGGGGGACGGCTCCTACGGGCAGCTGGGCTCGGGCGAGGAAGGGGCTTCCCAACCGGTTCCTCTCCGTCGGGATCTGCCAGCGGTTGGCGGGCAAGAAGTGGTCCTAGTGGCCTGCGGGGAGCGGCACACGCTGCTCCTCTTGGCCGACGGGAGCCTGGCTTCCTGCGGAGACAACGCCCAGGGACAGCTGGGGAGGAAGCTCCCCGCCGGACGGCAGCGATGCTACCTGCCAGGTAGGAAAGGGCAGCGGAAGTTTAGACCCAGCCGCTTCTTTCCAGGTGGGCTTCTTTTCACGCGCCTAGCCTGGTTTTCACCGCGTTGGCCCTTTAAGTCCAGGTGTGGCTTTAAGTCCAGGTGTAGCTTTAAGTTCAGAATGTGGCTTTAAATCCAGGTGTAGCTTTAAGTCCAGATGTGGTTTTAAGTCCAGGTGTGGCTTTAAGTCCAGATGTGGTTTTAAGTCCAGATGTGGCTTTAAGTCCAGGTGTAGCTTTAAGTCCAGGTGTGGCTTTAAATCCAGGTGTAGCTTTAAGTCCAGATGTGGTTTTAAGTCCAGGTGTGGCTTTAAGTCCAGATGTGGCTCGTTAAAGGTTGAACCCTACCGCCAACTCAACGCCAAACCAGCTCGGTCGGCCAACAGCGGATCGGCAGCCACCCGGTCCTTCGATCCTCCCCCCCACAACCGCCGCCGTCGTTTTAAGTTTCGTTTTCTAGAGTATCGCTGCTGAAAATGAATCTCCCCGCGATCGCTTTCGCTTTCCTCGTTTGTGATGCGGTGGGTGTGGCTCCCCTCCAGGTTGGGGGTTCCAACGGGGGAGCGGAGGGGGGGTTTCTATCAACCAGCATCCCCCCCCCTCCGAAAGGGACACTTTTGCGGCTACGGTGTCCTGAGAAATACCCGGTTTACCTGGATGAATGTGAATGCTATGGAGCAGGGGTCTCCAACCTTGACAACTTTATGCCTGGCAGACTTCAACTCCCAGAATTCCCCAGCCAGCTTTGCTGGCTGGGGAATTCTGGGAGTTGAAGTCCGCCAGGCTTAAAGTTGCCAAGGTTGGAGACCCCTGCTATGGAGCACCAATCTTGTAAAAGAAAATTTTTCGTTGCAATAAATTAAACTATGGGTCGCAAAATGAAATGTTCCCTGCTCTCGTCCCCTGCTCTTAACCCCCCCCCCCCGTTTAAATTCTGTCGTAATTTCATTTCTATAAATGGTCGGTTATGGATAATGCAGCCAGTGGGTTGTGTGTTTTTGGGTTGGGATTTTTTTTTCATTTCTTTCTTTTGCCCTTTTTATCTCTCAAAGAAAAAGAAAAGAAAAGACAAGCAAAAGTGAGCAATTTTATTCCTGCATCTCTCTCGCCCCTTTTCTTAAACTACCTATCAAAAGATAGAGTCTTGGTGGTGCAGCGGACTAAACTGCTGTTTAACTGCTGTTAAAGTAGCACTTAGCTGCCAGCTGCCTGCAATTACTGCGAGTTCAATTTTCACCAGGCTCAAGGTTGACTCAGCCTTCCAACCTGTTCGAGGTAGGTAAAATGAGGACCCGGATTGTGGGGGCAATAAATGGACTTTGTATAAAATAGAACACCACTTAGGGGGGCCCAAAAAGCCCTACTAAACAGGTATATACAAAAGTATGAAGGCTATTGCTTAAACTAAAGCATTGTAAGCTGCCCTGAGTCTCCGGAGAAGGGCGGCATTAAATCGAACCAATAAATAAATAATAAAATAAATATAGAAAGTGACTTATTACATCATTTTTTTTTTCATTTCTCTCTTTTGCCCTTTTTATCTCTCTAAGAAAAGAAAAGAAAAGACAGGCAAAAGTGAGCAATTTTATTCCTGTATCTCTCTCACCCCTTTTCTTAAACTACCTATCAAAAGGTCTGTCATAGCAGCAGCCTTTTGTCCCACTTGTTTTATACAGAACCCTGAAATAAACCATAGGAGTTCTCTGTTGTGTCGACTTACAACCGTTCATTTAGTGACCAAAGTTACAACGGCACTGAGAAAAGTGACTTGACTGCCCATTTTTCACACTTAAGACCTTTGTAGCATGCTCATGATCATGTGATCAAAATTCAGGTGCTTGGCAACTGGTTCATACTTATGATCGTTGCTGTGTCCCACAGTCATGTAACCTTTTTTTTTTTTAAGTAGTTTTTATTGAATATAAATATTAAAAAAGACGTAACATATACACAACAAACATTTATACAACATATACACAAAAAGAGTATAATTTCTTCTTAAGCATTTTTTCAGAGTGACATTCTACAATTCTACTTATGATATATTCCTTCACCTCTCCCTAATCTAATAACATTTTTTATTATATATATATATTTAAATCGGTAATATTACCATGTAATATAAAAGGTCATGTAACCTTTTGACAGGAAAAATCGATGGGGGAGCCAGATTAATTTAACAACAGTGTTACTAATTTGTCAATTGCAGTGTTTCACTTAACAACTATGGCAAGAAAGGTGGTAAAATGGGGCAAAACTTACTTAAGAAATGGCTCGCTTAACAACAGAGATTTTGGGCTAAATTGTGGTCGTAAGTCGAGGACCATCTGTACTTAGGCAAGTGCTTTTGTATAAAATGGGTTGAATGTATCAAGAAGCATTTCTTTCCGGGCAGAGTGTTATAGAGGGCACATTTTGAATGCACTGTCGTACGGTAGAAGGACCTGTTTCTTACCTGTCATGTACAGCTCGTCCTTGTTTTACAATCATTCGTTTAGCAACCTTTCAACATTACAATCTCACTGGAAATAGCAATAGCACTTAGTGCTTCACAGTGCTTTTACAGCCCTCTCTAAGTGGTTTACAGGGCCAGTCTATTACCCCCAACAATCTGGGTCCTCCTCATTTTACCCACCTTGGAAGGATGGAAGGCTGAATCAACCTTGAGCCTGGTGAGATTCGAACTGCCAAACTGCTGGCAGCCGGTGATCAGCAGAAGTAGTCTGCAGTACTGCACTCTAACCACTGCACCACCGCGGCTCGTAAAAAGTGATTTACAAACCGTAACTCAGAGTTACAACCGCCACAGCATTCCCGTGGTCACAATTCGGGCACTTGGAGGTGGGCCTGTATTCATGAGGATTGCTGTATCCTGGGGTGTCAGGGTCAGGTCTGGAACTGGACTTGTCAGCTTTCCAGCTGATAAGCTCAGCAACTTTAATCACTGAGTCATCATGACCAGGACAAATGGGAAGACACCCAAAGAGGAGGGGAAACAGACTCAGCTGTGCTTGGATAACAGGTCTATCAAGTAGGGGGAAATGGCTAATTGCTGCACAACCACATCTCTTCAGCCGAAAAGAGGAAAGCAATGAGAATTGACATTGACATACATGATGGAAGTCACCACTTGCACCTTTCTGTCAGCATTTTTTTTTTTTAATTTGATTTATATGCCGCCCTTCTCCTGAGACTCAGGGCGGCTTACAATGCGTTAAGCAATAGCCTTCATACTTTTGTATATTTATACAAAGTCAGCTTATTGCCCCCACAAACTGGGTCCTCATTTCACCTACCTTAGAAAGGATGGAAGGCTGAGTCAACCTGGAGCCTGGTAAGATTCGAACCTGCAGTAATTGCAGGCAGCTGTGTTAATAACAGGGTGCTTTAAACGACTGTATTACCAAGGCTCTATTCTATTCTGTCATGTCCCCTCATCTCTGTGATGACTGTCTTGTCATCCTCCTCATACCCAGGCTCCAACGGGGCTATGACACTCTCATTCCCAACCTCTGAGTGACCCAGGTTCAGCTCATCCTTAGCTACCTCAATGTGAAAGTCATGTTTTCTACCCTTTTTGAGACTTAAATAAGAGCAGGCTCAAAGGGAATGAAATCTGTTGGGCTGTGTCCACCCTGGAGAGAAGGTGGGAAGACCAGAGAAACAGGGTGAGGATCAGCTTCAGGTTTTTCATTGATCCTAGGTCAGGGGTGTCAAACTCGATCCCATTGTGGGCCATATCAGGATTTTGTTTGCCCTTGTGGGGCTGGGGTGGGCATGGCCTGGGCTGGTCGTCATGGCTGACTGAGTGGGCAGGGCCTGAGTGAGCGAGGGCTGGGGTCAGGGGTGAAATCCAGCACGTTCTGACAGGTTCTGGAGAACCGGTAGCGGAAATTTTGAGCAGTTTAGAGAAGCAGTAGCGGAAATTTTGAGTATTTCGGAGAACTGGCAAATATCAACTCTGGCTGGCCCCAGAGTGGGGTGGGAATGGAGATTTTGCAATATCCTTCCCCTGCCACGCCCACCAAGCCACACCTACAGAACTGGTAGTAAAAAAATTTGGATTTCATCACTGGCTGGGGTGGCACAAGCTTGTCCCTAACCGTCTCAGGGACGGCCCTGTGGGACAACTCTGGGCTATTGTGGGCTGGATTCAGCCTACGGGCTGTGTGTTTGACACCTCTGTCTTAGATCCTTCTAATAACCATGCAAATGAATGTCTTTTTTCTCTCCTGGAAAGAACCAATCCAAGCCTTGGAAGCCCAGACTATCATCTCCATAAGCTGTGGAAAGGAGCATTCATTGGCCATCAGCAGCCAAGGGAAGGTATTTTCATGGGGAGCTGGTGGTTTTGAACAGCTTGGCACTGGAAGACTAAAGGATTCTTCGACTCCAAAGTAAGTAACTGATTCATGTTGTTGCCAAGTAATCTTGTCTCAGCCATAGCAGTCCTTTAGTCAGGAAAACGCAGGTTTGAATCCTGACTTGTGCACTTGGGACATTCTTCTAGCTGTGATCTGTGCTGCATTTCTGACTTGGAATAAATGGGTAGCTATTCAAGCGGGAGATGTTACGGGATGAATTTGTGACCTTTTCCATGTTCCTTTTCATAGAGGTTGGGTGTTTCCTTTCTTGTTGGCTAAGAAAGCTTGGAAGAGCTGTTGCAACAGGTCTACATCCCTCCCATAGCTGGAATGGGAGGCTTACTGATGTAGGCGCTGCTTCGTTAGACAGTTGAGGAAGAATTGCAAAATAGCAATAGCAATATTGCAATAGCACTTAGACGTATATACTGGCCTATAGTGCTTTACAGCACTCTCTGGGCCATTTACAGCGTATTGCCCCCAACAATCTGGGTCCTCATTTTACTGACCTCAGGAAAGATAAAAGGCTGACTCAATCTTGAGCTGGTCAGGATCTAACTTCTGGTTCTGGGCATAGTTTGCCTGCAATACTGCATCCTAACTACTGTGGCACCATGACTCCTAGTCATGTTAACCTTTAACAAACAAACAAACACCTTTAAAGGGTAACCAATTTATTCTTGCATAAGCTTTCATAGTGTACAGTGTGCTTCTATAGTCTGCTTCTATCTTTTTATTTGGTTTTTTTTTTTAATGTAGCTTTCACTAATCTGGTACCCTCAAATATTTTAGTTTACAACTCCCATTATACCCTGCCAACGATGATGGCAATTACAGTCCAAATAACTGAACAGTGTCAATGTGGCACAAAATCATCCTAGAATAGAAGCTAAAGAAAGAAGTGATTTAATGGATTATTCTAAAAAATGTTGCTTAATGTTAAGTTACAGTACTTTGTCCCTAATTAATTTATGTGTCTAGTGTAAGATTTGAAATCATTACCATTGATTAAAATAATTTTTTGTAATGCTTATCCTATTGTTTATTTAATTAATTCACAAAAAAAAAAAATTTTAATGGTAATACTCAGTTTCATTTTAAGTAGATAAAACTGCCAATAATCTTTATATCATCATATGGTTCTGTATCTGGAATGCTAATGAATCATTTCTCTTTTTGTTCGGTAAATTCTATAGGAAAATAGATTCTTTATCTATGTACAATGTTATACAAGTTGCTTGTGGACATTATCACTCCATAGCACTTACCAAAGGTAAGAACTGATTTTAATTTTTTTTGCAATAACTTTTGCCTTTTTCTTGCTTATATTTTGGATGGGGCAGGAGCTCATTTTCCTGCTACCGGTATTTCTGTGCATCTACACAAATGCTTCTTCTTAGATTAAGATTTTCCTAGGCAGAGACTAGATTCCTTAGGAATTACTATAAATCTAGTTTTGATACAGAATTTAGAAGGCAAAGCTTCATGCAAACAGATAATCCCGAGAAGGATTATCTGCATCAATGCAGTTATATAACTACTGATAAATTCCTTGACGACTTGCTGATTTATGCTATTCTTTGAAACCTTTCCCATTAACTGACAATTTTTTCTACTCTCTTCACTAAAGATAAAATTAGGATAATTTCTCAAAAATCATGTATTTAGTGAACTGTGATCCACGACGCAAAACTCCTTTTTGAGTAGCTGCAGGATCAGACCCAAAGTTATAAAATGCAATAAATTGCAAGAAGCCGTTGTTAAGGCAACCTGTCTCCTGTCAGTGATGTTAATCTGAAATACAGTTGGTCCTCCTTTTTGAGCCAAAAAATTTCTGTTGCTAAGACTTTTGTTAAATGAGATTTGCTTCATTTTATGACATTGTCACATTTGTTAAGTCAATCTCTGCAATAGTTAAGTTACTAACACGGTTGTTAAGTGAATCTGGCTTCCCTATTGATTCGCTTATCAGACTTTTGGCAAAACGTCATGACATGACTTTGGGACACTGCAACCATCATAAATACGATGCCAAGCATCTGAATTTTGATTGCATGTCCATGGGGATGCTGCAATGGTTGTAAGTGTGCAAAATGGAGAGAAGTTGTTTTTTCAGTGCCATTGTAACTTCAAAGGGTTATTTACGGGACCGCCTTCTACCACAAACAGCCTCCCACCGGCCGATACGTTCTCACAGAGAGGGGCTCCTCCGGGTGCCGTCGGCCAAACAGTGTCGGCTGGCGGCCCCCAGGGGGAGGGCCTTCTCTGTGGGGGCACCCACTATCTGGAATGAGCTCCCCCCGGAGATACAGAGGATACCAGATCTGCGCACTTTCCGCCGTGTGCTTAAGACTCTCCTATTTCAGCAAGCTGGCCTGGTCTAACCACTTCCCCGTTTCTTTTAAATTTTTTAAATTGAAATTTTTAATTTGTTTTTAAATTATTGGGATTTTAATTATTCGGGCTAAATTATTTAATTTGGTTTTATTGATGGTTTTAACTTTTGTATTATGTATTTTATTCTGTGCCTGTTCACCACCCTGAGTCCTTCGGGAGTAGGGCGGTATATAAATCTAATAAAAGAAAAGAAGAAAGAAAAGAAACAGTCACTAAACAAACTGTTGTAGGTCAAGGATTACCAATATGCCAGTCAAGGAGAATGCAGATCTGTGCATCATGTGTCAACCTGGTAGTTGTCATGTGTGACAGTTCAAGTTAGACTCTGAATTCTATTGCCGCGACCATTTAGAGAAGATAATGTGACATGGAAGGTATTTTCATAAAATAGAAAGCTTTACAGCTCTCCTACTTAGAACAAATGGCAATGCAAAGCTTAAAAGCATCCATGGTTAACGTTGTATGGTTTTTGTGATATTCCACCAAAAATCATTCCATGAATCTACAAGATTCCAGGAGGGAGCAGATACAATTTTGAGGGCGTGATGATCGATTGTTCATGAGATCTGGCAAACTTATGAGATGTTTGTCATCGTAAACGTTGAGGGCTACTTTTGTCTACCTTAGGGGTATCAAACTCAATTTCATTGAAGACCGCATCAGGGCTGTGGTTGACCTTGGGGTGGCTGGGTGAGTGTGGCTGACTGGGTGAGTGTGGCCAGCTTGATGCCACTTCCCAATGTATGCCACTACATACATCCCTGGCATGTATCCTCTTCGCAGTGGGCAGACCAGGCCGAAGCCACACTGGCCCGATGTTTCCTCTTCGCATTGGGTGGACCAGGCCAAAGTGATGCTGGTAGACTGGGCCGAAGTGACGCAGCCCAGCCACTTGCATTTTCCAGGATGGCCCCGCAAGCTGGATCTGACTACATCGTGGCCCGGATCCAGCCCGCGGACCTTGTGTTTAACACCCCTGGTCTACCTGAACAAGTTGCCAATTCATATTCTAATCAATGTAATGGTGTTTTTTTCCTTCCATTTTTTCCTCAATGAAGATGGCCAGCTTTTTTCCTGGGGACAGAACAGCCATGGTCAGCTGGGTCTTGGTAAAGAAGTTTCATCCCAGGCTACTCCGTGTAACATTTCCTCTCTTGCTGGCATCCCCTTGGCTCAGGTGGCTGCTGGTGGGTCACACAGCTTTGTCTTGTCTCATTCTGGAGTAGTCTATGGCTGGGGAAGGAACAATGCACATCAGTTGGGCTTAAGCCAGAAAACTTCAAAAGGTAAGTCTGTCTTCAAATTATCCCAGGAAAAAATGTCCATGCTGCTTGGTTTCTTCCTTTTAATTGTCTCTTTTACTGAAGAGAAAAATTTTGGGGGATATCAAGAATAAAAATTATAAATCCTTTGCTAAATGTCTATATTTTGTTCTTTCAAACAGAAATCACATCAGGCTTGACCTTGTTAAGCACATGATAGACAGTGACTAAGTAAAACTGGGGTTTCATGTCTTTAGAGTAAAAAAAAATCCTTTCATCTGTCTGACACCTGCAGTTATCAGCATTATTAAAAACACACTAAGCCAAAGTATGTTTGATTTGGTTCTAATGTTATGATATCCCAGCCACTGTGTATTGTAAACATGGTTTTTATCTCAGTATGTTGCACTTGTCTGGCCATTTGTGGTTCATTTAATAAAACATAAGGAAAACCTGGTTTGATTGGTGTCTTTAGAGGGATAACCAGGATATCTGTGAAATCTGTGAAGGATTTTAAATTAAGAGAGAGAGACACTGACTCCTTTGTATCATGATCATAATCTCAGCCTATAAAGCAAACGGATCCAAACCTAAGGATTGCATCTGTATATAGATGAAGAAATCCCATCCTAGATCTTTTCCTTGCCTCCTTAAGTGTAGGAAAAGACAGATACCTCTAGATTTGCATCTGGATAGAACTGGGCAAAAAAATTAATTAATTAAAAATTAAAGTTTTTAAACTAATGTATTAAAGCATCAGTAGACTTACTGAAAATCAGCAGAGATGGGTTAGAGATGGTGATTCACCAGAACTGTTGGAAGTGCAAAACACAGAAGGGGACCTACTACCATATGTGGTGGTCATGCCCAAAGGCCAAAAAATTTTGGAAAACAATTCAGAATCAGCTGGAAGAAATCACCACCCAAAAAGTGCCCCTCAGACTGGAAACATATCTACTAGGAATACTGACAAAGGACTATAAAAAAGAGACACAATACTTGATAATACATATCCTGACCGCAGCCAGAATCACTTTCGCACAAATGTGGAAGCTAGAGGGCACGCCATCAGAGGAAAAAATAATACAAAAAACAATGGAATGTGTGGAAATGGACAAACTTACCAAAGAGATACAGGGAAAAGAAGATTCAGAGTATTATTTAATTTGGCAGGAATGGTACAACTGGTTAGATAAAAAGAACACGAAATAAGGGAATACCACCCAATGACACAAAAATAAGGAAATAAAATGAAATATCGTTGTATAAATATTGGTACATGATGAAAGATAAATATATATAGATACATAGATATATAATTACCGAAGTAGCTCTACTTTTAAAGTTCAAGCTGTAAGACTTGATTTTTCTGTATAGTTAGTTTATGTATAGTTTGTTTTAATGTCTATGTTTGTATATGTATGTTTGTTTACAATAAAAAAATTAAAAAAAAAAAGAGATGGTGATTCACTTAAAATAAAACCTGAGTCTAGAGATTTTCAGTCATCCAGGCCATGGTTGTTCCAAAGTGCTTTTTCAAGAGGCAACTGGACTTCCTTTGTTTTTCCTTGAAGACGTTTCACTTCTCATCCAAGAAGCCTCTTCAGTTCTGCAGAACATTTCTATAGCAGGACTGAAGAAGCTTCTTGGAGGAGTTTTAAAATAAAACTAAGATGTATAAACAAATTGGAGATCTTAACTCTGGGGAACTTACAAAGGGACTCCTTGAGACTCTGCAGTATTATGAAATCTTTTTTGCCAATCTGTGGGAATTAAATTTCAACAAAAGATGATTTGAAGGTAGGGAATAGAGTGGGAAACAATCAATTGGTACTTCAGATGACCTGATTTGATTCTCTTAGGTGATTGTTGTAGGTCTTCTTTGGCATAGGAATTAGTCCTAAAAAAGTCAGTTTCTCCCTAGATGACCTAACAGGACAGGCTGACTCTGGTTGATCCCTTAACTATATATTTTTGTTTAGGAAAAGCGTGCCTGGCCCAGGATAGAAGAGAACTGTTTATCATGTCCAATCTTTAACATCATTAAAATATATAAAATACATAACCGACATAATCATTAATTATTAAACAATTCATCAAAGTTATTATTGTAAAATTATTATAAATTTGATAGGTTCAAAGTAGAATATGGGCACAAAAAATGGTAAGGATGGCTTGAACACGTGTTTGTCCCCCTTGTTAGAAAATGTACATTCAGCCCATTCAATATCTTCAAAATGCATCCTGGCATAGTGTAGACCAAGGGTGGGTAACTATGGCAACTTTATTACCTGTGGACTTCCATTCCCAGAATTCCTGAGCCAGCCATGAGGAATTCTGGGGGTTGAAGTCCACAGATTGTAAAGTTGCCATGGTTACCCACCCCTGGTGAAAACAAACAACCTTTTCAGAAGCCAAATTCTTTGTTCCTCACTTCAAAGACGGTGACAATTCTAAGCTTTACATTTTGGATCCTTCTAGAGTGGCTTTTCAAAGCTTACTGTAACTACTTTAATTCAACTTCAGCTACAGTAATGATTTTAGTCACACTTAATAAATAACGGTGTATTTTAATAAACTTGGAGATGGTTCTTGGAATATTCATATAAAATGCTACAATATTCTGGTGGGTTTTTTTTTTTTCAGCAGAACAGATCTTCAAACCTTACTCAATAGGTGCCCTGAGAAACCTTGAAGTGACTTATATTAGCTGCGGAGATGAACATACAGCTGTTCTCACCAAGGTATTAAATTTGTAAAAGAAGTTTCCATACTGCTAGCAGCAGTTTGTTAACTGGATATTGGGAATTGTTTTGTAGAATATTCTGGAGTCTTTGAATACTAAATGTAAGAAATGATGGAACTGGTGTGGTTTCTCTGGCAGTGGCCCCCAATTTTTGGGTACCAGGGATCGGTTCAGTCCAGAAGCCACCAAATTATATTATTGAATTTATGAACTTAGATTTGCTTAACAATTAGAATTTGCTTAAACAATTAGAACAATTATATTTCTCCATAAGGACTTTATTTAAAATGGGTCGTTGTGGTGGGTAGGATTTGAATTAGTTTTTTTTTTCCTAATTTGCTCATAGGTGAATATTTTTGGTTTTTCTCTTTGACCGGAAGCATTTTTAGTTTTGTTTTAAGCTTTCATATTGCTGTTTTTCCTTCCTGAATTAGGAAGGAACTGCTGGATTAGAGAGATGAGTTTACATGCTCTGTAAATTTTCACATCTGGAAGTGAAGAAAAGAGGGAATCTTCAAACTATTTTGATTGATTCCTTTTCCTTGCTGTCAATGTTGCAAAATTAGATGGCTGCAGTTGGAGTCAGGCACATCTGCATGCAAATATAACCTTTGTTCTTCAAAACAACAACATATAGTCCCAGAAATATATAATAAAACTAATGTAGATGGATGGAAAAAAACTTGATGGTGCTTGATTTGTTAACATCCTTCATAGAGTGGCAGTGTTTTTACCTTTGGAGATGATAGTGCTGGACAACTAGGACACAACTCTTCAAAGACTGGTCCTCAGAAAATCGATGAGATTGATGATCCAGTTTCCCACATTTCCTGTGGAAGGTATGTACCATCTCTTTCCTTCCACATCTATGTGAGTGATTGTACCTGAGTTTTCAAGGGAAATTGATATAGCCTATGTAAAAACAAAATCTGTTCAAAGTGCATTGAGCCCTTCTAACATTTTGGAGGCTGTTGGTTTACCAGGAACTTTTGATGATGAGAGAGGACTATACATCTGAGACATATTTAGGGAACTTGTATTAATGTCATTATTCTAAACGGGGTGAAATGCTCCTGGTTCGGACTGGATTGCCCGATCCGATAGCGATGGAGGCGGGTGGTTTGGAGAACCGGTAGCAAAAATCCCTGACACCCCCCCCCCACCATGCCCAGCTGAGCCGCATAATCATCAGAGGCTTTTTTTTTAATTTTTAAAAGCATTTTTTCTACAACCTCTTCGGGCAAAAAATGCTTTTAAAAATAAAAACAAAAAGCCTCTGCCGATCAGGCAACTCAGCTTGGATCTTCAGAGGCATTTAAAAGAAAAAAAGGGGTTTTTTTCTTTTAAATGCCTCTGACGATCCAAGCTGAGTTGCCTGATCGGCAGAAAGCCTCTGCTGATCAGGCAACTCAGTTGGGATCGTCAGAGCCTTTTGAAAGCATTTTTTTTACAACCTCTTCGCCGAAGAGGTTGTAGAAAAAAATGGTTTTAAAAGTAAAAAAAAAAAAATTGGCCACACCCACCCAGTCACATTACCCTCCCTCCACTAAGCCACGCCCACAGAACCGGTGGTAACAAATTTTAGATTTCACCACTGATTCTAAACCATAACATCCCAAAAAGATAGAGAGCAGAGTTGTCCATATGGAAAGCTGACAGTATTTTGGTTTTTCTGCAGTTATCACACCCTTTGTGTCTCTGAGTCTGGGCAGTTGTGGTCTTTTGGACGTGGTCTCCTACAGCAGGCGGAAAGTTCGGCGTCGGATAGCAGACAGGAAGAAAGAATGTGTATTGACCTCAATGCTCTTCTGGCCCCTAATGGTACCTTTTTTGTAAACACAAATCCTGAATGCAAAATTGTGTTAATACAAGAATGCAAAGGGGCAACATACAGCCACATCTAAGCACATTTAAGACATCCCATGGCTTTGAAAACAGATGGTTAATTCTCTTTGAAAAGTGACACCTAAAAGTCATATTCGATTTGAGTATATTTTATCCAGTGTTTGATCGCTGATCTTTTTGACATTCTGATCAAATATTCATGGAGGTTTTTTAGAGTTAAATCTTTCTAGATTTTTTGTTGTGCTTTACTCTAAAAGTCTAAAGTGATAGACTCCCCCCCCCATTTTTTTAATCACTAAGATTATCCTGAAACTTTGTGAAGTGGTTTATTTATTTATTTATTGATTGATTGATTGATTGATTGATTGTTTATATTTATATATTGCCCTTCTCCCAAAGGACTCGGGGCGGTGAACAGCCAACAGATAAAACACAAGAAATACAAAATTTAAAAAATTTTGGGTTGAGATTTAATGGCTAGACTCAAAACTGATTATACCCTAAATCAAGACCTACATTTTTATTTGATTTGATTTGTCAGATTTAGATAGTTGTCCATCTCATTCACAAAGTCAATGGGGAAGCCAGATTCACTTAACAACCGTGTTACTAACTTAACTGCAATGATTCACTTAACAAATGTGGCAAGAAAGATCGTAAAATGGCGCAAAACTCACATAACAAATGTCTCACTAAGCAACATAAATTTCGGGCTCAATTGTGGTTGTCAGTCGAGTACTACCTGAGGTAATTTTAAGAGTCTCACATTTTAATCAGTTGGCAGGAGTGTAGAAATAGAGAATTGCGTAGATATGTACTTCCTTGACCAGCGAAAGCAAAATAAAAGTGTGGTTTTTTTTAATACAGTGAATTCTGACATTCTAATCTAATATGCACAACATTCTGGCTGCAAAATTAAACTTAATGTATGATTGGAGTGAAGACAGAATTCTTCTGTTTGTCATGAAAAGAAAATGTATATTTTTGTCAGTGGAGAACAAGAGAGCTGCTGCATGTTTATGTTAGAAAATTTAATGAAGAAAAAGGTTTTAGAGGGATAAAGAAATTATAAGATGCGATTGAATTCCTTCTGGAAATTTCAGAAGCACCTTCACAAAGTTGCAGTGTAAATCACAAGAGGAAGGAGGAGAAATTACAGAAATATTGTACTTATTACAATAATAACAACAACTGTCTGAGTGTGAGATGAACTATAATAATAATACACTTATATTCATATTGTAGAATTGTTGGGAGTCAAAGTTTTTGCTGGAGCATTTGTCAACTTTGTCAATATATTTCAGGTAATCTTTTTATTTATTTTGTAAACTATTTTGACTTCAATATCAAACCATCAGTAAGCTAAGTTACTACTAGTAGGTTGTGTAGCACTTCAAATAGATTATAGAAGATGCTATAAGTAAGGACTACCTGCATTTTGTGAATACAGCTATTCTAATGAGTACTAACTTGCCTAAATGAAATGTGTTCTTTGCATACAAAAGTTTCTTCTCTTTACATAGACATTTGGATGATTTGTCAACTTGCAATGATATTTGCAAACCCAATTTCCCAAAAGTTGCATCCCCAGTTTCTAGAGAGACATGAATGAGAAGTGACTATAGATCTCTGCCTTCTCAAAGGTTTATACTATGAAGCATCGGTTATGTGAGATAGCAACAACACTTTTTCACTAGGGTTTTTCTTTGTTTAGGCTTCTGCGTGCGCTAATGCAGCCACCTCTTTGGAAGTCTTGCCTAGGATCAGCCAGCTGGACAAAGGACTGATTGAGAAATGGAAGTCAGCAGAAATAGGAAGTGAAGCACAGCAGAATGCTAAAAGGTTGTTACATGTATTGCCTGTGTCTAATGAGAAAATTGTATTTCTGTAAGCATCTATCAGCCCTTTGTGGTACTCCAGGCAAGAAGCACGACTAGAAGTATCTCTATTGTAAAGCTACATTAGCAGAATTTTGCATATCTTAAAGTAAACCTCTCCCTCATCCTCGCCTTTAGACTCTCAAAATGAGGGAAGGTCCCTAGCTGTTTCCTGCAAGGTTTCCTGCTTGAGCAGGGGGTTGGACTAGAAGACCTCCAAGGTCCCTTCCAACTCTGCTACTTTGTTATTCTGTTGGCCATGCCCCCACTCCTTCTGCAAAGTCAGCTCCCTAGACTCTTGTCTAGACTGCAACTCCTCTTCCTGTCTCTCATCCCCACATACCATTACAGCACTCTTGAGCCATCAAGGGAATGAATAACATATAAATACTCTAAAATATTATGTTCCATTCTGTTCTTATAGTTGAACTTGAAAACTGTTCTCCAGCTGATGAATGAGTCAACATTCTGGTCCTATTAGAAGTAGAGAAAGTTCTGTCTGTTTCCACCCTACCAGCAGATAGCTGATCAGGGAAGGATAAGATTTAAGTTTCTGGAGCTTGAACAGATGTTAATGAGATCAATTAAGGTCTTATGCACTGTGCAAGTTTTCCAAACAAAGACCAATGTTATTTCTGAATGGACATAAAAATTCATTCTTTTTACAGGGAACTTTATAGCTCTCCAGATGTCATTGTATCTTAAGTTTCCTGCAGTTCTCATCATTGGCCATATCAAGAGAGCTGTTTGAGATTGTAGTTCAGCAACATCTGGAAGGCGGTGATTTCCTATAATTTTGGTCCCTGTCAATGGTGGTATTTCATTCAGTGCCACAGTGTGACATAATTGACTGCTTCTGATATAATAGTTGACGGTAAATTTTATAGAATAGAATTTTTTATTGGCCAAGTGTGATTGGACACACAAAGAATTCGTCTTGGTACATATGCTCTCAGTGTACATAAAAGAAAAGATATGGTAAATTTTATAGCCAAAGGGAAGAAAAGAAATACAAGATGTCAGATTTGTACACCAACATATGTGGAAAGTAATCTTTGTCAAGATTTACATGGAAGTTGATGAACAAAGAGCCTGTAGTACAGTGGACTAAGCACTGTTATTAAGAACTGCTGTTTGCAATTACTGCAAGTTCAAATCTCACCAGGCTCAAGGTTGATTCAGCCTTCCATCCTTTCTAAGGTAGGTGAAATGAGGACCCAGTTTGTGGGGGCAATAAGCTGACTTTGTATAAATATACGAAAGTATGAAGGCTATTGCTTAACGCATTGGAGGCCGCCCTGAATCTCCGGAGAAGGGCGGCATACAAATTAAAGCAAAAAAAAAAAACTCATATTGCCCCCAAGATCATTTTATCCACCTCGGAAGGATGGAAAGCTGAGTCAACCTTGAGTCTGGTGAGATTTGAACTGCCAAGTTGCAGGCGGCCGGCAGTCAGGAGAAATAGCCTGCAGTACTGCACTCTAACCAGTGCGCCACTGTGGCTCACATTGAACAAAGTTATTTCCAAGCAAGTATAAAGCTGGGTTGGTATGCTATGGCTTTATTAATTGCTTTTCTTTTTATCTTTTTGGTAGGGAGATAGAAGAAATTTTTTCCTCGCCTCCTTGCTTAACAGCAAGCTTTTTACAAACAAGGTGAGTAGCCTGCCTTGTATGTAGCAGTGCGGTTGGATTCTCAGGAGAGAATAACAAGTCCTGACTCACTAGTGCAGGGATCCCCAACCTCAGGGCCACAGCCTACTACCTCTCTGTGGCCCATTTGCAACCAGGCTTTATGAGTGGTGGGCTGGCATGCATGCAAGCACGCAGCTCAATTCATGCAGTTGACATTCTGGCAGCATGTGTAGTGCAGCTCATTTTGTGCAAGATTGAGTTGTGTGTATGTATGCACTGGCCCACCACTCTCTCCTCTCCCAGCTGGGCCACCAAGCTGCTAAGGTTGGAGATCACTATACTAGTGTAACCCAAGTGAATTTAACATCTGCAGAAATCCTGATAAGTCAATTTTCTCTTTGGAAGATCTGATGCCCAAAGCTAGGAAATATAATGTATGTGGTCACTGTATAAAATTTCTGAATGATAGCATTAAGAAACATGTGATTGAGCTTTGGACATTCCTCAGAAAAGGGGCATTCCATTTTTCCTCCTAGATCTGATGTGTCAATGGACTGTTATATCCCAGTGAATCTGCAAGAAGCAAGAGAAGTTTTGAACGAACTTACTGAGAAAGATTGGA
This sequence comes from Pituophis catenifer annectens, assembly GCF_029215685.1. NCBI lineage: Eukaryota > Metazoa > Chordata > Lepidosauria > Squamata > Colubridae > Pituophis > Pituophis catenifer. Next base: position 69,755,548 of record NW_027256888.1, on the reverse strand, counting down.
TTGCTGAGCAGGTAAAAAAAAAAAATTCTTTCAGGGATTATTCCTCATTGGACAGTCTGTTGATTGTTCTGTGATCAGATGAGAAAATCCATAGATGGACTGGTATATAATCCTGATCCCCCAAGTGGTACTTCCAGTTGTGTGAAGGTTGTCCTAATAGTAGAGGATAAAAAAACCAAAATTCTAATCTAGAACACAGGGAGAACATCTGGCTTCCCACCCCAGCTTTGGATGCCTTAGGTCCTAAGGTTTAGGATAATCATTATCTACAGTTGGAATGCAACTTCTGTAAGAATTCGCTGCAGATCTTCCTGGGAATTGGGAGCTCTGCCTCTTCATGAGTTCCAGTTACATAGAAATCCTGTCCTGATGTACTCATTCCATCCATAGCCCATGTCAACATAGAGTACTACAGAGTAAAAACAACAAATAACATTAAGAAAAAGCTCATCCACTTTTTCCTACCACAACAGATGCCACAGCCCAGCTAAGATTAAAAACAAAGCAGAATAAAGTCATGGAAACCCAAGCAGGAGGTGACTACACAAAGCTTTATGGGTCAAATTATCTAGAACATAACTACACTGAGAAGGCTTGCTACCTGATCCATGCAACCTCAACCTCATGGGACAAGTTCAGTCCTGGCAAAGCAATGTCTGATCATGCAACCTGGTGCCTCACCATAATGGGATGCAATTCAGGAGTGAGCAGAGCAACAATAGTTCGTCTTTACATATCTGTTTTTCTTCTGAAACTAGATAGATCCTTAGCCAACCATCCCTACTGTTTTTAAACAGATCTGTTCTTCTCTATTGAACCACCTATTTCCTGCTCTTCCACGGAGTTCTCGTCACCAAGAAGCTCTTGCTATTTTTCTTCTGGTGCCTGAGTGCTGTGTTGCTCTTGGAGCACACAGGATACCGTCGCTAGCTTTACAGTTTGCTGAAGCTGTCACAGGTCTGAGCAAGAGCTCTTCCAACATTCTAGGTGAGTTTGGAACAATTCTCCTTTTCTCTTTTCACACATCCTGTGTGCCCCCATTCATATATTACATTCCTCAGTCTCCCAGCTCAGGAGAATTCTACATTTTCTTGGCAAAAGCAATAGAGCCATAAGCATAGAAGATATCAGAGAGATCATTTTATCCAAGATAGCTATCCAGTCTATGTTTCAACCCCTCCAGTGAAGGGGAATCTATGTCTTCATAAGGCAAATGTATTCCATTGTTTGATTGACTGTAATGCTTCCCTATAGATTCATCTCACTGGTTCTGATCTTGCCCTCCAGGGTAACAGAACTAGTGTATTCCTAGTTACTAGTTACTACTGTTGTGGCTCGCCAGCTGGCAGCAGAGCTGGCAACAGAGCTGGCAGCAGACTCGGACAATGAGGAGGTTGGGGAGGAACCTGGGCCAGTTTTGGAGTCTGGGAAAGGCTCTGATGGATGCTCTGCATCAGAAGCAGAGATAGAGCAAGGGCCATCCAACATTTCCCAGCTGTCTTCGGAGTCAGAGATAAGTGGGGAGGAAGAAGAGCCTTGGTAGTACAAGGGTTTAAGGCACCCTGTTATTAAGCTGCTTAAGACCAGCTGCCTGCAATTACTGCAGGGTTCGAATCTCGCCAAGGCTCAAGGTTGACTCAGCCTTCCATCCTTTCTAAGGTAGGTGAAATGAGGACCCAGTTTGTGGGGGCAATAAGCTGACTTTGTATAAATATACAAAAGGATGAAGGCTATTGCTGAGCACATTGTAAGCCGCCCTGAGTCTTCGGAGAAGGGCGGCATATAAATCAAATTAAAAAAAAAAAAAAAGAACAGCTGGGGCCTTTTCCAGATGCATATATGCGCAGAGCTGTTAGGAGAGGAGAACAACTGAGGAGAAGGAGTCGACTCAAGAAGAAAGGCACACGTGGATGCTGAATGGCCCCTCCCTGGCTGTGGAATAAATAGAAGGAAAGGGGAGGGGTGGTTGTAGGAGACAACCGTTCGGATTTATTTCGGAAGATTTGCTTATTGTGGTTCGTGCCTCAGAGACTGCTTGCCAGGAATTAATTTACAGCTTTTGGCTGGAAACTCCTGGCCTGGCAAGTATCCCAAGGAACTGATAAGGTCTGCAGATAACCCTTTGAAGGATTATTGCCTGAACTTTTCGGTGTGTGAATGCCATTAATTCATAGTAGATAAATAAAGAGGGTTTTTTCGGGATAAGGAGTCTTTTATTGGTTCTGCTAAGGCTGGGTCAGAACAATTCCATTTTCTGTGTGACAAACCTTAAATGTTTGTTTGTTTGTTTGTTTCATTAAATGTTGAAGCCATCCAGCGTCATGTGGCTTCATTATAAAATAAAGCAAGAAAGAAAATGAGGAAATTCTGAATATCTAGAAAGAGAAACTCAAAACCTTAAAAAATTCCACAGAAGGGAAAAACAAACGAGCTCCACAGCCATCTTTTTCCAACCTAGACCAGGGAACAAAGCCAAGTTTTCAGTGGTTGTCAGAACCATGCTTTATAGGACAGCCCTTGAGGACATCAAGAAATTTGCAGCAAACTTAAAATGTGTCCTACAATGTACTTTCAGTGCTATAGAAAGCCTCAAATGGCTTAGGTACAAGTTAGTCACAAGAGCTGCACAAGGTAGTCCAGAGTTGCCCAAGAGAGGGGCTCTTTTCTAGGGAGCAAAGGGATAACATAGCTTGGAATTTTTGGTATGCAGAAAAAGACAGAAGATGAACCCCTCCTGGCAGTTTACCAGGTACGTCTAATAATTATCTAATAATTACGCAGGTAAGTGCTTTAGTCTGGCAAAATTAATACCACGCCAAAGAAACCAAGAGCTATAGTTAGCCCTCAACGTATGACCACGATTGAGCCCAAAATTTCTGTTAATAAATGAGACATTTGTTAAGTAACTTTTGCCCCATTTTATGACCTTTCTTGTCGCAGTCATTAAATGAATCACTGCAGATGTTAAATTAGTAACACTGTTGATAAGCGAACCTGGCTTCCCCATTGACTTTGTCTGTCAGAAGCCTGCAAAAGATGATCACATGATCCCGGAACACAGCAACCGTCATAAATATGAGTCAGTTACCAAGAATTTTGATCATGTGACCATGCGGATGCTGCAATGGTAGTAAGCTGAAAAACGATCATAAGTCACCTTTTTTCAGTGCCGTTGTAACTTCAAACAGTCACTAAATGAACTGTTGTACATCAAGGACTATCTGAATACAAGGGGTTACTTCAGAGTACTTTCTTCATTGTTGTTCACCTCTAGACATTAATCTTGGAATCTAGGCTACAATTAAGATTGGCTTTCTACTCCTCAAAATATTGCTTATTTCTTCTGTAGCCTCATCAAGGATTTTCCTCAGTTTGGCTTACTTAGCATACAATTGATTCTGTCTGTATTTTTAATGACTTGAAAATATCTTTCTTTCAGAAAATTATTGGTCCTTGCTGCCAGGTCCATTTTTAGAGCAAATAGTTCAAATGTTGAAGACATATGTGTCATCCATGTTGCCTTGTTATAACCTTTATCCCAAAGAGAAGCCATGGATTGATACCCTCAAAGTGCTTAAAATGCTGTATAAGGTATGTCTGGTGACTTGGAAGTGATTATGGAGAGTTCATGCTGCCTCTTGATATAAAATCCATGGCTTTGACCTATAAATATTTTCCTTCAAGGTCAACATGAAGGCTAAATCCCGACTGCAAACAAGTGCCTTCTGCATAGATGAAATTCCTCAAAAAATTAACCTACAAGTAGATTTTTGGAGATGGAAGTTGTATGATGTAAGTATCATTTTACATGGTCTCTTGGCCTTGTGTAGAAGGAAAGTATTAGAGCTCATGAAGCTTGGGACAGAGGTGAAATGTCCTTGCATATAGTAATTGGAATATATTCTTGCTTTATTCACCATTTCTCCTCAGCTGAAAGTATTTTAGTCAAGAAACCTGGGTTAAAACGTCACACTAATCCATAATGTGGTTTGATTTTTGCTTACCATGTTAGAACAGAACAGAGTAAAAGAACTGGAAGGGACCTTGGAGGACATCTAGGTCAACCCCCTGCCCAGGCAGGAAAACCTTATACCATTTCAGTCAAATGGCTATCCAATTTTTCTCAAAACCTCCAGTGTTGGAGCACCCATAACTTCTGGAAGCAAGCCATTCCACTGACTAATTATTTTAACTGTCAGGAACATTCTCCTTATTTCTAGGTTGGTTCTCTCCTTGATTAGTTTCCATCCATTGCTTCTTGTCCTCCTTCAGATGCTTTGGAGAATAGGTTGACTCCTTTTTTGTGGCAGACCCTCAAATATTGGAGCTCGTCTATCATGTCACCCTAGTCCTTCTTTTCACTAGACATACCCAGCTCCTCCAACCATTCTTTATATGTTTTAATCTCCAGTCCTGTAATCATCTTTGTTGCTCTTCTCTGCTCTCTTTCTAGAATCTCAACATCTTTTTTTATATCATGGCAATCAAAACTGGATGCAATATTTTAAGTGTGGTCTTAGCAAGGTATTATAAAGTGGTACTAACGCTTCATGTTGGGTGAATTCTAGCATTGCGGTTTGTAAATCCCCAGGTTAGCCTGGGGGTTAGCAAATTCTTCAAACTAAGTTAATTTTAATCTATTCAGTATACTGCTTCATAGTACACCGAGAAGTTTCTTACCTTAGGGTTGACTTGAAAATCTGAGAACCATGTGAGCAAGTACTTATAAAACAGCAGTGGGTTTGACCAAGATAGTGCATAGAACAATTATCATTTTAAGGAATTTTATGAGGAGAACATTTCATTGAACAAAAATTGTATTATTAAAGATCAATGTTTAAACCTTTTTTCCAAGACACTTTTAGATTGTTTCCCTGTAGCTCCTAATCCCATAATTTTCCTGAATTAAGACAGGAATTACGCATTTCTTATTTTTGCTAGGTTTCTGGCTCGTTTCACATGTAAACCAGTGGATACGCAACGAGCTTTTCTTCTGGAGCCTGGAGTGTGGAGCAATTCTCTCTTTGCGAGAAGCTCTGATTATTTCATGACAAGGCTAAGAATGGTGTCAAAGGATGTGGCTTAATAAAGTGCTATTGCGTGTACAGTCCAGTTGCTAGCTTTCACCCTACAGGCTGAACTAGAACCACTTATGAATACTAACAGGAAATTCAAGAACTACGAATATGTATTATTTCCTGAATTTCAAGAGCAAGCTCCCTATAAAGAAAACAGTATCAAAACTTCTTGTGTATCTTCCTTCTTCCCATCCTATCTAAGCAATTGCTTGTCTCTCTTTCGCGTTTAGATTTCGCGTTGATTGGATCTGCTGTTGTGTTTTTATCACTGTGTGAAAACTCGCAGATTTATTTTCTTAATGCTTGAACAGGGCTTTTCTCTGAGTACAGGTAGTCATGAGCACAACTGAGTCCAAAATTTCTGTTATTAAGTGAGATATGTGTTAAGTGAGTTTCGCCCCATTTTACAACCTTTCTTGCCACGGTTGTTAAGTGAATCTTTCTTCCCCATTGATTTTGCTTATCAAAAGGTCACAAAAGATGATCACATGACCTTGGGACACAGCAACGAACTGTTGTAAGTCGAGGACTATCTATATCTGACATATTCGCTTGCCTAAGAGGTGAAATGGACTGCTTTGCTGTGGAATTGTGAAAAGTTCTAAATTAGGGAATTGGGGAATTTGTGATTTTTCCTTTATGGCAGTTATGTAATTGTGCCCAAGCATAAACATTTGCTTTGAGAGAGATGGTTCATTGTTTTTATTTTTGAGGTGAATCTGAAAACATTTGAATTCCACATTGAGTAGTTTAGCTGTTGCATAAGTCCTTTTCTTACCAGGAAAGAGCAAAAAAAGTATATTGATGCAGGTTGGAAGCCAAAGGGGCAAAGGCAGTTGGGAAGCGAAGGAAGTTTTATGAGATATTCTTTTCTTTCAAAAGATTTCCATTTTTTCCCCCTTGCAATATGCAGAATATCCCAGAAGAAGAGAGATTAATCTCTTTCTGCCGTTTTCCTTTCATCTACAATGTACCAACCAAGAGGGAAATACTTTATTACGGGTCCTTTGTTGTACAAGAGGTAAAGAATCTTTTTTTTAAAAAAAATATTCTTGCTTATTGGAGAGCTGGTGGGGTTTCTCTTGTTTGCAAGAGAACGTGCCAATTTTTTTTCCAGTGCAAAAAAAAAAATTGGGCTTCGAATAGAGGAGCGGAAATGTGTCAGCCTGGGAAAAGACTAATCGGGAATTTGCTTTGGGGAAGGTGGCATACCATTTGTGTAGAGCAGTATTTTTTGATCTTGGCACCTTTTAAGAGGTATGGACGTCAGTTCCCAGAATTCACCAGCCATCCAGACTGGCTAGGGAATTGAGGTCTACATCTCTTAAAGTTGCCAAGGGCTGATTTGGAGCAGGGGTGTCAAACTCAAACCCTGTGGGCCAAATCCAGCCCATGGAGTGCTTAAATCTGGCCCACGGGCCCAGCCTGCAAGTATCAAAGGACCAGCCCACTGTGCCTCTGCTGGCCAAAGATGGGCCGCACAGAGGCCCTGCGAGGTCCCCCGCGGCCCATTTTTGGCCTCCCCGGCCTCCAGCAGCATTTTTGCCCACCATGGCCCGTTACACCCACTATGCCCATGCATGCCCCCCAGCCCTCCAAGATCAAACACAACGAAATCAAATTTTACACCCATGACTTGAGACTTGGCAATGAGCCCCTTTATATCTTATGGATGAGACCCCCAATTTATTTGTTTGTTTATGTTTGCACCATTCAAAATATGATAGGGAGTAAACTCCCATACCCCTATAATCAGCAGTAATACGACCACAATTGAGCCCAAAATCTCTGCTGCTAAGTGAAACATTTGTTTAAGGACGTTTTGCCCCCTTTTGACTTTTTTTGCTGCAGTTGTTAAATGAATCACTGCAGTTGTTTAGTAACACGGTTGTTAAGTGAATCTGGCTTGTCCATTGGCTTTGCTTGTGAGAAGGTCGCAAACGGTGATTATGTGACCCCTGGACAGTGCAACCGTCATAAATTTGAGTCAATTGCTAAGCATCTGAATTTTGATGATGTGGCCATGGAGATGCTGTGATGGTCATAAGTGGGAAAGACAGTCATAAGTCACTTTTTTCAGTGCCGTTATAACTTTGATCAGTCACTAAATGAACTAATGTTAAGTCGAGGACTAACTGTAAAGACAAACAACACAAAGAAGCAAGTAAATAATGAATAATATAGGAGATTCCATGCAACCCTTTTTCTTGTCATTTTTCCTGCAGTACTTTGGCCTCAGAAACAGTTGTACATGATACAATATGTCATGGATATTGGTTACCAATGGTTTGAATAAAATAAGTAAAGTTTCATAAAGGCTCAATTGGTTACCATTTAAGGAAGTTCCAAATCATATTTTAGTTCATTCCCTACCATCTTTCTCGGCTAGCACTTTGAGAATGGAGATTTGAAGAAATGTCCCAAAGGTGTTTTTTTTTTTTTCAAGAAGCAACTGGACTTTCTGGTTTTTCTTTGAAGACGTTTCACTCCTCATCCAAGAAGCTTCTTCAGCTCTGACTAAAGAAGCCTCCATCCAGTCAGAGCTGAAGAAACGGCTTGAATGAGAAGCGAAACATCTTCAAAGAAAAACCAGAAAGTCCAGTTGCCTGGTGAAAAAAGCACCTTTGGGAGAGCCATGACCTGGATGACTGAGAATCTCTATAGACCTTTAAAGAAATGGCTGAATGCTGTTAGGTTATTTGAGGAGAAAATGCTTAAATATAAATGCTATCATCAGAATTGCCTTAAAAACAGGTTTCCTTTGATTTGCTTACATTTCTTCTATGATAAAATGTGAAAATTATTTATTGGTGTTTATCTCTTTTCCCCGCGGACATCTCCAGTATTTTAAAATAAACACTTATTATGAATTGTACAACAATTTGAGGCTGAGAAATAGTGACCTTCCAGAACCCGCTACCTTTACTCTGAAAGTGCGACGCGAGTCTCTCCTTGAAGACACCTGGCACAAGCTTAGTATATTGGAGGACACCTACCTGAAAAAGCAACTGCTGGTGAGCTACCTGTGGTCTGCTGATGCAGAGTTACCTGAGCTTTGAATCTGAGAACTGACTGGTGTAGCCTTCAAAATGGGAACTGCGTTTTTAAAAATCTATCCATAAGGTGTTTGTTTACTCACTATTTATTTCTATCACAGTTATACAGATAGTCCTCGATTTACGACCACAAATTTTTTTAATCCCATTTTTTATTAAGTTATAAATTACTATAAAGTATTATAAAGTACAAAATAGAAAAGTAAATAGAAGCGCAATGAGGGGAGAAGGGGAAAAAATGAGGAAAGATGGGGGGGAGAAAAAGAAGCATTGACTTCTGACTCTCTGTTACAGTAAAATAAGGCATTAACATCAAATCACAGCTTTTTGCTTTTCCATATTAGTATGGAAGTCATTTCTATAAAGATCTATCAATCTAATCTGTAAAATCCAAGTCAGAGTTTCATTCTTTTCTATATCAAGCATGAAGTTCAGAAGCGGTTTCCATGTGGAAACAAAAGTACTTACGTTCTTTTCTTTAATCAAAGTGGTCAGTTTTGCTATTTCAGCCAACTCCATCAACTTTTGCAACCATTCTTCCATGGCATGAATTAAAGTGTTTTTCCATTTTTGCACATACAATAGACTTGCTGCTGTCAACATATATCGTGACAAAGTTCCAAATTTTTTCTCCAGTTCTTTTTCCATTAGACCCAAAAGGAAGTTCTGGTTTCATTTTTATCTCCATTTTCAGAATTTTCTGTATTAAAATATGAATCATACTCCAAAACGATACATCATCTTAGAGAAATTCTCCTTTAAGATTATAATTTAATGTAAATTTTAAACCCTTCATCCACATATTTTCTCCTTGTTCAAGCATCACATTATATCCAAAATTCCTTGGCCACTGAATCATACAATGTTTTACATATTCATTTTTGGCTGAGCCCACAATTTCTATTGCTAAGTTGTTAAGGAACTTTTGCCCCATTTTATGACTTTTCTTGCCACAGTTGTAATTGTTAAGTTAGTAACAGTTGTTAAGGGAATCTGTCTTCTCCATTGACTTCTCAGAAGATCACAAAAAGTGATCACATGACCTCAGGACACTGCAACCCTCATAAATGAAGGCCAGTTGCCAAGCAACTGAATTTCCATCACGTGACCATGGGGATGCTGCAATGATCATAAATGTGGAAAATAGTCATAAGTTACAATTTTGAATGGTCATTAAATGAATGATTGTAAGTCAAGGACTACCTGTATTTTGCCTTAATTCTAAGAAACTAGACACAATTTACAGGTTGAAGGTTGCTCTTAAATTTTTCTGCAGCTAACAGCATCCAAAACCAGCCAAAGAGTTCAAAAAACATGAAATCCTTTTGACCTTCTACAAATTCAGAGCTTTTCTGCTATTTACTAAAGGAATTCAACATTTTTCAGCATTTTTCAGCTTTCTTTGTCCATCTGAAGAAGGATGTTTGTGTTTCAATTCTTTCATGCAATTCTTAAAGCTACAACTTTTTTCCTCAAATTTTGCAGAATCCTGAGTTGCCTGGGCGTTCTCCAGGTCTGTTCAGAAACCTTGGGGACCCTTGTAAAGAAGATTTTGAAGCAGGTGGGAGGGGGATTATGGTAGGGAACCATTCAGAGGCTGCGTCATGTAACTATCTGAGATTTGCTTCCAGTCATTGCTCTAATGGGGCACAAATGAGATTGCTGGATAAAGGCTAAGCACAATTGTTAACCTCTGCTTAAGGGCTTTTACGGACACTGATTCCTCAATTGTTTTCGTTCAGTGAAGTCAACAGATGCCTTGAACTATCCCAAAGGTGCTTTTGCAAAAGTCAACTGGACTTCCTTGTTTTGTTTTGTTTTGTTTTTTTCCTTTTTCAAAGGAAAAAACCAAGAAAGTCCAGTTGCCTTTTGGAGAAGCACCTTTTGGACAACTATGACCTGGATGATTGAGAATCTCCATAGACATTATTTGGACTACTTTTCCTTTCTTCTTTACTTGTTTTGGCAGGTTCAATTTGAAAATGAAATGTCTAGTTATGGAGGTACAGGTTACCTGGTGGAATTCTTTTCAGAGGTGTTTGAGAAGGTGGTACAGCCAGAATATGGGATGTTTATGTATCCTAAACCCACTTCCCCAATGTGGTTCCCTCCCAAGGTAAGTTTATCAGACCCAACTCCAGTTCAAATGAACTCAATTCATCAAGATGATACCTACCAACACCACCCCCATTAACCCAAGGTGGGATATGGGATCTTAATGGGGGGAAAATATGTGCAAGTTTGATTTGTGAAGTTCTACACCTGGCCTTTTGTTCATTGAAAAAATAGTCTGGGAAACTTCAAAACACCTAACTCAGGAATTATGAGGATTTGTAATCCCGAAACCTCTTTGACGCCCCAAAGTTTGGGAAAGATGCCTTAAGGCAGGGGTCCTCACACTAGGCAGCTTTAAGGCTTGTGGACTTCCAACTCCCAGAATTCTCCAACTAGCACAGCTGGCTGGAGAATTCTAGCAATTGAAGTCCATAAGTCTTAAAGCTGCCAAGTTTGAAGACCTCTGTCTTAAGGGACTGTTGGAAGAAATGTCCTTCTGGGTTCAGTTCCAAGTGGGGAAGAAGACACTGGTAACATGGTGGCTGTTTGGAAAGATGGATCATATGCCTTGAAGATGTTGGGTGAAGAAAAAATGAGAAAAAGGGACGAGATGCTGAGAGTCCCTTGGTTTTATACCCTCTAGGGCCCCACCTTAGTGTTTCCTCTTCCTGTATAAGAAATATATCCTAATTGGTTGTCAGACTCCCAGGGAGCCGGGGGGGGGGGGGTTAGCTAGCCTTGCTGGCTAATGTAATCTTCCCAGGTGCCATGTGATGAGTTTCTGCTGCTAGATGGGTCCTTTGTGTTGCAGATGGGATGTTGAGGCCTTAATGGCCCATTGGCAAAGTGGAGGGGGATGAGTTTCTGTCTCCCTTTTAGGAGGAAATATTCTGCTCTGTTGGAAGAAATCTCCTTCTAGGTTCTGCTCCAAGTGGGGAAAAAGACACTGGAAACATGGAGATTGCTTGGAAAGATGGTTTAATGGTGGACAGGATCACTTTTTTTTTCTTTTTTTTTTTGAAAAAACATGGCTTGAGTTCCTGAACAGAAAAGGGCAGATACAGTAAATCCTCGGGTTTTTATGCTCTCCCTGGCTCTGAACTTCCTGGGGCCCAGAAAGAGTATCCTGATTGGTTGTCAGACTCCCAGGGGGTGGGGGTCTTAGCTAGCCTTGCTGGCTGATGGTCACATGTGCTTCCCAGGTCACATGTGGTGAGTTTCTGCTGCTTTGTGTAGGGGGCTAATCCTATCTTTGTTGGATCTTTGGCAATTCCTACTATGGCTCTGCCTGAAGGAGGTAGATCTTTGTTATGTAGAATAAACTGGCCCAGGCCTTAATAGCCCATTGACAAAGGGTGGGGGCAGGAAGATGGGAGCTGCTTCAAAACATGCTTATCCATTTCTCATCCAGGGAAATATAATATTCTGCCTTTTTCATATTTCCTAAAATATTTCACTCTTCCAGGAAAGGGGTGGGTACTAACTTCCTACAGCTCTTTTTAATATTTCCTAAAATATTTCATTTTTCTAGGAGAGGGGTGGGTTTTAACTTCCAATAGGACTATAAAACTTGATCTGAATAAAAGGAAATATTTAGCCACTCTGCAATTTGCACATTGATAAAGAGCACTAATTTGAAAATATGTTTTCTCATGATGTCTTACAGGGTAATATAAGAAGTCTGTCAGGAAGAGATAAGACTTTTTGTAAGTCTCATTATAATAAGACTCATTATAATTAATATAGGTAGCATATATTGGTAACGGTGATACAACTCAATAGAATACTTTAGATGATTTATAGAGAACTTTAATCCCATTGATCTAATATAGAAAGGTTACATAGAGATTGTTTAATTTTAAAGTGAATTTAAGTATTGTGATTATTTAGTATTTAAGTATTAATTGCATTATACTGTTTAGGGATAAGAATAGAAGAATGAATTGTTAAAATATTGTTTTTTCTCCCTAACCCCTTCGAATTAATTATCCTGATCCTTATATAACGATATTTCACCCACCCCCAACCAATTAGTATATGAAAATTTGGGGAAAATTAATACAAAAGACAACGATGGCAACATCTTCACTAACAATAACTAAATCAGGGAAAAAATTAACAACAAACCCAATACCTACACAATCTTCACCCGCACAACAAAAAACTATAGACACGATGTTAACGACAGACAAAGAAAAAGCTGCTAGTGCACACAGCATACAGAATATACAGTCTATACTAGCTATGATTCAGGAGGGGATGAACAAAACCCAAGAAACAATTGCAAATAACCACGAAGAAACAAAAAAGAACCATGAGGAATTGAAATCAGAAGTAGGACAAATAAATGATAATATTAAAAAAATGGACGATAAGATTGAGAGAATACAACAAAACATAGTTAAAAACGAAGAACGAATCCAAAACATGGAAGCCAAAATGATTCTAACGGAGAAAAAGATGGACAATATCGAACAAAATCAAATGGAGTCAACTAGAGAACTCGAAGAGTCAATTACCCATTTAGAATTAGAAAAAGCATCATTCTTCTTACGATTTCAAAATATTGCAGAAACAAAAGGAGAAGATCTAAGAGACCTGATGACAGATATATTAGTAGAGGCTACCCAAAAGGAAAAAACCGAAATTAGTAGGGAAATTGACGAAATATATAGAGTCCATACGAACTATGCTCGTAGGAACAAACTACCTAAAGAAATACATGTTAGATTCGCACGTAAAACTGTAAAAGAAGAGATCTACACGTCCATGAGAGAGGGAAAACCCTGCTACCAAGGGAAAGAAATAATAACCTTAAAACAAGTTCCAAGAAGAATAAGAGAATACAGAAAAAACTACAACTTTTTGACAACCCTACTGATTCAACACAAAATAATGTTCCGCTGGCTGGTGCCAGAGGGAATCTTAATATCCTGGGACGACAAAAAATATAAAATCGATACGATAGAGAAGGCACAAGAATTCTTTGATACTCACTTTATAATAGAAGAGGAACAGGAAACTAGACGTGATTCAGATAATGTAAACCAGGAATACCCCACGGGGGAAACAAAAAAAGGGAAGGAAGAGAAGGAGCCTAGGGAAAGGGAGAAGATGGAGAGAGAAGGGGCTAGGGAGAAAACGCATATGGTAACAAGAAACACAAGTAAACTTAAACTAATAAAGAAAAACTAAAGGAAATGGGACGAGAGTTGAAATTAATCTCAATTAATATAAACGGCCTTAATCTACCAACCAAAAGAACACACACTTTCAGAAAACTTCAAAAATTAGACATAGATATTATCAACCTACAAGAAGTACATATCAAAAAACAACATCAACAGTTACTAGAAAACAGAAAACTTGGAACACTATTCACCTCACTATCAGATCAAAAAAAAAGAGGTATCGCAGTATACATTAAAAGCCACATCCAGGCAAAACAAATCTACACAGATGAAGATGGCAGGATACTAATGATAGATATTAAGATGGAGACCCGAAATATGTTATTGATATCAATATATGCCCCGAATGGGAGCCAAAAAGAATACTTTAAAAAGATACACGATAAAATTAAAGAATTAGACTACGAACATCTATGTATAATAGGGGACTATAATGCAATCGTTGATATGGAATATGGCTACCAAAGTAATAAAAAAAATAACTCTAGGAAAAAGACACTACCTGATTCTTTTAAGGACATGACTCAAGAGTTACAATTGAAAGATGCCTGGAGAGAACTGAATAAAACTAAAAAACAGTATACTTATTATTCAAATCCCCATCAGTCCTGGTCCAGACTAGACATGGCCTGGATGACCGCAGAATTAAGAGAAAATATAAAAGAAATTGAAATCACACCGAATATATGGGCGGACCATAGTCCTATAACAATAGTCTGGAAAGGCCAACCAAAAAGGGGACGATGGATGATGGATAGAGAGATCATTAAAGATAAAGAATACATAGAGATGATAAAGAAAGAGATGGAGATATTTTTCCAAATAAATAACAGGGAACAAACATCATTGCAAGTCCTATGGGACACTACAAAGGCATATATAAGAGGATTAACAATCTCATTTAAGGCGAAGAAAAACAGAGAGAAACAGCAAAGAAGAAACGATTTATTGACGGAGCTCAGAAAACAGGAAGCAGAATTACAGAACAGACCTGACAAGAAAGAGATCAAGGGGAAAATAAATCTCATCAAACATGAAATAAATTTAATAACAACAACAGAAATAGCTAGGAAAATCAAAATGGCAAAACAAAACCAATTTGAATTCGCAAATAAAACAGGACGTTGGTTGGCTTATAAACTAAAGAAAGAAAAGGAAAAAAAAATAATACACCAACTACAAGACGAACAAGGGCAATTACAGCACATGGACGAAGAAAAAAAGCGAATCGTAAGAAATTTTTATCAGGAACTATATGCACAGGAAGAAATTCAATTGGAAAAAGTGAAAGAATATATAAATAAATCCAACATTCAAGAAATAAAGGAAACTCAAAGAGAACTCTTGAACAAACCAATATCGATGTCAGAATTAATGGAAGCAAAGAAGAAGCTGAACAACAATAAAACACCAGGTCCAGACGGCATCCCAACGGAATTTTACAAAATTGAATACCAGCCAATAGATGATATTTTATTACAAGTCCTAAATGAAGCAATCTTAGAAGCCAAAATTCCCAAATCATGGATTGAAACAATCATCACTCTGATACCCAAAGAAGACTCAGATCTCACCCAAACCAAAAACTACAGACCTATATCACTTCTAAACGTAGACTATAAACTATTTACATCAATCATGGCCCAGAGAATGAAGAAAATTATCGTGAATTACATCCATCCTGATCAAAATGGATTCATTCCAAACAGGCAAATTAACAAGAACACAAGAACAATAATAAATATACTGGAATATTATGAGCAAAAATCGAATGAAAAGATGGCTCTACTCTTCCGTGACGCACAAAAGGCGTTCGACAATCTTAACTGGGGATTCTTAATACTACAATTAGAAAAAATGGGAACCGGCGACAAATTTTTAAATATGATTAAAACAATATACTCAGACCAAATTGCAAAAATATGGATAAACGGAGAGACAACAGACCAATTTAAAATATCTAAGGGAGTGAGACAAGGATGTCCCCTCTCTCCTATATTATATATATTAGCATTGGAACCACTGTTGAATGAAATCAGGAACGACAATGAAATAAAAGGATTAAGAACAAAAAACCAGGAGTATAAATTACAAGCATTCGCAGACGATGTAGTATTCATTTTAGAACGACCAAAACAATCAGGACTGAATTTACTAAGGAAGATAGATCAATATGGTGAAGTGGCAGGATTGAGAATTAATAGGCAAAAAACAAAACTACTAACCAAAAATTTGACAAAAACCCAGGAGAAAGAATTGGAAGAGACATTAGGAATACAAACAACAACCAAAATAAAATATCTAGGAATCTGGCTCACCAATAAGATATCATCCCTCAAAGAAGACAATTACATCAAATTGGCCAAACAAATCCAGAAGGACTTAGAGGTATGGAGTAAGTTGAAATTATCACTACTAGGCAAAATTGCTTCAATTAAAATGACAATTCTACCAAAAATACTATATCTATTTAGAACAATACCGATAAACCCAGGAAAATCATACTTCAAAGACCTTGACAAAATGATATTAAAGTATTTATGGCATGGAAAAAGAGCCAGGATTAAACTGAAACACTTGCAGGACACTAAAGAAAGGGGTGGTCTGGGACTACCAGATTGGCAAACCTATTACATTGCAACAGCTTTAACTTGGATTAAGGATTGGATGACACTTAAAGATAAAAGAACACTAGCACTAGAAGGATTTGACCTGTCAAAAGGTTGGCACGCATTTCTATGGGAAGAAAAGCCCAGACAACATGAACACTTCAGGAGACATTATATCAGAGGAGCACTGGCAAAAATTTGGACTGAAATAAGGAGAAAACACTACGACAAAATCCCAAGATGGCTATCAACCATGGAGGCCCAAATCTACCCGAACACAATGGACACAGACAGGATGAAAACCTATGACGAATTGTTGAACACAGAGGGAGATATGAAAACAAGAGAGGAACTGAGACAACAAGGCACGGATATTGATTGGTGGCCGTATTTACAGATAAAATCAAGATATAAAAGTGATATGGAAAAATTTGGAATCCAAAAAGAAAGAAATGAATTAGATAAAATTATAATGCAATCAGATGACAAATTAATAACTAAAATATATAACTATCTATTAAAATACAAATTGGAAGAAGAAGTGGTGAAGGAAAATATGATTATTTGGGCCAAAAATTTTGGATATAATATTAACCTAGAGAATTGGGAAAAAATATGGAAAGTAAATACTAAGCTGACAATGTCCGTGCCCTACAAAGAAAATACGTACAAGATGTTTTATAGGTGGCATCTCCCCCCTGCACGGTTGGCAAGGATGTTTCCCAATACTAATCAGAACTGTTGGAAGTGTAAAATACAGAAGGGGACCTATTACCACATGTGGTGGTCATGCCCCAAAGTCAAAAAATTTTGGAAAACAATTCAAAGTCAGCTGGAAGAAATTACCGCCCAAAAAGTACCCCTCAGACCAGAAACTTATCTATTAGGTATACTGACAAAGGACTATAAAAAAGAGACACAATATTTGATAATACATATCCTAACTGCAGCTAGAATTGTCTTCGCACAAATGTGGAAATTGGAAAACACGCCACCAGAAGAAAAAATAATACAAAAAATTATGGAATGTGCAGAAATGGACAAATTGACCAAAGAAATACAAGGAAAAGAAGATACAGACTTTTACTTAATTTGGCAAGAATGGTACAAATGGTTAGATAAAAAAGACACGAAATAAGAGATTACCACCCAATACTACAAAAATAAGTAAATAACAGGAAATATCGTTATATAAACATTGATACAAGATGAAAGATAATATATATAGATATATTGATATATAATTACCGAAGTAGCTCTACTTTCAAAGTTCAAGTCATGCGACTTGATTTCATTGTATAGTTAGTTTATGTCTAGTTTGTTTTAATGTTTATGTCTATATGTGTATGTTTGTTTACAATAAAAATTTAAAAAAAAAAAAAGACTTTTTGTAAGGTCATACTATTTCGCCATTAGCTGCAGGAAAATGCAGACTAATTCTTAGGTGCAGGAAAAAAACAAGAGAGCCGATTTTGTCTATTAGTTAAGGTAGCACGTAGAAATCTAGAGTCTGTGAGTTCTAGTCCTGCCTTAGGCCTGAAAACCAGCTGGATGATCTTGGGCCAGTCACTCTCTCTCAGTCCAACAACTCTCATAGGGTTGTTCTTGTGGGAAGAAGAGGAGGAGAAAGGAGTAGGTATGTTCATCATCTTGATTTAGTTATAAAAATAAGGAAGTCAGGATAAAAATAAAGTAGGCTCTAGTAGAATATTAAAGTGCAACTAAAGAAGTTGGTGATTCATACTCTAGGTGGCCTAATACTACTCTTCATTTTACTAGGCCCAGGATGGCGAACCTATGGCATGTGTGCCACAGGTGGCACACGGAGCCCTCTATGCGGGCACGCCAGCTCAGCTCCACCGCGCATACGTGCGTGCCTCCCACTGGCCAGCTGATTTTCGGGTCTCTGCCACGCATGCGCGGGGAGGGGCCCAGGGCACATACAGGAAACACTCGCGCATGCATGGGGGGGTTCGTGCGTGATTGTACGGGGAATGGGAGCGTGGGGGCGCCCTCCCCCCCACAGCCCGTTTTTGGTCCCAGGAGGCTGCAGGGAGGCCTGTTAGGCCCAAAACAGGGTGCAGGGGGGTTGCATGCACATGTGCGGGGTGAGCGCGGGGGGGTCGCTCACGCATATGCAGGGGTGGGGCATGCATGCGCAGGGGCGGGGCAGGGGCGGCATGCATACATTGCATTATGGGTGCCGGCATGCGCGCGTTTTCGGCACACAGTGACAAAAGGGTTAACCATCACTGTACTAGGCTGTTTATCCCATTGTACAAACATGTGTCCCTTTAAATGTTGCAAAAGTAATCTGTATTCCTTCTCATTGACTGTGCTTCTTGGGAGTTATGGTGATGTTCTCTTGCTGTTTTGTTCTTGCAGCCTTCTGTGGAGAAGAATAAATATTTCCTTTTTGGTATTCTCTGTGGACTCTCAATAGCCAACCGAATCACTGCCTACTTACCCTTCCCACTTGCCGTCTTTAAAAAGCTGCTTAACAAAAAGCCAACTCTCAGTGATGTGAAAGAGCTAAGCCCTGTCCTAGGAAGGTAAATGAATTCAGTCCTATCAACTTACTAGGGACATTGAGTCTTAACTGATTTTATCCAGTCATTGCACTCTCCCTACAACTGACAAAACCATGTTTCTGTTTCAAAGGATGTGCCAAAAGTAATGAAATCCTAACATTTGAATGTGGTTTAAGATGACTTGGCCAAGGTGTAGAGATCAGCAAATCATTTGTCATTTCTCCCCTCATCCCTTCTTCAGTAGGGATACATCCCTTCTCTTGATTTGAGTTGTCATAGTGGAGTAACCTAGAGTAGAACACGGGTGTCAAACTAACGCCATCATGTGAAATTTTGTGATGTTTTTCGCGGAGCTGGGATGGGCGTGGCCTGCGTGTAACGCATCCAGTCTGTGGGCCACCAGTTTGACACCCCTGGAGTAGAAGACCTCCAGTTACATAGCTGTAATGGCTGACAGAGAAAGTGTTCTCTATGCATAACCAAAGGCAAGAAGTCCATCCTAGTTAAGGGGAAGAAAAAGATTGAGGTCTATCTGCTTTTTTCTGCTTTTTTCTCTTTATGGGATCTCCTTAGGCTCCCATCTCTGTATTCGTGTGGAAATGATTTATTAAATGTCCTTTAAAAGCATGTCCTTACAGTCCTCTGTAAGCATAGAGATTTTGTTCAATTTTTCAGCAGAAGCAAGGATAATAAGCCACAGATTTATGACAAAAATGTATTTATTCCAAAACATGTCTAGAAATATAGTAGCCATCACACACTTCTTCTGAACTGTCTAGGACAGGGGTGTCAAGCTCAATTTCATTGAGGGCTGCATCAGGGTTGTGTTTGACCTCGGGGGGGCGTGGCCAAGAGGCGTGGCCAGCTTGACATCACTCATAGTGGGGGAGCCTATGGCGGCCCGAGCGCTCTGCCAGTGACAACGGAGCTCATGCAGCCCTCCCGAGCACCATTTTTGATGCCAGAGGCACCACGGGCCATCTTTCGCTGTTTCCAGGGCAGCCCCACGGGCCAGATCTAAGCACCCAGTGGGCCAGATCCGGCCCACAGGTGTTAAGTTTGAGACCTTTGGTCTAGGAGAAGGAACGTTCTCTTTTGCCCAATGTAACTGGTGTCTCAGCCTAGTTTAGTAAATCCCAGTATGACCCAAATCCCAATAGAAGCATGTCCCCTTTAAAATTGGGTATACTATTTGGCCTTATTACCCACTAAGTTAGTTTTTTTAAATTATCTGGATCCAAAGGTTTTTCTGGAGCAGTCATACATATATCTTCTCTGAATCTTCTCACCACGTACTTGACTATCTGGATCAAGTTAGCCATTCTAACTCCAGCACTAGATATGATGGCTCAAAAGAGGGAAGCTTGAATCTATTCATGGTTGCATGGACCAGTCTGGGGATCTTCTTTATGTTCTCAGGCTTATAAAAATGTGAAACCATTCCAGGATGTATTTTTGATTGGCAATGTTTTAATATCTGCTGAAAGAACTTCATATAATATTTTATTTTCTATTTCTTTTTGTTATGAAGAAGTTTGCAGACAGTTCTTGAGTGTGAACTAGATGATCTTGAAGATAGGTTTCAGCTATGCTACTCTGTGAGTATCCTGCATTCTTTTATGATACCTTCTCAAATGCTTAATAATCTGGAATAGAGGCTAAAAATGGAAGAAATCCAGAGTGGTAAAATCAGTTAAAAGGTGGTAAAGTTTATCTTGCTGTGAGTGAACAAATAAACTGGAATAAATAGGTGAGTGATGCTAGAGACATCATTCTGAATCTTGTCTTGAGAAGAGAGTCTTCAGGGGTGTCATCAGAAATTTCAAGATGGCATCAATGATAGTTTAGTGGTGCAGTGGCCTAGAGGTGGAGCTCTCGCCTCACAATCAGGAGGCTGTGAGTTCTAGATAGAGGCCGACATTTCTTTCTCTGGGCACAATGAGAATATTTCTGCTGAACAAAACTCCACATTGGCAACAGGAAGGGCATTCGGCCAGTAAACTTTCAGCTCCATTCAGTTGCACAGACTCTACCCTGCAAGGAATTATGGAGTCATTAAAAGAAGATGATGATCAATGATCGTTTAGTCCAAGTTCAGCTTAGTTTTTTTTATATGCATCACATTTTATTTTACCACATCCTGCAGGCACAGTTGGGCCCTCCAGAGAAGAGCCACTAAAGGCTGAAATCTCATTCACACATTAAGTCATAAGGATTTGTTTATGGTTGGTATGCTATGTGAATCCAGCCATTATGGTTCACGACCTTGGTATAAAGTTTGATTGTTGTCCGAGTCTCCTTAGTTATTCAGTAAAATAGTTATGGGAAACCATGGTTTGAGACCGTGTGTGTACCAGCCAAAGCATTATTCACACTGCTTCATTGGCTGAAACTAGTGATGCCTACTATCCTGAGACTTTACTAATACATTAATTGTAGCTTTAACAGATTTGCCTAACATGCAGCAACTTTATTTTTCAGATTTCCTGGGACAGCATGGATGTAGACTTGATTGAAAATGGCATTTCGACAGCTGTAAACAATGCCAATAAGTATGTATCAATGACTCTTAAAATGACCCCTCCAAAGGTGCTTTTGTTACAGTTCAAATGATCCCCACCCACAATGACCAGTAATGTTAGAAGTAAAGGGAGATCATAGTTCAAGACGTTACTAAAGCACCATGTAGGAATCAGATAACTTCTTAAACTTTCAGTTACTGATATCCCCAAACATCTTGAATTTCTATGGGATTTTAAAAAATTGCTTCAGATCTAAACTACAGGTAATCTTATGATCGCTCACTCACTCACAAGCTGTTGCAGTATCCCTGTGGTCATGTGACCATGATCCGGGCACTTGGCTGATGCTTACATCACAGCCAGCCACTGTCAGGTGATCAGGAATTGCCACTTTCCCACAAGCAAAGTCAATGGGATAGCAGAGAAGGTTGCAATTCACTTCCTTATGCTTCTCTCACTTTTTCTCTCCAGTGCCAGCCCGCATCCCTCACCACCCCAGCACACTACACACCCAAAACCGTTGCCAGCTTGCCCATGCTCCCCAGCACCCACTTGTGCCCGATGCCAGCTTGCTTGTGGCACCCATCCGCACACTCTTTACCCGTTATTCTTCCTGCTTAAAGACCCAAGAGGGGCTGGGATTACGACAACAAATGGAATTTGCTAAGCAATGCAGTCATATGACATCATGCTTTACAACTGCAGCGTTTAGTGACAGCAATCCCAGTCCCAATTGCTGTCATAACTCAAGGACTGCTGTAGGGTGACAATTTGGGGAAAAGGTGAGGAAATGGGGAGAAAAGAGAGAAACATAGCTAACTAAAATGCAACAAGTCCAGTCTTTTAATTCTTATTTATTTATAAAATTTCAGTCTTGTTCTCTTTCAAAGGCCTAAATGTTGAGTAATATATACATTTTTTGCCTTGTGGTACAAAGACTTACCTCCAGTCTCAACTAATTCTTGTAAATATCAAAGTGAATATTTACTATATTAACAAATAAATGTAAACATATAGTTTTAGATTTATGAGCAACATTAACTGAAGAGATTAGATTCTGAACTCTGATGAATTTATTTAAAGGCCAAGAATTTGACCTTTTTTTTTTTTTTCTTAATTTGATTTATATGCCGCCCTTCTCCGGAGACTCAGGGCGGCTTACAATGTGTTAAGCAATAGCCTTCATACTTTTGTATATTTATACAAAGTCAGCTTATTGCCCCCACAAACTGGGTCCTCATTTCACCTACCTTAGAAAGGATGGAAGGCTGAGTCAACCTTGAGCCTTGGAGAGATTCGAACCAACAGTAATTGCAGGCAGCTGTGTTAATAACAGGGTGTTTAGACCACTGTACTATCAAGACCTTCTTGAAAAAAATCAGGCTTATTTTCTACTTTATAAAGGAAAGACTTTGTTGACAAATACGTGGATTACATATTCAACAAATCAGTGGATGATGTTTTCAGTGAGTTCAGGAGAGGATTTTACAAAGTCCTGGATGAACAGCTAGTTGGCATCTTTGAGCCTGAACAACTGATGGAAGTGGCAATTGGAAATGCCAATTATGATTGGGATATATACGAAAAGGTAAGTGGATGGAGAGATGTATTTTATGACAAGCATCTTTATGAGCAGATCATGATTGGAGGGATGGAACTATGCCATTAGCTACAGCATAATTTTCAATTGGCATGGGTAGGGTTTGGTAAATGGAATTAATTTTTCTCCATCGACAACTCTCATAGCTTATCAAATAAGTGAATGATAGAATTGCCTGGATGGCATGGCTGCAGATAAAGCTGCTAAAGCCTTTCTCTTTCCTTCTATCTTTCCTTCTTTTCTTTCTTTTTCTTTTTTCTTCCTTCCTTCCTTCTTTCTCACTGTTCAAGTGACTCTGAGTGGCTTATAGAATGATATATATGTATATATATATAATTTGATAGGTAGTTTAGTTTGTTTATTGTTATTGGTTCTTGATTTTTTTCCCCCATTGTCTGATTGATAATTTTTGCACTGAAGAATGCTGAGTATCAGGACATATACAGCTCAACGCACCCAACCATAAAGATGTTCTGGGAAGTCTTTCATGAGCTGAGTTTGGAGGATAAAAAACGTTTTCTGGGTAAGTATCTACATGCGAGTACTTCATTGCTCTTCTAAAGATCTTGAAGGTGAATTTCTTTCTGCGTTATGAGCTGTTACGAATGTTAGCAAGAAGGCATTCATCTCTCTCCAAAAGGGTCTTTTAATAGAGATAGTCAAGGAATTGAAATGATAATTGAGAAGCAACTCTATACAGGTAGTCCTTGACTTACAACAGTTCATTTGATGAACGTTCAAAGTTACAACAACATTGAACAAAGTGACTTATGACCATTTTTCACACTTAAGACCATTGTAGCATCCCCATGATCACAGGATTTACATTTGGATGCTTGACAACTGCTTCATATTTATGACAGTTCCAGGGTCATGTGATTCCCTTTTGCGACCGTCTTGACAAGCAAAGTCAACGAGGAAGCCAGATTCACTTAACAACCGTGTTACTAATTTAACAACTGCAGAGATTCACTTAACAAATGAGGCAAGGACAGTCGTAAAATGGGGCAAAACTCACTTAACAAATTTCTCACTTAACAGCATAAATTTTGGACTCCATTGTGGTCATAAGCTGAGGACTACCTGTAATATAGGGCTGGATCACTACAATTGATCCAAGTAGGGTAACAGATGTTTTATTAAATCCTTTTGGAGGCAATATTACCCTGAGCCAAAGAATCCCGTGTTCTTAGATCTGTCTGTATTTTCTGTTTAACTGATGGTTTCCCATTTTTCTAGTGTTTGTGGTAGGAAATGACAGGATCCCTGTGACAGGAATGAAATTTTGGAAGATAACAATTTCTCCATGTGTCTTGACCTCAGAGGATCATATGCCTGAGGCCCGGACCTGTTGGCATCATTTATTGCTGCCAATTTACTCAACCAAACAAAAACTGGAAGAGAAGCTTCTTCAAGCTATCAGCAGCAATTGTGGCTTTGGTAGATTTGCGCCCAGAGTCTAAAACAGAACTTGAAGATGCCACCTTGGAAGCTGTAGCCTTCTTTTGACCTCAGATGGGAGAAGAGATTGTCACAAGGCATTTTAGTTAGATGACTGCTGAGTGATTTTCTTGCTTTATTTAGAAATAAAGTGATCGTGTACAGCCTAAATATATAGTATGTTGAAAATATGCTGTTTTGTCTGCCGTGTAATTAGATTGAATTAAGATGGGTGGGGGGGAGATGAGAGAATGAAAGAATGAATCTGGTTATTTCTGAAAATACTCCTAGAATAGATTATCTTATTCCTGAATCTTAAAAGAGTTTTTAAAGAGTATTTTAGAATATTTTTAACTACCTCAGTGGCCAAGAATTGGTTCAAACCTGACCACAGGTATCTTCTGACATCTTGGTTACTGACGGATATTGAAGTGAAAAGTTAAAATTTTATTAAAAACACCCATTTGCCATTTTGTCATTCGGATTGTAAGAAACAATTGTAGACAAATTGTTGCTGAATTTTTCTATTCCTGTTAATATGGTGGAATCTGGGAGTGAGTTGAGGGGAGGAGTGAAAAAAAAACCTGTCTAATCTTGAGTTGGTGGTGAGAAGGAAGCAGCTGAGAAGAGATCTCCCCAAAAAGTTCAGTGTTTATATGGTAAATAGTGCATTTATCTGATGAGATACCTGTCTATAGGCAAGTAGCAATAAACATACTTTATGTGCAGCCAGAACCTGAAAATAACATTTAACACAGCACAGTACTTAAACAAAATGGTTCGGCTGAGATCTGCATACATGGGACTGATTGGGGTAGATTGGAAGGGGGACACCGAAATACAATTTTATGTCATTTTATTCTATTTTATATATTTTATGTATTAAAATATATTGTATCTTACCCTATAACTATTGTATTTTACCCAATTTCATTTTAAATTGTATTTTATTTTATTCCAATTTCATTTTAAATTGTATTTTATCCAATTCCATTTTAAATTGTATTTTATCCAATTCCATTTTAAATTGTTTTTATCAGATTTAGTAATAATTTGTGTCTGGAACTCTGCATTTTGATATGGCCTAAGGGCTAATCAATAAAGTAAACTAAACATATCATTCTGATCAGCTCTTTGTGTTGTTTCTGGTTTCTTTGCCTGACTGCCAGTCTTTCAAGATCAAAGGTTTCAAGTGTTTTGGCAGCTTCATGATGGGCCAG
Source organism: Pituophis catenifer annectens (assembly GCF_029215685.1). NCBI lineage: Eukaryota > Metazoa > Chordata > Lepidosauria > Squamata > Colubridae > Pituophis > Pituophis catenifer. Next base: position 69,730,246 of record NW_027256888.1, on the reverse strand, counting down.
GAGCTGCCTTGGCCAGGTGTGCATCAGCAGTGGGAGGAAGAAGATGGTTAAGATCAGCTGGTAGAGGGAAGCCAAGAGGGCAGAGATGGAGGAAGATAGGACTTTAGTCCTAAGGGTGACTTGGCTGCCAAATGTCTGAATTTTGGTCACATGACCACAGGGGCACGGCAACAGTTGCAACTTCAAGGACTGGTTGTAACTACCATTGCTTCAGCACCGTCATAACTTCAGTCACTGAATGAATGGTTGTTAAGCGAGGAATATCTGTCCTGATGATACCAAAGTCCAAAGGAGGAGAAGATCTTAACCCAGCGTGTCGGATGTCCATGTAACTCCCCCCGAGTTTCCGAGAAAATGCACGCAGTCATAAAAGTCTGTAGAGTTTCTCAATCATCCAGGACATGGTTGTCCCAAAGGTGTTTTTTCAAGAGGCAACTGGACTTTGTTTTTTCTTTTGAAGACGTTTCGCTTCTCATCCAAGAAGCTTCTTCAGCTCTGGCAGGAGAGTGGGGAATGGAGGGATTTTATATTCTTTGCAGAAAGCTGGTCATTTGCATCCTTTTAGAGGGTTGTTGAAGCCCTTGGATAGTGGTTCTTGACAAGCACTTGGCATACAGAGAAACTTCCAAGTGCTTCAACAACCCTCTAAAACAGGGGTGTCAATCTCAAGTCCTTCAGGCTGGATCAGGCCTGCAGGGTGCTTAGATCTGGCCCGTGGGGCTGGCCTGGAAATAGCAAAGGACTGGCCCGTGGTACCTCTGCCAGCAAAAATAGAGCTTGGGAGGCCTCCCGGGCCCCATTTTTGGCCACGATGGCCTCCTGCAGCCCTCTGCCAGCAAAAATGGAGTGCGTGCCCGCCCCCAGGTTCCGATTTCTCTGGCAGAGGGCTAGCAAAACAAACTAAAAAGAAAACGAAAAGAGAAATGTTTCCCCTTTTGCTTTTGAGCATCCAAGAAGGGACAGGAAAGGAGAAAGGGAAGGAGGAAAGACAAAGAAAAAGAAGAAAAGATGGGAAGTGAGCAAGGAAGGAAAAATAAGGAAAGAGGGGAAGGAAGAAGAAAGAGGAAGGAAGGAAGGAAGGAAGGAAGGAAGGAAGGAAGGAAGGAAGGAAGGAAGGAGACTCTTCCCATCCTGCTGACAATCTTTTTGGACTGTTGCCTTCTGGCAGAAGATACAGAACAATTAAAACTCGGACCACACGTTTTCTGAATAGTTTTTATCCCCGAGCTATAATTGCACTTAACAATGAACTAAAGGGCCACCATCAAGTGACCTGTTGGACAGTATTACTTGGTCTGTTGTGTGGATGTTTGGGTGATTTAGGGGCGGGGAATTTGTGGTGGGTGGGTGTTTGGGGATTGTTATGTGTGTTGGACCTGGTCTTTGAGTGTTAAGTGAATTTCGTTGTATGGGTATACTGGGTATACACCAGTGGTGGGTTCCTCCCGGTTTGGCCGAGCCGGTAGCGGTGACGATATGATGTCACCGAACTGGTTCTCTTTGTTCGGGAGCTGGGCTGTCCCGCCCGCCCTCACGTTATCCTTACCTTTTATTTGGCCCCACCCCCAATCTATTCTCTGCCTTCCAAATCCCAGCTGATCGGCTAGAGGAAAAAACTGTTTAAACTCTTGCCGCAGGGCTTCAAAGGGCCGCCCTACAGCTGATCAGTGTTAAAAGGCAGTGTAGTGGTAGACCATACGCTCCAAAAACAAATGGGTAGACCGGTGCCTCCAAAAACAAATGGGTAGACCGGTGCCTCCAAAAACAAATGGGTAGACCGGTGCCTCCAAAAACAAATGGGTAGACAGGTACAGCTCTGCAAGCGGTTAAAAGCCTGGTAGACCAGTACCTCTGCTAAACACTAAAGAATTGTCACATGACCATCAAGCCACTCCCACAGAATAAGCCACGCCCACAGAACCGGTAGTAAAAAAATTTAGAACCCATCCCTGGTATACACATACAATGACAATAAAGTTATTTATTTATTATTTAAGAAAGGAAGGAAGGAAGATTATAATGAGAGTGAGGGAGGGCCTGAGGGAAATCCTGCCTTGGCCATCACAGGTTGCCCCCCCACGTCGAGATGGCCACGCCCCTCCTAAATCAAACACAATCCTGATGCTTCCCTCAATGAAATCCCCCTGCTCTAAAAAGGATGCAAATTGACCAGCTGTCTGCAAGGAATAAAAAAAAATCCCTCCATTCCCCACTCTCCTGTCAGAGCTGAAGAAGCTTCTTGGGTGAGAAGCGACACCTCTTCAAAAGAAAAACAACAACAAAAAAACAAGGAAGCCCAGTTGCCTCCTGAAATAAAAAAAGCCCCTTTAGTGCAGTCAGTCAGTGATGAAACGAAACCGAAACTCTGGGACCGAAAGCTGAGGGAGCCGCGGCTGGTGTGTGTCCTCTGCACAAAGCGCCAACGTGAATGCTTCGGAGAGGCTTCCAAAGAAGTGACAACTCGCGTGGGAGTTCCCACCCTTAATCTCCCAGCCGGTGCCTCCGTCCTGCCATCCAAAGCCAAATCCCCCTGCCCCGGATCGCGCCGCAGTTTCGATTTCCTCGCCAGGCACGCCTTCCCCTCTCTTACGTTTGCAAAGTCCAGCCGCCCCGAAAGCAGCCCGGAGAGGACCAAAAACGCGCGTCGTCCTGGAGCACTTGCCCATTTTTCCCTTAGGCGATCGGAGGCGAGGAAGGATCCTGCAGTCATGCCGTCCGCGCGGAAGAGACGCCCCCGCGGAGCCCCTAGTAGTAGTTCCCCGGCAGGCTCGGTTCCCAAACCCGCCCGCCGGAGGCCTGGGGAGCAAGTGGCCGAAAAACAGATGCGCGAGCGGCGATCCCAAGACAGCGATGGGTTGGATTCTTCTGCCGCCGTCTCTTCCCCGCCACTCCGAGCCCCGTTGCTCTTGTTCCCAATGGCGGGGTATTCCCGCAGCATCTTCAAAGAGGATCCTGAAGCCATTTGCCAGATCAGCTGTAAGCAAAGTTACTTAGCCATGGCGCAGGCACCTAAAACCGTCCTTCTTTTCGGCTGGGCTCAAGACCAACCGCATCAGCCCCTCGTGGAAAGTCGCAGTGAGTAACCGTAATCCGATGCCTCCAAATCCGGACGGCCGCCAAATGGCAGCAAAAAAAAACAACAAAAAAAAACCCCCACCTTTTATGTTAGAATGTAAAATAAACTGGAAAGGGACCTTGGAGGTCTTCTAGTCCAGCCCGCTGCTCAAGCAGGAGAACCTATATCGATTTAGATAAGTGACTGTCTAGACCAGAAATCCCCAAACTTGGCAGCTTTAAGACTTGTGGACTTCAACTCCCAGAATTCTCCAGCCAGCAGCTGGCTGGAGAATTCTGGGAGTTGAAGTCCACAAGTCTTAAAGCTGCCAAGTTTGGGGACCTCTAGATCAGGGGTGAAATCCAAAAATTTTCCCCACCGGTTCTGTGGGTGTGGCTTGGTGGGCGTGGCAGGGGAAGGATACTGCAAAATCTCCATTCCCTCCCCTCCTGGGGGAAGGATATTGCAAAATCTCCATTCCCACGCGACTCTGGGGCCAGCTAGAGGTGGTATTTGCTGGTTCTCCGAACTACTCAAAATTTCCGCTACCGGTTCTCCAGAACCTGTTAGATTTCACCCCTGCTCTAGACTCTTCTTAAAAACCTCCACTGATGGAGCGCCCATGATTTCTGGAGGCAAGCTATTCCACTGGTTAATAGTCCTCACGGTTAGGAAGTTTCTCCTTAATTCCAGGTTGCTTCTCTCTTTGGTTAGTTTCCAACCATTGTTTCTTGTCCTGCCCTCTGGGGCTTTGGAGAATAATTTGACCCCTTCTTCTTTGTGGCAGCCCCTCAAATCAGGGGTGGGTTCTACTTACCTTTACTACCGGTTCAGAACGGGAGCGTGCGCACTTCTGCGCATGCACAGAAGCTTATGCACATGCGCAGATTGTCCATTATGATGTCCAGGCGGATGGGCGGAGCCTTCCGTCGCTTTTACTACCGGTTCGCAAGAACTGGACAGAACCGGGAGCAACCCACCACTGCCTCAAATACTGGAATACTGCTATCATGTCACCCCTAATTCTTCTTTTCTTTAGTGTACTATGTATATATATCTTTGGTGTGCCCTCTGGGGATCGATCAGTGAGTAAGGTAGAGAGAGTAACCCTGTCAGTTTTGTGAATGAGGGCGGATTTGAACCTGGGTCTTTCAAAACTTTTAACCCAGGGGGGGTTTCCTAGTCCAACACTAATCCAGGGATCTCCAAACTTGACAACTTCAAGACTTGTGGACTTCAACTCCTAGAATTCCTCATCTGGCATGACTGGCTGTGGAATTCTGGGAGGTGAAGTCCACAACTCTTAAAAAGTCTCCAAGTTTAGAAGCCCCTGTTCTAATCACTCCAGCCTGTTTGCAGTCTCCTATCTTGTTAAAAATGACAACTCCTATCAAAACAAATTGCAAGTTTATCAGCATATTAGTTTTGTCTCCTGAATGCTTCAGCCTTCCTAGAAAACAGAAAAGTTGGTAAGAGTTGAGGCTTTTTCAATCTGGCACCTTTGGCTGATAAAAAGGCAAAGAGATCCTGTGGAGTTAAGCCTGGTGACTTATATCCATCTTATGAAAAGTTTTGACTCCTCCTGGGATATTTTTTCCAACTTTCCAATTTAGCCAGTAGCCTTGGTGTTTCATTTTATTGTTGTTGTTGTTACAGCTTGGCAAATGACTCATAATTATGACAGTTGCAGTATCCCGGGGTCATGTGATCAGCTTTTACAACCTTCTGACAAGCAAAAGTCAATGGAGAAGCTGGATTCACATGACCATATTATTATTATTATTATTATTATTATTATTATTATTAATAATAATAATAATAATAATAATAATAATAATAATAATAATAATAATAAAATTTTTATACCGCCCTTTACCCGAAGGACTCAGGGTGGTGTACAGCCAATATAAAAAACCAACAATATAAAAGTTAAAAGCAATTTAAAATTATTAAATAATTTGGCCAATAATCTAAAATAAAATAACCCATTAAAATAATATTTTAGGTCAGCCCTGCTTGATGGAATAATAGTGTTTTAAGGGCGCGGCAAAAGGTACGAAGGTCATAAAATGGGGCAAATTTTTTTAAAAATGTCTCGCTTAGCAACAGAAATTTTGGGCTCAATTGTGGTTGTAAGTTGAGGACTAACTGTACTCAAGGTAATTTATAGCATTAAAAACCCACAACATATTCACTAATATGTTTCTATACTATTCACTAAGTCTGCATTACTATTACTATTAATCTTCTCATCATTCCTATCACCCATCTCCTCCCACTTATGACTATATGACTGCAACTTATTGCTTGTATCCTTATATTTATATTGTTTCTTAGTATGATTCGATTGCTTATTTGTACCCTATGACTATTATTAAGTATTGTACCTTATGATTCTTGATGAGTGTATCTTGTCTTTTTATGTACACTGAGAGCATATGCACCAAAGACAAATTCCTTGTGGGTCCAATCACATTTGGCCAATAAAAAATTCTATTCTATTCTATTCTATTCTATTCTATTCTATTCTATTCTATTCTATTCTATTCTATTCTATTCTATTCTATTCTATTCTATTCTATTCTACTCTACTCTACTCTACTCTACTCTACTCTACTCTACTCTATCCAGACAACCTGCCTCCACCATGGCAGGAACAGATACAATCACACTAGCCACTCGATTGGCTCTCTGACCCCCCACCCACCCCCCAGTCCTGGGACGCGATGGCCCTTTAGGCCCGTTTTTCTCTCTTACCAGGCTCCAGACCCTCTCTAGGAGTCTGGGGAGGGTGAAAAAGCCCTTCCCCAACCCCCCCCCCCCCCGGAGGCCCTCCGGAGGCCGAAAATGGCCCGTTTGCCAACTTCCAATCCCACTGTAGGTTCGTCATTACGGGGTTAGATTGAGCTGAGACATGAATTGCTCCATAACCATCTAATTAAGTCCATAGGTGAATAAAGATTGAAATGTGACTGCCTCGGCTCCTGTCTAACTCCCAGTTCACAATGACTCCAGCCTTTCAGTCCAGCAGAATTCTTTGTGTGGCTTAGTACCAATTAAGATAATCATTGGTGAAAATCATGGTGGACATTCTCTTGCTATGTCTTGCAGGACCCATCTACTTAAAAGAGAAGATAAATTCACTGGATTGTGAAGCATCTCACCTGCTTATTCTCTCATCAAATGGAAAACTTTCAGAGTATGATATCACAACCAAAACCCCACAAATAAGGTAGAAATTTTCTTATTATATATTAGTTGTTGTTTTTTTTAAAAAAAAAACCCTGAATGAACAAGGCTCATGGGTGAGAGAATAATCATCATTCAATTTGCTGATTCCATGACTTGTATACAAAGAAACAGATGTTTTTAAAAATAAACTTAATAGAAGAATGTCTATGGGAGATTCTCAGTCATTCAGGTCATGGCTATCCCAAAGGTGCTTTTCAAAAGGCAGGTGGGCTTTCTTGGGGGGTTTTTTCCTTGAAAACATTTCATTTCTCATTCCAGAAGCTTCTTCAGTTCTGATAGAACAGGGGTATCAAACTCGATTTCATTGAGGGCCGCATCAGGGTTCTGTTTGACCTCAGGGGCTGGGACGTGGCCAGCTCAGCTTTGCTGGCTGAGGAATTCTGGGAGTTGAAGTCCACAAGTCTTAAAGTTGCCAAGTTTGGAGACCCCCTGACATAATATGTCTGAAATAAGACAGTTTGAATCTGGTCATTTATGCCTCAAGTGAGAACAACTGGTAGAGTAATATGAAAATACAGAGCTATTTGTGAAGCACACGTTTCAATGATCGGTGTATTTATCTTTGACTTTCTTGTCAACTTCTTATTGTGAGAAACGGAAAAATAGCCTATTGGAGTAGCAGAGTCCATAAGTTTCAAAAGGATAGCAGGCCCTAAAAAGCTACATGAACCAAAGTTTTAGATAGGAAGATTTCAAAGTGTATCAGAACCATTTGTCATCCTGCTGAGATTTTGGTGTGAAATGTGATTTTGCCAAGTACGTAGTTTTGAAATATATTTGGAATCAGAACGTTGAAAGTGAGAAATAGAGAACTGAAAGTAGCCAATGGATAGAGGTTTGAGATGTACACGGGTATATGTGGAGACTGTCTGTCAGTAAGAAAGAACAAGGAAGGAAGTTGTGAACTGCGTGCAGAAAAGTATTAAAAAATGTCTTGGGATGAGGTCAGGGCCACTGGCCCTAGCTACTCCTTGCTGGACTCAGCTGTGACAGTGGATCTCATTGGGTTATTGATATAAGTTGTGTTATGATGGCTGTTCATATTCCAAATTGCTCATGAAATAAACCTCTGACTCTTAAAGTTAGAATTATTAATGTATTGCTGTTTCCTGTTTCTTTTATTGGAATATTTTTATAACATTATATAAGAAGTATTGATAACTGAGCAGCATGTATTCCACCCCCCCCCTCTCTCTTTTTTGCAGACTACTGAAAGAATTAGGAAACAAACAAATTGTTCAGATTGCATGTGGTGACCATCATTCCTTGGCTCTTTCAAAAGGTATTGGCTGCTTGTGCGCTTTTTTTTAACAACTCTCTTACTTGTCTTCTATTTCGGTTGGGATGTCTCAGCTGATAGGTACAGCCCCAGCTATCTGACAAGCAATTGTTGTAGGGAAAAAATCAAGGAAAAAGGTTCCACTTGTACCATTTTGAACTCTCAAGGCCAGGGGGTCTCCTCACACTTGGCAGCTTTAAGACTTGTGGACTTCAACTCCCAGAATTCCTCAGCCAGCAAAGCAAATCTGGCTGAGGAATTCTGGGAGTTGAAGTCCACAAGTCTTAAAGTTGCCAAGGTTGGAGACCCTTGCTCAAGGCAAAATGGGATAGAAATATATAGATAAATATAGAAGGTTCCATATTAATGGCTTCCTTTTGTGTGTTGTACTCAGGAGGAGAACTCTTTGCCTGGGGTGAGAATGAACATGGCCAGCTTGGAATGGGAAAAGTGATGGGTCGCATTAAGGAACCACAGCTGGTACAAGCATTGGAAGGCATTCCTATGGTTAACATTGCAGCTGGATCTGCTCACAGCTTGGTCGTCTCTATCTTTGGGACTGTTTACTCTTGGGGAAAGAATATGTATGGACAACTTGGCCTTGGAGACACAGAAGGTAAGGAGAAATTCTGGAAATGGGGTGGAGGAGACATAAGAGATACGCTGGTTTATAATCGTAGGAAATGGCTCACCTAAATTCATTGGTCTCTGAGCTTGGTTGTTTTCTTGCATACATTTCTTCACCAAACTAGGTAATATCATCCATACTCTGATAATGTTACCTAGTTTGGTAATGCAACGTCTGCAAAAAACAACCAAGCTCATCAGAGAGCACCAAGAACCATGCATCTTCTAGGACACGAGGGTCAAACTCGCGGCGTCACATTGCTGTCATGTGATGTTTCACAACATTTTTTCCCTTCGCGGAGCTGGGGTGGGCGTGGTCTGCATGTGACGCATCTGGCCCACGGGCCGCCAGTTTGACACCCCTGTTCTAGGAGAAGATGGTCCTGAGGGTAATTTAGATAAACACATATGGAAAGCTCTGATTTGGTTTTCAAATAAAACTTACAAGTATTTATTTATTTATTGACCAAAGTTACAATGGCACTAAAAAATAATCACCACTGGCCCTCACATGATTGCCACAATGTCCCCATAGTTACATGATTGTGATTTGGGCACTTCACAGCCATTGTGCAATTACAATGATTCCTGTGGTCATGTGATCGCCATTTGCAACCCATACAGCCAACTCCCAATAAGCAAATTCAGTGGTGAAGCCAGCAAGGAAAGTTGCAAGTCACACTTATGTAATGTCCCAGTTAATGACCATGGTAATTTGCTTAATGACTGTGGGGAAAAAAATATAAAATCAGATGCAGTCCCATGATGTCTCACTTAATGTCCACACTGCTTAACAATGAATTTCAGGGTCCTATTGTAGTTGTAAGTTGAGGACTAGCTATATGTTCCTAAATAGAGAAAGGAAGCACAGTACTTGACACTTTTTTTTTTTAATTTCACCGTGTGTGTGTGTGTGTGTGTGTGTGTGTGTATAGGTCTTTGGTTATTCGGGTTTTCTTCCGCGTAAAATTGGAGGTGTCTTGGCAACGTTTCGATGAAGTCTCATTCGTCATCTTCAGGCTGGTGTTCTCGGCTTCGTGCTCCTAGAAACACGAAGCCGAGAACACCAGCCTGAAGATGACGAATGAGACTTCGTCGAAACATTGCCAAGACACCTCCAATTTTACGTGGGAGAAAACCCGAATAACCAAAGACCTACAAAATGAAAAACAGAAAGACATACATCCAACACTAACAACAAAAAAGAAAAGGATGTGTACAAAAAAGGGGGAAAATGACCCAAATATTAAATCAATTTAAGATGAAATGGAAACATAGAATCCACCCCAACTGGATGCTGAGGAAAAAAATAAGAAAAAAATGATAAATTCTCTCCCCCCACTTTATATAACAGATCTACAAATAGTTATAAGCTTTCCCACCCCGATTTAATAAAAATACTAAATTAAATAAACAAATATTCCAAGTAAGGGGATCTCTTATCTGCTAATCAAATCGGCCCAACATCAGGATCATAGAATATATATATATTTAAAAAGTCAACAGGTTAGCCCAAACATTACACTAATCTTCAAATCACTCTGTTAACCATCTATTATTGAATGTTTTAAATACAATAACAGATACTTATTTCACCTTTTTTTAAAAAAATATTGTCAGTGTCTGGAAGTGGTTATATTTAATTTTCCTTTTTACCTTTCAGACAGATACATTCCTGCCAACGTGAAGGCATTGGAGCTTAAGAAGACAGTTTTTATTTCATGTGGTGGCGAGCACACTGCAGTTCTCTCAAAGGTTTATATTGACTAATTTTTTAAACTTTTCATCTGATCTGCATGATATTTTAACAGTAACAGAGTTGGAAGGGATCTTGGAGGTCATCTAGTCCAACCCGCTGCTCACGCAGGAGACCTTTACTAGGGATTCGAGCTGCCGAACTGCCGACCTTTCTGATCGACAAGCTCAGTGTCTTAGACACTGAGCCACCTATTCAGGCACTTCTAGGAGTTTGCCTCAGAACTAGTGAGACAAGTGCCAGCCCTCATGATGTTTCTGAAGGCTAGAAAGAGTCTCAGAAACCTCTCGAGATGAACACTGGCCTACACAATGTTCTGAGGCTCTTTTTACCTTTGGAAATATTACATTGACTAGCTTTCTACAGTAATTGTGCCTCACATTGACTGGGTTTGCTTCAGTGCTGAAATTCAAATTTTTTTACCACCGGTTCTGTGGGTGTGGCTTGGTGGGCGTGGTGTGGCTTGGTGGGCGTGGCAAGGGAAGGATACTGCAAAATCACCATTCCCTTCCCACTCCTGAGGGAAGGATATTGCAAAATCTCCATTCCCACCCCACTCGGGGGCCAGCCAGAGGTGGTATTTACTGGTTCTCCGAACTACTCAAAATTTCCGCTACCGGTTCTCCAGAACCTGTCACAACCTGCTGGATTTCACCCCTGGTTTGCTTGTCAGCAACTGTACAGAAAGGGAAAGTGAATGGACCTGCATCGTGGACCTGCACGGAGTGGGGAGAAGGCCCAAGCCTTCTAGGAGTAGTGGGACAGAGTGATGCTTTCCAGGAATGGTGGCGCAGAGGGAAAGTCCGTGCATTGGTGGGCCCACCCAGCAGAGGTCTCTTGTACTGCAGTGGCTGCCATGGTCACAAGGGCAGGGTACACTGCTCTGAACGAATGTTCCTAAGTCGAAATTTACCTGTACTATACAGGTAGTCCTCGATTTACAACAGTTCATTTAGTGACCGTTCAAAGCTACAACAGCACTGAAAAAAGAGACTTATGACCGTTTTTCACACTGAATGACCACTGCAGCATCGCTATGGTCACATGATCAAAATTCAGCTACTTGGTAACTGATTCATATTTATGACCGTTGTTATATTCTAAGGTCATGTGATCCCCTTTTGCGACCTTCTGACAAGCAAAGTCAATGGAGAAGCCAGATTGACTTGACATCCGGGTTACTCTCTTATCGACTGCAGTGATTCACTTAACAACTGTGGGAAGAAAAGTCGTAAAATGGGGCAAAACACCCTTAAGAACTGCCTCACCTAGCAATGGAAATTGTTGACTTTTCTTTCCACAGTTGTTCGGGGAATGCTTGCAGTTGTTAAATTAGTAACACAGTTGTTCAGAGAATCTGGCTTCCCGTTTGATTTTGCTGGTCAGAAGGCTGCAAAATGTGATCGCATGACATTGCAACCGTCATAAAGACAAGTCAGTGGCCACGTGTCTGAATTTTGATCACGTGACCATGGGGATGTTGCAAGGATCGTAAGTGTGAAATGATCATAATTCACTTTTTTAGTGTTATCGTAACTTTGAACGGTTACTAAACAGATGGTTATAAGTCAAGGACTATCTGTAAACTCATGCATGGTTTGTACAGGCTGCAATTACCATTCTCCTTAATATAGATTTAAGTTTCCTTATTGATGCCTGTGTGGTGCAGAATATAAACTATATACTTTCTACTATGTACCATCATTCCTCCTTCCCTTCACAATGTGTGCAGTTTTTAATATTCCCAGCCAAGTGACAAAGGCTTTGTGTTGAACAATGTCATGTTTTTTTTTTCTTTCCCATTAAGGATGGATTAGTCTCCACCTTTGGATCTGGTTGCTACGGTCAGCTTGGCCACAATTCTACCTGCAACGAGCTGTTTCCACGTCTTGTGGCAGAGCTGTTTGGTGCAGAGGTGACCCAGGTAGCATGCGGAAGGTAAGAAATCCCTTTTTCTTCCAAATATTCAATGGAGGACAAGTAATATCAAGTGAAATCAGGAAAAGGTTCCTGGCCTCCAAAGTTGCACATCAGTGGAACAGAGGCAACAACGAGAAGTATGTATATCAATATGTGCTGTTCAGCTGCCCTTGAAGACCAATTGAAAGCTTCAACTGGGTCTATATTACAGAAGCAGAAGTGATGCTTTGGCATGTCTGTTTGATACCTCTGCTTTATGAACTTCATGTACTGGTGCCAGTATTGTTCTAGATTTGAATCAAGGTGCTACTTATTACCTATAAAACCTACATAGCACAGGCCCCTAGGTTAACTGAGGGGCCACCTATCTTCCACGCTTTCTTCCCACCCAGTATGAGCCAACAGAGTCAGTGTACTCCAAGTCCTTCCAGTGAAACAATTCCATGTATGATGATCAAAGACATTTCTCTGGAACAGTGGTCTCCAACCTTAGAAATTTATGATTTGTGGACTTCAACTCCCAGAATTCCTCAGCCAGCGCATGCTGGCTGAGGAATTCTGGGAGTTGAAGTCCACAAGTCATAAACTTGCCAAGGTTGGAGACCACTGCTCTGTAATGAGATTCCTTCTGAAATCCATGTGGCTCCCATCCTGAAGAAGGCATTGAAGACCTGGTCGTTTTCCCAGGCCTTGAGGTAGCGTAGATGGAACTCTCTGTAGGATGGTGTTTTTTTTTTTTAAAAAAAATGAACTGTATTGAGCGATTGGCTATTATCTTGTCTATATATTTTGAATACGGTTTTTATTTGGCTTGTTATATATTATGAACTGCCTGGAATCCAATAGGTAAACCAGCTGCAAATAAAGCTGCCTTAAAAATAAATCTTTTTTTTTTTTGCAGATTAAGACCCCCTTCCTCCATTTGGCCAGGATGATGGTCAATGGCCTGTCCTGACAGTACTTAGATTTCATAAAATATCAGAGTTGGGAGGCTTAGGGGCAGTGGTGGGATTCAGTCAGTTCACACCACTTCGGGAGAACCGGTTGTTAACTTTCTGAGTAGTTTGGCAAACTGGTTGTTGGAAGAAATTATTTGGACAGAAAACCGGTTGTTAAATTACTTGAACCCCACCATTGCTTAGGGGGTCTTCTAAACTAACAGGACCTCTGGGGGGTGGGGGTGAGGAATGTCAGAGTGGCAATCAGCCCCGTTACCTTCCTGGGGTAATTACCTGAGTTAGAGGTGAATCGTGGCATTTTCCTTGGGTATGCTTTTTGCGAGAAAGTAAACCCGAAGATATATTTTCTAAGAAAAACTCATTTATTTGTTATAAAGAAAATAAAACAACTCACTAGTCTAATTAGTTACATCTTGGCAACGTTCCTGCTGGACCTCTCCTGGCAGGAGAACAAAGAAAGTTTTAGAAGAAAGTAATGGAATGTAGACATGCGCAGTTAGCTTAGTGATAAGAAAACTTGGCAAGCTACGTTAAGTCTGAAAGTCCAAAAATAATAGCTCATCTGGTAAATACAAAAACGCAGTGACAAGGAAGGCTGCTTTCACCCTCCCCAGACTCTTAGAGAGGCCATGGAAGCTGGGGACAGCAAAAAATGGGCCTTGCAGTCCCACCGGACTGCATTATGGGTGTGGGCACACACGCACACGACCCCCCCCACCCCTCCCCTCCTGGCACGCGATGGCAAAAAGGTTAGCCATCACTGCCCTGTAGCAACATTTCAAACGGTGTCTGTGATCAAAAGTTGGATACTTGGCAGCTGGCTCATGATGGTTGCAAAGGGACATGTGATAACCTTTTGAGACCTTCTGACAAGCAAAATCAATGGGGAAGCCAGATTCACTTAACAACCGGGTTATTAACTTATCAACTGCAGTGATTTGCTTAACAACTAAGGCAAGAAAGTCCGTAAAATGGGGCAAAGGTCACTTAACAGAAATGTTGGGCTCAATTGTGATCGTAAGTGGAGGACTACCTGTATTGCTTCAGAATCTTAAAAGAAACAACAGAACAGGAACATGTTGTGGTCAACAGTCATAATATTGTCTCAGTTTATAAGGGCCTGATGCGATCAGTAAAAGTTTTATCTATGAATTATCTATGATTTTGTAAACAGATGGCACACTTTGGTTTATGCCCCGGCCCTTGGGGAAGTATATTCATTTGGCTATGGAGCAGCAGGGCAACTTGGAGAAGGAAGAACAAGTGACCAGCTGGTTCCTCTTCCGCTTAATCTGGCTATTCATAATAAACACATGAAGTACAGTAAGTCACCCCATTTTTCAAGTTGAACGTTATATGCAAAGTACGAGCTAAATCCTAAGGCCGAAAATGATTTTAAGATGACGATAAACAACGGATGCATACAGACAGAGAGTTGCGGCTAGTAGGGAAAAATGTGACCAAGACACAAATAAAAGGCCATGTCAGAGAACATGAGATTGAGATGGGATATAGGCTTGTGATTATAATTAATGTTGCCTTAATAGACAATCCAGCTTTGGCAGTATATGTGTTCTCAAATGAGTATCAAATTCTAATTCAGTGTGCCGAGATGATTCTTGACATGCAGTGATTGATTCTGATGAGATAGTGAGAAGTTTCTTTTTATTAAGTAGCTTGGACTATAATTGGCATTAGTCAAAGTTCTACTAACCCAGGTGTGTCAAACTAGCGATGTCACGTGACATATTGGGACTTCCCCCCCTTTGCTAAACCAGGGGTGGGTGTGGCCAGTGCATGACACATTCAGCCCTTAGACCATGAGTTTGACACCCCTCTACTAATCAGATTCTAGATAGAAATCTTTCTTAATCTTAAGGGAAAAGTCACTCTTTTTTCTGTCTCTTACTAAAGGAAGTACCTTGGACAAGGTAGTTAAAATCATTGCCGGAAACAACCAAAGTATTGTGCTTCACCTGGAAGAAAAGGTAATCAAATGGGGAACTTGGCCATAAACATGTGTAATTTGTAATACAAAATGCCAACATTTACTTGAATTTTTTTTTTTAATTCCTTCCAGAATTGGCCTTGTTATGAGTCAAACAGGGCTTGCCTAATGCTTTGAAAAAAATGCCCTATTTCACTCACATGATAAGCCTAAATGCTGAGTGATTTCATGGGTTAATGTTATTGTTCCAAAATGTCTTACTCACTGTCTATCTAGACCAGGGGTGTCAAACTCGTGGCATCACGTTGTCATGACGTATTGCGACTTTT
Source organism: Pituophis catenifer annectens (assembly GCF_029215685.1). Taxonomy (NCBI): domain Eukaryota; kingdom Metazoa; phylum Chordata; class Lepidosauria; order Squamata; family Colubridae; genus Pituophis; species Pituophis catenifer. Next base: position 69,715,121 of record NW_027256888.1, on the reverse strand, counting down.
CCCTCCTTCGCTAAACTGAGGGTGGGCATGGCCAGGACGTGACACATCTGGGCTGTGGGACGTGAGTTTGACACCCCTGATCTAGGCAGTTAGTAAATTCTTGTCACAATCAGATTTTATTCTTTATCAATAGAAAGATAACAATACTGTTGAGTCAAGTTTTATGTGTTAGGAACAGGTGAATACAATTAGGCTGTTTAGGTTCAGGGTAACATGTAGACACAATTCAACATGGTTTTCTTCCTTAATATTTTTTCAAATTCACAGTCTAGTCTGGACTTCAGTTTGCAGAATTCCCCAGCCACCCATGCTGAGGAATTCTGGGAATTGAAGTCCACACTTCTTAAAGTAGCTGAGGTTGAGTCTAGTCCAGGAGTCAGCAGCCTGTGGCATGTGGCTCTTTCACCCCTCTGCTGCGGTTCCCTGTCCCTCAAAATATGCATCACAACCGCCAATGTGCGACACCTGCGATTTATTGAGCTTTTCAACCCCCAGTAGGCCAACCATGGATAAATCCAAAAAAAGAAAAGTTTCAGAAGAAAACAGAACGTTTAATTCAACTACAGATGCTTGTTTTGTGGCTGCTCAAGAAATAGTCAGGCATGGGAAGGGTTTTGTGGCTCCCGGTGTTTTCTTTTCTATGGGAAACAGGTCCAAATGGCTCTTCGAGTGTTTAAGGTTGCATACCCCTAGTCTAGTCTATAGTATTTGGTATTCTCTAGTCATCTCCCATCCAGGTATTAACCAACTTAACTTTCAAATCCAAGCAAGGCCAGGCAAGAGCTGTTATCCACTCTTTTCCCAATTATCTCTATTTTTAAAAAGTTACCTGATATTTAGGGCTTCGTATACAAATTGGGATTCTAATAAAACAATAAAAGTGTTTGTGCTTCGAACTGAAGTGGAGCAGAAGAGATAAAGTTTGTCACAGTTTGACACCTGCTAGGAGAAGCAAGCTGTTATTGTTAATATAACCAACTAATATATATATTAGTGGCATGCTTGAAAAGTCAACTTCGCACTTTATGGGTTCCTCATGCAACAGTTTCAATATTTTTATAATGCTGTTCTCTGCACTAGAGAAAGTACCTTTATGTACAGCTTCTCCTGATCTGTGGTTTAAACATGAAGCCATATACATTGTAAAAGATATGTGAAAATACATTTTTATCTCTCTTTTCTGTTTTTGTTTTGCAGAATGCATACACTAAAGTAACACAAACACTGGCCACAGTGGAGGAGGAAAAGGTTGCTAAGTGGTTGTCCAATTCCGATCCCAGCTGCTGGAATAATATAAAATGGTAAATACCACATGGATAATCTGATTTCTGCAGTTCTTGCAACCAAATAGATAGGTAGTCCTCACTTATCAACAGTAATTGAGATTGGGAACTCCATTGCTAAATGATGTCATAAATTGTGACATCATGTGACCTCATTGACTTATGACAGCAGTTCCAGCAAATCCCAGTTCCCATCGTTAATTAAATCCCATGTGGATGTAGCTTCTTGCAATCACGTTTTCATCATTTGTGACCTCCTGCTGGCTTTCCCATTGACTTGCTTGTCGGAAGTCAGCAATGAAGGCCACAAATGGACACTGCAATAGCCATAGCTATGAGGGCTGGCTGTAACCCCCCTTTGTTCAGCACCATCGTACCCTCAATCTGTCGCTGAATGAGTGGACATTAAATGAGGACAATCTCTCTCTATCATAAGTTAGCGTTTGTGAAATAGTCTCAAAATCCAGAGTCAAATGCAACTGGGCAATATCCAGTCAATGGAAAATAGATTGGTGTGTTTCCCTATTTAATGGTATTAGTCTCCCTTTAGGGATTCTTTAGGGATTTTTGGTTTAAAATAGAGCAGGGGTGTCAAACTCGATTTCATTGAAGGATGCATTAGGGTTGTGTTTGACCTTGGGGGGGGGGGGGCTTGGCCAGCTCCATGTCACTCATCGAGGCTCCATTTTCATCCGCGATGGACTCCTGCAGCCCTCTGCTAGCAAAAACGGAGCTTGGGGAGGCCGTGTGCTCCATTTTCGCTGGCGGAGGGTTGCAGGAGGCTGTCACGGCAGAAAAAGGAGCCTAGGCGGGCCGTGTGCTGCCCTCCTGAGCTCCGTTTTCACTGGCAGAGGCACAGTGGGCCGGTCCTTTGCTGTTTCCAGGGCCCGTGAGCCAGATCTAAGTACCTGATTGGTCAGATCCAGCCCGTGGGCCTTGAGTTTGACACCCCTGAATCATTGGTCCTTAATTCTAGCCTAAAAGCCACCAATATATTTTATATAAGAATATGTGCATAAATACCGGTACATGCATACATTCCAGTATTTCTTTTTGAGATAAACATTTCAAAGAGCACATAAATGTATGTGAAGATTAAATCAAACAACTTCCTAATAGATATGTCAAACAGAAACAACAATAATTGTCCCCACCTCCTTATAACTAGGAGCAATCTAAAACTACCACCTTCCAAGAGCATTCAATATTTCTCTTTCCATTTTTAATTTCCTAAAGAAAGTAAAACTTTCTTTATTGTCTTTGAGCCAAAAAGCAATTATTTGCACCTAATATATCTAGAAGATGCTAAACTGGAGGAGATTGTTATAGACATTTTTTGACATTACTTCACCTGCAAAATGGTAACTTCTGCCTACTGGATTCCTGGATCTATCAACTGCAGAGAGTAATTGTATGGCTTTTGATGGAAGAACAGGCCTTTTATGTTTGCCCTATAATAGAGAATGTGGTAGAAGTGGTTTTTTCCTGTTGTCGTTTCTCTCTTGCCCTTTTATTACAAAGATCTCAGTGCTATATGACTTTCTGCACGTGAGGAAAGGTTCCACAAAGTTCATTTTTCAAAAGGAAGTTGGAAGCAGCTAGTTTGCTTTATAATCAAAGTGTCAGGTTTCGATGCTATCTCAAAATAAATGAATTTCCAAACTGCCGATCTTTAAGGAAATTTTTTCTTTATTTGAGCACAGCAATCTGATCCTGGCTCTTTCGTGGTCAGTACTGACCTTTGCCCCCCAATCCCTCCCTTTCCGATCCCCAATTCTCTGCTTCTCATTGGCTATCTTCCAAGTCACTTTCCTGATCTCTTCTTCGTCAGATCACAGGGATGTCTCCCCCCCTCTCCCATCTCCGAGGAGACAGAATCTTCAAAGGGATTTAGTAGGCAAAAGTTCAAGCTTCTCCCCTCTTTATATATGTCAGTGCTGGGACGCTGACACAAAGATTCTTGTCCATTCCATCCTAGTTGAGAATTTCTGAAATCAAACTAATAAAAAACACTGCTTTGTTTCTTTTCCATAAACAGGAATATTAACTTGATCTTCTCATCGGCAGCTTGCATCAATGGCAGCTTTCTAGAACAGAGGTAATATATTAATATATTTTCTACGCTATTATTATAAATTAAGGAAGACATGTTTAATATAGAGCAAAACTAAGGAGGTGTATTTATCAGTGGTGGCGCAGTGATTAGAATGCAGTATTGCAGGTTAATTCTGCTGACTACCAGCAATTTAATTCTGACCGGCTCGAGGTTGACTTAGCCTTCCATCCTTCCAAGGTCGGTAAAATGAGGATCCAGATTGTTGGGGACAATATGCTGACTCCGTAAACCACTTAGAGAGGGCTGTAAAGCACTATAAAGTGGTATATAAGTAAGTGCTACTGCTATTAGTCTTGAGGACCATGCTGCTTATTATAAAAGGGGTCTAGTTACTTACAACCTTGTGATAAATAGAGTAACCTTCATACCCAAATCTAATTCAAATCTTTCACAATGTGTAAAGTTCCATGAAGTAGAGAAGAGACTGATGGTGATTGATCCTTATCTTTCCTGCAGAGAGGAAAAATTCAGAACATTTGAGGAGACCGTTGGTGTTGATATGTCAGCTGTTCTTCTTTTCTTTAAGAAGATTGGCGCTAAGCCTAAAGTCTTCACAAAGGTATAACGTGCCCTTAAGATTTCACATATAGAATATAATAGACTATTTCCTAGTGTTTGTCTTTGGGGAGTCAATACAGTGGTGGGTTGCAAAAATTTTTACTACCAGTTCTGTGGGTGTGGCTTGGTGGGCATGGCATGGCTTGGTGAGCGTGGCAGGGGAAGGATACTGTAAAATCTCCATTCCCTCCCCACTCCAGGGGAAGGTTACTGCAAAATCCCCATTTCCTCCCAATCAGCTGGGACTTGGGAGGCAGAGAATAGATGAGGGCAGGGCCATTCAGAATTTTTACTACCAGTTCTCTGGACTACTCAAAATTTCTGGTTCTCCAGAACTGGTCAGAACCTGCTGAATACCACCTCTGAGTCAATCCCAAGTAAATAATTCTGAGTGGACCGAGAAGCTTATAAGAAAGCTTTTTATACCAAGATTGTCTCTGTAGTTTATGGATGCTGCAGAAAGCAGGCTCTATTCAATGGCCAGCAATTCTTTTACCTAGGGGATCAATTAATAATTGCTGGAGAAATCATTTAATGTATTTGTTTGTTTAATAAAGCCGCTAGAAATAATAAAACTGAACATTCAGGGAGCAGAACATTCTTTTCTTCCTCCTACCCTTGGCTGCCTTAAAACAGGTATATTTTATTTGGAACACCATAAAGTAATCCCAATTCGGAGGATTAATTTCCAGTAAACTGGAACAGTTGGAATAAATATGTTCCAAAGAAGGAATGTAAATGTCAAGACTGCATATCCCTGCAAGCCATAGGCCTAATTTATTTTGCAATAACTTCTTTAAAAAAAATCTGCATCAGTTTCATAGACAAAACAAATGATGAACATTTTTAGCAGCTAAGTGTGGTTGCTCAGAAAGTTTAGGAAACAATTAATAGACTAACCAGGACCATGGCATCCATCTACAGCAAACTAAAGCATCACCAAAAAACAAGTGCATAATACAAATACCACCATTATATACTTGCATCCCAATGTCTGATGAAGGTAGCTAAGTCGTGGCATTTGCGTGGTGACAGCATCAATGTCATTTTATCTTTTACCACCATGGATGCCCAGGCAGTGGGGCAATATAATGAAAATATAGACTATATAATGCAAGGCACGGTTAGTTTCTTTGATTATCTGGTTCTGGTCAAACTGGTTCTCGGGAGGAAAACAAATCAAATGCAAGAACAAGCATTCAAATTCTTGATGATTCTGAAGATTTCCAGAGGCTCTGAGTGGAGCTTCCAATCCCAGCACACCTGGAAATCACCAGTTGGAGAAGAGATTATGTTCTAGATCAGGGGTGTCAAACTCGATTTCATTGAGGGCCGCATCAGGGTTATGATTGACCTTGGGGGGCTGGGGTAGGTGTGGCCAGGGTGGGTATGGCCAGCTTGATGTCACTCATGTCAGAGGCGCCGGTGGTGGCCCGTTGTGCCTCTGCCAGCGAAAATGGCCTCCCAAGCTGGGACGGCCTCCTGCAACCTTCTGCCACTGAAAATGGAGCTCGGGAGGGCCGCATGCAGGAAAGAAAAACTGGGCTCAAGAAATGCGTTAAATGCAGACTTTCTTCTTCCTTTCTTCACTTCAAGGTGAAAAAGGCTCTGAAGAGCCTTCTATGTGGTCCCCTTTACTCTCCAACCTCGCCAGAAGCACTCAGGTTCTTCCTCATTGTGCCCGTACTTTTACAAAATCAAGATTTGGATTTGGATCTCCTTAATCAACTGGCAGAAGCAATCTGGAGACTCCCACAGAAAGGCAAGCAAGCACTTGGTAAGGCAGGCGCTCAGTTGCTAATTTCACTGAAATGTCAAACTTCCAGAGAAATATCAGAGTATTTGAGGAAATCACCTCTTCCCAATGACATCTGCCCATCCTATCAGGCCAGCCAGGAGGGGCTTATTGCAGACTCCATCTTTTAAGGAGTTACATCTGATGGGATCCAAGAGGTGGGCCTTTTCTGTCATGGCACCCATCTTTAGGAACATCATTCCCTTCTTCCCACCAGTTCTGACCCCGAGGAACCTCCCAGAAATCCCTTCATGTGTGGTTTTTCCAGCAGTCCTAGGGATCTCTTCAGTGGTGGAATTCAATTTTTTTTATTACCGGTTCTGTGGGTGTGGCTTGGGCGTGGCAGGGGAAGGATACTGCAAAATCTCCATTCCCACCCCACTCTGGGGCCAGCCGGAGGTGGCATTTGCCGGTTCTCCAAACTACTCAAAATTTCCGTTACCGGTTCTCCAGAACCTGTCAGAACCTGCTGAATAGCACCCCTGGATCTCTTGGAAATAAGGAGCCTGTAAGATGGTTTCCTTATATGTGAATCTTTTAAATGTTCTCTCTTATTTATTTGTATGTTTTCTTGTTTTAATGGTTGCTTTTTTTTTTTTTTAATTTGATTTATATGCTGCCCTTCTCCGGAGACTCAGGGCGGCTTACAATGCGTTAAGCAATAGCCTTCATACTTTTGTATATTTTATACAAAGTCAGCTTATTGCCCCCACAAACTGGGTCCTCATTTCACCTACCTTAGAAAGGATGGAAGGCTGAGTCAACCTTGAGCCTTGGCGAGATTCGAACCAGCAGAAATTGCAGGCAGCTATGTTAATAACAGGGTGCACTAAACCCCTGTACTATCAAGGCTTTAAGGAATGTTTTTTTATAGTTTGTTTGATTGAAGACCACTCCAAGTCACATTAGTGAGATGGATAGTTGCATCTGTTTGATAAACAAGTCAAATATTACCCAAATAACCCAAGGTAGTAATTCTAAGATTTTCTTGGGTAATAGAGCTACTCCCAATAACTCCTGTTAAACTCCTGTTAGTAACCAGGTTTTCCAATCTCATAACTACCATCTCTGCTGCAGTCCCAATACATCTGATCTCTACAGCAGAGCCCTTCTTTGAAAGAAACAGAAATTCTGCCTCCAGAAGTTGTCGCTGCTCCATCATTGGAGGCTTCGAAGAAGAAATTGGACAGCCATGTGTCTGGAATGGCATCGTATCCCCATGGTCACGTGATCAAAATTCAGAATCTTGGCAACTGATTCATATTTGTGACGGTTGCAATATCCTGTGGTCCTGTGATCACCTTTTTTGATCTTATGACAAGCAAACTCAGTGGGGAAACCACATTCACTTAACCACTTTTGTTACTAATTTAACAACCTTGGTGATTCACTTAACAACTGTGACAAGAAAGGTCATAAAATGGAGCCAAACTCACTTAACAACAGAAATGTTGGGCTTAATTGTGGTCGTAAGCCGAGGACTACTTGTACAGTGTCTGCCTCATAATAGTGCATAGGAGAGGGCATTACTATGATTTTCTTTGATGCATTAAATGCATCAAGATAGGAAGCCCATTAGGGCTTGTAGAATTAATACTGGATAATGTTTAGATAAATATATAAATGAGGACAAGGGATATGTATATAACAACAAAGTAGCAATGAATGTTAAATAGTAATACTGTTTGTTGTTATGTTAAAAACATGTATGGATATGACAAGACCAGGATGGTCACATTGTGTCCAATGTTTTTAATGTTTACTTAATAAAAAACTTTAAAAAAAATAGGAAGCCCATCCAAGTACAGATAGTCCTCAATTTACGACCATAATTGAGCCCCAAATTTATGTTGCTAAACAAGACTTTTGTTAAGTGAGTTTTGCCCCATTTTATGACTTTTCTTGCCACAGTTAAGTGAATCACTACAGTTGTTAAATTAGTAACAATTGTTAAGTAAATCTGACTTCCCCATTGACTTTGCGACCTGAAGGTCAATTATGTGATCACATAATCTTGGGACACTGCAGCCGTCATTAATAGAAGTCAGTTGGCAACTATCTGAATTTTGATCGTGGGGACCATGGGGATGCTGCAACAGTCATAAGTGTGAAAAATGGTCATAAGTCACTTCTTTCAGTGACATAACTTTGAACAGTCACTAAGTGAACAGTCACTAAATGAACAGGACTACCCTGTTGTGACCTAGGCCCAAGTAGTTATTACCAGACACAATCAGTCCTAATCAAACATTTTATTACAACAGCTGAGAATTACTTCATTCTCAGCTTAGTCCAAATTAAGTCCAAAACAAATTCTTCATAAACAGTCCTTCAGCCTTATTACCAACCTTTGTCTACTATGGCACCCTGCCAAAGTCTTTTCTTAACAAAAGTTCAGAAGCAAGTGACAAAAAACAAATGTAGCAAGACAAGAAACAAATGTAGCAACATTGCTTTCCACAAATATCCCAAGAGCTGTTGCTACTCTTTTAAGCCTTCTGGGAGGGGCCAATCATCTCCTGGCCTTACTCCCGAGTTCTCCTTTTTGTTTTAGCTGCTCTTGCCTTCTGGCAGCTCTTCACATGCGTGCACTAGGAACAGTCTCCTCCTGTTCCTCTGCCTCTCTGCTATCCGCCTCTGGAGCAGGGGTGGGTTCTAAATTTTTTTACTACCGGTTCTCTGGGTGTGGCTTGATGGTCATGTGACTGGGTAGGCCAACTCAATGTCACTTACATCAAGCAGTGCCTCGCCTGGCCCCTCCCCTCCCAGCCATTCCTTGTGACACCCAGCCTCAACGTATCTATAGTTCTGTAAAAATGTTGTTCACCTTTATTATCTACATACTATAGATGCACTTTCATGGACCACTGAAAGGAGGAAATGGCTCACATGCTTTGCCCAAGAGTGTGATAGGCAACAGGCTTTTAAGGGGCTGCCAGAAAGAAGGGGGGGGCAATGTATTTTCTAAAGCAACAGAAGGCAAAACAAGAAGCAATGGATGGAAACTGAACAAAGAGAGAAGCACCCTAAAACTAAGGAGAAACTTCCTGACAATGTGAACCAATATAGGTGCAGAAATATTTCAGTCATAATTTCACAGCCATTCGTGTAATACAACCTGCCTATTTTTCAAAACAGTCATTAGTATCATGGCTAATGTTTGACAGAAAGCCTAAAAGTCAAAGATTACAAGAGTGCTTTTTTCTCTGTATGTATACAAAACATCACATACCAGGAATAGCATATTAACATGGAGTTATGCAGTGGTGGATTTCAACATTTTTTACTATTGGTTCTGTGGGTGTGGCTTGGTGGGTGTGGCGTGACGGGAAGGTTACTGAAAAATCCCCATTCCCTCCGCACAATCAAGCTGCTAAGAAAGAACCTGCCTGATACTCATTCTACATTCCTGCCAGCTGCATAAAGGAAACTTTGTAAGAAGAAAACAGCAACTGGTGCTTAGAGATAATAGAAAGTGGAAGCTGGAGGTTCAGCTCCATTTGCAAGCAGGCAGAAAACTCATTCAGGACAGGATATTTCACAATGGAAATCGCCCAAACCTTTTTAGAAACACAAAGCCCATGTTGCACAAACCCCAAAACTTCAAGAAAATAGAACCATATAAGAATCCCTCCTCTTACCAGTTTGTTGTTCAGCTGATCCAGAAACGAACTGCTGAATGTCACATCGCTTCTGCAAGCAAAAACTTCTTTCTAGCAGCTGCGTCTTGGCTTGTCAATTTAAAGCGACGGTGTCTTCCCCCCCCCCTTCTTTGTCAAGTGAGCCCTGATTTTTTCCTTCTAGCCGATCAGCTGGGAGTCAGGAGACAGCGAATAGATTGGGGGAGAGGCCAGGCAGAGATGGTATTTCTCCAAACTACTCAAAATTTCCACTACCGGTTCTTGCGAACCAGGCAGAACCAGTAGCAACCCACCACTGCTCTAGAGGCTCCGGAGTCCGTGCATCACTCCCAGATGGCCCTGGCCCCATCTCTGCCTCCGACGCAGAGCCCTCATCCGGGCCTTCCCAAGACTCCAGGACTGGCCCATTGTCCTCCCCAGCCTCCTCACTGTCCAACTCTGCTGCCAGCTCTGAAGGCCACCGTACCCATACCTTTCCCTTGAACTATTTATGATAGTCTTGCAGAAGTTGGGTAATTGGTTCAGATGACATTGTTTCTGAGAGTTGTTGGGCAATTGTAGTTTTTGCCTAAGGAATTCCTTCTAGGAAGATTTACAGGTGTCACCTGAAATAAAATGAAGCAGCCCAAGGGGCTGATAAATGATTTTGAATCTGTAATCAAAACCAGGTTTTTGTAGCTGTAGCCCAGCTACAGTGTATTTCACTGCAAATCGGAGTTAAGATAAAGGAAAATGTTCTCACTGTATTATTTGATTGTCCGCTCTCTTTTCAGAAACTCTATGGTCCAATTTAGAAGTGTGCTTCTTTAAGGATCTGGTGTCCATGTTTCGAAGGCTTATTGGTAGTAACATATTGTCGTACTGTTTCAACAAAGGTGGATCTCCTATACCTCTTTGGGTCTCCCAAATGCTTTATGAGGTAAGAAACAAACTTGGACTGAAAAGAATGAATAGTAGTTTTATTGGTTTTTTTTTTCAACATTCAGTTTGAACGGTGCGTTTTGTTTTTTAGTTTCACTTCTCCCCTCCCCCCCTTTTGTATTTTTGATACTTAGTACGTTTTCCTTTCTTCCATTGTATTAAAACAGTACAAGCAATATGATTGATCACAGAGTATCATATCTGGCTCTAGGGCAGTGCCCCTCAGGACGAGAGACTCCTGAATTGAAATGATAGCCACCCCATCACCCCTGCCCCAAAGCCGTGGCTAGTGGAGGGCACATTTCTGAGACAGGAAGAGCCTCCTCTGTGCCCAACCAGGTCTCGGCTCTCTCATCCATGATCAGGTTAGATTGTGAATGAGGTAAAATAAGGAGAGATTTAACCTGGACATAAGGAGAAATTTTCTAACAGTGAGAAAAATCAATGAAGCTTGCCTTCGGAAGTTGTGGGAGCTTCATCACTTGAGACTTTCAAGAAGAGATTGTACTGTCATTTGTCAAGAAATGGTGTAAGGTCTCCTGCTTGGTCGGGGAGTTGGACTACAAGGTCCCTTCCAACTCTGTTAATCTGTTATAGTTTTTGCGAATGAAGGCCAATAGACGTATTGCAAAATCCAAACTGAGATGATCACCATAGATTTATTTTTCTAAGCTTTCAGGCTCTGAATTTTTCTCTCTCCAGAATGTGTGCGTTGTTCTACATGTTGTGTTTATATAGTGCCTGGTTGTATGTGGCTTTTAGTTGTAGGGTGTTGATGGCTGGCTATTGAGTCCTTAGTTGTTGTTCCCTTGTGCCTTGCCCTTGGTTGCTAAGTACCTGGTAAGCTGGTGGTAAGTAACACTCCTGTTGACTGACAAAGAGCCCATTTCTCAGGCTTTGACCAAGGTGAACTTTATTGCAGGACAACCTGGCATTAAGCATGTCAAGAGTTTGCTGCAAAATCAAATCCAGAAAGCACACACAGATAACCAATTCAGCAGGATTAATTAATTTCTCTTTATATACAATATAACACATGAATAAATGTACAATACCAATAGTGGTTCTTCCAACATGGTAGAGAGCAGAGAGCAGTTTTCAGTTCAGAGCAGACAAGACCAGACTTGTTTCGGTTCTCAGCCCAGCACTCAGAGCTAAGCCACACCCAGACTCCAAACTGCTTCAGCTCCCATTGGCTGACTTAGTTGCCATGTCTATTCATTGGCTGACCTTGTTACCATGTCTTCCCAGTCATGAATATTCTGACAAAGCAGCATATGCCAGAATACAGCTGCTCCTCCAAGGCTCCGTAAACCAAGCTTTAGGCTGTGCACAAGGGGCTGAAAAGTGACATTGGTGTTAGCCATCAAGTTGTCTTCCCCCAAGATGGTTTGCTTCCTGCCTTCTGCTCTATCTCCCCATGCAGGTCATCACCTCCATGCTGACTCCTTGCCACACACCCCTGTTATTTTGCCATTCGTTCTGCAGTTTGATTGGGTTGCATCAAAACTACAAGAGCACTCTTTACAGAAGCAGAACAAAAATACCTCCTTAAAAAAAAATCCTTTGGAAAAGTTCTGTTTAGGCACTGATTTCCTTAAGACTAACCTTTATTGGATTTGAGAAAAAACTTCTTAAAAAGTTACATAGCCCTTGGGAACTTCCTTGTCTAGGAAAAAAACTTTCTAAAATATCTTGTGTATTTGCTTTTATATTAAAATTAGGTGCAAATGCTGCTAGTTTGACAAGTGCAGAATTTGTTTTGGTTTGTATTTTAACTGATTATCTTGTCCCCAGATTAACATTTGCTTTAATCCTGTTTATAAATACAGGTAAATTGCAGGTCTGGCTTCAAAATTCAGGAAGGTAATTTTCATGTACCTGAAGTAAAGAAAATAATTTTAAATTGGAATACCTTCCCAATTGTTTACGATGTAAGTGCTTATTTGTTTGTTTTATTTTAAATTTAGACTTGCCTGAATTCTGATGTTTCTGGGTGGTCTTCAAGTTAAAAAAATATATTGCTTCCAATATAAGGTATCTGAAAGTGGTAGAATAGTATTAAACTGGATAATAGCTTTGGTTAAGCTTTTGAAATTAGCCAATAGACTAGGAACAGTTCTTCAAATAAATTCACACAACGCTCCTGTACAATATTTCATTGACGGGACTTGTTATATATTTCCTTTCTAAAGAAACAGCTGAAATAAGCTGTGAAGCTGCAACAGTTTGAAGTGTGAAAAATGGTAAAAATTTCAGTGTGACTTTGGTCACTAAATGAATGGCTGTACGTCAAGGACTACCTATATATGAACTACCAGGTAGTCCTCGACCTACGACCACAATTGAGCCCAAAGTTTATGTTGCTAAGCGAGAAATTTGTTAAGTGAGTTTTGCCCCATTTTATGACTTTTCTGGTCATGTTTGATAAGTGAATCACTGCAGATGTTAAATTAGTAACACGGTTGTTAAATGAATCTGGTTTCCCCATTGACTTTTCACATGAACACTGCAACTGTCATAAATACGAACCAATTGTCAAGCATCCAAATGTAAATGACGCAACCATGGTGATGCTGCAAATGTCATTAAGTGTGAAAAACGGTTGTCACTTTTTTCAGTGCCATTGTAACTTCGGTCACTAAACAAACTGTTGTTAAGTCAAGGATTTCCTGTACACACAAACATTGAAAATCAAGTCAAAACCATAGTAATGTTTTTAACGTACTAATTATGCCTACTTCCTGATTATTGGGTTGTTGTATTTTTTTTAAAGAAGGTATTAGGTATAGTTTAGTGGCCTACATTTATAATTTTACTTTGACACCACTGGTACAGTGTACATGAGGAAGAAATTCAAATTCTCTTTCCTCCACTTCATCTTCCTCACCAGATCTAAATTTGGATATAAAACTACAAGACTGAAGTGCAATTTACCCTTCAGAATGTTCAGAATGTATCAGTGAACTATTTTTAAATGCCACTCTAAATAAAAAGTAAATGTGTCTATTTATCTGTAACTATAGTGGAAACTGATAGCAAATTTTTGCATAGAATAGCTCCCAGGGAGCGTTGGTACTTATTCCAGCAAGGGGACAGTTCTTCAAGCATAATTGCAATGTAGCTTACTAATTATTTTTGCTTTTTTTTTGTTTTTGTGAACAGTTCTTGTTACAGTTTGAATCGACATATTCTGATATAAGTGTAAATTGTATAGATATTATTTCATTGTCTGTATTTCCTCTGGTCAAATATCCCTGTTTTTATTCATTTTTATCAGAGAGGGAAGTGTTTTGCTGGAGGTATCTTAAAAGAAATATGGAGCCATTCTTTCCTGGCCATTTACATCAATACTGTGGACTAAACATGAAGTTTTAGAATGACATGCTCTATGCCTATTGTGCGAGATAGTTGTGGGTTCTAAAATGCATAGTTTTAAGCAGGGATTAACTCCAATCAGGCAGAAAACATTATAATCAAGGAGCCCCCAAGGAGAAAATCACACCCCCATCCAAACTGGCAGGGTAAGCTTATATAAGCAAGCAATAAACCCCACACACCTGCACTGATGTTATCTAGTTGGGTAATGAAACATCTGCAAGCAAAGAACTAAGATCAGAGAGCACCAACAATCCCATAGTTCAGCCATGAGCTACAGATATTCTCTTATATTAAAATGGTTGCCTTTATTGTGGGCTGGATTCAATGGTTTTTATTCTTGAGCTACAATATTAGTTGGGTTTTGGTTTACAATAAGTCAACTTTAAAATGTACATGTCTTAAATCATAAATAATTCCTCTTTGTTATTTCAGTGGGCTTTATCCGTGTTCAGCCATTTTCCTTGGATCTTGAATCTTGAAGATAAAATTGTGGTGCATAAATCAAAATGCATGGTGTTGAACCTGGAATACAGTTTGGTATGTATACCTAGGAACATAATGCAACATTAACAAAATTTGCTAAAATGACTTGTAACCCAGTTGTTTGTATCCTAGAAATACAATACACCCTCGACAATGAATGTAAGGAAGCAGTATTTACTACAGGATACCTGGCACTATCTAAGAAATGTAGAAGAAATTCACTTTCATCAATTTTTTCAAGTAAGCATCCCATTTTGTATATCTATAATCAAGCTATGGTGACACATATAAGACAGTGACATGCATTTGCCACTCAACTGAGAAGTAACAATCTAGAGCAGGCCTGTCAAACTGGTGGCCAATGGGCCGGATGTGTCACATGCAGGCCACACCCACCACGCCTCTGCAAAACCAAAAAACCATCACGATATGTCATGTGACACGATCAAGTTTGATACCCGTGATGTAGAGGTTCATTTTGGCATGCAACCAACTGCAGTGTTGGAGTAATTCTAGTTGATACCTCATTTTGATGCTTTCCTGATAAAACCTGAATAGAAATATTGTGTGCTTTTAAAAAACGAAGGTTCTGCAGCATATATAAAAACACAGTAGTAAGTTTACAAAATACATAGGCACTGCAGATACTTTATTAGAAACCATTTCCTATTTAATTTTGTTATTTTTCATTTAGTGTCAAGTTTCATGACAAAGCACTCTCATTTATTTGTGGATCTGAATTCAAAATTCTGAGTCTGTGCAGAACAATAGTGCAGCTTCAGCAAAGAGAAATCAAGTCTAACATTGTCAGTAAGCCAAGAACTTTATATATAGTATACCTACTTTATTAGAAACCATTTCCTATTTAATTTTGTTATTTTTCATTTAGTGTCAAGTTTCATGACAAAACACTGATTTATTTGTGGATCTGAATTCAAAATTCTGGGTCTGTGCAGAACAATAGTGCAGCTTCAGCAAAGAGAAATCAAGTCTAACATTGTCAGTAAGCCAAGAACTTTATATATAGTATACCTGTGATCATGTTACACATTCAGAGCTGAAATATATTCAAATGTTAGTATTCATTCAGAGCTTTTCATCTATGAATTTGACAAAGCACTATTTTGCACTGACAGTCTATATAAATAATTGCCTGTAATCATCAGATAATGAAACTGTCTTAGAATAATTCTGCAGAATATTTTTTTCATTAAAGACTAGAAAAATGCTATTTCCTACATAAGCAGACACATCTAGACTTTGTTGCATGTCTAAGATCCTTCATTGAGAGAAGATTTGCCTACATCACTTCATGTTGCTTCCTTGATTTCCATATTTGAATTGTTTGATATTTCTGTGTGCTTTGATGATACTTCGGTACTGTAGGCATGCCCTAACAGAGCAAGGGACGTTTCAATTTGCTTGGATGTACTTGCATCTGAAGATAATTAGCCTCTGTTTCTTTTCAGGTGTACTGTAAGGGTCAGAATACTAAGAAATCAGTTTTCAAAAAGCTTCACTCCATTCTTAATTTTAAGAGGCTTCTTAGAGTTAAGCACAATCTAGTTGTGGCGAAAAAGTTTAAGGCCCATCCAGGTCCAAAGATGGAAAAATACATAAACTGGTATTGTAACTGGAAGCAGCAGGCTGTAGAAACATATGCTTGTTGTACTTGTACAGCCCTGGGGGAAGTTTTCATCTACACTGGCTGAATAGAAGAGGCCAGCTAAAGACAACAGTGGGACAAGTACAGTCATGGTAGGAAACGAGGGAAACATCTTACTCCACTTGTCTTCCAACTTCCTTCCACGAGGATAATCTTCTAGGTTTGTTCAGATTCTGTTTCCTGCTTCTCCTTGCCAATCATTCTTGCTGCCTGAGGTATCATATTAGGAATGCCATCTATGATGGGGTACGCTATACCTAGTTCTTCATTAATTAACTCATTTGTGGATTCGTTATATCTAGAAAATACAGCAAATAATGACTCATGAGATTTATTATTGTTCTTGATTTAAGAAAAACACTATATACATAAATAGTAAGTTAACATGGGGAGGGGGGGACACTCAGCACTTGGGAGAAGGGGAACATACACTGCAAGTGAGATTCTGAATGGGCAGGACTTCAATATTTCAATTCACAGGCATAAATTCCCTAGTTGTGAGTCAATTAATGGATGGACAAAGTCACTCAGTGCAAAGCAACTGAGGGGGAGAAATCACTCAATATAAGAAAGAAAAAAATCTATGTAAAGTTAGCTTGATAAAGATTTCTGAAGGGCCATTTGTAAAAACACCATGACTCTTCTGCATCCACTATTAGAAATAGGAATTGTTGAACTGAATTAAATTAATGGTAAGTTATCTTGATAAGGGTTTCTGAGGGGCCATTTGTAAAAACACCATGACTCTTCTGCATCCACTATTAGAAATGGGAATTGTTGAACTGAATTAAACTAATGATTGAATTTAATAATCTATAACACGCAAGAGATTTCATCAATTGATCGCTCTTACATACATACACACATATATATATACATATACATATACATACACACACACATATATAGATACATACACACACACACACACACACACACACACACGCATATATATGTAGGTCTTTGGTTATTCGCGTTTTCTCGAGAAAACCTGAATAACCAAAGACCTACATACAAACACCCTTGAAAACCTCAGAACACACACACACACACATATATATATAGAGAGAGAGATGGATGATGGATAGATGATACAGTAGATGATAGATGTAGATGGATGGATGGAGAGATAGATGATACAGTAGATGGAGGATGGATGGATGGATAGACAGATAAACAGATAAACAAAGACTTTGGGGGAGGGAGGGAGGTGTAAGCATTTCTCTGTCAGAAGCATCTTATTTCCTTCATAGATTATATAGTTTCTATGAAGCCATTAATCCTATGTTATTAAGCATATAAATACTTATGCTTCATAAACAATTCAATTCCAAGCTACTGGAAAATGAAATGGGGAAAGGCGGATGAGTTTCCCACCCTGGCGGGGAGCCGCCGCATTGGACTACATAACCCATAACCCACCAGGGAAGGCGTGCTGGCCATGGGGAGCGGCCATATCCCGACCCGCTCGGCAACCGGGGCAAAAGCGAGGGGCGGATAGCAAAACAAAGTCAAAAAGCTGCTAGGCCGACCTGAGCGGCTTTTTCGACAGGGGGCACACGAGGATCTCCAGCAGCCCGGCGTCGAAGGGCGGCCCTTGCTGTCCTTGGCCGGTGGTTTTCCCCCCGTTCTCCGCCGCCGCTGCGCAAGCCGTCCGGCTGGCCCGCAGAAGCCCCTGGCGCGGGAGGCGAGTCAGAAGCCGCAAGCCGGGCAGGGCGAGCATGATTCGCCGCGGAGCGCGAAAGGTCGAACTAGTCTGGAAATGGAAACCGCCTTTGCGGGAACTCCTTCCGGGGCAGTAGAGCGCTTGAAAATAGAACTCCGGTATGCTTTTTAAGCACTGTGCCTTTGGTTCCGGGCGGGGTTTGGACTGCCGGTTTTGGTTTTGGTTTTGGTTTTAGTTTTAGTTTAGTTTATTGCAGTAGTGAAATCCAAGTTTTTTTACTACTGGTTCCGTGGGCGTGGCGTGGTGTGGCATGGTGGGCGTGGCAGGGGAAGGATACTGCAAAATCTCCATTCCCACCCTACTCCAGAGGAAGGATACTGCAAAATCCCCATTCCCACCCCACTCTGGGGCCAGCCAGAGGTGGTATTTGCCGGTTCTCTGAACTGCTCAAAATTTCTGCTACGGGTCCTCCAGAACCTGCTGGGTTTCACCCCTGGTTTATTGTCATTGCACACGGTACAATGAAATTAAATGTACATTATAACTATAAAAATAAAAACACAAACATACATCCTTTACATTCTATATAATTGAAATTGAAAACCCGATATTGCAGTATACTGTAGAATTCAATATGGTTACTGCCCTGGGATAGAAGCTGTTTTTCAGTCTATTTGTCCTTGTTTTTATTATCCTGTACCGTCCTTAAAGCAGTACTTGAACCTGAATAGGTGAGGAAGATAGACTTGGGCAGTTCGGGAGGAAAGAAATGAGATGGCTGGGAAACCGGCAGCCTAGTTTTAGATGGATTTACCGCAGCCAAGGCTTTTATTGAAACACCTTCCAAGTCATTGCTAACTTTGAAAATGTATGCAGCCTTCAACTCTCAGAATTCCTTGGGCAGCACAGTCGCTGGGGAATTCTGGGTGCTGAAGTTCACAAGTCTTAAAGTTGCCAAGATTGGAGACCCCGTTCTAAGTAAACAAATAAGATTTTACATGGGTCTCTTTTTTGTTGTTGCTGGTTTTTTGGTAAGACGAGGTACAAATTGAGTAAATCCTGATCCTGTTTGTTCTTTCTGAGAATTTTACAGCTTTCTGGTGTGTGTGTGTGTGTGTGTGTGTGTGTGTGTCACAATTTACTTTGGGCATTTATTTAATCTCGTTGCTTCTGGGTCCAGTGGTCAGGACTGGCTGACCACTGGACCCAGAGCAACCAGATGAAGCGTTCAGGTAAGTCAACGCCCAATCTCGTTGCTTCTGGGTTCAGTGGTCAGCCAGTCCTGACCACTGGACCCAGAGCAACCAGATGAAGCATTCAGGTAAGTCAACGCCCATTTTTTCCTATTTTAAGGATAACTTGAGAGGCTTTGGTCTTGAAAGGCTAGCACGTCTGAAAACAGGTTTCGCTGTTTCTGGTCTCTTCTGAATAATTTAGGGTTATAGCTTTAATTCAGAGGGGGGAAAGGGAAAAAAAACTAGTAAAGATGTTCTGATTTCTGAGCAACCAGAAATATTTTTATATTTAGTTTATCAGTCTAAATTAGTGTAAATATCTGGTTAATTTTACTTAATTCTTCAGGTGTATTTTCAAGGAGAACCTGACATCAAGTATGGGGGGCTGATCCAGGAGTTCTTCACAATCATCAGCAGACAACTATGTGATCCAGAAGCAGGAGTATTTAAGCACTATGACAAATCACACCGTATTTGGTTCTCTCATGAGGTATGTACATGTATAAATGTACTGCATTTATTTATGCTTTCTGCTGTTAGCTATAAAAATAGGAATTACTTTGGAGGTAATTGATCTCTTTGACCATTGACTTTTCAATAGAGGTTAGAAAATATGCATGGTTGTCCCATAAAAGGGATGTGAGGTGATAGCTGATCTCTTTTTGGCATTGTCTATTCAGAGATATATTATTTGTAGTCCTGGAAATTTGTTGTCCATTTAGCTTTTGCGGATAGCAGCTGTTGATATATTTCTCCTCTATTAATGGGGAAATGGTGAATAGAATAGAATAGAATAGAATAGAATAGAATAGAATAGAATAGAATTCTTTATTGGTCAAGTGCGATTGGACACACAAGGAATTTGTCTTGGTGCATACGCTCTCAGTGTACATAAAAGAAAAGATACATTTGTCAAGAATCATAAGGTATAACACGTAATGATAGTCATAGTACATTGTTTTACAAAACAAAACAATGTACAATGTACACTGAGAGCATATGCACCAAGACAAATTCCTTGTGTGTCCAATCATGCTTGGCCAATAAAAAATTATATTCTATTCATTCTATTCTATTCATAGGGAAACAGTCAATATAAATCTTAAGGACACCAGCAACAAGGTTACAGTCATTCAGTCATTAGTGGGAGGAGATGGGTGATAGGAACGATGAGAAGATTAATAGTAATGCAGACTTGGTAACTAGTTTGACAGTGTTGAGGGAATTATTATATATAGGGTTAGCTTTAATAAATGCTAGATTTGATCACCATCTGATGAAACTTAACAGTTTCTGATTGTAACATGGATATTGCATTAACCTGTATCTCTATTCTGGTGTGAAAAGATATTCCTATTAAAAAACTGTGAAGAAACAATATGGTAGAAATCACACAAGTAGATTATGAACGTGAACTATTCAGATTTTGGTTTCCTTTACTACTTTTGCTTTTCTTTTTAGAATCAAGAATCATGTGCTTTCCATTCTTTCCTAGTACAGATAGTCCTTGATTTACAATACTTAGTTTAGCAACCATTCAAAATTACAACATCATTGAAAAAAGTGACTTATGACCATTTTTCACACTTATGACCATTGCAGCATCTCCATGGTCACTTGAACAAAGTTCAAACACTTGGCAACTGACTTATATTTATGCCGGTTGCAATGTCCAGGGGTCATGTGATCAAATTTTAAAACCTTCTGACAAGCAAAGTCAATGGGGAAGCCAGATTCACTTAACAACCATGTTACTAAGTTAACAACTTATTTAACATCTCATTTAACAACTATGACAAGAAAGGTTGCAAAATGGGACAAAATTCACTTAACAAATGTTTCGCCTAGCAACATAAATTTTGGGCTCAATTGTGGTCATAAGTCGAGGACAACCTGTACAGGAAGAACTATAGCTTAATGGCAGATGACTTGCTCAGCATGCAACAGATCTCAGGTTCAACCCCTGTTGAAATATCATAGACCAGGGGTGTCAAACTCGATTTCGTTGAGGGCCGCATCAGGGTTGTGTTTGATCTCGGGGGGCCGAGTGGGTGTGACCAGTGTGGGTATGAATAGTGTGGGTGTGGCCAGCTCGATGTCCTGCAGCCTGCATGCGGTCCTCCTGAGCTCTGTTTTAGGCTGTGACGGCCTCCTGCAGCTCTCTGCCAGTGAAAACGGAGGCCAGGAGGGCTGTGTGCCGCCCACCCGAGCTCCATTTTCTCTGGCAGAGGCACTGTGGGCAGGTCCTTCGCTGTTTCCAGGACAGCCCCACGGGCCTGATCTAAGCACCCCATGAGCCAGAGTTGGCCCATGGGCCTTGAGTTTGACACCCCTGCCATAGACAAAAGGGCTCACAATCCTTCAGTGTTCGTTAAAGTTAGCAGGGCTGAAATAGAGGGAGCAATGATTAGAATGCTTCATCGGGTGGAAATACACATTCAGAAGACACCCGTTTTTACCCTGCACTTATTTGAAGAGTCCATATGCCTATAAGGATCCACATTGCTGGAGAAAACAAAGAACAGGCAGAGAGAAAACTGACAAGCAGAGATGTAGGCAGGCAACCTCTTGCAGCTAAAGTCGAGCCATGGGAAATGAGTTTGAAATACTATAGAAGTCTCAGAAATACAACATTTATTTTGCAAGTAGGCACTCATTCCTTTACAGTTTATTTTTCAGTACTTGCATATTGATTTTTCAAATTAGGTATCAACACCGGAAGACATTTATTTTTTAATTGGGAACCTGTTCGGAATAGCACTCCAAAATCTGAATATAATTGCTTTACCCTTCCCTCTTGCATTGTTCAAGAAATTGGCAAATATGGTGCCAACGCTGGAAGATTTAAAAGAACTCTCTCCTACAGTTGTACGGTATGGCATAACATTTTTCAGAACCATGCGGTGATAATTGATATGGCAGATCAAGTACTCTCTTTTTTTTTAATTTGATTTATATGCTGCCCTTCTCCGGAGACTCAGGGCAGCTTACAATGCGTTAAGCAATAGCCTTCATATTTTTGTATATTTATACAAAGTCAGCTTATTGCCCCCACAAACTTAGAAAGGATGGAAGGCTGAGTCAACCTTGAGCCTGGGGAGATTCGAACTTGCAGTAATTGCAGGCAGCTGAATGTTAATAACAGGCTATTAGTCTGCTGTGCCACCAGGCTCTTCTTTTCTTTTTCTGTGATCCAAAATTGCTTGGATATACACAAGCTGATATTGGAAACTAAACCAAAGTCTGTCCTGGTTAATACTTAAATGAAAGACATCTGAGAATCCAGGTGTTGGCTAGACTGGGACATTTAAAAGAAGAGTGAAGACGGCAATGCCTAATTAGTTCTTTAATGCTGCCAAGAAAAGTGCAGGAATATAACTCCAGGAATTGTTCTTGACATGAAGTCTCCTTTATTTTCTCCATTTAGGAACTAGGTGTCAGTCTTAGTTTAACTGAACAGAGACAAAAAGGCTTAAGAATATTATTAAGAATCAATTTCTATTAAAACTGACAAAAGCATAAATAAGCGAATTATTTTAATTTTGAAGGAAGCAGTTTGTTTTACTTTGTTCTTTTCCCGTTTAGTAATCTTCAGAATTTACTGGATGAACGCAGTGATGACAACATTAAAGGCTGGATGTTGGATTTCACGGTAGGACAATCTGGCTGGGTTAGACCAACCTTTCTCTACTGCCTCAGAGGAAAAGATAACTTGAACTGACTGTTATATAACACTGTATGCAGGGGTGGGCTGCTGGGGGTTCACAGGGGTTCAGGAGAATCTCTAGCTAAGATTCTGTGCAGTTTGGAGAACCCCCAAATCCCACTCCTGGCTGGTCTTGTGTGCCCCGCCCCTCCCAGGAGTCCCCATGTGGCCCATTTTGGATGCGAGGTAAGTGTAGGGCAAATGCAGAGGCTCGGGGAGGGCGAAAAATGGGCCTACCGGAATTTCAGGAAGAAAGGGGCCTCCAGAGGGCTTCCGGAGTCTGGGGAGGCCGTTTTCACCCTCCCAGAGCCTCAAAGAAAGCCTCCAGAGCCTGGGGAAGGCAAAAACGCCACCCCCACCATGATGCAGGAGGCCAACTAGGCCACAACCACCACGGCCACGCCCACCCAGCAACCAGGCAGAGAACCCCTTGCTAAAATTTTTGAAGCCCACCCGATTGTATGCTCTGCAATAGTGAATATCTGTAACTCGGGTGTAGGATGAGAGGGGGGGTTGGTTTCCTAATGTTTCATTACCAGGCTAAGCAACATCTTCAGTGGAATTTTGGGAATGTCAGTTCTTCTGCTTATAAAGGCCTCCCAATGTCCCTCACCTGATGTGACCTACCCATCACAAGACCTTCACCTGACATGAACCACACCAGACCCCTCAGAAGACCCATCACTAGACCCTCTGAACCCTTGACATGACGCTTCCGTCAAAAGACCTACTGACCACACTAAGCCCTCATAAGGAGAAGAACATCAACGCTGACATTCCCTAAATTCCCTGAAGATGTTACCTAGCCTGGTAACAAAAGGTTCAGAAATCAACCCACAAGCTCGGAGAACGAACCTCCATTCTCACCATATCCTCTGCAGTTTCTAGTTATCTTGAGAATGTCAGGTTGGGGGAAACTGCTACACTATAATGTAATTTCTTTGACTTCAAGTGTTGTTTGAGCTCATCCAATTGTTATTGGGCCAAACCATGGTTTAATGTAATTGTTTACTGAATTTATGCTAAATGTCTATGGAGATTCTCAGTCATCCAAGTCATAGTTGTCTCAAAGGTGCTTTTTTTCAAAAGTCTACTGCACTATGTTTTTTCTTGACGAAGAAATGAAGAAAAAGACATTTCGCTTCTCATCCAAGAAGCTTCATCAGTTCTGACAAGATAGTGGAAAGGATGGAAGGATTAGTTCTGACAGGATGTGGGGGGATGGAATGGAAGGATCATATTTCTTTGCCGTAATCTGGTTGTTAGCAGTCTCTGAAAGCACTTGAGGCCACTTGGGGGTTTATCTGTGCCCTCAGAGTCACCTGAATCAGAATGCAAAGGGGTGTGGAACCTTCTTGGAACTCCTGAAAGGACTACATTGTAGACAAGAGACAGGTGGTGACTTATCCCTTTCCCATGTTAAAAATGAGGGCTGCTCATTTTTAACATAGATGGCTTCTTTGACTCCTCTTTTAAACCAACGGTCCTCTCTATCCAGAATGTGGACATTGCTGCCTTCAAAAAAGTGAACCTTTGTTTTTCAAATGCAATGGACCCCTAAATCTTGGTCTGATGGGTTTGTTCTCCTATGTTGTGCCACGCACTTGCGAAGTGGTTGTTTTGTTTCACCAGTATACGGATCTGCACATCTCACTGCATTGTATTGCATATACCGTGTTTCCCCGAAAATAAGACCCTGTCTTATATTTTTTTGAACCCTGAAATAAGTGCTTGGTCTTATTGCCATGCGCTCAAAAGCCTGATTGGGCTTATTATCAAGGGATGTCTTATTTTGGGGGAAACGGTATCACCTTGCTCAGTTTGCGTCTCGCTGTTTTATCCTTGGGGTGGACAATCTCTGCTAGCTTTTGTTTTCATAAGCATTAATTAACATGTACCTCTGTATATGTACTTAGATACAGGCACATCCAGTTTTGTTAAATCAGTACAACAGACATAAACATCATAGCAGTAAAACAACATAAATTCTACAATTCACTACAAATTTAATTCACAATGAAATCCAGATCCATCATGCAGGGGGTCAGCATCAAAGAGGCAGGTTGACACAGCAATCAACAATCCTCCCTTTATAACACGAGTTGCACTTCTCACCACACAGTGATGGTCAATCAACCGATCGAGTTTGCTGTTTTGACATCATTGACCAACTCCCTATTGATACCCAGGATGGAATTTGTAATAAATCATGACTGTCAAAATACAATAGATTTGCATTTATGTACTTGTCTCACAATGTCTGATACAAGTATATCATTTGTGGCCCGTCTTTGATAATACGTATATACCATTGTTGCCAAAATCACACAGCCATGGTAATCAATTGCAGTTAGAAGCTAGCTTGCTGCTTTAAGAATAATGATCATTCAAGTGAACCCATTTTGGCCTGGAAATTCCAGACCTGACATCCAAATACAACATGAGGTCCTTTCTCTTGTTATCACCTGCCTTTTTCAAAGTGTCTGACGATGTGAAATACCAGCCCTACTAATATGAGGGGAAAAGTTCACTTCTATATTTCACCCATCTGTACATAATGCCTAGCGTTCTGAAAACAAAGCAGAACCATCCATACTAATCTTATACCTCTATCGTTATGCAGGTAGTAGAAGAGTGTAACGGATCCATAATTGATGTTGACTTGAAAGAAAACGGTGCCAACATACCTGTTACTTTATACAACAGGCAAGTTTTCCCAGGAATGGGTTTGTTCGTTGACTTTTAATTACAGTTACCTTTGGATAGAAGTATATATTTGAAAAAAAAATATTGACAGTTTCCAACAGCATCCTGATGCACGGGGGATAACAGAAATTTCTTTCGTTTTCCAATATATGTTACTTTTTGTTCCCCTTGTGAATATTCTTCTCCTGCAAAGCTGGTTTTCCCAGTTCTTGAAGTATTTTCCACATCCCTGTCATTCTCTGACAACAGTAGTAATCCTGGCTAGAAACAAAACAGCTGCGAGAAGAAAATATCCACATACCTGGCACATGTGGGAGAAGCATAAAAAAAAGTCAAGATAGCAGCCACAACCCTGTGACCAAAGCCATGCATGTACCATGTATTCAGTGCATATTTTTAAAAAGGAGTGGAGCTTTGATTGCATGATTGCAACCACAATGTTGGCTTTTTTGACATCCACAGAGATACCCTTGCATGTAGGGTATTCTATGTTCCCTTTCCACCCCGCCAACGTCTTTTGTGAAACTAATCATTTGTTCAGGTAGCTTTATGGAATATAAATTTTCTCAATGACATTTTGGAATCTAAACATAGTTTAGTAGGATTTGGCTAATTTAGACTCTTGGTAGAAAAAACCATACTCTGTTGGAAGACTTAAAAGTTTTCCATCAGCTAAAGTTACTAGATAATGATAATTCTATAATTATTGTTTTCGTCCTGAACAGCTTCCTGCAGCACTTTACCAGCCAAAATGGGCCGGCAAAGTGGGAGGCCCCCACGTGGCCAGTTTTCACCCTCCCCAACCTCCAGCAGCATTCTGTCAGCCAAAAATGGGCTGCACAGAGGCCTCCAGAGTGCTTTTTGGCTGGCAGAGTGCTGCAGGAGGCCGAGGAGGCTGAAAACGGACCGCGCAAGGGCCGCACACAGCCCGTTTTGGCCAGCAGAAGCACCACAGGCCAGTCCTTTGATATTTCTAGGCTGGCCCTGTGGGCCAGATTTAAGCACCCCCGCGGACCTTGAGTTTGACACCCCTGCTGTAAGATATTCAGTGATATTAATAATAATATAGGTCGAAGTAGTAGGTTTCCAAACTTATAAATTCAGTATCAAAAAGAAAATCGAACCTGAGGATTTTTAATTCCCAAATCAGTCTTTTAGACTACTACTGATTTATTGGTAGTCTTCAACTTTTAACAGTAATGGAGCTTGCCCATTAAGGTCACAAGTGATGGTACACCTTGCTTAGCAATCTCCCTCCTTGCTCTCCCCAATGTGGTTGTTAAGTAGATCATGAGGCGCCCTGGGCCTCCCAAGGCTTCCCTTACCCTGAGAGGCACCACATGCTTCACTTTCTATCCTGCCAATCCCTGCAGATCTTGGACTTGCTTCTCACCCCATCAGGACCCACATTCTCTTCCCCACCCTGTCACAATCTCTCACTTACTTTCTATAGATCTCCTGGAAGCTCCGGACATCATATTGGAGGAGGACAACAGGTTGCTCCACACCTTAGCATCCATAGGCCGCATGGCTCTCTCCTGGAAACAAGAACCAGTTTTTGAGCAGCTGCAATGAATTTTGGCTGATCCAGAATTGTGCTCACTTCTGGGACAGAGCAACACCAGCCTAGGGATGCTGGGAATTGGAGCAGCCTGCACTGTTCTCTCTCCCTCAGACATTGCAAGCCCATAACCATTGTTTTATGAGCCGATTTTTGCTTTTATAAACTCTACCAAATAACCAAATGCCCATATTTACAGAAAAGAATACGTTGATGCTTATGTGAATTACACATTTAATGATTCGGTGAAGAAGCAGTTTGAGGACTTCCAGCGTGGATTTCAAAGAGGTTGCCCAAGTACAACATGGAAAATGTTTCTTCCTGTTGAGCTCCGCAGTATCCTGTTTGGACATACCACATACAACTGGGACCAATTAGAAAAGGTAGAACATGCTCCTCCGCTTCAATCCTTATATTACTGGTCTTTTAATTCCAGTGTCCTTATGGAACCCTTATTATTTTTCTTTGAATTTGCGGGAGGGCTGAATGTTGGACATAGAACTTGATTGATCCTTAAATATGTATTGGGATAGAAAATGTGAGTGCAAGCAAATGCAGATAACTAAGTATTCAAAGAGGTGCACTATCAAAGTAAATACCGTATTTTTCTGTCTATAAGACGCCCCCATGTATAGGATGCCCCCCCCTCACTCAAAATTCAGAAATCAATATTTTAAACATTAAATAGAAGACATTTATTTTGCAAAGTAAGACATTCCCTTACCAGTACCGGCATTTATTTTTTTTGTTTTCTGACATTTTTATGGGCTCAGAACGCTCCAACATTATCGCATCTGGGCGCTAGCTACACACTCTCCGCAGCATCAGCTGACGCCAGTTACATAAGGCTCATGACAGTGGTGAAATGTAAAATTTGTTACTACTGGTTCTGTGGGCGTGGCTTGGTGGGGCGTAATGTGACTGGGTGGGCATGGCCAAGGTTTTTTTTTTACACTTTTAAAAGCATTTTTTTACAACCTGTTCAGCCGAAGAGGTTGTTAAAAAAAATGCTTTTAAAAGGCTCTGATGATCCCAGCTGAGTTGCCTGATCGTCAGAGCCTTTTTTTTCTTTTAAAAGCATTTTTTCTACAACCTCTTCGGAAGAAGAGGTTGTAGAAAAAATGCTTTTAAAAGTAAAAAAAAAGGCTCTGATGATCACGTGGCTCAGCTGGGCATGGGGGGGGCAGGGATTTTTGCTATCGGTTCTTCTAACCACCTGCCGCCATCGCTACTGGATCGGGCGATCCGGTCCGAACTGGGAGCATTTCACCCCTGGTTCATGATTGGAGGAAACCTGTTAGTTGGTCTCTGCAATTGGAAGTTTCGCTCGTGAGGCTAGTTTGCAGATATAAGGTAACGGCAGTTTTACAATCACAGTTCTCCTTTCGCCCCCACCTCCCACGCCCGTGTATAAGACGCCCCTCCAATTCTAGGTAAATATTTTTAAGAAACAGTATTGTCTTATACATGGAAAAATATGGTATATCAACAAAGCAATGACACATACATTTGCTAGGCACCAAGTCCCATCTGAACACAGTAGGGATTTCTTCCCAGTATAAGGTTTACACAGGTTAAGGACGGAGGTGTCAATAGCAGTCCCTTAGGCTGCAGCATCCTTAAGATCCACATGTATATTTCTCAGTGTGTGGAACTCATACATTCAGCAGTTCCCTACTTTTCCAGCTCTGTGGACCAGCATTGGCTGGGGAGGGGTGGGGGATGGTTTCACATGCACGCTGCTTGAGTAAATGTAGCTTCGAGCACTGGAACCAGACCACAGCCTGGAGGTGCCTTAAGTGAAGTAGAGAATCTGCTTGGACTACAGTTAGTCCTTGACTTACAACAGTTCGTTTAGTGACTGTTCGAAGTTACAACGGCACTGAAAAAAGTGATGTATGACCATTATTCACACACATGATCACTGCACCATCCCCACAATCGTGATTTTTTTGGGATGCTTGGCAACCGCTTCACATTTATGACAGTTGCAGCATCCTAGGGTCATGGGATCGTCTTTTGCTACCTTCTGACAAGCAAAATCAACGGGGAAGCCAGATTCACTTAACAACTCTGTTACTATTTTAACAACTGCAGTGATTCACTTAACAACTGTGGCAAGAAAAGTCGTAAAATGGGGCAAAACTCACTTAATAAATTTCTCACCTAGCAACATAAATTCTGGGCTCAATTGTGGTCAAGTCGAGGACTACCTGTAGAGATGATCCATACTGAAAGCACTGCAAAATATATAGCTGTGCTGGATTTCTTATGTCTAATAATACTGGAAATAAAGGCAGAATGTATCATTTGATCCAATAATATTAACCAGCAAATGTCCCTAAGGTCAAAATTGGGAGTTGGATCCTAGTCCAATGTCCGTCAGTTCCCAGGTTCAGAAATGCTTGCAGTTAGCTTTGAGTCTCTACAGTTTTACAGACATAGAGGGAGAGGGGCAACAGTTATTTGAAACTACGTTTCTGGCAACCCATGGAAAAACTAAAAGGAATCCTTAGCACTTCAAATGCAGAGTGGCCTTAGATAGATAGATAGATAGATAGAATAGATAGAATTCTTTATTGGCCAAGTGATTGGACACACAAGGAATTTGTCTTGGTGCTTATGCTCTCAGTGTACATAAAAGAAAAGATACGTTCATCAAGAATCATAAGGTACAACACTTAATGATAGTCATAGGGTACAAATAAGCAATCAAATCATATTAGGAAACAGTGAATATAAATCGTATGGATATCAACAACAAGTTGACATACAGTCATAAGTGGGAGGAGATGGGTGATAGGAACGATAGATTAATAGTACTGCAGACTTAGTGAATAGTTTGACAGTGTTGAGGGAATTATTTCTTCAGCAGAGTGATGGTGTTTGGGAAAAAACGGTTCTTGTGTCTAGTTGTTCTGGTGTGCAGTGCTCTATAGCGTCGTTTTGAGGGTAGGAGTTGAAACAATTTATGTCCACGATGTGAGGGGTCTGTAAATATTTTCACAGCCCTCTTTTTGACTCGTACAGTATACAGGTCCTCAATGGAAGACAGGTTGGTAGCCATTGTTTTTTCTGCAGTTCTAATTATCCTCTGAAGTCTGTGTCTGTCTTGTTGGGTTGCAGAACCAAACCAGACAGTTATAGAGGTGCAGATGACAGACTCAATAATTCCTCTGTAGAATTGGATCAGCAGCTCCTTGGGCAGTTTGAGCTTTCTGAGTTGGCACAGAAAGAACATTCTTTGTTGTGCTTTTTTGATGACATTTTTGAAGTTAGCTGTCCATTTTAAATCTTGAGATATGGTAGAACCTAGAAATTTGAAGGTCTCTACTGTTGATACTGTGTTGTCTAGTATTGTAAGAGATGCTATCCAGAACTATCAACAGGGAGGCTAATGTTTATTCTCTCTACAGAACGCCAAATATGAAGGTTTTGAAGAATCAGATGAAATGATCAAGAATTTTTGGACAGTATTTCATGGCTTTCCTGAAGAAAGCAAGAAGGATTTTCTTGGTAATAACTACTTCTTAAAAAACAAAACAAAATAATATCATTATTCTAAGAAACAAAAAAGAAGCCAAATCAGCTATTTTGGTACAATGATCATTGATTTAGAAACTCTGACAGGCAGCTTAACATGCAATCATAGAGAATATAATCACAGGAATAAATCAGTGGTGGAATTCAAAATTTTTTACTACTGGTTCTGGGGGCGTGGCTTGCTGGGCATGGTGTGGCTTGGTGGGCGTGGCAGGGGAAGGATACTGCAAAATCTCCATTCCCACCCTACTCTGGGGCCAGCCAGAGCTGGTATTTGCCGGTTCTCCGAACTACTCCAGATTTCGGCTACCGGTTCTCCAGAACCTGTCAGAACCTGCTGAATAGCACCACTGGAATAAATGTATATATTACATCAATTACTCAAAAAGGTACAGATGGAGAGAAGATAGGGAAAGCGAACATGTTATCTTCCCAGTGCTATTGGGAAAAATATTAGAGCTAAGTATGAAGACTAGGTCGCTAAGTGATGTTCTTACTACAGTGCATTGTTTGATTTCTGTTCTCCCTTCAGTTTTTCTCACAGGAACTGCTCACATTCCAGGAGAAGGGATGGACTCAATAACTATTGTTGCCGTATATAAAGCAAATCCAGACCAGGAGTTGCCCACAATTCACAGTTGCACTAAACGTTTGTATCTCCCGAGATACACTGATAAACACATTCTTAAAAAAAAGTTATTGCATTCTATAGAGAACTTTAGGGACATTGGCCTGGCCTGAAAGCCAGATGTGGTCTTCATTCTGCTATGATACTAGGACATTTGGTTCTTATGCCCAGGAGGGCTAGAATATTTAAATTCAGCATCCCACCTCACCATGCAGTTTTCCTGAGCGATCTTGAACGAGTGCGTCGGCTGGATGGTAAAAGAGCAAGGAGCCTTTGTGCAGACCAGTGATTCTTGAAGAAAGTAAATAAAGAGTTATGTAACCCTGATGTGTGCTCTATTTGTCATTGGAGAAGGGTGATAGCTTGATATAAAGCTATTATAATGAAATATTATATCATTCCATTGCAGTTCCTATCCTGTGTAGTAGAATTGCAAACTAAACAGCAAAGCATCATTGTCTTCAAGATGTCAGAGCATCCATGCTCTGCAGTAAAGTACCATGTCCGTTTGTCCAAAATGGCATAGGGCAGAGGTATCAAACTCAAGGCCCATGGCCCAGATCTGGCCCGCAGGACTGCCCTGGAAACAGCAAAGGACTGGCCCATGGTGCCTCTTCCAGCAAAAAGGGAGCTCGGGAAGACTGCACGCATCCGTGACGGCATCCTGCAGCCCTCTGCCAGCAAAAATGGGCCACTCCTGAGCTCCGTTTTCGCTGGTGGAGGGCTAGTGAAACAAACTAAAAGCAAAACAAAGCAAAAGGAGAAATGTTTCCCCTTTTGCATTTGAGCATCCAA
Source organism: Pituophis catenifer annectens (assembly GCF_029215685.1). Taxonomy (NCBI): domain Eukaryota; kingdom Metazoa; phylum Chordata; class Lepidosauria; order Squamata; family Colubridae; genus Pituophis; species Pituophis catenifer. Next base: position 69,683,437 of record NW_027256888.1, on the reverse strand, counting down.
GAAGGGACAGGAAAGGAGAAAGGGAAAGAGGAAAGACAAAAGAAAAAGAAGGGAAGATGGGAAGAGAGCAAGGAAGGAAAAATAAGGAAAGAGGGGAAGGAAGAAGAAAGAGGGAAGGAAAAAAGGAAGGAGATTATGAGAGGGAGGGATGGTCTGAGGGAAGTCCTGCTTTAGCACTTGGCCACCGCAGGTGCCGCCAGACATGAGTGAAGTCGAACTGGCCCTCCCCCCTTCCCCGAGGTCAAAAAACCCTGTTGCGGCCCTCAATGAACTAGAGTTTGACACCCCTGATATGGGGTCTCCTGCTTGAGCAGAGGGTTGGCTGGAAGACCTCAAAGTCCCCTTCCAACTCTTCTATATCAGGAGTGTCAAACTCACGTCGTCACCTCATCACGTGACGTATTGTGACTTTTCTCCCCTTCGCTAAACCGGGAGTGGGCGGGGCCAGCGCATGATGCATCTGGCCCACAGGCTGCGAGTTGTTTTTTTTTTTAATTTGATTTATATGCCGCCCTTCTCCAGAGACTCAGGGCGGCTTACAATGCGTTAAACAATAGCCTTCATACTTTTGTATATTTATACAAAGTCAGCTTATTGCCCCCACAAACTGGGTCCTCAATTTACCTACCTTAGAAAGGATGGAAGGCTGAGTCAACCTTGAGCCTGGTGAGATTCGATCTTACTTTAATTGCAGACAGCTGGTGTTAAATTACAGAGCTAAATTATATTATGTTAAATTATATCCTGTATGTCTAATGTTCTTTCTTGCATGAGAGTTCTAACAAAATCAGGCACTTCCAGCATTTGTTCCATTTCTCATCCAAGCAATCATTACCTGCTCCACTGTTATGGCTTTGATGTGCTGCTTTTCATTTCTAAACAAGAAAAGTTGGCTTCATTTGCTCAATGGGTTTGCCCTTTAAAAGCAACAACAACAACAAATGTTAGAATTGTGTTGTTTTGTGTTTTAAGCCACAACTAAGATCTGATGCTGCAGGCAAGAAATTCAGTTCCTGCTCGCCACAATTTAATATTTCCTTAGCCCAAGCAAGGTACTAGATAATCGAACTGAAAACAAACTGCACGCCAATGAATGAAAGGTACTGATGCTGAGGAGAAGAAAGGCTGGCAGAAAGCTTTCATTCAATTGTATTTTGTGTTGCTGATAAATGCAACTGTCAGCTTTCCGTAATCCCCAGGAAGTTGGCCACAATCCATACAGAAGTAGGCCCAGTTTATTAAAAATCAATGTGCTTCTGCAGCCTATTGGACTTTTTAAAAGACGAAAGGATATTTGTTTTAATATGTGCGTGTCTGTTCCTCCTCTTTTCTGATCCTCCAGGATCAGAAAGAATATTTTAAAAAGTCAAAATCTACATTGAAGTAATATTTTTATCTCTGCTAACACAAGTTATCCAGTTTCTACTTCTATAGGTCTAAGAATAGAACTGAATCACTGGTGGGATTCAAATTTTTTTACTACCGGTTCTTTGGGCGTGGCTTGGTGGGCGTGGCGTGGCATGGCTTGGTGGGCATGGCAGGGGAAGGCTACTGTAAAATTTCCATTCCCTCCACAATCCAGGGGAAGGTTACTGCAAAATCCTCATTTCCTCCCGATCAGCTGGGACTCGGGAGGCAGAGAATAGATGGGGGCGGGGCCAGTCAGAGATGGTATTTACCAGTTCTCTGAACTACTCCAAATTTCCACTACCGGTTCTCCAGAACTGGTCAGAACCTGCTGAATACCACTTCTGAACTGAATCAACCGGGATATGCTTTATTTCAACAACTAGACATACAAAATATTCCACTAGTGAGGAAAATCACTTTTTTGCCCTGCTCCTTAACTACCAATCGATAGACAATGTCTTTGTATTGTTGGATCAAAACCAAAGATCTATGAAGTCATTAGATGAGCAGCAGCTACTAAAGTCTTTGTGACCTAACTGACTTCATCTTTTTTCACTTAATGGGATCAGAGTGAACTACAGACCCCTCTGAGGGTGGTAGCTGGCCTGAATGTAGGAGAACATTTGGCTTTGAAGACCCATGTCACCTGGGGAGTTGGCAGTATGTGGTAATACAGTAATGCATCCTTTGTGTTCAGGTGAGCAGGGCACAGATTTTTAAATAGAAGAAAGGTAAAAAGTGATTTTAATAAGTTGCTTCTAATGTATTTGCTCTTATTTTGGCTACCCACTCCCCAGGTCAGAGGGAAAAGCCTATAACAAAATGAAATAATAACTAGGGCTGTGCAGCAGGGGTGGGCTTCAAAAATTTGAGCATGGGGTTCTCTGCCCGGTTGCTGGATGGGCGTGGCCATGGTGGGCGTGGCCTACTTGGCCTTCTGCATCATGGTAGCGGCGGGAGGGAGTTTTTGCCCTCCCCAGGCTCTGGAGGTTTTCATTGATCCTCTGGGAGGGCGAAAACGGCCTTCCCAGGCTCCGGAGGCCCTCTAGAGGCCAGAAACGGGCTCATTTCTGGCCTTCCCGAACTTCCAATAGGCCCGTTTTTCACCCTCTCCGAGCCTCTGAGCACGCCCTGCACTTACCTGCATCCAAAACAGGCCACGTGGGGACTCCTGGGCGGGGTGGGTGGGGCCAGCCAGGAGTGGGATTTGGGGGTTCTCCAAACTGCACAGAATCTTAGCTAGAGGTTCTCACGAACCCCTGCGAACCCCCAGCAGCCCACTCCTGTTGTGCAGTGTTTCAAGTCCATCGATATTTCAGAGTATGTCTTTTCTCATAGTTCCTGGCCACTACAAACCTATAAGCAATTTTCTGAAAGAGAATGCCTAGGTAACGTAACTGGCCTCTGTCTGAATAGCAGGCAAAGCAGAGGTGGGTTTCAGCAGGTTTTGACCAGTTCTGGTGAACCGGTAGCGGAAATTTTGAGTAGTTCGGAGAACCAGTAGTAAAAATTCTGACTGGCCCCACCCCCATCTAATCTCTGCCTCCCAAATCCCAGCTGATTGGGAGGAAATGGGGATTTTGCAGTAACCTTCCCCTGGAGTGGGGAGGGAATGGAGATTTTACAGTATCCTTCCCCTGAAGTGGGGTGGGAATGGAGATTTTGCAATATCCTTCTCCCAGGAGTGGGGTGGGAATGGGGATTTTGCAGTATCCTTCCCCTGGCACGCCTGCCATTGCACACCCACCAAGCCACACCCACAGAACCGGTAGTGAAAAATTTTGAAACCCACCACTGAGGCAAAGGCACCTATAACGGAGATGCTGCTTGGGAAACAGATAAGAGAGGCAGGAGCCCCCAGTGGCTTAATGGTCAGAGAAAGAAACTTAGGAAGGGCTCCTTCTAATGCAGGGGTGTCAAACTCAAGGGTGCTTAGATCTGACCTACGGGGCCACCCTGGAAATAGCAAAGGACCAGCCCACGGTGCTTCTGTCAATGAAAACGGAGTTCCGATTTTGCTGCCAGAGGGCTAGCAAAACAAACTCAAAAGAAAAGAAAAGAAAAGAAAAGAAAAAAGAAAAGAAAAAATGTTTCCCCTTTTGCATTTGAGCAAAAGAAGGGACAGTGAAAAAGGGAAAGACAAAAAAGAAGGAAAGATGGGAAAAGAGGAAGGAAGGAAAAAGAAGAAGAGGTGTAAGAAGAAGAAAGGAGAAGGAAGGAAGGAAGGGAGGGAGGGAGGGAGGGAGGGAAAGAAGGAAGGAAGGAAGGAAGGAAGGTAGGAAGGAAGGAAGGAAGGAAGGAAGGAAGGAAGGAAGGAAGGAAGGAAGGAAGGAAGGAAGATTATAATGAGAGTGAGGGAGTGTCTGAAGGAAGTCCTGCCTTAGCACTTGGCCACCACAGGTGCCCCCGACATGAGTGACGTTGAACTGGCCAGGTGTCCCCCCCCCTGGTCACACACACCTGAGGTCAAACACAACTCTGATGTGGCCCTCACTGAAATTGAGCTTGACACCTCTGTTCTAATGGAACAGTGTTTAAAAGCAGCAATAACCAGTTTGTACCTTCAAACGTGCAAGATTCTATTAATGTAGCTTTACAATAAAGTTGAATTAGCTCATCTAGTCATGTTTCCTGCCTGGTTTACCTCAGAGGGTTTACAGTATTGGCCAATTTTTGAAGTAATTGTAGTGGACAAGGTATAATTCTGGGCTCTAACGAGCCCAGAGTGATTTTTCTACATCAGGGGTCCCCAACCCCCGGGCTGCAGCCCATTATCGGGCCTTGAGCTTTTTGGAACCAGGCCACGGAAGTGGTAGATGAGCAGGCAGGCAAGCAGCATGTGCCCCCCTGCTTGTGCAAATGGAGCTGTGCGCATGTGTACTCTTGCCTGCCACTCGTGTGGAACCTTCCCCTGCCCCCGCCAGTCCACCAAACCAGAAAGGTTGAGGAACTCTGTTCTAGGTAAAGGTAAAGGTTCCCCTCGCATATATGTGCTAGTCGTTCCTGACTCTAGGGGACAGTTCTCATCTCCGTTTCAAAGCCGAAGAGCCAGCGCTGTCCGAAGACGTCTCTGTGATCATGTGGCCGGCATGACTAAATGCCAAAGGCGCACAGAACGCTGTTACCTTCCCACCAAAGGTGGTCCCTATTTTTTACGTGCTTTCGAACTACTAGGTTGGCAGAAGCTGGGACAAGTAAAGGAAGTTCACCCCATTACGTGGCACTAGGGATTTGAACTGCTGAACTACCGACCTTTTGATTGACAAGCTCAGCGTCTTAGCCATTGAGCCAGCGTGTCCCTCTATTTACAACATAGAACAAGATAAAAACTGAAATAAGGATATGGGTGGGAAGGATAAATAATGTATTTTATCTCCTTTTATATAGCTTGGAGATGGTAGGGTGTTTGTTATTGCAAGATTCAGAATAGCCATGATGGCAGTGATTTTTGCTCCTTATTTTCAACAAGCTCAGCATCTTAGCCGCTGAGCCACCGCATCCCTAACTCTGTTCTACACAACCACAAACATGTACATTTAAACTGGAAATGGTTATTTCTGTCCTCCTTTAGTCATTATACATAGTACAGCTTCATTTGCTTACTTCAAAATCTTTACTATCAGCACACTGATTATGTTATCTAGTTGGATAATGAAATGTCTCCAAGAAAAGAAGCTCAAAGAGCACCAAGGACCCCTCATTTCAACCCTGAGCTACAAATATTCTTCGTTATTGGTACCTTATTATTCTGTGACAGAAACTGACCACTGGACTGGTAGTTGCATTACTTCAATTTTTTGTGAGGCTACTTTAAGATCATGTCACTCAAAAAAATAAGAGCTACAAACATCAAGAACAGCTGGGAAGGGAGGGATCATTGTACTCCATCATCTACTCCCCCCAATAATTCTCTCATTCTTTATAAAATCATAGGCTTGTCCTGGTTAGTACTCTGATTACAGATTAACAAAGTTTGAAGGGACCTTATAGGTCATCTAGTCCAACCCCCTGCTCAAGCAGGAGACCCTACACCCGTGATGGCGAACCTATGGCACATGTGCCACAGGTGGCACATGGAGCCATATCAGTCGGCACGCGAGCTCAGCTCTGGCGCACATGTGCGTGAAGGCCAGCCAATATTCGGGCCTTCTGGGCCCACCAGAAGTAGGGAAACAGGCCTCCGGGAGGCGGTGGGGAAAGCTGTTTTCACCCTTCCCAGGCTCCTAGAAAGCCTCTGGAGCCTGGGGAGGGCGAAAAAACCGGCCTACTGGGCCCACTGAGCCATTGTGTGTCAAAAGCGGGGGGAAGTGTAGGTGGATCACGCGCTCATGCAGGGGGGTAGGGCGCATAGAATTACGGGTGTGGGCACGTGCGTGCAACCTCCCCGCGATCCCCCCCCACTTTTGGCACGCGATGGCAAAAAGATTAGCCATCACTGCCCTACACCATTTCTGACAAATGGCAGAATTTGCTGCATACAGAATCTGCTGCATACCTTCTGATTATTAAATTCATGTAGTTTTATACACCATCAAATATATTGTTGTAACAGCTGCCAGTGATAGGTCCCTTGCCTTGGTGCACTCCTATGAACCCTGGAATTCTGACATTCCCTTGGAACATTTATGCCTAAACATCATCAGTAGACTTTGTGATGCATTTGTCTTCTCCTAGTCGGAATCTTTTCAGATTGGTTTGATGCTCAATGTTCGAATAGCTTCTCAGTGCTCACTTTGTTGCTCCCAAATAATCATCATATATTCCAAATGCATTTCCTGAGTTGCAATCATCATCACCGTCACTCGAGTACATGATTCTCGATGCCACACAGAGCAGTGTGTGGCAGCAGCCAAAAAAGCTATAAGCAATCCTTGGTTGTATAAACGGAGGCATAGACTCAAAATCTCGTGAATTATTAGTACCGCTTTATAAATCCTTAGTAAAACCACACTTGGAATACTGCATCCAGTTTTGGTCGCCCCAAAAAAATGATGTTGAGACTTTGGAAAAAATGCAAAGAAGATCAAGTAAGATGATTAAGGGCCTGGAGGCTAAAACATATTTATTTATTTATTTATTTATTTATTTTTCAGATTTCTATACCGCCCTTCTCCTTTCGGACTCAGGGCGGTGAACAGCCAAAGTAAAACATTTGTACACAAAAGTTAAAATAGATTTAAAATAATTAAATAAGTTTGGCCCATATTTTAAAACATTTCAATTCAAAACCAATTTCAAATTTTAAAAACCCACCATAAAATCAGGAGAGCCCGGCTAACTGAAAGAAATAGGTTTTAAGGGCCCGACGAAAACTCCGGAGGTCTGGGATCACTCGTATCTCTGGGGGTAGATTGTTCCAGAGGGTAGGTGCCACCACAGAAAAGGCTCTCCCCCTGGGGGTCACCAGCCGACATTGTCTGGCCGACGGCACCCTGAGGAGGCCCACTCTGTGGGAGCGAACTGGCCAGTGGGAGGCAATTGGTGGCAGAAGGTGGTCCGTAAGTACCCCGGCCCTAAGCCATGGAGAGCTTTAAAGGTGATCACCAACACCTTGAAGCGCACCTGGAAGTCCACCGGAAGCTAATGCAGCTCGCGCAGGAGAGGAGTCACATGGGAGCACCCAGTTGCTCCCATAATCCCCCGCGGCCGCATTCTGCACCAGTTGGAGCCTCCGGGTGCATCCCAAGGGGAGCCCAATGTAGAGAGCGTTACAATAGTCCAGATGAGAAGTGACAAGTGCTTGAGTGACCGTGCGTAGGGAGTCCCGATCCAGAAAGGGGCGCAACTGGAGTATCAGGCGAACCTGATAGAAAGCCCCCCTGGCCACGGCCGTCATATGCTCTTCTAAAGACAGCCGTGCGTCCATATGAAGAACAGCTGCAAGAATTGGGTTTGGCTCATCTAGAGAAAAGAAGGACTAGGGGTGACATGATAGCTGTATTCCAGTATTTGAGTGGCTGCCATAAAGAAGAGAGGGTCAACTTATTTTCCAAAGCACCAGAGGGCAGGACAAGAAACAATGGATGGAAACTAATCAAGGAGAGAAGCAACCTAGAATTAAAGAGAAACTTCCTAACAAGAGGACGATTAACCAGTGGAACAATTTGCCTTCAGAGGTTGCCTCCAAAGTCCCTTCCAGCTCTATTCTGATTGATTGATTGGTGACATATCCATTGCTTAGGACAGAGGTGCTGAACTCTCAACTTTAAGACTTGTAGATTTCAATTCCCAGAATTCCCCAGACATCCATGCTGGCTGGGGATTTCTGGAACTTGAGGCCCATAAGTCTTAAAGTTGCCAAATTTGGTTACCCCTGCTCTAGGAGCTTTAGGTGACAGAACATAAAATTAGTCTGTTTAAATACTAACCCGCCTCTGATATCGGAAGCTTTCACAAGCTAAGCCTTTTCTTCTTTTCTTGGTGCCCTGCAGATGGCCTCTGTTTCTAATCAAGCTAAGATCTATCAGAGTCTCAGGTTTATAATTTATGATTTGCCCAGTTTTTGACAGTCAGAACTGAAGAAGCTTCTTGGATGAGAATTTAATTTAATTTTAATTTAATTTATCGAATTTCTATGCCGCCCAACTCCCAAGGGACTCTGGGCGGCTTACAGCAAAAAATAATACAAAGAACACAGGAAAATTATTAAAAAATATTATAAAAACATTTTAAAGCGAAGAAGCGAAATGTCTTTAAGGAAAAACAAAGTCTAGTTGTCTTTTGAAAAAGCACCTTTGGGACAGGCAAATACCTGTCCAGGCTTAGGACCTGGTTATTTACGGGACCGCCTACTACCACAAACAGCCTCCCACCGGCCGGTACGCTCTCATAGAGAGGGGCTCCTCCGGGTGCCGTCAGCCAAGCAGTGTCGACTGGCGGCCCCCAGGGGGAGGGCCTTCTCTGTGGGGGCACCCACTATCTGGAACGAGCTCCCCCCGGAGATACGGAGGATCCCGGATCTGCGCACTTTCCGCATGCTCTTAAGACCCTCCTATTCCAGCAAGCCGGCCTGGCCTAATTTTCTCCCCTTTCTTTTAAATTTTTAAACTGAAATTTTAATTTGTTTTAAATTATTGGGATTTTTAATTGTCCTGGGCTAAATTATTTAATTTGGTTTTAAATTGTTTTTAACTTTTGTATTTATGTATTTTATTCTGTGCCTGTGCATTGCCCTGAGTCCTTCGGGAGTAAGGCGGTATACAAATTTAATAAAACAAACAAACATAAACAAACAAATACTGGGAAAGTTTCTACAGCAAAGGTCTCCAAACCCCTATTCAGAGCTGGGCTGCATAAATGGCTGGATTGAGTGTGTGTGTGTGTGTGTGTGTGTGGAGCATGTGTGCAGCACAACTTGTACAAGCGATAGGCTGCTGGGAGCTCTGGCTTCTCCATTAACTTATTTTGCTGTATTAACTTTGTTTATTCAGAGATCAGGAAAGGTGATCAGATGACCCCGGGACACTTCAGCTGTCATAAATATAAGTCAGTTGCCAAACATCTGAATTTTGATCACGTGACCATGGGGATGTTGCAACCATTGTGTGAAAAAAGGTCATGTCACTTTTTTTTTGTGCCACTGTAACTTCAAAAGGTCACTAAAAGAACTGTTGTAAGTCAAGGACTACATGTAATGGAAATTGTTATGCTTGTGGGTGCTAATGCATGCAAATATTCTGGGTTATTCCAGTACGAATTTCCATCTGTTTTTATTTATAGGTGACAATCCAACTTTTTGAGCATTATCCCAGATCATTAAAGATAAAGTCTCTTTGAACTTCAGCTTTCCTTCATATATTCTCCTAGAAGATTTCTAAAGGCTATGCTCTTCGGTCTCCTCTCATGGAATAAGGTGAGTCATGTGCTTTTCTAGACCACTGCTTTGAATTAATCAATTACAGACAATTCATCTGAATGTCAACTTTGGACCTACTGCCTGGAACTGAATGTAGACCCACGATTTATGCACATCTGTATTCAAATCAGACATTTGCTCAGGATAGCTTTACAATCACAATCTAACAAAGTAAACTCAAAACAGCAGTATTTTTTTTTAAAAAAAAACAACAGTGATCATTTTTAAACCTTTCTCAATAACAAAATGTATAAAAGAACAGCAATAACATGAACTTCCATTGCAATGTAACCAGTTAAAAATCCTAAAATCCCCCCCCGTCAACAATACAATGAGGGAGACAGTACATCCAACAGTATCGATTGCTATACAGGTAGTCCTTGATTTACGACCACAATTGAGCCCAGAATTTATGTTGCTAAGTGAGAAATTTGTTAAAGTGAGTTTTGCCCCACTCACTTGCCACATTTGTTAAGTGGATCACTGCAGGGATTTATTTATTTTATTTATTTATTTTATCATATTTGTATACCACCCTACTCCCGAAGGACTCAGGGCGGTGAACAGCCAAGATAAAATACAAAGACATACAAAAGTTAAAAAACTATTAAAAAAGATTAAATAATTTAGGCTCAAAAGACAAACTTAAGACATCCAATTTATCTAAAAACATTTAAAACCCAATTTAAAAGGGAGAGTTAGGCCAGACCAGCCTGTTGAAATAAAAACGTTTTTAGGGCGCGGCGGAAGATGCGTAAGTCTTGGATCCTCCGTATCTCCGGGGGGAGCTCGTTCCAGATGGCAGGTGCCCCCACAGAGAAGGCTCTCCCCCTGGGGGCCGCCAGTCAACATTGTTTGGCCGACGGCACCCTGAGGAGCCCCTCTCTATGGGAGCGAACCGGTCGGTGAGAGGCTACTGGTGGCAGAAGGCGGTCTCGTAAGTACCCTGGTCCTGAGCCATGGAGCGCTCTAAAGGTGGTAACCAAAACCTTGAAGCGCACCCGGAAGACCACTGGGAGCCAGTGCAGCTCGCGCAGGAGGGGGGTCACATGGGAGCGCCACATCACTCCCGTCACCACCCACGCGGCCGCATTCTGGACCAGTTGGAGCCTTCGGGTGCTCCTCAAGGGCAGCCCCATGTAGAGAGCATTGCAATAGTCCAGGCGTGAGGTGACAAGGGCGTGAGTGACCGTGCGTAACGAGTCCCAATCCAGAAAGGGACGCAACTGGTGAATCAGGCGAACCTGATAAAAAGTCCTCCTGGCCACGCAGATGGGGGTTGTGGGGAAATGCGTGGTGGGTGGGGCATATGTGAGGGTTGCGGGCGCATGCACGGGGTGTGTGCGGGTGGGGTCGTGCGCGCATTGCATTATGGCTGTGTGTGCGCACACGTGCTTCCGGCACTCGGTGCCGAAAGGGTTACCCATCACTGTTCTAGTCCAACTCCCTATTCAAGCAGGAGATCCTATACCAGTGATGGCTAACCCTTTTGCCATTGCGTGCCAAAAGCAGGGGGGAGCACAGGGGTGTCGTGCATGCATGTACCCACACCCATAATTCAGTGCACCCCGCCCCACCGTTCATGTGCGTGCAACCCCCGTGCTCTCTCTGCTCTCCCGGGACCGGAAAGCCAGTTTTTCGCCCTCCCCAGGCTCCAGAGCCTTTCTAGGAGCCTGGGGAGGGCAAAAGCAGCCTTCCCCAACCCCTCCCACCCGGAGGCCCTCCAGAGGCCAGAAATGGCCCATTTCCCGACTTCCGGTGGGCCTGGAAGGCCCGAAAATCAGCTGACCTGCATGAGCATGCGCGCTGGGGCTGAGTTAGGGCAACACTTGCGTGCCCACAGATATGGCGCTCCACGTTCCACCTGTGGCACGCGTGCCATAGGCTCGCCATCACGGCCCTATACCATTTCAGACAAGTGGCTGTCCAGTCTCTTCTTAAAAACCTCCAATGATGAATCACCCACAGCTTCTGAAGGCAAGCCGTTCCACTGGGTAATGGTCCTCACTGTTAAGGAAGTTTTCTCCTTAATTCCAGGTTTATTTTATTCATTCCTGGATTAGTTTCCAACCATTATTTCTCGTCCTGCCTTCAGGGGCTTTGGAGAATAATTTGACCCCTTCTTCTTTGTGGCAGCCCCTCCACAAATACTGGAATACCGCTACCAGGATGTCACCCCAGGACTGCCCATATCCAGTGGTGGGTTCCTCCTGGTTTGGTCCGGTTCGGCCAAGCCGGTAGCGGTGACGATATGACGTCAGGGAACCGGTTCTCTCCCCCCCCGCCCTCCCACGTTATTCTTACCTTTTATTTGGTCCCACCCCCAATCTATTGCTGCCTCCTGAGTCCCAGCTGATGACTAGAGGGGAAAAAAACCTGTTTAAACTCTTGCCTCAGGGCTTCAAAGGGCCCTCCTACAGCTGATCAGTGTTAAAAGCAAACAAATGCGCCCGGTCGTAAGTGCGAGGACTAGTCGTAAGTGCGAGGACCTTCCAGAAATGAGACTGACCAGCTAGCCACGCCCACCTAGTCACACGACCTCCAAGACACGCCCACAAAATAAGCCACGCCCACAGAACCGGTAGTAAAAAAAAATTAAGAACCCACCCCTGCCCGTATCCCGATTTTTCTCCTGAGTCGATGTGACTCAGGGTTTCTCCAAGGGGGGGGGGATGGATGAGGATTGAGATCTGAGCGATCCTAAATGCCCGGCTTGCACGCCTCTCGCCTGCTGCGCTTACATTGGACAAGCAGAGCCGGCGCCACCCCTCCTGGCAGCCTCTGGGGTGGGGGTGGGTGAGGGGTGTATGACTCCCTCCTCCTTCGCCCTCCCCAAAATTTATCCCGTAGCCCCGCCCCTCCTCTACGTCATCATCTAGCCAGGTTCCTATTGGCCCAGGAGGAAGATCTACCCATTGGGTCACTCCGGTTGGCTGTCTGTCTGACTGGCGCTCGCGGGAGGGGCGCGTGGGGGGGGGGCTGCTGGAGGAGCAAGGAAAACTTCCTTGTTTAGGGGGGGTGACGCTCCCTTGCCGGAGTCTGCGGTCGCGGCTGGATCCCCCGGGGGCTGCGGCGGCTGGGGAACCCCGGCTGGAGCAAGTGACCAGGTGCTTTCCTTCTTTCCACCTTGCTGGGGCTTGGGCGCCAACGGGGAGGCGGCTGGACTGGACTCCCAGCTTTTTGGGTGGTGTGCGCGGGTCCCTAAGGGCAGGCTTCCTTAAGGATCGATCCTAAAGAAGCGCTAGCTAGGATCGCCCCCCCCCCCTCTTTAATCCGGATTCTGCATGCATGCATGCATGCATGCGTGTGTGTGTGTCTCCTGATCCTGGCCTCGCTGGGTCCCCATCATCCGCATCCCCAACTTTAGCATGGGGTGGATGGAAGCAGATCCCCCCCGTTCATTGCAAAAGCGAAGCGGGATTTATCCGGTTCTTTCTTTTCAAGCCTAGCGGTCCCCAGGTGCCACGGTTCCTGCCCATCTTAGGTAAGATCTTGCATGCATTTTGGAGATACGGTCCTCCTGGGGGTTCTATGGTAGAATAAGAAAGTTTCTATGGAGATTTGCAGTCATCCAGGAATCAGGGGGTCTCCAACCTTGGCAACTTTTAAGACTTGTGGACTTCAACTCCCAGAATTCCTCAGCCAGCTTTGCTGGCTGAGGAATTCTGGGAGTTAAAGTCCACAAGTCTTAAAAGTTGCCAAGGTTGGAAACTCTGATCCAGTTCACAGTTGTCCCAACTGTTGTCATCCAGTTCACAGTTGTCCTTTTTCAAAAGGACCTGTGTTTTTCCTTAAAGACGTTTCGCTTCTCCTCCAAGAAGCTTCTTCAGCAGTGGCTTTTCCGACATATATTCTTACCGACAAGTTTCCAAGAACTGAAAACTGAAACTGAAGAAGCTTCTTGGAGGAGAAGTGAAACGTCTTCAAGGAAAAACAAACTCCAGTTGCCTTTTTGAAAAAAAGCACCTTTGGGATAGATAAGAAAGGCTGCTCTATTTTAAGTTATGTCTGTATGATCTCCATTTATACAGGTATAAACAAGCATGACTGTAACTTTGTTGCTTGTATCCTTATATTGATTGTTTCCTAGTAGGATTTGATTGCTTATTTGTACTCTATGACTATCATTAAGTGTTGTACCTTGATGAAGGTATCTTGTCTTTTTATGTACATTGAGAGCATATGCACCAAAGACAAATTCCTTGTGTGTCCAATCACACTTGGCCAATAGAGAATTCTATTCTATTCTATTCTATTCTATTCTATTCTATTCTATTCTATTCTATTCTATTCTATTCTATTCTATTCTATTCTATTCTATTCTATCCTATCCTATTCTATCCTATTCTATTCTATTCTAAACATTGTGCTTATGAGGGGACACAAATCTGTGCGTTTGAATGGGGAATCCCCATTTCTGTTCCCTGCTATGGGATGGGGAGAATGGATCCCAACCAATATAGGTTTGGTTTTTTTTTTTTTGGTTTTTTTTTTTTACAAAATCTAACCTTTCTGAGAGACTTGATGCCCAAATGGCTCCTCTCCATTTTATAATTTGAAGATTTCTGCACACAATCCAATGCAGGATGTCCATTCCCTTTGGTGGTCCTTGTTCAGGAACATCTCATTCTGAGGGATCCCCCGCAGAGGAACTTGTAGAATATATTTTGGAAAAGCAATTGTTTTTTTTTATTATTTTATTTTATTTTATTTTATTTTAATTTGATTTATATGCCGCCCTTCTCCGGAGACTCAGGGCGGCTTACAATGCGCTAAGCAATAGCCTTCATCCTTTTGTATATTTATACAAAGTCAGCTTATTGCCCCCACAAACTGGGTCCTCATTTCACCTACCTTAGAAAGGATGGAAGGCTGAGTCAACCTTGAGCCTTGGAGAGATTCGAACCAGCAGAAATTGCAGGCAGCTGTGTTAATAACAGGGTGCATTAACCACTGTACCATCAAGGCTCTTTATATGATTTTACCTTCATACTTTTGTATATTTATACAAAGTCAGCTTATTGCCCCCACAAACTGGGTCCTCAAACGGTGTTCAAACGGTTTATTTACTCCTTAAATACACTGCAGATATTAGCCAACTGTCAAAGAGCTGAGATAATGGAGGAGCATTGAGTGAGAAGAGTGGGTGTTGTATTGATCTCTGGAATTTTTCTATGGCCTCCAGACCTGCCAAATAGCTAGGCATGTGCCACATGGTCTAGGAAAGTAGACACCCACTAGGGGCAACATAAATCCTGAAGAATTGGACTCTGTCCTGTTCAGCAGAATTGGACTCTGTCCTGTTCCTGGATTTCTTTTCTTGCGTTTGCACCTGGTAGTGCTGGAGAAGCTGTTGAAAGTTATTCCCCTGTTCCCCACCCTCTCATCTCTTCTTTTTCCCAGTCATCCAGGCTGACTGGGAGAACCTGGGAGGTGTTTTCTTGTCTGCTTCCCAACAGCCAGTTTCCAGGAGCTGGTGATGACCTCATCTCTGTGATGCATACTTTTCAGTGTGCAGATCATCATCTCTCCGATGCAAAGCTAGGGTGGATAGGATGGTATTGGCATCCTTTCAAAAATGGGAGGGAATGGACATCAGAAGGTTTAAATGCACCTTGGAAAGCAGAGAGGTGAGCACAAATGCACACACACACACAAAACACACACAGAGAGACAGGCGTGCCTCTCATGAATTGGAGCTTGCTTTTGTGAGTTTGAGTATAGTATATATTTTTGCATATTGGTAAAGGTGGTATAATACAAACCCGACCACTGATTTCTCTCTTGGTGTGTCAGTGAATGGGAGGCAGCCAAGGAATTAGTAGCAGAATGCAGTACAATAAAAAACCCTTGACTTGATGCTACACAAACCTTATTGCTTTTAGTGCACTCTTCTCCCACACTCTTTATTGCCATGACAGTAATGTTTGTCTGGATGGAATATTATCCTTGGAGGGTTTCCTAGTGGATAGCTGCTAATTTTATCGGTTGTACAGCTGTTCCTTTTTTCCTTTTGTAAAGGATTTTCTGGTGATAAGAAAAAAAAAAAAGAGAGAGTTGGAACAATTGGCTGAAAAATACGTTCCACTGGAAGATAATGTAATCTGGAGTTTTTGTAAAATTCCACCAGATGTGGTGATTGTATTATAAAAATATTACCTGAAAAAAAATATTACCTGGCTGGTAAATGTGCATGCTCCATAAATGTGTCTGATCTGTCCATGCTCCAAATGTGTGGACTTTAACCCCCCACAATTCACAATCCATGCTTTCAAGGATTTGCAATGTGCATGTCTGGCTCAGGAAGGCTGCCATAAATCACAATGCTGAGTGAGGCTCATGCAATCTCCAAACTTTGTCCAGTACAAATGAAAATAACAGATTAGAAGCCTTTCCCTGTCTGTCTGCCTGCCAATCGGTTATTTCGCCTGAATCAGAGAAGGAAGTGTGCTAGAGATACATATCTTGCAATGGCCTGTGATGAAACCTCACTTGTCAATTGTAGGCCTGTAATTGTACGTGACTGTGTGCAAATAAACCTTTTTCCCATGATGGCGTCAGCACAATAGGATCCGTGACAGGGTTAGGGATAGGCTGAATGGAAGGACCTTCCTTTTCACATTCTTTCCATTTATAGACAATGGTGTGGATTTCCATTGTGGTCTGTTCAAACAAGGCTTAAAGTTACAGGATCCAATCTGGGTTAGTCACCAGGACCAGAGATTTAGTCTTCCGAGCTTTCAGACTTGTGGATGGAGCCCATCCTCCGGCAACTTTTCTCTACATTGGGTTTTTGAAGGCCACAAAGGTTATTACAATAATAGCTGGCCATCAAATCAACCGATAAGAAGCCACACTCAACCAGGCACCATATAAATACCATACACAGAATAGTGCAAAGCACACAGAAGTTCTCTGAAGATGGGCTCCAGCATGGGTGCAAAAACCTGGAAGATTAAACCTCCGTTCCTGCTGACTGACCCAGATTGGATCCTGCAACATTAACCTGGGACAGGTATATTTACCTTCATTTGTAAGGCTTAATACGTTTATTGTATGAATCATGCACATAATTTTTATTATATTTATCTGATTGATTGATCCTCTGCCTTTTGTCCAGGATATGCATTCTTTATCCTGTTCAGTGAACTGTCTTGCAAATTGATTGTAATTTTTGCTTTAGGGAAAACAATACTTTCAATCTTTGCTTTCATCCCTGTTGGAAAAAAAAATCCATATTACTAAATTATTGTCATGAGAGCCATCTTGATGCAGCGGTTAAGGCGCCAGGCTAGAAACCAGCTGACCATGAGTTCTACTCCTGCCTTCGGCATGAAGCTAGATGGGTGACTTTGAGCCAGTCACTCTCTCTCAAGAGCCTTGCTAAGAAAACTGCAGAGATCATCCCAGGAATTTGCCTGGGGTTAAAACTGACTCAACGGCACACAAACACACAAAAGATTATTAGCAGTTTTGTATGAATTGACTCAAAGGAAGTTGTAGCTCCATTTTATGCATTTGAAAAGTTCCTATAAAACAGGGGTGTCAAATTCAAGGCCTGCGGGCTGGATCCGGCCCGCAGGGTGCTTAAATCTGGCCAACCGGGCCGCTCTGGAAACAGGAAGAACCAACCTGCGCTATGCCAGTGAAAATGCGGCCATCCCGAGCTCTGTTTTCAGTGGCAGAGGGTTGCAGGAGGCTTTCGCAGCCAAAAACGGAGCTTGGGAGCCCGTTTTCACTGGCAGAGTGCTCGGGCCGCCACAGGCACCCCTGACATGAGTGAAGTTGAGCTGGCCACTCCCACCCTGGCCACGCCCACCCAAGGTCAAATACAACCCTGATGCGGCCCTCAATGAAATCGAGTTTGACACCCCTGCTATAAGTAATAGGAGCTTTTTTAGTTAGCTCTTTAAGGCAATGGCCCCCAACCTTTCGGACCCGCTCCATTGAGGTTTTTCCCTCAGCCTGGAAGGAGCGTGATTTCACATTCTGCCTGGGTCCCACAGATGGGGCTTTGCTTGTTTGCGTGGCCCAGTTTCTGGCATGCCGCAGCCCGGTGCTGGTCCAGGGACTGGGGGCTGGGGATCCCTGTTTTAAAGTACAGGCCTGCTGTGATTTTTTCCTCCTTGGTAAAGAACAGATTGGTTATTTTGTGCCATCAGAAAATTGCTGGCACTGTTTTTCCCAGCCTCTGTTTGGGAGCACAATATTCTCAGCCGGCTTCAGTTTGGAATAAATTGTACTCAAGACATCTCAGAATGGGATTGAACACACACTCCTACCTATACACAAGTGCCTTTTTTTTACTCCCTTAACCATTTCATTTTTCAACCTCTCTAGGCACGGTTTCATGTGAATTGAGCTATTAGTTAGGCTGCTATACTGTGGATAGCTAATTCTATCTACGGTAATTCTAATGTTACCGGATGCTTTCTACTGAAAGATTAAGTTGTCATAAAATATGAGGATGTGCTGTGCTTTTCCTCGCGCAGCTTCTGGTGGCATGAGCAAGCAATAAATTACCAACAATGTCTAGCAAAACACATTTGTTCTGGCATTAATGTCCAGCCAACAACAATACCGAGACTTACTTGCTCTGATGGGTGCTTTGCCAGCTGCAACGCTTCACATTTGGTTAGAAAGAAGTGTTTGGATTCAGTTTGGAAGAGACCAGGTGATAGCATCTTTTCCTCTTAAAAAAACAATTAAAAGGCATAAGCTTTTGTGAGCTGAAGCTCACCTCCTCGGATGCACAGAGTGGCTAGACTGGTAGATGATTTAATTTGGGATGAATCAGGAGGGAGGTGTTTCAGAACTTGAGGGAGAATGAATGTAGCACTCATCTGAAACTCATGAACACAGCTACATCTTGAAAATGCCTGCTTGTAGTAAAGTGCTCTATTTGCTCTTCTGTTTTCCAAAACACTCATCGAGTCATGGTGGCACAGTGGTAAAAGTGCAGTACTGCAGGCTACTTCTGCTGACTGCTGGCTGCTTTCAATTTGGCAGTTCAAATCTCACCAGGCTCAAGGTTGACTCTGCCTTCCATCCTTGCGAGGTGGGTAAAATGAGGACCCAAATTATTGGGGGCAATAGGTTGACTCTGTAAACCACTTAGAGAGGGCTATAAAGCACTGTGAAGCGGTATATTAGGTCCTATTGCTTATACAAATTAACAAGATAACTCCACAGTGCTATAAAAATGGCATTTCAAAGGTGTTTGTACAGGTGTTTGTACAGTAAAGCATTGTAAAGCGGTATATAAGTCTAAGTGCTATTGCTATTGAAACTCATGAACCCAGCTATGTCTGGAAAATACCTATTTATAAATAAGTCTTTTATTTGCTGTCTGTTTCCCAAAACCCTAATTGAAACTCATGAAAACAGCTACATCTTGATAATGCCTACTTGTAGACAAGTACTTGATTTGCTAACTTGCTTTCCAGAACCCTCATTGAAATTCATGAACACAGCTATGTCTGGAAAATGCCTACTTGTAGACCAGCGCTCTATTTGTTATCCTGTTTTCCAAAACCCTCACTGAAACCCATGAAAACAGCTACATCTTGTTAATGCCTACTGGTAGAACAAGAGTTTAAGAGTTTATTAGATTTCTATACCGCCCTTCTCCCAAAGGACTCAGGGCGGTGTACAACCATATTAAAACACATAGATTTTTAACCAATTATACCAACTATTCCATATTTTATAATAGTCTGATTCTTCTTTTTCTTGTAATTCTTTGGTTAACCTATCCATTTCAGCGCATTCTAAAATTTTCCCTATTACTTCTGTTTCACTTGGTATTTTTTCTTGTTTCCAATTTCTTGCGTAGGTTATTCTTGCAGCAGTTAATATGTGAATTGTAAGATATTTAATATCCTTAGGGTATGATTTGTTAAATATTCCTAATAAAAATGTTTCTGGTTCTTTTTCAATCTGTGTTTTTGTTATTTGTTCCAACCATTTTTTGATGTTAGACCAAAATTTCTTTGCTGCCGGGCATGTCCACCATAAATGATAGAAAGTCCCTTGTGCCTTTTTGCACTTCCAACAAATTGGGCTATTTTTAGGTTGTATTTTTGCCAATCTGGTTGGAGACATATGCCACCGATAAAACATTTTCAGTTGGTTTTCCTTGTATGCCGTTGCTTTCGTTAACTTTAGGTTTTCCTGCCAGAACTTTTCCCATTTTTCCAAAGGTATTGTGTGTTTGATATTTTGAGCCCACTTAATCATCGTTTCTTTGACTGTCTCTTCTTCCAATTTATAGCGTAGGAGAAATTTATAAATTCTACTAATTAATTTATTTTCTGAATCTAATATAATTTTATCTATTTCTTGTTTTTGATTGTAAATTTCATATGCCAATCAGCATTGTTTGGCCGACGGCACCCTGAGGAGTCCCTCTCTGTGGGAGCGTATTGGCTGGTGGGAGGTTGTTGCTGGCAGAAGGCGGTCTTGTATATACCCCGGTCCTAAGCCATGGAGCACTTTAAAGGTGGTAACCAACACCTTGAATCGCACCCGGAAGACCACCGGGAGCCAGTGCAGCTCACGCAGGAGGGGTGTTATGTAGGTGCACCGAGTCGCACCCATAACCACCTGCGCGGCCGCATTCTGGACCAGTTGGAGCCTCCGAGTGCTCTTCAAGGGGAGCCCCATGTAGAGAACATTGCAGTAGTCCAGACGTGACGTGACGAGGGCATGAGTGACCGTGCGCAGGGCATCCCGGTCCAGAAAGGGACGCAACTGGTGCATCAGGCGAACCCGATAAAAAGCTCCCCTGGCCACGGCCGTCATGTGATCTTCCAAAGACAGCCATGCATCCAGGAGAACGTGGATTGTGAACTAGAACTAGAAGTGCTCTAGTTGCTATCCTGTTTTCCAGAGCCCTCACTGAAACTCCTGAAAACAGCTACATCTGGAAAATCGCTCCCACAGAGAGGGGCTCCTCCGGGTGCCGTCGGCCAAGCAATGTCAGCTGGTGACCCCCAGGGGGAGAGCCTTCTCTGTGGCGGCTCCTGCCCTCTGGAACGAATTGCCCCCTGAGATACGGAGGATTCCCAACTTACGCACCTTCCCCCGGGCCCTCAAGACGCTTTTATTTCAACAAGCCGGGCTGGCCTAATTTTAATTTTTTAATTGTTAATTCTTAATTTTAAATGTCTAAATTGGGTAGCTTTATTTTAATTAGATGGGCCAAACTATTTAATATTTTTAAATTGTTTTTAAATTTTATATTTGTGTGTTTTTATGCTGGCTGTACACCGCCCTGAGTCCCTTTGGGAGAAGGGCGGTATATAAATTAAATTAATAAAAATAAAAATAATAATAATACTACTTCTACTTGTAGAAAAGTGCTCTGTTTGCTACCCTGTTTTTCCCCAAGTGCTTCTTCCTAGTTGAATTTGACGCATTGTACTTTGTTGTGACCTGTAGGTTTTAATTGTCTGAAGTAGAGAGGAGTACTTTTGCAATATGTACTGTAAGCACTTGCAACATCTTATATAATTTATTCTTTCCAGCATGGGGTAATTAAGCATGACTTGAGGATAAACAGTTAGCAGCAAATCTGTTTTCCTTGAGGGTAGGAATAAAAGAGCAGAAGAATTCCACTCTTCTTGATTATGGTTAATATAGTTCATTGTTCAGCACATTTGGCTGTTTGTTTCCACTGATAATGTGGGGAAGGGAATAAGAGAAGTTTGTAGTTAGGCAGTAATGATCAGCAGAGCAGAAGCTGCCCTTTCAAAAGTGACAACCTGAGATTTCAACACAACTATTGCTGCAGCTTTTTCTCAAGAATCAGAACAAGAAATAAAATCTCTGCTTTTCATTAGCGTCCCACAATGGGCAAGTGAACTGGCAGAGACTTCTGGATAAAGAACTTAATAGGAGCCGTGGTGGCGCAGTGGTTAGAATGCAGTATTGCAAGCTAATTCTGCTGACTACCAGCAGTTCGAGTCTCACCGGCTCAAGGTTGACTCAGCCTCCCATCCTTCCGAGGTTGGTAAAATGAGGACCCAGATTGTTGGGGTAAATAGGCTGACTGTAAACCACTTAGAGAGGGCTGTAAAGCACTGTTAAGCAGTATATAAGTCTAAGTACTATTGCTATTTGGGCCACTTTATTGAAGGAGATTGAACAGCAACTAGTAGAAGCAGGAAAAATGTGATCTGGGAAATTCATTTTTATCTGCTACACGAAATATGACTAGTGTAGCAAACTACACTGAGAATGAGTTAATTCCCAGCTGTTCTAATAAAGTCTATTTGTTTTCGAACTGTTTGTATTTAATACTAACTACTTGGGCCTGGGTCACAGCAATCCCTATTATTTTCTTTTTTTTGAGAGAGAGATATTTCTTTTTCTTTCATCTGCAGGAAAATTTCAAGATCCATGCCTTGCTGAAAGCGGAGAAGATGTTATGTTGGGGATATTGGTCTTTCGGATTTCCTGGCTCAGATAGTACTCTGCAGGCGGTCATCCCTGAACCTCAGACCACTGAATTCGTTCACGAGAGGAGTGTCAAGGAAGTGGCTTGTGGGAAACACCACTCTGTGTTCTTGCTGGAAGATGGGGAAGTTTACACCTGTGGGGTGAACACCAAAGGCCAACTCGGTCATGAGAGAGAAGGTGGCAAGCCAGGTGGGTTGATTTTGAGCTCTTGATTCCAAATCCTTTCATTTTCATGATTTGTCTCTGTTGGCATTTATTGTTTCTAATAGTTTTGAGGGAAAAATTGAAGGCAAACGAACAGGAGAAGAACATCATGGCTTCAAAATCTAAGAGACTGGTTTGGACAAAACTCAACAGCACTTTTTCATGTGGCTGTTGTTAAAAATAGGATCACCATCTAATGTCCGATGACAGATATGGCACAAGAAGAAGAAGAAGAAGAGTTTTGAATTATCATTCTTATATTTATGTTTTTTCTGTGACTGTATTGTTAATCAGGGGTTCCAAATGTTGGGGTTTTTTTGCTGATGAGCACATCTGAACTTTTGAAAGCAAGTTAGAGGACACTTTCACAAACAGGGTTTGTTGTGACACGTGCTCCAAACGGTGGAAACATTGGGGAGCGATATTATCAATACTGTGTTTGATAGTAGATTATTTGAATTATTTGTGGGGAGTGACCAGTATAAGAAAAGTTAAGAAAAAGTTAGGACTTTTTAATGGTGAACTAAGAGTCTCTATAAAACTCTATAATGAGAAGGTAATTTCCTTCTCCTCTAGAAGATCTGGCTTAAGTTCAGTGGTGAAATCCAAATTTTTTTTACTACAGGTTCTGTGGGTGTGGCTTGGTGGGCGTGGCAGGGGAAGGATACTGCAAAATCTCCATTTGCACCCCATTTTGGGGACAGCCAGAGGTGGTATTTACTGGTTCTCTGAACTACTCAAAATTTCCGCTGCTGGTTCTCCAAACTGCTCAAAATTTCCACTACCGGTTCTCCAGAACCTGTCAAAACCTGCTGGATTTCACCCCTGCTTAAGTTGCTCTTTCTATCTGACCTCAAAATAACCTTTGTCAGGAACCATGAAGTGTCACGTCCAGAGTGTGTCTTGTTCAAATTATATCCTTCTCCTTACACTTGCAGCAACAAGAGCACCCTGTTTCAGTTTGTCCATGATGTTGACAGAGAGCTAAAAGAATGCTGGTAGTCTCTTACTCATTCAGATTTTGGCAGCTTTGCAAACAGTTGCTTTCCCAAAATCACTAAAGCAGCTTTCTCTCTCCTCTGGTCTGATGGATAGAAAGTCTCAGATGATATAGATTTTATGGACTCTATTTCAAATTCTAAAAGGTAGGGATGGGGAAGTCTCTTTATAGACACAGACTGTGCTTTGCTTTTTTAAAATGTTACGGTCTCAGGCAGGGGTGGGATTCTACTGGTTCGGACCGGTTCAGGCGAACCGGTAGCTCCGATGATCAGCTGGGAGCGAACCAGTTCGCTCAGACGATCAGGTTGGCCCGCCCACCCGCCCCTGCACTTTACTTACCTTTCTCTTCTCAGCTGATTGGCACGGCAGAGTGGATTGCTGCGCCTCAGCTGTGTTACTCCCAGGTGGTAACACAGAAGGTTAGTATTTGTAAAACTGTGCATGTGTACATAAAGAACGTAATCACCGAACCGGTTGTTAAACCTACAGTGTCCCACCACTGATCTCAGAGATGTGAGGAGGGCATGGTGGTATCATATTCCTGCCTTAGGCATGAAAGCCACCTGGGTGATTTTGGGCTGGTCACTGTCCCTCAGCCCCACTCACCTCACAAGGTGGTGGTTGTTGTGGGGAAAAGAGGAGGAGAAAGGAATATAACAGAGTTGGAAGCAGTGGTGAAATCTTCCCGTGGTTTGTCACCGGTTCACTGCCTGTGCATGCGTGGTGCGCGCCAAGCGCATGATGCGTGTACACATGCACAGTACGCATCAAATGTGCACTTCGCGTGGAAAAAGGAGGGTTGGGAAGGTAAGTAGAACAGCGAGGGGGGGAACAGCTATGTCGCGTGATTTAGATTCACTAGAAAGCAGGATTTCCTGCTTTCTAGCGATTTTAAATTGCGCAGGACAGCTGATCATCGGAAAGGTAGCTTTTCTTTACTACCGGTTCGCCTGAACCGGTAGTTTTTATCACTACCGGTTCTCCTGAACCGGTGCGAACCAGTAACATTTCACCACTGATTAGAAGGCATCTTGGAGGTCTCCTACCATGTTTCCCTGAAAATAAGACCCTATCTTATATTTTTTTAACCCTAAAATAAGCGCTTGGCCTTATTGCCATGCACTCAAAAGCCCGATTGGGCTTATTATCAAGGGATGTCTTATTTTGGGGGAAACAGGGTAGTTTTGGGTAATTTTAGTATGTTTCATCATTTCTGTCTTAAATTTTTTTACTGGGCTGATTTCAAATACTTTAAATATTTGTTTTATCAATCTAATTGGATATTTTCCCTGTTAAGCCTAAACTACTTTGAGATACCCCAAACCATGGAAATAAGGAAATTGTCAGCCAGCATTCCAAACATTGATGATTGAACAAATACAAAACAAAACCTTTAGTGTTTCTATATGTATTATTGAAGGTAGAGAAGTGAAAAAGTTTGTAGCTACCCTGTTTCCCCCAAAATAAGACGTCCCCTGATAATAAGCCCAATCAGGCTTTTGAGTGCATGGCAATAAGGCCAAGCACTTATTTGAGGGTTCAAAAAAAATATAAGACAGGGTCTTATTTTGGGGGAAATACATATTGGGAAAAATTCGTTTATCTTTTGAAGTGGCCCCAATGGTAACAAGTTTTAAAAATAAATTTCTCCTTTTACAATCATGTTCTCATGGATTTTCCTTCTCAACCTATTTGCCTGCAGAACCAATAGTCCAGTTTAGTACTGTTATCCCCCACAGATTATTCCCACACAAACTGAGGTTTTTGGAAAATAATTATATTTTGCCATCTGCAGGGTAGATTTTGGAAACATGCCTGTAACGTGTTGTTCTTTTCCAATATGAATACAGTCTGGTCTCTAGCTTGGTTAAGAAATGCAAAACATATGTACTAACTTGAGGATAGTTTGGTCAAACTTCCATAATTCAGTTTGTTTATTCCACTAAATTCATGTGTGTCTCCAAACCAACAATTTTTAAACGTTGGCCCTTTGAAAGGACCAAAATTCTTTTGGATTTGGAATTTTACTTTTTTATTTTCAAAATGTATATATGGTTGCATATAACAAAAAATTCTGAGTGATTGACAATACTGTAGAAAGCCAATATAAAACAAAGTGAACAATATAATTAAAAACGAAACCAATAAATACAAGAGCCGAGGTATCTCACAAACAATTCACAGTCCCAAACAAGGGGTGGGCTGCTGGGGGTTTGCAGGGGTTTGGGAGAACCTCTAGCTAAGAGTCTGTGCAGTTCGGACAACCCGCAAATCCCACTCCTGGCTGGACCCGCCCACCCTGCCCCTCCCAGGAGTCCCCACGCAGTCTGTTTTGGATGCAGGTAAGTGCAAGGTGTGCACGGAGGCTCAGGGAGGGCGAAAAACGGGCCTAACGGAAGTTCGGGAAGGCTGGAAACGGGCTCGTTTCTGGCTTCCAGAGGGCCTCTGGAGCCTGGAAAGGTCGTTTTCGCCCTCCTGGAGGCTCAAGGAAAGCCTCTGGAGACCGGGGAGAGAAAAAATGCCCCTCCCGGTGGCTCCAGCGCCAGTACCCGTCCCCCCAGGTCAACAGGGCTAGGGCTGGCAAGAGTTCGTTTGCGGTCGCCACTAAGAGAAGGGGGGTGCAAGCTACGATTTGCGGGAATGGCCTCCGTGAGGCCATTCCGGGTGGATGGCAGGTGCACGTGGGGCATGTTCCCCCACCATTCGCCCCCCCCACCTCATCTCATGCTGTTTGCACGGGAAGCAAATTAAAACTTGCCATGATTGCTGGAGGCAGCAGCCTGAGCAGAACCGGCAAAGCAGCTGGTCAGTGCTCCGGCACCAGTTCCCCTGCAGTGGGCCTATGTTTAGGGGCCTCCTGCACCTGAAAAATAATAAGACCCTCCCGATAATAAGGCCAAGGCCATATTTCGGGGGTCAAAAGAAAATAAGACCCTTTCTTATTTTCGGGGAAACACGGTAATTGTCACCTGCAAAACACCTCCCCTTTTGCTCCTCCTTTATTCCCTCTGGGAGGGGCCATTCATCGTCCACCTGTGGCCTTACTCCCAAGTCAACCCTTGTTCTTTAGCTGTTCCCTTCGTCTGGCAACTCTGCGCATGCACACACTGGAAACAGGCTCCAGCTGTTTGTCTGCCTCACTGATGCTTGACTCCAAAGGCAGCTGATAACTGGCATACGGCTCTGGCCTCCTCTCTGCCTCCGACGCAGAGCCCTCATCAGAGCCTTCCCCAGACTCCTGGACTGGCCCATGTTCCTCCCCAACCTCCTCACTGTCCAAATCTGCTGCCAGATCTGCTGGCCGCTGGCCGGCCACAACAGGGGCTCAAAAACGCAGAGACACTCAGTTTGGAGTTGCAATCAGTTTATCCTTGTTTATGCCCTCACCACTTCTAGGCATTGGGTAAGCACCCTGAAGCCATCAAACTTGCACAGTCTGAGATGGCCCAACTAAGGGAATTCTGCATATCTTTTCTACTTCCCCTGGAACTCAAGTGGCATCAAAGGAACAAGCTGCACTGTCCAAAATTACATTCCATCTGGAAGGTTGCTGAAATCCATCTGCTTTGAAATTCTGTGCAGCCTCTTAAAGGAAACTAGGAGAGGCTGTTCTCCCGAATTGCTATTTTCAGTCTGACGAGTTCTTGATAATAATGTTAGGGTGTTAACTGGAGATCATCTCAGATATATTTTTCACCGCTTCATAGCACTTTCCTAGAAAGCTCTGGGAAATTGAAGAGTAAAAGAGTGTGCCTTAATAGTCTTCGCATGCTAAATGAATGTCTTGGTCTCCTGTTAAATTGTTTTTAGCTTGACACTTGAGAGATTTGTCAGGAACAGTGCACTGAATACTGGTAAAGCATCACTGCCCATTTTATCCCAGTATAATGGAGAAACAAGAATTTCTCCTTGCTATGTAGAGCAGGGGTCGGCAACCTTAAACACTCAAAGAGCCACAAAATTCCTTTGTGAGAAATCTGTAATATGTAAACTGGGAGAAAAAAAAAAAACTAAGGTAAACTGATTTGAGGATAAGGTCAAAGGATTAAAATTAGACAAAATGTTGTTTTATAAAATATAATAAAAATGGAGTGGTATTGAATTGAAATTAAGAATAAATGGTGATAACATTGTAAGGTAAACACTTAACAAGAGGTTAGAATATTGTAAAAATTATTTTGATATGACTTGTATAAGATATAAGATAAAGAAGAATAAAGATATGTTTAGAATTGTTATGCAGATGTAAAAATGAGTGAAAGTGAATTTGAAACTAATTTTGGATCGATATAATGGATTTATATAGATGAAAATGTTAAATTTGAGTTAAAACTGGTTTTTTTTAAGTTTTGAATTTCTTTTTTATCTTCTCTCCTTTCCTTTTTTGTTTACTTATAAAAGATGTAATGGAAATTGTGAATTGAGCTTGTGAAAGGAATGTAAGCGTGGTAACCACCTATGACCGGATCGAGATTTTTGCTCTTGAAAGTTATGTTTTATGTTTAAATTTGGAAAAAATAAATAAAAAATATTTACAAAAAAAAAAAAGTCCTAACCAGAAGCTCCCATTCCAATTCTGGAGCCCACCGGAAGTCCGGTCCCCACATCAAAGTCTCCTCCTAGTGTGATGTCCTTTTTCCTCTGCTGACGAGAAGTCCAGTTCTCCCACCATAGAATCTCCTCCTAGCGTGGCATCCTTTTTCCTCTACCTGTCCTAACCAAAAGCCCTATCGATTGTGGAGCTGACCAGCAACAGGGAGCCGCAACAGAGGGATAAAAGAGCCACATGAGGCTCCAGAGCTGCGGGTTGCTGACCCCTGATCTAGAAAAAAAGATTCTCGTGGAGGGTAGTTGCAGTTTAGCATTATGGGAAACTGGCAACACTACAGTTTTGTAACAGAACTAGCATGGAGTAGACAATAGTGGGGACAGAGGAAAAAATTGGCTGATACAGTACTGGCCAAAATTGTGGAAACCTTTTGGGAAAAGTGTATTTTTGAGGTCTGATGGCTAATAACACTACTTTTTTTTGGAGTTTCAAGATAATCATATTCCACTGCTGGAATGGCCTGGGAATAGCCCAGACATTAACCCAATTGAAAATTTGTGGAGCCGACTAAAGAAACTTGTTAGTCAGAAGCAACCCAGCAATAAAACCCAGTTAATAGAAGCAATCATTCCATCTTGGTTTCACATTATAACAGCTGCAGAACTAAAAGACTTGGTTCACTCCATGGGAAGATGTTGTAAGGCTGTCATTCATGCTAAAGGTTACCCAATTAAGTATTAACTGATATGGTGATAATATTTGTGTATCTCGTTTTTTCTATGGTGATATTTTTGTATATCTCGTTTCACTTTTCTTCTTTATAATTGCTATTCTAATAGCAAATCCTTCATAAAAGTTACATTCTTGATTAAATTATCTTTCCATTGATGTATAATTTTAGTACTACTCTCAAAAAAAGTGGTGTTATTAGCTAGTTTTAGAAAATACACTTTTCCCAAAAGGTTTCCATAATTTTGGCCACTACTGTATCTGTATCAGATGGCATAATATTTAGGGAAGTTTCAGACATGCAAATTGGATATTTTTAGATGCGTAGTAGTGTTCAGTTATGATAAGTTGCAGGAGGAACCAAATCTTTGAAGAACCATCTTTTGCCAGTCATATGTACCTGACCCACTAGAGAGGGGGGAGGCAGGGAATGTTATGGGTCCTTTCTCCTTAAGAGGTCCATCTAGCAGGTCCAAGAAGAATGGCCTTCTCTATGGTGGCTCCTTCTCTCTGGAGGGAAATAAGATTGGCCCCTACTTTGACAGTCCTTCGCAAGGCCCTGAAGATCTAGTTTTGCCAATGGGGCTGGGGATCCCAGAGTGGGATGGAGCCCATCAAACGACTCATTTGATTTTGTCGCAAGATTGATGGGGGCTTATTTTTTATTGTTTTTGTATTGGGTTTTTATCCTTGTCATCTGCCTGGACTGAAAGTGAGGTGGACGGCCACATACATGTTCTTAAATAAATAAATCTTTTGTTTTGGAAATAGAAATCTTCTAACTACTTTTATGTTCTAGTCCAGGGGTCTCCAACTCTGGGAGTTGAAGTCCACAAGTCTTAAAGTTGCCAAGGTTGGAGACCCCTATTCTAGTCCACTTGCCTGATGGAGAATTCTGAAAATTCAAAGGTTTTCAGCAGTTTTGCACAACTTCAAATGACCTACAAGATACTACCTCTTTATATTTAGGAGTTGAGGCTCATGGTCAACTCAGCTATGATAGCTTTAACGAATCTTGGGTTTTGAGCTCTCTCTCTTCTTCCCCTTCCACTCTTTCTGCTTCGAAGGGTTGCATGAGGTAAAAGGTTTTGGATTCTTGGAAAGGTTCAACCTTTCACTTGTTTTTCCCTCAGAACAAATTGATGCTTTAGCCGATCAGCACATTGTCCATGTGGCCTGTGGTGAGTCTCATAATGTCGCGCTTAGTGACCAAGGCCAGCTTTTTTCCTGGGGCGCAGGAAGTGATGGGCAGTTGGGCCTTACAACGACGGAAGATGCTGTAACAATTCCAAGGTAAAGATGAGAGATTATGCTTGTCGGACTTTTCTTATTCTTGTGGAAGATTGCAGATTGATTTCAAGGAAATCTGTTTTTCCATAAAAAAGTGAAAGACAGTGGAAGATTGCAGATATATTAACAGAGGGATAGAATCAAGATCATGTGAAGTGTTAATAACTCTATAATAGCTTAGTAAGGCCATTGGAATACTGCATTCAGTTTTGGTCGCCACGATGTAAAAAGATGTTGAGACTCTAGAAAGAGTGCAGAGAAGAACAACAAAGAAGATTAAGGGACTGGAGGCTAAAACATATAAACAACAGTTGCTGAAATTGGGTATGCCTAGTTTAATGAAAAGAAGGACTGGGGGTGATATGATAGCAGTCTTCCAATATTTGAGGGGCTGCCACAAAGAAGAGGGGGTCAACCTATTCTCCAAAGTACCTGAATGCAGGACAAGAAGCAATGGGTGGAAACTAATTAAGGAGAGAAGCAGCCTAGTACTAAGGAGAAATTTCCTGACAGTTAGAACAATTAATCAGTGGAACGGCCTGCCTTCAGAAGTTGTGGGTGCTCCATCACTGGAAGTTTTAAAGAAGAGATTGGACAGACATTTGTCTGAAGTGATGTAGGGTTTCCTACTTGAGCAGGGGTTAGACTAGAAGACCTCCAAGGTCCCTTCCAACTCTGTTATTCTGTTACATGCAAGTGATTTAATAGACATCTCTTGATTCATTTTTGTGTCCTCTGTGATATTCATCCACTAAGTACATGATTATATTTAATAATAAAGCACTCCTATGTTTCTTGTTTTCTTTTAAAATTCAAGCCAATAATGTTTTAGGACTATGATAATATTGCCTAAATTAGTCTCACTGTTACAATCTCTGTAATAGAGATGATAATAATGAAAACCAGGTAATTATATTACACCTCTGCACGTTTGTTAAAGTGTGTAATTTATTTTATTTTCTTAGGTTAATAAAAAAGCTAAACCAAGAGATGATCCTGCAGGTCTCGTGCGGGAACTGGCATTGTCTAGCTCTAGCAGCTGGTATGACCATTTTAACATTTAATAATTCAACTTTTCTTATTAAATTACCCTTCCAGTTAAACAAGTTTCTACTCAATGATAGTAACAGTTCTGGGAAAAGTTTCAAAAAGAGGATGACCCTCACTTCTTTTTCTTGTCAACAGAAGATAATGTTTCTAAAAATGGTAATTCTCTGTAATATCTGAAATATACTAGTTTCAACAGTAGAATTTCTCAAAAGTACATCTATTCGGCACGCTATAAGTAGTTCTTAACATACAACTGTAATGGAGCTATAATGACTGGGGAATTCTGGGAGCTGAAGTCCACAAGTCTTAAAGTTCCAAGATTGGACACATTTCACTAGACCAGGGGGAGTCAAACCCGATCGCATTGCAGGCTGTATCGTGACGTATCAGGATGTTTTTTGCCTTTGCGGAGCTGGGGTGGGTGTGGCCTGCGCAGGCTTGGGTGTGGCCTGTGTGGGCCGTATCCAACCTGCTGGCCGCCAGCTTGACAGGCCTCCACTAGACCAAACTGGCTCTCTCTAATTATCTCAAATATATATATATATATATATATATCTCGATATAAGATGGGTAGCTGTATAAATGTTTTAAAGAAATAACATGTTAGCTTTTCTTCATGTGATTGCAATAGAGGTAGTCCTTGACTTGCGACCATAATTGAGCCCAACATTTTTGTGGTTAAGCGAAACGTTAGTTAAGTGAGTTTTGCTCCATTTTATGACCTTTCTTGCCACCGTTATTAAGCGAATCACTGCAGTTGATAAGCTAGCACCCCGGTTGTTAAGCAAATCTGGCTTCCCCACAGATTTTGCTTGTCAAAAGGCTGCAAAAGGTGATCACGTGGGACACAGCAGCGGTCATAAGGACAAACCAGTTGTCGAGCATCTGAATTTTGATCACATGATTGATCATGGGGAATGCTACAAAGGTCATAAGGGTGAAAAATAAGCCTCTTTTTTCACTGCCATTTTAACTTTGAGTGTTCACTAAATGAATGGTTGTAAGTCGAGGACTACCTATATGCTGGGAGGTGAAAAAAGTTTGTTTTTTTTCTGAGCTCTGGGTTTTATTTCTCCCCTCCCTCCCCCACAGATGGACAGTTCTTTGCATGGGGACAGAACAACCACGGACAACTTGGGCTCGGTAAAGAATTCCCTTTGCAGGACACTCCTCAACGTGTCAGATCGCTTGACGGGGTCCCGTTGTCTCAGGTGGCTGCAGGTGGAGCACACAGCTTTGCTTTGTCCCTCTCAGGAGCTGTGTTTGGCTGGGGGAAGAACACCTCTGGACAGCTGGGTTTGAGTGACGAGAAAGGTACTTAAAAGATGTCTTTTCTCCAGATGTTGCAGAAGTTTCCAACTCAATTCTTCCGTTTTTTCCTCAGAGATTTCTTCATGCTGCTTCTCTCTCTCAGCCCAAGCGTATCTCTTTTTATTATTATTATTATTATAATTTTTTATTATTATATTTTAATACAAACAGTCATCTTCCATTAAACAGTGTGTCGTCTGGGTACAAATGTCTTATGCAATAACAATTAAAATTTACAGCCATATTCTTTATTTGCCTATTCTTAATACTGATATACATAGCATATCTAATACTGTAACAATTCTCTTCTAAGCTTATTTAATTCTATTAATATATTTTCTGTATTTCACTCATCTACTTTTATTTCTAACTTTCATATTTATTCTCTAGCCATCGGTAAAATAGTTCCCATACAATATAATATTCAGTTTGTTCCTTCTCTTTAATTACAAGTGTTAACCTATTCATTTCTGCACATTCTAATATTTTCCTAATCACATTCTCATCCGTAGGAATATCTTCACTTTTCCAATTTTGCGCAAATACAATCCTAGTTGCAGTTATTACATGAATAATTAAATATACATTCTCTTTACTATAACTTTCTAGTAAAATCCCCAACGAAAATATTTCGGGTTTCAAATCAATATGTTGTTGTGTCATCTTCTCCAACCACGTATATATTTTTGTCCAATATTTTTTGGCTTCTGTGCATTTCCACCACATATTATAATACGACCCAGGTGCCTGGTGACATTTCCAACATTTAGCTGATTTGTCTTTAAACATCTTTGCCAGTCTTACCGGTGGAAAGTGCCATCTATAAAACATCTTAGCCCAAGCGTATCTCTGAACAGCCACAGAAATGGAAAGGAAGAGAGGGAGATTTTAAGGAGATGAAACTCTTTCCTTCTCTTTTCTGCCTAGTTCAGATACTTAACCATCTCTGTGTATTAATCGGCCTGGTGGAATTGATATGAGGCCCATTACAACTGTGTGGTTGGGCATGTATTTTTCTTTAGTGGAATGGCCTTAAAACATTGCCATTGTGCTTTATGAAAATCCTTTATGAAAAGTGAGCTGTCATCATCCGTTCTGTTGACGAACCCAACTAAAGCAAGCACACTGGAAACCTGCCAATGTCTCAATGCAAAACTTTATTGAGTACATCATTTTGATACTATTGAAGGCAATACCAGCTCTATCTAATTCCCATGCAAACCCACATAGTTACCTTATAGAATTCCCCCTCACCCCTTTTAGTGCAGGTCACATTGTCCAATTGACTATCATTGTATTGTTATGAGAAAGAGTCTCTGGTTTTGGCTGACACCTGCAGATGTGTCCTTGGCCCTCAGGGCTTTCCTCCTTGAAGTCTGGAGCCTGCATTCCGTCTCACCTTTTCCTCCCCCCTAGTCCTTTGGCAAGTTGAGAAGCGATAATGGTTGCAACAACATAAGCATGCTTTGATCTTGACACAAACTCAGTCAAAATGCTTACAGGGTAGAAGCCATTCCTTCTGCTTTTCCCTTGGGGAAGATCCATCATGGAGGATTTTAAGTCTTTGAATGGGGAGCCTTCTTTGTGGGCTTCCTTCTCTTGTTCATACAATTGTGGGTAGCTGCAAAAGAGAGGCTTGGCAAAAAGTCCTCCTTACACAGAAAAAAAAAAGGCTGTTAAATATTACAGCCATCAGATTCCAGAAGACCTTTTAACCAGAATTTAGTGAAGGCAAGCTTAGTAAATTTCCCCAATCTGATTACCCTACGCATTGTCTTCAGCCACTCAAATCTTCCAAGCACCATGGCCATCCTTGAGAATTCTAGCAACTGGTCTGCAACATTTGAAGAACAAGCGGTCAAATAGGACCTGGGATCTGTAGCAGTTCCTTTCTCCTTGGAATAGCCAAGTTTTATAGCTTTTTATACTCTTTAATGCAGATCGGGAATCTCCTTGCCATGTGAAACTTTTAAGGACTCAAAAAGTTGTCTACATCAGCTGTGGAAATGACCATACTGCTGTTCTGACAAAGGTAGGAGAGCATCTTTTAAATGTTGGCTATGTGTCTAAGGCAGCGCTATAATTGATCATAAATTGGCTGGTACTTGAGAGCGGGAAGGACATTCTTTCTCCATCCAATCATAGTAGTATTGCTATTTGATATGTGCTAGCACTTTAGCGTATACAAGCAAAATGATCCAAATAGAATCCAATAGAAGAAGCAAGTATTAACAATAAATATTACAATTTAGTTGAAAACATTTTGAAACGAAAGGCCCTTCCTGCTTCCTAAAGAACATTTTTGAACTTCAGGAGTTTGGACTTCAAATATCTTTCAAAGAGGAGTAGGTTCCAAAGAATAGGACTGAAATGGAGGGTAGCATTTCTGATGTAAGTAAAAACTAAATGCCTGTAATTTAGAGGTGTCAAACTCACGTCGTCACAGCTGCGTTATGTGACGTATTGGGACTTTTCCCCCCTTTGCTAAACCGGGCATGGGCGTGGCCAGCACATGACGCATCCGGCCTGTGGGCCGGGAGTTTGACAGCCCTGCCCTAATTTCACATACCAACCGAGGAGCATAAATTGTAATCAAGTTATTCTAATAACCGAGTGTATGTGTATGACTGGGACATTCATCACTAGCAATTTAAATTGGTAATATTCTTGAAGACCCAGCAAGTGTCTAAATATTTTTTCCCATAGTTCAACAATTGGATGATCTCAAGTAATTCTGTTTGGAGAATATTTAGGCATATGCACTGTTTTCTTAATTTATAGTATTTTCTTTTTCTCTGTCTCCAAGTATACTGACATAAGTGCAAATAATTTGTATAAAATTGCATGCATATATTTTAGTGCTTGTTCATTATTTAGTACATCAGAGAGGTGGGGTTTTAGCACATAAGAAATGTAGACTTAGTTCTTTGTTTAGTGCTTAAGAAATGTACCGTATTTTTCGGAGTATAAGACGTACCTTTTCCTCCAAAAAAGGAGGGTGAAAATCTGAGTGCGTCTTATACTCCGAATATAGCCCCACCCAGCCTCTCAAACGGAGGTTTCAGAGGCTGAAAAAAGCCTCAGAAATGAAGCTTCAGAAAAAAGCCTCCAAACAGAGCTTCAGAAAAAAAAGCCTCTGAAAGGAAGCTTCAGAAAAAAAGCCTCCAAACAGAGCTTCAGAAACGAAGCTTCAGAAAAAAAGCCTCAGAAATGAAGCTTTAGAAAAAAAGCCTCAGAAACGAAGCTTCAGGAAAAAAGCCTCAGAAATGAAGCTTCAGAAAAAAGCCTCCAAACAGAGCCTCAGAAACAAAGCTTCAGGAAAAAAGCCTCAGAAATGAAGCTTCAGAAAAAAAGCCTCCAAACAGAGCTTCAGAAACGAAGCTTCAGAAAAAAAGCCTCAGAAATGAAGCTTTAGAAAAAAAGCCCCAGAAACGAAGCTTCAGGAAAAAAGCCTCAGAAATGAAGCTTCAGAAAAAAGCCTCCAAACAGAGCTTCAGAAACGAAGCTTTAGAAAAAAAGCCTCAGAAACGAAGCTTCAGGAAAAAAGCCTCCAAATAGAGCTTCAGAAAAAAAAGCCACTGAAAGGTAGCTTCAGAAAAAAAGTTTTTTCTGAAACAGAGTTTCAGAATTTCAGAATTTTCAGAGGTTGAAAAAAAAGCAAGGCACAGAGCTCACAACCAATGAATCTGTTGCTAAAATTCACCTCTGGGAACAGCTGATTGGGGGTTTTCTGGGAGGCCGATCCACCCAGCAATCAGCTTTTTTCTTATTTTCCTCCCCAAAAACTAAGGTGCATCTTATACTCTGAAAAATATGGCATATCCTTTTCCCCCCCTTCATTTCTTCCTCTTTCATACCATAGCCAATTAAAATTTTCCCCAAAAAGTTTGTATTCAAAGTTGTTGAGATTTCTATCAGAACTGTTTGCTTTAGGGCTCTGAAGAAGGAACTTATTTGGGGTCAAAGGAAGCTTTACTCTAAATGAAAATGTTCTTGTGATCTTTGTTGCAGAGTGGAGGAGTGTTTACCTTTGGTGCTGGTTCATGCGGACAACTTGGTCATGATTCATTGAACGATGAAGTCAACCCTAGAAGAGTTTTGGAGCTGATGGGCAGTGAAGTCTCCCAGATCGCTTGTGGTAGGTGAGTGGCCTTTTGGACAAATCTTTTCACAAGGACAAAGGTTGTCAGCCTGGCTTAAACAAACAGAAAATAAAATTTAGAGGAAAGTGAACTCTCAGGAGAGTTAATCAGTAATGTTGGATGCTCCTTATTATATGTTTGGTGTCCAAAACTGTTCACTTTGATCAGTGTTTCTCAACCTTGGAAGCTTGAAGATGGATGGACTTCAACTCCTAGAATCCCCCAGCCAGCATCTCCGAACCACCCGCCACGATCGCTACCGGATTGGGCAATCTGGGAGCATTTCACCCCTGGATCAGGGGTGTCAAACTGGCGGCCCGTGGGCCAGTTGCTTCACGCGCAGGCCACGCCCACCCAGCTCTGCGAAAGGAAAAAACGTGACGGCAACGTGACGGGGTGAATTTGACACTTGTGAAATAGATGAATGGTCAGGAAGGAAAAAAAAAAAGAGTTGTCCTCTTTCAAGTTCAGTTTTGCACTGAATATAATTGGTTGTTGAAGATGAACTGCTTTACAAACGGTTTGGTTATTTTGATATTTTCAGACAGCACACTCTAGCCTTTGTGCCTTCTTCAGGAATGATCTATGCATTTGGCTGTGGAACGAAAGGCCAGCTGGGAACTGGACACATCTGCAGTGTTAAATGTCCTTCTCCAGTCAAAGGCCATTGGGCAGCTTATGATGAGCAGATCTCTGGTAGAGCAGGTAAGTGACTAGAATTGTATTTGTTTCTTTAGCGTATGGCGTTGTTACATTAGCCAGCAGACTACAGGTAGTCCTCGACTTACAACAGTTCGTTTAGTGACCATTTGAAGTTCAAACGGCACTGAAAAAAGTGACTTATGACCGTTTTTCACCCTTACGACCTTTGATGCATCCCCATGGTCACATGATCAACAATACAGTACAATACAATACAGTACAATACAATTCTTTATTGGCCAAATGTGATTGGACACACAAGGAATTTGTCTTTGGTGCACATGCTCTCAGTTCAGATGCTTGGCAGCTATTTACGATGGTTGCAGTGTCCTGGTGTCACGTGATCAGCTTTTGCAATCTTCTGACAGTCAAAGTCAACGGGCAAGCCAGATTCACTTAACAACCGGGTTACTAATTTAACAAATGCAGTGATTCACTTAACAACTGTGGCAAGAAAAGTCATAAAATGAAGCAAACTCACTTAACGAATGTTTCAGCGAGCAACATAAATTTTGGCCTCAATTGTGGTTGTAACTCAAGGACTACAATGCTAATGCAGAGTAGTGGTTTGGCTGCCTGTTTAGCAGCTGTGGTAGGTACACGCTTGCACGCTTCCCATGGCGCACCACAGGAGGGCGAGCTGGTTTCGCACCAGAAAAGAAAGATGGTCTCACAACCAGGAAGGTTCCGAATCAGCAGGATTCTGCCGCCTGAAGCGCTGGCTCCACCAAAGTGGTACCTATTTATCTACTCGCATAGAACATGCTTTCAAACTGCTAGGTGGGCAGAAGCTGAGGTGAGTGACGGGAGCTCACCCTGTCGTGGTGCTCAGGTCTCAAACCGCTAGAGCAGAAACCATCTCTGGGGTCATTAAGCTACTGAGCCATTACTCTAGTGACTGGAAGAGAGCAGGATATACAGGATACCAGTTTTTGGATCCCAACCCCAACCCTTCAGGCTATATGAATTTTGGTTTCCAAAAGAAAGACAAATGGGATATTTATGATGTCTGATGGTTTTAACTAATACTTGTCAATCTTCTTCAACAGATGCTTGCCCGTATTATATTGTTAAACATATATTCTCTGGAGGAGACCAATCATTTGTAATTTGCTCAGGAAAAGAGGTAATGTAAAGCTTTATGGACTTTCCATTATATCTTTTATAGTTACAGGAAGGGAAATACTGAATTGTGCGTAAAGGCCATGCACCTTTTCCAGTGTGGCTAAAGCTCATGCAGCCCCCATCCTGTTTTTTGTATGAAGAGACCCCCGCCCCTGAAATTATGCTGCTCTTATTGCTGGGCAAAATAAATAAATTAAATGAATCTATCACTTACAGGTAATTATAAATAATTCCCAATCTTGAAAGAAGAGGCAGCAAAGTATATTACAGCCTCCTCTACCTATATCAAATTACATTCTTTCTGCAACTTTCAGCTGCAAAAAAATAAAATAAAAATGACAAAGTTTTGTTTCTTGCCATAACACCAAAATCCACAAGAACCGAGAATTATCTAGCTTGAATCTTTAGTCCTAAATGTAATGAAAGAAATAAGGCAGTATTTCTCAACCTTGGCAGCTTTTAAGATGTGTGGCCTTCAGTACTGCTGATGGGGGAATTCTGGGAGTTTGAAGTCCCACAAGTTGCCAAAATTGAGAATCCCCGGAGTAAGAAATGGACAGATGCATGAAATGAAATGGGAAGGATCCACAAAAAAGGAAGTTTGGGGAAATGCTAGGTAATCTTCTTGTAGTTTGTCCAGGATTATGAATTGCACGTTTGCTCGGAGGAGGGGAAAGGTGCCCACAGAGAGTAATCCAGGGCAAATCTGCCCCCCCCTCCCGGAAAGTTACTCTCAGTGTAACAAAAGCAGCAGTGATGTCTCTGGTGCTCCTTCCGTTCACAGTGAATCCCTCTTTGAAATCTGCACCTTCTTACAGAATTCTCTACCAGCTGATGATTTCCGGACCATAAATCACAGTGACCACACGTGTTTGATTAATGACAACACAATAGACATGTGGAGGCAAAAGCTTTCTGAAAGAAATAACTCTAATTCGGTGAAGTAGGTTCACTTCTGTTCAATTTGTAAAGAATTATTGTGATAAGTGGGCATTTGCGGGCTGCCAGTTTGAGAGGCCTGATCTAGTCCAATTCATTATCCAAAATGATAATCAGTTTCATAAATTATGGATTTGTGGTTTAGCAGCTCTCTTGACCTCATGGAATCCCACGTCCAGCCTGATACTTTTAACCACTATATCAAACCCGGTCTCTTAATGATATAATACACTTTTACTCATACATCATACTCATGCATTTAACGACTCCATAATCCCTTGTGGGGTGGAGTCTGGGCAACTGAATGGAGCTAGCAGAGTGTTTAATGGCCAGATGCCCTTCCTGTTGCCAATGCGGAGTTTTATTCAGCAGATATATTCTCAGTGTGCCCAGAGAGAGAAATATCTGCCTCTACCTAGGATTGAACTCACAATCTCCTGATTGTTAGGCGAGAGCTCTACCTCTAGGCCACCGCACCACTCCAATACTTAACTCATACATAATGGTATAATTTAGAAGAATAGTATTTAGCCCTTAGACTTATATATCACTTCATAGTGCTTTTACAGCCCTCTCTAAGCAGTTTACAGAGTCAGCATATTGTCCCCAACAATCTGGCTTCTCATAGTGTCAAGCTGTTCAAGAGAATCTTTTAATGGTGTGTCATAAAGGGTTTTTTTCTTGAGCCAGAGGTTTGTTCATCAGATTTTTAGCCCAAATTTTTCAATCACTTCTTATCAAATTCTTCTCTGCTGAATTAAAGAATCCATTTGGCATTTCTAGATTAGTTGTGTGTGGTATATTTTAAGTCAGTGTGTTAAGAGCAAAGGCAATTGAACAGATTAGAGAAAAAAGGGTGAATAACAATTAGGTTCAGTTACTACATTAATCCATAATCTGATTTGATTAATTTTGGTTATCATGTCATAGGAACTCAGTTTGTTAGAGTTTGTGAATAGCGTCTTGTAGCGTATTATGTAAACACAAGGCAATTTCAGCTCAGTAAGTCAGATAACTGTGGATAAGCAAATCAAGGCAGTATATGAAAAATTACATGCAATTCCTAAGCAATATAAGCTTTAACCAGTTTTCTTGTCTTTTGCTTACTTGCGTTTTCCTTGTTCTAAGCAGTGAGGTTGTGCAGATCTTATCTTCACCAGCTTGCTGGAATGGAAGCTTCCTTGAAAACAAGTAAGTAGCTTAAAATGGGGAAAAAAAAATATTTGGCTAACTTTCCAATCCAGCTTTTGAAATGTTAAATCGGTATAAATCACTAAACTTGGACCGCTGATAATTGACTAGATTTGATTCAGGGAAGAGAGATACTGGTTTTATAGCTTCCTCTTTTATAGTAATTTTTAAAGTAAAGATTATACAAGTAGTCCTCGACTTACGACCACAATGAACGGACCAAAATTTCTGTTGTTAAGTGAGACATTTGTTAAGTGGGGTTTGCCTCATTTTACGACCTTTCTTGCCACAGTTATTTATTTTATTTATTTTATTTCCAAAAATTATTAAGTGAATCGCTGAAGTTGATAAGTAAGTAACCCAGTTTTTAAGTGAATCTGGCTTCCGCATTGACTTTGCTTGTCAGAGGGTCGCAAAAGGTCATCACGTGACCCCAGGACACTGAAACCGTCATAAATATGAGTCGATTGCCAAGTGTCTGAATTTTGATCAGATGGCCATTAGGGATGCTGCAAAAGTCGTAAATGTGAAAAACAATCATAAGTTCCTTTTTTCAGTGCCGTTAGAACTTTGAATGGTCACTAAATGAACTGTGTTAAATTGAGAACTACCTGTACAGTACATGTAGTCCTCAACTTACAACCATTAATTTAGTAAACATCCAAAGTTACAATGGCACTGAAAAAAGTAATTTATGACAGTTTTTCACATTTATGACTGTTGCAGCATTCCTGGGATCACGTGATCACTTTTTGCAACCTTCTGACAAGCAAAGTCCATGGGGAAGCCAGATTCACTTAAAAACCGGGTTACTTACTTATCAACTTCAGTGATTCACATAATAACTGTGGCAAGAAAGGTCGCAAAATGGGGCAAAACTCACTTAACAGCTATCTCGCTTAGCAATAGAAATTTTGAGCCCCATTGTGATCTTAAGTCGAGGACTACTTGTAATTACACCAGTAAAAATCAGCATAAACTAAAAAAATGTAGAAAAATAAAATGAACAAGTAGAAAGTGCGGAAAAGAAAAAAAAGGAGAAAAGAAAGAAAAACATGAATATAGTAAAGCAAAAAAACCAAAAAACCCATAGAAGTGAATTCTCACCTTCAGCACAGATATAATATTTTTAGTAATTTATAATCTTTTCTTAAAGTATAGCAAATAATCTTTTATTCCCATATTCCATTTTTTTATCTGTAAAGAAACCTACAAAAATTATTGTCATTTCAATCCTGGTGTCAGGAGAAATTGATTAAGTGTTACAGAGATCACATATCAATATTAACCCTGATCAAATACAGCTGTTTTATATTCCTTCCTTTTACTTCTAACAATCTTAATTTTTAGTCCATTCAAATAATGTTATAGAACTTGACTTCTTTTCATTTTTTTTCATTGTCCCTTCTCTTGAGATTCTCCAAAATGTTACCAAGCTTCTTTTGTAAATCCAATATAGGAAAATTATCCAGGTCACTCTTCTGATTTATTGTTTGCATGTCCACTTTAATTATGAAGCCAGTTTCTTTTTTATATCTAGCGTAACATCTTTTTCCATGTCATTCTTGTAGGCTTTCATTTGTAAATCCATTTTAAACTCAATCTTAATTAGGGAGCACATGATCCTCTGTCATAATATATTTTAGACACAATCTTTCCATAGAGGCAGATGTCTCTGTGGACAGTATTAAAAATAACCTCTGAGTCCATTGTTCAGAAATATTCTTCAGTATATCCAATGTTAGAATATTCTGGTTCTATAGCTTCCTGATACAAGAAAGAGGCAGGATTTTTTTAAAAAGGAAAAAAAGTTTGATCTCACGGAGTTGCCGTTCTTCATAACTTATGGGGAGAAACAAAAGATTATTGTGATAACTTACCATATTTTTCACACTATAAGACGCTAGTGTCCTTGCAGAAAACAGCCTGGTCAGCTTCAGCAGGTTATCATAGCCTCAGCCCGTGGCTCGTCAGGGCTCCACTCTGTTGCACCCACCACTGGTCAACTGAGCTGAGTTGTCACTGACCCTGGGAAACGCTGGAGGCTTTGCTGCCGAGCAGCTGATTGGTGGTTGGATCTGCCTCCCAGAATACCGCCAATCAGCTGTTGTAGGCGGTGGAGATCGCCACCGCCTATAGCTTCCAATCGTCACCATTTGCTGCCACCGATTGCCTTCAATGCCGCTGCCGATGGCCATTCAGTGGCGGCGGTGAACGGCGGCAGTGATAGGCAGCGGCGGCAATCCCTGCCACCTACAACAGCTGATCTGTGGTATTCCGGGAGGCCGATCCAATCGCCAATCAGCTGCTCAGCAGCAAAGGCTCCAGCATTGCCGTCACCATGCCAACCCCCTCTCCCCCTCCCGACCGCAATATTCGCTCTATAAGGTGCACAGACATTTCC
Organism: Pituophis catenifer annectens; assembly: GCF_029215685.1. NCBI lineage: Eukaryota > Metazoa > Chordata > Lepidosauria > Squamata > Colubridae > Pituophis > Pituophis catenifer. The sequence goes on along the minus strand of NW_027256888.1, from coordinate 69,641,072 downwards.
ACCCACTTTTGAGAGGGGGGAAGTGTGTCTTATAGTGTGAAAAATATGGTATATCTAATATATGGGTAGAGAGGATGGGGCAGTGAGTAAGATTTTGGCTGAATTGCCATATTGCCAGAGGTCTATGTATCCAGAATGGTGGACACAGACTTCCAGGAACTGCTTATTTCTATTGTCTTGTGTTGTTATGGCAATAGTACTTATGTCTCAGAAGCTATATTTAGCTCTTTGTATCTGCATGCTTTAGCAGGGAATTGGTAAAAATATATGATTAAATGGAGCCTCCTCTTCTGTCAAGAGAACATCGGCTGTAGTTGCAGCTCCTAATAACTGACTCAGTGGTTTACTTGCAAGCTCACCAATAAGAAACATGAGGTTGGTATTTGGTACTGACAACTTACGAAAATTCTCTTTCACTGCAAAATGTTGTAGACGCTAATTTGTGGAGACATCTAATGTTCAGTTACATGATTTGTAATGTTGCAGATTCTTTTGCTGGTCTCATATCTGATATGAAGGTGTCATTACAATTTGTTCCACTCCATCATAAAGAGAACTATCAGAACTTCTTAATTGGATCAATTATTGATCCATTTGTTTCACTTGTGGGTACAATTTGCTCTGGGCCAAGAGTTACATTTTGCTTTTTATTGGTTTGATGGTGTTTCTGCTTTCAAAATTGAGCAAATCTAAAGGAAGGGGAAAAAAACCCTGTAAATTTTAGAAAATATAAACTTATATCCCCTCATTAAGGAAGGGTGAACTATTTTAAATTCAGGCTGCTTTGAATCCATTCACTGTTCCATGTATGGAAAAGATATTCTGAATTCAAAATTCTTTGAGTTGAACTTTATATATTTGAGAGCTGTTGTAGCCGACCGGATTCTATCTGGAATTTAGGAATATAAAATAATCCTGAAAAAAATTCCTTAATATTTGGTTCTGTACTTTGGATAGGGTTCCACTTCTGTAGATGATATTTGTATGAGAAATTTAGTCATATATACTTATAGGTTGTAAGCTAAAATAACAGCTTGCTGTTTTTATATTCGGTGCATTGCATGCCTAAATTCTTTGCTCCAAGAAAAACATGATATAAATGTGCTTATTCTTTTCTAGAATAGATGAACATTTTAAAACGAGTCCCAAAATTCCAGGGATTGACTTGAATTGCACCAGAGTGATGTTTAATAAGCTAATGACATCTCAGCATTCTACATTGCGTGACCAGGTACTGAAACTTATAGTAGTAGTAGTGTTAAACCAAGTGTTTGCTTCCTTCTGGGAGTATTTAAGGAGAAAACTCAAGATTAAACTCTTTTCCTCCACTTGCTGCCTGGTAGATTGTGGGAATGCCTGGGGGACATTAGGTTGAGAAAGCTTGAACGGTAACTTCAAAGAATTGATTCATTAGTGCAAATTAAACTATTGGAATTAATTCTGGCACAAGCATATCAGTTTTTTCCCCCTTGATAAGTAAAAACAAAATTATGCATTTTACGTCTAACACATGTCTGGATACTCATCCCGTTGTTTTTTTCCTGATGGTTTTGAAATTTGAAACTAATCTCAAATTTGAAATTAACTAATCAGTGAAAGAACTAACCTAGAACTAAGGAGAAATTTCCTGACAGTGAGAACAATTAATCAGTGAAATGATTTGCGTCAGAAGTTGTGAATGCTCCAACACTAGAGAGTTTTAAGAAGAGATTGGACAACCATTTGTCTTGAATGATATAGGGTTTCCTGCTTGAGCAGGGGGTTGGAAGGTCCCTTCCAACTCCTGTTCTGTTCTGTTCTGTTCTGTTCTGTTCTGTTCTGTTCTGTTCTGTTCTGTTCTACTCTACTCTACTCTACTCTACTCTACTCTACTCTATTCTTCTGTACTGTTCTTTAAAAAAAAGTTTAGAAAACAATTTTAAATTAGGATCCATCCAGTTCCAGGGATGCCATGAAGCAAATCCTGGCTTGAATTTTTGAGGATTTGCCACACAGAGATTCCTACAGGATCACTTTGTCAATATAATGAAAACAATATTGCACCATTGTGGTGCAATATTCCACCATTGTGGAATAAGCGCCATTCTTTTCATAGGTGGGGCTTATATTATGATAGCATATCATTTCCACTAGAATAGAATAGAATAGAATTCTTTATTGGCCAAGTGTGATTGGACACACAAGGAATTTGTCTTGGTGCATACGCTCTCAATGTACATAAAAGAAAAGATACATTCGTCAAGAATCATAAGGTACAGTACTTAATGATAGTCATAAGAAAACAGTCAATATAAATCTTAAAGATACCAGCAACAAGGTTACAGTCATACAGTCATAAGTGGGAGGAGATGGGTGAGAGGAATGATAGATTAATAGTACTGCAGACTTAGTGAATAGTTTGACAGTGTTGAGGGAATTATTTCTTCAGCAGAGTGATGGTGTTTGGGAAAAAACTGTTCTGGTGTCTAGTTGTTCTGGTGTGCAGTGCTCTATAGCGTCGTTTTGAGGGTAGGAGTTGAAACAATTTATGTCCACGATGTGAGGGGTCTGTAAATATTTTCACAGCCCTCTTTTTGACTCGTGCAGTATACAGGTCCTCAATGGAAGGCAGGTTGGTAGTCATGGTTTTTTCTGCAGTTCTAATTATCCTCTGAAGTCTGTGTCTGTCTTGTTGGGTTGCAGAACCAAACCAGACAGTTATAGAGGTGCAGATGACAGACTCAATAATTCCTCTGTAGAATTGGATCAGCAGCTCCTTGGGCAGTTTGACTAGGTAGACTAGACTAGGAGCTAAATTTCACAAGGAGACTACAATTTTTATCAAGACTGGCTACTACAATAACAGAATTTTGCAAGACATTTTGAAAAAAAAAACGGTCATTCTCTAATTTTTCTCTGTGGCAAGTATTTCATTTTACCAAACCATTCTGTACAAGAACCACATCATCTTAGCCATTTATTTAATGCGGTGCATTTAATGCAGTTCCAGTGGGCAAAGTAATTGTGCGGATTGTGTCACAGCTCAGACACAATCCGCACAATTACTTTGCCCACCGGTTTATGGGAAAGATATGCTAGGATCAAGTAGGGGTGCTGTATATAACCATACATAGCTACAGTGCTTCAAATCATGGTGAACTTTATACTTGTCTGGTTGTGCAAAGTGTTAAAATTGCTTTCAACGGAACGTGGTTACAGTTTTGTATCAAAAGTTTCCCTTTGGCGACCAAAAGGGGCACAACGGACTCCAGTGAATCCTTCCTTCTCATTAGGTGGCCAAAGTATTTGAGTTTCATCTTCAGGATCTGGCCTTCTAAAGAGCAGTCAGGGTTGATCTCCTCTAGGACTGACCGGTTTGATCGCCTTGCAGTCCAAGGGACTCGCAGGAGTCTTCTCCAGCACCATAGTTCAAAGGCCTCAATTCTTCGGTGCTCAGCCTTTCTTATGGTCCAACTTTCACAGCCATACATTGCAACTGGGAAAATCATAGCCTTGACTATACGCACTTTTGTTGGCAGGGTGATGTCTCTGCTTTTTAATAAGGGCTGTAATCCATGCCTAATTTTCTTTCTTCTTTTTCCAGATCTTGAAGAGCTTTGAAAGCTTTTTGATCCCCCAGCTGCCTAGCTCCCCGCCAGATGTTGAAGCCATGAGGATCTATCTGATTCTTCCGGAATGCCCTCTCTTTCAAGACTCAAAATATTACGTAAACTTAACGCTTCCTTTGGCAACGGCTATCCTGCGCCTGGACAAAAATCCCAGTAAAGTTTTAGGTAGAAGATGCAAACCTCTTTTCTGGGAGTGGGCTGTCTTGCACTGATTTGAGGACAAAATAAGTCACAAAACAGGTTTTATATCAGCCCTGTGAAATGCCAAGAAATACTACCACTTAATCTTCAGCCCAGTTAAGTCTTCTGACTGCTTTCTCTTAAATTCCTTGGTTGACTTGGGTTGAGAGTGAGAGCTTAAGTTTTCTATGGCTACAGCACTTTCTTGGGGACAGAACTTCCCCGTAGAAACCCCATAGTAATATTGTGGTCTTCCTTGGTTGTGGACATCATCAGTGGTGCTTTTAGGACATCACTTTCTGTTTCACCTGTCCTGGCCATCACCTCAAACTTCCATGTGCATTAACCAACACATTTTTCCAGGTGGAAAGGGGGTGAAAAGGGCTGCGTTAAGGGGTTAGAAATGAGTCGATGAGACAAAATTGAGGGATCCAGTGGTGGACAATTCACAGTATTCATCTTCTTCAGCTATAAGTTGCTTTTTAGATGGCACTTCCAAATTGCTCCATTACTTTGCATTTTTATCATCGTTTAGAAGCCAAAGATGCTTTTTCAGGAGACAACTGGATTTTCTTGTTTTATCTTTGAAGACATTTTGCTTCTCATCCAAGACGCTTCTTCAGTTCTGACAGGATGGTGGGGAATGGAAGGATTTATATTCCTTGCAGACAGCTGGTAATTTACATCCTTACACCCTCACCTGAGTACTGCTAATGGTTCCTGTAGTCTGCAATTTTTTCTGGAAATCCGTTCAATGTCCCACACCATTTGAAGGGTGTTTATCCCAAATTGCATAGCTATATAAATCTTTCCATTCCCCACCATTTAATCAGAGCTGAAGAAGCTTCTTGGATGAGAAGTGAAACGTCTTCAAAGAAAAAACAAGAAAGTCCAGTTGCCTTCTGAAAAAGCATCTTTGTGATAACCATGACTTGGATGACTGAGAATTGCTATAGGCATCATCTAGAACCTTAACTGATGCTTTAACCTCACAATAATAATGCATACAAATAGTCTCATCCATTTGCATCTCTTCCAAATTACCATTCCCTCATTTTTGTTTCATAAAACAAATATAAAAGAGGAGTTTAGTTGTTGAAAGTTGAATCTAGAAGCTAAACAGGAGGCACCAAATGAATGATTTCCAACATAGTGAAGGAAATGGCACCAAATTTCACTGTCCCTTTTAAGAACTGTTAATGTCCCCTTTGCAACATGGTGCGTTGCTGTTGCCTGATTAATACCTGGGTGAAGGATGCTTTTCAATGATGTAGGACTATTTTTTAGCTGTTAATATGTAGGAAATGACCAGGCTGAGTCTGAAGGAGGAGTCAAACATGTCATCAGTCATGAGTCCCTTCATGCCCACGAGAGATCTAAGTTTAGCTCAACTTGAATTCTTTTTTATTCTTAACACCCGCTAATTTCCCTTGACTGTTATTTTTTTTGTTTTTTGTTTTTTGTTTAAAATTTGATTTATATGCCACCCTTCTCCGGAGACTCAGGGCGGCTTATAATGCGTTAAGCAATAGCCTTCATACTTTTGTATATTTTTACAAAGTCATCTTATTGCACCCACAATCTGGGTCCTCAATTTACCTACCTTAGAAAGGATGGAAGGCTGAGTCAACCTTGAGCCTGGCAAGATTCGAACTTACTTTTAATTGCAGACAGCTGGTGTTAAATTACAATGCATTAGTCTGCTGAGCTATCCAGGCTCAGTTGGTCAAATTCTTGTAGAGAGATTAATTTTACAATAAATATTTATACACATTTGAACTGCCTGGAAACTCCTGGTTTCCCTGGTGCTTGACAGAATATTCCTTAGGGCCAGAAGAATCACTAATCCAATTTGCAGGGCCCCCCCCTTTTTTTTTTCCTCTTCAGTTTTTGTGATCCATTTTTGGGCTCCACATACCAATTGGACAATATGGACCAGTCCGTCCGTCCCCTATTCAGGCGTTTCAACAACATGATAGTGTTAAAACTCAAGGAAGGCATTTGGATTTAATAGCGCAGTCTTTGGTTTATGTAGCAAGTAAATCCGCTTGATTCAGGAGGATTCACTTGCCTAAGATTGGATTACAATTAATATTTTTGATTTTTTCCAAAAGTACATCTCTGATCTCATTGAACATATTTGAGATCCTAGGCCAGTGTTTCTCAACTCTGACAGCTTGAAGATATGTGGACTTCAATTCCCAGAATCCCCCAGCCAGCCATTCTGGCTGGGGAATTCTGGGAGTGGAAGTCCACACATGAAGTTGCCAAAGCTGGGAAACACTGGTCTGGCTGCTGTCCTCATTTTTTATCTTCAGGATCTGTGAAAGTGTTTCTCAACCCCTGACAGCTTGAAGATAGGTGGACTTCAATTCCCAGAATCCCAGCCAGCCATCATGTTGGTTTTTCATTCAATTTCCATTATACTGAAATCAATAACCCGTTTTGCTTTATGTAATCTTTATTTAGAAAACTGGTGGTCTCAGGTATGCCCAGAGTATTTCTTGAGACTAGTGGATCTCTATAAAGATGCCGTGGTTTATCTCTTGAATGGGAAAAAAACACTCCAGGTCCCAGTCTTGTATAGCAATTACATCACAGCTGCATTAAAACTTCTGGAGAAATTACATAAAGTAAGGAAATAATTCTGTGAGTCTGTATACATTGGTCTTTAATGACAATGATGCCCCTGATTGTTTTTCCACCAAGCATTTGTACATTGTACGTTTGCATTTGTGTGTGTGTGTGTGTGTGTGTGTGTGTGTGTGTGTGTGTGTGTATGGAATACCTTAAGTCCTGAGTTGTATGGTTTTCCATACTTGGAAAATATATAATGCAGAGTATAAATTTGAAGAGCTTGCATATTTGATTGTGTAGATTTATGTTCATCTATATCATGGGTGTCAAACTCACCCATGTCACTGACCCATGTCAGCAAACGTCACTTTGCTGTCAACGTGATGCATCATGACGGTTTTTCCTTTTGCAGAGCTGGGGTGGGCGTGGCCTGCCATGAAGCATCCGGCCCATGGGCCGCCAGTTTGACACCCCTGATCTATACAGTATATATGGTGCAATATTGCAACTTGTGTTTGCACTTATGCCAACTGGCATAAGATTTATGATGGACAGTAGTGCCATAATTTTATTGTCTACTGCTTTTTATTTCCATCATAAGTAAATGCTACTTTTAAGTTAAACTGAGTGAAAAGTCGATTGATTGATTGATTGGTTGGTTGGTTAAGTGCCATCAAGTCAGTGTTAATTCTCAACCAATACATGGATAGATTTTCTTTAGAATAATCTGTCTGCAAATTGATTCTAGGACTCTTAGCAATGTTTTGATTGCTGTCATTATATACCTACTTTGCCTTTCCTGAACCTATTTGGAAAATGAAAGAAGGAATGTCAAGGTTTATAGGTTTCCAAATTTTACAAGATATTTTGCCCCCCTCCCCAATAAAAAAATACTTATTGAGGGCAGATAATGAATAAATACTCTTATTTTATTAGGAAAAATTATGTGCAATTAACAGAGAAATTGTTGAAAACTTGGAATGCATTTTTGTGTTGACTTTGAAAAAAATATTGTGCAAATTGATATGCAAACTATAGATAACCCTCAACTTACAACCATCCATTTAGCCACCATCCAGAGTTACAGTGGCAGTGAAAAAAGTAACTTACGATCACTTATATATATAACAATGGCAGCATCCCCATGGTGATGCGTTCAATATCCGGTTGCTTGGCAACTGTCATGTATTTATGATAGTTGTAGTATCCTGAAGTCCCATGATTTCCATTTGCAATCTTCCCAGTCAGCTTCCGACAAGCAAAGTCAATGAGAGAAGCTGGATTTGTTTAACGATCATGTAATTCACTTAACAACTGCAGTAATTTGCTTAAAAACCATGGCAAAAAAAGGTCGTAAAATCGGACAAGCCTCATTCGATACTGCCCTGCTTAGCAATGGATGTTCTGGTCCCAATTGAGGTCATAAGTCGAGGACTTCCTGTAGAGGATATTAACTTAATGGGAAACCAAATCTGGCAGAGTCTTCTTACAATTCTTTCTTACAATTAGTCTCCTTTTGGGGATTTGCAATAATTCTGTGAAGAAATTGTTTATTGCATGATTCTGATTTCTTTTTTTCCCCCATATCAGGTAAATCAGAAAGCTAACCACATAGAATATGACAAATTTTATATCCCAGAGATTTCTAATCTGATAGATATTCAAGAAGACTACCTGATGTGGTTTTTGCATCAAGCAAGAGTGGTAAGAAGTTTCATTTAATTGCCAAACTGAATAATGCTCCAGGAACTATTTAAATTAGAAGGTTCTGTGCGCCCTGAATCAAAATTAAACATTCGCCAACTGTTAATTCTGAAAAAGTTTTTATGCAAGTTACTTGTATGCACGTAATTTTGTTTCCAGATTTGACTACCTGGGACTATGTCAAATAGTTAAGGAGAATGTGCAATAGATTGAAGAAGCAAAGCAGTAGATGGTAAATTAAAGGAACAGAAAAGAATAACAGAATCAAATAAAAAACAAACAAAAACAAAACAGAATTGGAAGGGACCTTGTAGGTCTTGTAGTCCAGCCCCCTGCTCGAGCAGGAAATCCTATACCATTTTGGACAAATGATTGTCCAATCTCTTCTTAAAAACTTCCATTGTTGGAGCATCCACAACTTCTGGAGGCAAGTCGTTCCACTGAATTAATTGTTCTGTTAGGAAATTTCTCTTTAATTCAAGGTAGCTTCTCTCTTTGATTAGTTTCCACCCATTGCTTCTTGTCCTGCCTTCAGGTGCTTTGGAGAATAGCTTGACCCCGTCTTCTTCGTGGCAATCCCTTAGATATCGGAACCCTGCTATCATGTCACCCCTAGTCCTTCTTTTAATTAAACTAGACATACCCTCTTCCAGCAACCATCCTTTATATGTTTTAGCCTCCAGTCCCCGAAAGCAGGGGTCACCAACCTTTCGGACCTCAGGGACCACTAAATTCATAATTTTAAATCCCGTGGACCACTAATATGAATTTTTAAAAAAGATAAATAATATTTAGTGCAATATAAAAATGCAAATAATTTTTCTGCGGATCACCAAAATTTTCTCACGGACTACCAGTGGTCCACGGACCATCAGCTGGTGACCGCTACCCTAAAGGAGATGTGGGGTACTGGCATTTTTTAACCTGTTCTTCTAAAAGGCTGAGAATATCAAAAACCAGCAGTGTTCAACTTTGCAACTTTAAAATGTATGGACTTCAGCTTTCCCATGCTGGCTGGGAAATTTGGGGGGGTTGAAGTCCATAGGTTTTAAAGTTGCAAAGTTGGACACCCCAACTGAAACACTTTTTGATACTGCTAAATCTTATATCCGCAGATATCTGTGATTGTTATAATGAGATAAAGTTTAACCGAATGCCTATTAGCCATGCTTGTTGGAAGCTTATGCTGTTTATATTTCTTTTTTCTTCTCTCCTTGCACAGAAAGCAAGACCGTCTATCATGCAGGTAAATATTCCAGTTTCTCTCGCCGACACAGTTCTCACTGGAATCTGAAATGGCCACCATTGAACTGTTCCTTCTTTCCAGGACTCTGTGACTCTGTGCTCTTATCCTTTTATCTTTGATGGACAAGCCAAAACGAAGATGTTGCAGACAGATGCTAAGCTGCAGATGCAGGTACGGTGCCTTCTTTCACTCTGCTTGTCTTTTCCTTTTGGAAACATTTGCTCCTCCAGATGTGACGATTGGCCACCTGCATCAGCCTTAACCAACATCACGAATGTGGGGGCTGTAGGCTGGAAACGTTAGTTCCTTCCTTCATTTCAGGCCAAATTAGATGGATTGATTTGCCTTTGAAATAGATGGATCTTCATTTATATCAGTTGGGCAAAACCTGAGTCACCTACAGTCCTTCCCACCTTGGATGTGAAAAAATGGGATGCTCTGTTCTTTAACAACATGTGTCTGCATTTCTAACCAATAGCCAGGAGGAAAAGTGGAATCTTATGCCATCCCTTTTGGGAATTATTACACTTTGTGTATGTATAAAATACTGTGGTGCCAGAAGTGACCGTGGAAGGCAGAACAATAATTTTGCCGTATCCACTGCTGAATTCTGCCTTTTGTTGGGTAGGAATTCATCCTGAGTTACTGTTTGCACTTCCCAGGAGATGGCGCTAGTGCAAAGACTATAAGCTATCTTGTTTTCCTCCAAAGGAAAGACTGCTTGGAAAAAAAGAAAATTACGGGATTATTTGGAGAGAACCTAGTCAAGTTAACTGTTTTTTACAAGATGGCTTAAAGACTAGTAATCTCAGTTCTTTACAGTTGAATTTCTTGTAATGACTTTGTGAACATGTAGATTTTCATGTCAACTATACAGAAGTGGCATCCTAGTACCTTGTTGTTTTTTTTCAGTTTGTTACTGTAGCCTATAAACTGATTTAGTTTCTGGTAGTCTCCCATCCTAGGAAACAGGTGGGTTAGGTTTTTTAGGTCAAGACAGTGCACCCCACCCAACTGGAGAATTCCATAGGAAAGTGTACTGTTGTTGTTGTTGTTGTTGTTGTTGTTGTTGTTGTTGTTGTTGTTCTTCTTCTTCTTCTTCTTCTTCTTCTTCTTCTTCTTCTTCTTCTTCTTCTTCTTCTTCTTCTTCTTCTTCTTCTTCTTCTTCTTCTTCTTCTTCTCCTTCTCCTTCTCCTTCTCCTTCTCCTTCTTCCCCTTCCCCTTCCCCTCTTCCTCATTGTTCCCATCATCCATCTCCTTCCACTTATATAGTATGACTATAACTTTGTTGCTTGTATCCTTATGATTGATATTGTTTCCTGATTGCTTATTTGTACCCTATGACTATCATTAAATGTTGTACCTTATGATTCTTGATGAATGTATCTTTTATGTACACTGAGAGCACATGCACCAAAGACAAATTCCTTGTGTGTCCAATCATACTTGGCCAATAAAAAATTCTATTCTATTCTATTCTATTCTATTCTATTCTATTCTATTCTATTCTATTCTATTCTATTCTATTCTATTCTATTCTATTCTATTCTATTCTATTCCCATTCCCATTCTCATTCCCACTCCCACTCCACTCCACTCCACTCCATTCCACTCCATTCCATTCCATTCCATTCCATTCCATTCTATTCTCCTCCTCCCCTCCCCCCCTCCCCCCATGTCTATATCATACTTTTGAGTGGCCAGAGTGAAGCCACCTTCTTGGCTTTGTTGTCGGCTAAACATTATCGGTACATGTTTCTGGTAGTAGCCAACATACCAGCAGATGGGCCAGGCTCTGTGTCTCTCAACATTCACACAGTGTGTTGTTATCCATTAAGAGCTGTACAATTGTTGTAATTCAAGAAGGCTGGATTTGATTTGAGAACAATCCTTTCTGAGCCTTATTGAATGTATTTTGTAGGTTTTTTCATGTTAGATATCTAGTATGAAAGGATCCCATAATCATTAATAGACTTTTTTTTAAAGATAAAGAAAGATTCCTTTTCCCTTCTTTCTTCCCATTTGTATACGAACACCTTGGGGAATAGGATCGGGAGGGAAGAATAATAATTAGAGTTCAGAATGTTGATGATTAGAAAAAGTTTTGCTCTCTAGCATAGCAGGTATAATCCTTCCTGCTGTTTAGCTCTGAAAAGAATGGAGGAATTCAGTATTGGGGCTGTATTCCTTTCTATCCATGGGCAGCATTTCCAGAACTTCACAACCAGCATGTTCATAGTTGAGAAGTCCACCCAACTGGAAGTTGCCAACGTTGGGAGTCTAAGCAACTGCTTCCTATTTTAGAAGGTTAATATTTAAAGCCCAGTATACATGCAAACCCATAATAACCTCAGCTTTTGAGATTGCCTCATTATAATGGCAATAGAAGTTAGAGTTACATACCATCCATAGTGTTCTGACCGAGGCTCCCTGCGTTATTAAAACATACGAGTAGTCTCAAAAACCTCTTTTATTGCCTTCAGGAGAAGTCCTTCAGGATAATCATCCACCTTTATCTCCCTTGACACACTGCCAAAGACCTAATTAGCAAAGCCAGAATCAAACAGAGCTTCAGGCTTTAAGCTGAACCGAATGAACAAACGTCGCTTCCTGCAAAGGCCCATGTCCTCTTTTAAGTCTTATGGGAGGGGCCAATCATCTCTCAGCCCTACTCCCGAGTCGTCCCTTTTGTTTTAGCTGTTCTTGCCTTCTGATAGCTCTGCACATGTGCGCACTGGGAACAGGCTCCCCCTGTTCCTTTGTCTCGCTGAGGTCCGACTCTGAAGGCTCCGGAGGCAGCACATACCTCCCAAATGGCCTTTTCTCTGCCTCCAACGCAGAGCCCTTGCCTGAGCCTTCCCCAGACTCCAGGACTGGCCCATGGTCCTCCCCAGCCTCCTCACTGTCCGAGTCTGCTGCCAGCTTTGCAGGCTGCTGGCGGACCACAACACACAGTTCTTTACAGCATTCTCTGAGTGGTTTACAATGTCAGCATATTCTCCCCATCAATCTGTGTCTTCATTGTACCGATCTCTGAAGGATGGAAGGCTGAGTCAACCTTGAACTGATCAGGATTGAACTGCTGGCAGTGGGCAGGGTTAGCCTGCAATACTCATTCTAAGCACTCTACCACCAGGCTATCAATTTCTTTCTACTTAAAGAAACATAACTCGTCTCCTTGGATGTCAGGGGAACAAGAGGTGGGGAATGGTTGAGGAACTCTCCCTTGAAATCCATTTCTCAAATGTTTCTAGGTGGCCATTAGTGGAGCAAATCTACAGAATGTCTTTATGTTTCTCACTCTGGAGCCCCTTCTCGCTCGAAGCCCATTCCTGGTCCTTCATGTTCGCAGGAGCAACTTGGTTGGCGATGCTCTGAGAGAACTGAGCATCCATTCGGATGTTGACTTGAAAAAGCCTTTGAAGGTAAGCTCCTGTCAATGTGACCTAATCTTCACAGCAGCATCCAATTCACATCTGGGAGCTGCTTCAATAAGTTTTATTTCTGATTACTGGTGAAATTCCATGTGAGGGACTACTTCACCCATACAAAATAATTATCTCCACATGAAATGAAGAACGCTGTGAAGGGTAACCCTGTTTGTGAAGTAACATTCAATTTTTTAAAAAAATAAAATAAAATACGACGACTTTCTCAGAGAGGTGGGATCCCCTGCCGTGGCTTGTCACCCCATTTTTTTCAATGAGAGATAGAATGAATTTATTGTCCCAAAGGTGCTTTTTGAAGAGGCAACTGGACTTTCTTTGTTTTTCCTTGAAGACATTTTGCTTCTCTGTCAGAATATTCATGACTGGGAAGACATGGTAACAAGGTCAGCCAATGAATAGGCATAGCAACTGGGTCAGCCAATGAGAGCTGTTTAGAAACAGAAACTTAAGTAAGAAGTCTGGGCGTGGCTTAGCCCTGCATCTTTAAGCTCTGAGTCTGATTTTGTGCTGAGTACTAAACAAGTCTGGGCTTGCCTGCTCTGAACTGAAGCTAGTCTGCTGTGCTCTGCTTGTGTTTTGCTTGTAACTGCTACCAGATTGAAAGAAATCTGCTGTTGGTATTGTAAATTTACTTCATGTATTATTATGTATATAAAGAAGTTAATGAATCCTGCTGAATCAGTTTATCCAGCTTTCTGGATTTGATTTCTGCAACAAACTCTGACATTCTCATCCAAGTAGCTTCTTCAGTTCAGAACGGAAGCTTCTTGGACAAGAAGTGAAATGTCTTCACGGAGAAACAAAATCCAGTTGTCTCTTGAAAAAGCACCTTTGGGACAACCATGACCTGAGAATCTCCATAGACAATGCCAATTGGCTATTCTCTTTTGCCCATGAAAACCATCTTAAAGCATTGTTTGTGAGGTGGGCGGCCGTATACATTTGTTTAATAGTTAAATAAAACTGCCCTTGTTGAAATCAATTCAGTATGTTCTGGTAGGTGATCTTTGATGGTGAGGAAGCTGTAGATGCTGGAGGTGTCACAAAGGAATTCTTTCTCCTCCTACTGAAAGAGCTCTTGAATCCCATCTACGGAATGTTCACCTGCTATTCAGACTCAAATCTGCTCTGGTTCTCGGATACTGTAAGTATTTTTTTTTTTAATTTGATTTATATGCCGCCCTTCTCCGGAGACTCAGGGTGGCTTACAATGCATTAAGCAATAGCCTTCATACTTTTGTATATTTATACAAAGTCAGCTTATTGCCCCCATTATATGGGTCCTTATTTTACCTGCCTTAGAAAGGATGGAAGGCTGAGTCAGCCTTCAGCCTGGTGAGATTTGAACTTGCAGTAATTGCAGGCAGCAGATGTATGTGAGTGTTAATTAGTCTGCTGAGCCACCAGAGCTCCTATGCTCCTAAGTATGGCTAATGCGTTCTCCTGAATACGGGCAATCTTCGCTTAACGTCTGTTTGAAATAACAGTGGACTTCCTTGGGGTATTTATGGCCATTTGCAATGCCCCACGATCACATGACCATACGTTTGGATGATTTTGCCAAATCCGGGCATTTACCATCAGTTTTTAGCCAAATTATCCCGTAACAAACCATTGGTTTGGTTAACAGTCATGGCATTTGCTTCGTGACCAAGGTAGCTGCTTTACGACCATTGTGTTTGCTTAACATCTGTTGCAGAAAAGATCATAAAATCAAGTCAGTTAGGTGGGTGACCCGATTTACAACTGTAGTGACTTAAAGATTGGGATGGGGAGGTTCCATTACGGTTGTAAGTCGAGGGCTATCTGTAATTGACTCAAGAGTTTTATTTAGTCTTGTGCAGACCTGGAGCTGTCTAAGGCAACCTTTACGGCTTGATGGCCCAGCGGGGGGTGGGGGGAGCAGAGGACGGGTCTGTGCAAGTGGCAGGCTGCCCTGAGTGAGCGCACATGTGCATGCACCAGTCCGCTGCACGTGCAAGTCAAGCTGTGCATGCACATGTGCACTGGCTCACTGCTTGTGCAAGACAAGTTGCATGTGTGCTAGCCCAGCGCTTGTGCAAGTGAAACTGCACGCACGAATGCGTGCTCCAGCCAGTTGCTCGCACAGCCCAGATCTGAATGGGCCATGGCCTGGGGACCTCTGCACTAGGGATCAGATTGCTCTATGTAGTAGTACATCTGGAGTATTCCAGTGAAGAAAGGCTGGGCAAAACAGATGTTGGTTTGGAAGTGAATTTAGCAGCTTTTTAACCTGAAATCTATTATTTTAGTTCTAGACTTCCTCCTAACGCTGCTTTCCTTCTTCCTAAAGTGTTTTGTTGAGCACAACTGGTTTCACCTAATTGGCATTATCTGTGGTCTGGCTATCTACAACTTCACCGTGGTGGACCTCCACTTTCCATTGGCTTTATATAAGAAACTTCTGAATGCGAAACCCGGCCTGGATGACTTGAAGGAGCTTTCTCCCCTGGAAGGAAGGTACTATATTTTTTGGACTATAAAATGCACCGGAGTATAAGACGCACCAAGATTTTGAAGAGGTAAACAAGAAAAAAAAAAGTTTTTGCCCTCCCCAGTCCCCAGGAGCACTCTGCAGGCCTCCCAAACACTCTGCACATCCCGTTTTTTGCAAAAGCGGGGATGCACAGAGAGGGTTTGAGAGGCCTGCAGAGTGCTTCTGGAGGCTGGGGAGGGCAAAAATACCCCCGTTTTTGCAAAAAAACTGACCTGTTTTTGCAAAAAATGGGCCCATTTTTGGCCTCCCAAAACCCCCACGTGTCATGTTTTTGCCCTCCCCGGCCCCCAGGAGCACTCTGCAGGCCTCCCAAACCCTCTGCAGGCCCCATTTTTGTGAAAAACGGGCCCGGTTTTGGCGAAAACAGGACGCGTGGGGCAGGAGGCCAAAAATGTCTGTATTCAGTGTATAAGATGCACCATTTCCACCCTCTTTTGGGGAGTGGGGAAGTGCATCTTATACCCCAAAAAGTACAGTAGATATTGCCCAGGGATGTTATCCTGGCCATTTTGCGTGATCAGCATAAAATTACAATGTCCTCTGTTGTAGGGGAAAAGAAAAGAATTGGCAAATATATACTTTAGGCTGAAATTCAGTACATTTCCTTGGAGACAAAGCTTTCCATCCCCCAAAATAACATCAAAAGCAAACCATGTGATTATATATAGGATCTTTGAAAAGGAGAGCCATGAATCGTGTATGCCCAACATGTGCAAAATTCGACAACCAGTGTGGTGTAGTTCGGGCATTCCCTCGACTTATGACCCCAAATGAGCCCAACATTTCTGTCGTTAAGTGAGACATTTGTGAAGTGAGCTTTGCCCCAATTTACGACCTTTCTTGCCACAGTTGTTAAGCGAATCACCGCAGTTGATAAGTTAGTTACACGGTTGTTAAGTGAATCCAGCATCTCCATTGACTTTGCTCGTCAGAAGGTCTCAAAAGGGGATCACATGACCTTGGGACACAGCAACGGTCCTAAGTGTGACTCAGTTGCCAAGCATCTGAATTTTGATCACATGATCATGAGGAGACTGGAAAGGTAAGTGGGAAAAATGGTCATCAGTCACTTTTTCCAGTGCCGTTGTAACGTTGAACGGTCACTAAATGATCTGTGGTAAATCAAGGACTACCTGTAGGAAAAATAGTGGATGAAGAATGAGGAGACCCAGGTTCTAATCTGCCATGGATTGGCTCCCTGGTTGACTTTCTCATTTTCTTCAACAGCCCAATCTACCTCATGAAGTGCTGTGAAGAAAACACAAATAAAGCCAATAAAGAATTCTATTCTATTCTATTCTATTCTATTCTATTCTATTCTATTCTATTCTATTCTATTCTATTCTATTCTATTCTATTCTATTCTATTCTATTCTATTCTATTCTATTCTATTCTACTCTACTCTACCCTACCCTACCCTACCCTACCCTACCCTACCCTACCCTACCCTACCCTATTCGCAAATACCTCATTTAGCAACAGAAATTTTTGGCTCAATTGTGGTCATAAATCAAGGGTTACCTGTACATAATTAAAGCAACCAGTAAATTTCTTCCTTTTTCTTCCTGCTATTTTTATCCTTCTGTTTAGGAGCCTCCAAGAGCTTTTAGATTATCCCGGGGAAGATATCGAAGAAACATTCTGCCTCTCCTTTACAGTAAGGACAATTTATACCTACTGTTGGTGTTTATGAAAGCTTATCAAATGCCAGTGCTCCAAAGCAATATTAGTTTCAAATTGGTTGGAAGTAGGAGATTTTCTACAAGCTGCTCTCCCATTTCCAGGAGATACTGTACATCAAGAGAAGATGACCTCTCTTAAAGCTCAGATTTGGGGGCATTAGGGGATGTGATGACCATTTGGGATATAGCAAAAAAAGACATTGGATAAATATATTACTGAAAAGTTGTATCCTTCTTCCTAGTGTAGTTTTTCTTCTTGGTTCCATAACTCCCAACACTCTATTTTTGGATCCTTTCAACTGTTAAATTTGAAAATACAGGGAGTTGATCTGTTGTCGATCATGTTGGAGTGTAAGCAGCGGATTCTGACTGGAGAAAAATAATGTCTCAACTGTAGAACATCCTAAAGGTGCTTTTTTTCCAAGAGGCAACTGGCAACTTTTTCATTGAAGATGTTTTGCTTCTCATCCCAGAAGCTTCTTCAGCTCTGAAGAGGAAAACTGGACTTTCTTGTTTTTCTTCGAAGACATTTCACTTCTTCTTGGATGAGAAGTGAAACATCTTCAAAGAAAAACCAGAAAGTCCAGTTGCCTCTTGAAAAAAAAACACTTTTGGGACAACCATGACCTGGATGACTGAGAATCTCCGTAGACATTTAGCTACAACTGTAGAACATGTTTGACCAACCTCACTGGAAATTATCCATCAGGTTCTAGGTAGCTTTCTGTTTAGGATCTTAATTTGGATTCCTGTATTAAGCAGAAGGTTGGACTTCATAGGTTGGATAGTCCCTTCTAGTTCTTTAATTTGTGTTCATGGAGGCATCTTCTGAAAGTCCTAATTCTGCTTCCTCACGCTGGAATATCCCAAAGAGAAAAAGAGACACAGGCAGCCTGAAAACTTTATCAATCTGAAAGTATCTCAGAACCTATCTATCACCATTTTTCCTAAATGGGCACTCCCTAAAAATATTGACTGCAATCCTGAAAATTCAAGATTGAATAACTAGTTGAGAATTCTGGGATTTTTAACACAGCTGGAGAATTTTCAGTTTTCAAAAATCTGTCCTACAGATTTTGGAATGAATTATATTCTTAGTTGTTGCAAAGTTGACACTTCCGTATCCCTAGTATGTCAAATTAGAAATTGTCACTTGCAATAAACCAAGACTATCTTAACATCAGTCATGTTGGAAAGACAAAAGGTTTTGTTTAAAATGTGTCCCTGCTGGAAAATAATAATACTGCTACTGTTGCTCAAGAGATAAACTGGAATAATTCAGCTTTGCCATTGTTTGTTTGGGTTGGAAATACAGATATGCAAAGAAAGTTATGGAGTAGTTGAGCAGAAAAATCTTGTTCCTGATGGAGACAAAATACCTGTGCAGAACAATAATAGGTAAGTGTTGGGTTGACGGTAAGGTTGAAGAAGGTTAAATGATTGAAGCTGAATGATTTTCTGAATGATTTTGGATCCTTCATCATGAGGCCAACAGCTTCAGTTTAGAATTCTTAAGAGTATCAAATTTGCCTAATCAGATAGGAGGGCATGTGTCTAAAAATGAAACTTAAGGAAAAAAGAGCCATAAAGAAACATGTTTCAAACTGATAAATAATCCATGATGGGATGGTGAGATATAAGAAAGATCAGGTTCTATTCTTTGCTTCTGGCCTCCTTCATTATCTCAGATTTTGCTCCATCCAAGGGGACATATAAGGATGGAGGAAGGAAATGGAAGGAAAGGAATCTGTGCATATTTTACTCCGCTAGTCGTTGCTGACTACAGGGGGCAGCGCTCATCTCCATTTCAAGGCTGTTGAGCCAGCACTGTCTGAAGACATTTCCGCTGTCATGTGGCTAGTATGACATTGCACAGCACTGTTTCCTCCCCACAGAAGTGGTACCCGTTTATCTACTCACATTAGCATGCTTTCAAAGTGCTAGGTGGGCAGGAGTTAGACAAAGACGGGAACTCACCCATTGCACGATGCTCAGATCTTGAACCTGGGCTGTCAGCTTTCTAGCCGACAAGCCCAGTGTCTTAACCACTGAGCTATCGCACCGCCGTATTAGATGCTGATACATGGATTCAAGCTTCTGTTCGTTCTAGCACATATTGTATTCTGCTGCAAGAGCTGAGATTTCAGCTCTTGTTTGACTTTGTGCCCTCCAGTTGTGCCAGATTGGCATTTATAATTGATAGGGGACATTGTCAGATTGGAGAAACCTGATCCTACAATATCTAATATCCCGGTTTTGTGCTACAGCCAGATTAAAAGAATAGGTCATGTAATTATGCACACAGGAGAGAGAGAGAAAAAAAGGAGACGAGCCACAATTTAAAGTGATAAAATTTCAGCAAAATGGCATCCTTTAAGAAATCTTTTGCATTGTTTGTTTAGCATAGTTTGGCTGATAAAACGAAGGGATGAAAAATTAGGCTGCACTTCTATTGCAATTCCCATGAATCTCGAGTTGGTAGCCACATTGGCACATATGCTCCCTCAAGACTGTCAATAGAAATATTCGATTCCTGGTCAACAAAGGGCCATTTCTATTTAGAGAGAAATAAGATGTTCCTTCTGATCCCCCAGACAGGAATTTGTGGATGCCTATGTGAATTACGTCTTCAACGTTTCAGTGCATGAGTGGTACACTGCTTTCTCAAGTGGCTTCTTGAAGGTGTGTGGTGGGAAGGTGCTTGAACTCTTCCAGCCTACTGAGTTGAGGGCTATGATCGTTGGAAGTAGCAAATACAACTGGAAGGAGCTGGAAGAGGTTAGTGGGCTCTTTACCCAGCACACCCAAATTATTATCATAATTGACCTCTTGTTCTTAAACAACTTGTTGTCATTTGCATCTATTTTACAGAGTGCAAGTTACAAGGGAGATTATTCAGCTACACACCCAACTGTACAAATGTTCTGGGAAACATTTCACGAATTCCCTTTAGAAAAGAAGAAGAAATTTCTTTGTAAGTATTTACGTAGAACAATAACTTCTTTTCTTCAGCGGAGACTCAATTCAGACTGGTGATTCTCTCATTGAGGTTTGGTAGTATAACACAGACGATGAGATAGGCCAGTGAGGACAGAAATGTTGTGGGCTCTCATCAGGGCTGCGCTCCTGAAAAGCCGAACTTCTGAATTTTGATCATGTGACCAGGGGGATCCTGCAACAGTCATAAGTGTGAAAATTGGTCATAAGTCCCTTTTTTCAGGGACGTTGTAACTTTGAACAGTCACTAAATGAACTGTCCCAAAGCTGCTTTTTCAAGAGGCAATTGGACTTCCTTGTTTTTCTTTGAAGATGTTTCATTTCTCATTTAAGCAGCTTCTTCAACTGACTGGATGGTGGGGAATGGAAGGATTTATATTCCTTGTAGAAGGCTGATTTTTAGCATTCTTTTAGAGCAGGGGTCAGCAACCTGCGGCTCTGGAGCCGCATGTGGCTCTTTCATCCCTCTGCTGCGGCTCCCTGTTGCTGGTCAGCTCCACAATTGGTAGGGCTTTTGGTTAGGACAGGTAGAGGAAAAAGGACACTGTGCTAGGAGGAGACTCTATGATGAGGGAACCAGATTTCCGGTCAGCAGAAGAAAAAGGATGCCGTGCTAGGAGGAGACTATGATGGGGGAACTGGACTTCCGGTCGGCTCCAGAATTGAACGGGGGCTTCCGGTTAGGACCTTTGTGGCTCTTTGAGTGTTTAAGGTTGCCGATCCCTGTTTTAGAGAGTCATTGAGGCCACTTGGAGGTTTCTCTGTGGTCCTCAGGATCACCTGAGTAGTGCAAATATAATCTATCTCTAGTTTACAACACAGTCCTTTCAACAGTTCCAAGAAGGCTCCACACCCATTTGCACTACTCAGGTGATCCTGATGACACAGATAAACATCCAGGTGGCCTCAATGACTGTCTAAAAAGAATGCAAATGACCAGCTGTCTGCAAGGAGTATAAACCCTTCCATTCCCCACCATCCAGTCGGAGCTGAAGAAGCTTCTCAAATGAGAAGCAAAACGTCTTCAAAGAAAATCCAGAAAGTCCAGTTGCCTTTTCAAAAAGCACTTTTGGGACAACTATGACCTGGATGACTGAGAATCTCCATAGACACTAAATGAACTGTTGTAAGTCGAGGACTACTTCTAATTCTCAGCTTACAACCATTCATTTAGGGACCGTTTGAAGGCACAGTGGCACTGAAAAAAAAAATGACTGAATGACCATTCCTTGCAGCATTCCCACGGTCATGTGATCACAATTGGAACACTTAGCAACTAGCAAATTATTTACGACCGTTCCAGCATCCCAGGATCATGTGATTGTCATTTGCGACCTTCAAAGCCGTCTTCTGACAAGCAAAATCCGTGGGGGAAGCTAGATTTCCCTTAACGACTATGCGAATCATTTAACAACTGGGGGAAAAGGTAGTAAAATCTGAAACGACTAATTGAACAGCCCGCCTTGCTTAACAACGGAAATCCTGGTTCCGATTGTGATTATAAATTGAGCACCACTAAAGGAGGGGCAGCTCATTGCCCGGGAAACAGAAAGAAGACTTTGAATGGAGGCAGTGGGACAGTGCGTGTTTTCTGCAAGTATTGTTTTGTTGATGTGACCTAGGCCCAAGTAGTTATTACCAGACACAATCAGTCCTAAAGAAACATATTTTATTAGAACAGTTGAGAATTACTTCATTCTCAGTTTAGTCCAAATTAATTCCAAAACAAGTCCTTCAGAAAAAGTCCTTCAGCCTTATCACAAACCTTTGTCTTCTTTGGCACCCTGAAAGGCTTTTTTTGGCAAAGCCCCACAAAGTTCAGAAATAAGAGATGACAAGAAACAAATGTAACAACGTTGCTTTCCTACAAAGAGCCCAAGAGCCGTTGCTGCTCTTTTAAGCCTTATGGGAGGGGCCAATCATCTCCTGGCCTTACTCCCGAGTTGTCCTTTTTGCTTTAGCTGCTCTTGCCTTCTGGCAGCTCTTCGCATGCACGCACTAGGAACAGGCCCCTCCTGTTCCTCTGCCTCTCTGCTGTCCACCTCTGGAGGCTCCGGAGTCTGTGCATCGCTCCCAGATGGCCCTGGCCCCATATCTGCCTCCGACGCAGAGCCCTCGTCCGGGCCTTCCCCTGACTCCAAGACTGGCCCATTGTCCTCCCCAGCCTCCTCATTGTCCGACTCCGCTGCCAGCTCCGCAGGCTGCTGGTGGGCCACAACAGTTGATGACTTTCTGACGTGCTTTTTCTGCTTGTGTCCCTCTGGCAGTATTCCTGACTGGCAGTGACCGCATCCCCATCTACGGCATGTCCAGCTTACGCATGATCATTCAGTCCACCTCCAGTGACGAGCGGTACCTGCCGGTGGCCCACACCTGCTACAATCTTCTTGACCTGCCCAAGTACAGCAGTAAAGAAACCCTGAGCACGCGACTGACTCAAGCCATCGACCACTACGAGGGCTTCAGCTTGGCCTGAGCATGAGCCACCCCCCAACAGAGACCCTTTGAAACTGAAAGGAAACCCTTGTCTTGTTCTTCCTTTTGCAGGGAAATGGGAGACATTGCTCAGGGAAGCCAGGGGGCGAGGGGGGGGAGGGAGGAAAAAGGACACAGAAAAGGGTCTATCAATATTTCTTGGGGTTTTAACATTCACAGTTTTGACCTATCTCTTAAATCTTATTTTATGTTTATTGGATGACTTATTTCAGTTTAAAACGGTCTCTCTCTTTCTCTCTCCTTCTCTCTCTCTCTCTCTCTCTCTCTCTCTCTCTCTCTCTCTCTCTCTCTCTCTCTCTCTCTCTCTCTCTCTCTCTGCTTCTCTAAAGTCTGGGAAATTACCTTTATATTCCTGAGGTTTCTCCACAGGGGTGGGCTTCAAAAATTTTAGCAAGGGGTTCTCTGCCCAGTTGCTGGGTGGGCATGACCATGGTGGGCGTGGCCTAGTCGGCTTCCTGCACCACGGCGGGGGGGGGGGGCTTTTTGCCCTCCCTGGACTCCGGAGGCTTTCTTTGAGCCTCTGGGAGGGTGAAAAGGGCCTCCCCAAGCTCTGGAGGCTCTTCTGGTAGGCCCGTTTTTCGCCCTCCCTGAGTCTCTGTGCGCGCCCTGCACTTACCTGCATCCAAAATGGGCCGTGTGTGGACTCCTGGGAGGGGTGGGCGGAGCCAGCCAGGAGTGGGATTTGCGGGTTTTCTGAACTGCAAGAGGTCCTCCCAAACCCCTACGAACCCTCAGCAGCCCACCCCTGTGTCTCCATCTTTTTCGAAAAATGGATTCTGCCCTACTGTGAATTTCTTTTTCATCTTTACAACTGTGAATTCCTTTCCGTTTCCTTCTCCATCAGCTCAGAACTTCCCTCTTTGCTCACAGACCTGCTTTCTCAGTTCCAGGGATAATTTCTTCATGCCTCAAAGGCACCGAGGTTGTTATTGGAAGAGCGGTGACAGGAAATGAAAAACAGAGAAGTTTCTCTCCTTTGCAGAATTTCTCCATTTCCTATAGTCTGCAGAAAATGATCAGTGAGGTAAATCTTCTTAGCTTAGCTGTTTGACCGCACAGCTTCCTCTCCGAAAGCTTGCGAGGCAGTAGAGATCATGCAGAATTGGATTACAGGACCTGAATACTTTACCTTTCGGTTAATTGTTCAAAGGAGAATTTGTGTTTCTGTGCACTGTTCTTTTTTCTCTAGGAATGGGAATTTCAAAGCATAGTCGAGGGTTGTCAAACTCGATTTCATTGAGGGCCGCATCAGGGTTGTGTTTGACCTTGGGAGGGCCGGGGTGGGCATGGCCAGCTCAATGTCACTCGTGTGGGGGCACATGAGGTGGCGAAGTGCTAAGGCAAGACTTCCCTCAGACTTCCCTCACATTATAACCCTTCCTTCCTTCCTTCCTTCCTTCCTTCCTTCCTTCCTTCCTTCCTTCCTTCCTTCCTTCCTTTCCTTCGTTCCTTCCTTCCTTCCTTCCTCCCTCCCTCCCTTCTTTATTGCTCTCTTCCCATCTTTCCTTCTTTTTGTCTTTCCTCTTTCCCTTTCCTGTCCCTTCTTGGGTGCTCAAATGTAAAAGGGAAAACATTTCTCCTTTTATTTTGTTTCTATTTTGTTTTGCTAGCCCTCTGCCAGCGAAAACGGAGTTCGGGGGGGAGGGGGTGGGCATCAACCTTGTTTTTTGCTGGCAGAGAGTTGCAGGAGGCCGTCGCGGCCGAAAACGGAGCCCTGGAGGACCACACTCCGTTTTCGCTGGCAGAGGCGCAGCGGGCCGGTCCTTTGCTGTTTCCAGGGTGGCCCCGCAGGCCAGATTTAAGCGCTTTGAGTTTGACACCCCTGGCATAGTCCATGTTTTCCTCCCATCTCAGTGCGCAGATGCGTGCAGATGTGTTTCTTGCAGACTGAACGTCTCTGCCATTCTGCCTGTCTTATCAATGGATGATGCTTTTTTTGTTTGTTTTAGAAGCAGGCCTTCTCTGCCCCACAGAGATAGATCCAGAGCCAAATGACAGTGGGGTGAATGGAAGAAAAATGACAACCAGCTTCCTTTTCTCCCCCAAATCTCTCTCCCCTCCACACACACTTTATTATAGAAGTCACAATGAATTTTCCCTCCCCTGCCCCCGATAATTTTATCAATTGGTGGTCCAAGCCGAGTTGAAGTTGATAATGGCTGAATCCATGGAAACTAATGGAATTAGTCCATTTGGGTCTGATGGAGGTAAAAGCTAATTGCAATCCTGATCCAGCGCAGCCCTGAAGAGGGTTTTATTTTTCAGTCAGGCGAGGAAGGTGGACTTTAGTCCTAATTCAATTTTGGTTGGCATGGAGCTGCCGGACTTGTGTACCTTCTAATTCAACCACGTTTTGCACTTTCCCTGATGAAAAGCTTTAAAAGCATTAAGGGGTCACTTTGCTGTTTGGGTAGCCAACGGGCCTCTTTTTACTGCAACTTTGAAAGAACTTTATCAAATGCTTATTTTTTATGTGTGTGTACATAGCGCAATATTATGCAATAAATGGAATGTTTCCTTCAGACTTTATACTGCTTTCATGATGCTTCAGGAAGAAAATAAGTTCTCGGAGTTACTAAGGAATGTTAAACAATAGAACTAATATTAATGTGTTCAGCTGTTTTTCTACCAGCACTAATAAGTGTTAGAAGAGATGAAGGCGGGATCTGTGAGGGAAAGTTTTTTTTAAAAAAATATTCTTTCCTTTTACTTTAAGATTTTTGTTTTGTTTTGTTTTGTTTTAAACTTCTAAGGTAATGGATTAAGGACACAGCCTTTAAGCTTTCTACACATAAGTTATTGGTAAGGACATATTTGCAGGTTTTTCAACTGTCAGATTTCAGAAAATCCAAAACTCATTTTTAGATTCTACGAACTCCAGTGCATATTTGGAGCTAATTATTGTTCTTTTTTGCTTTCTGCCCTCTCTGGTATAATGAACTGCTGTAACTGCTGTAACTGAAAGGGTTAACCGCAGGGGTGAAATGCTCCCGGTTCAGACCGGATCGCCTGATCCAGTAGCGATGGCGGTGGATGGTTCGGAGAACCGGTAGCAAAAATACCTTCCCCCCCCCCACCACATCCCCAGCTGAGCTGCACGATCATCAGAGGCTGCTTTTTTTATTTTTAAAAGCATTTTTTCTACAACCTCTTTGGCCAAAATGCTTTTAAAAGTAAAAAAAAAAAGCCTCTGATGATCGCGCGGCTCAACTGGGATCGTCAGAAGCTTTTAAAAGCATTTTTTCTACAACCTCTTCAGCCAAAGAGGTTATAGAAAAAAAATGCTTTTAAAAGCCTCTGACGATCCCAGCTGAGTTGCCTGATCATCAGAGACTTTTAAAAGCATTTTGTTACAACCTCTTTGGCCAAAGAGGTTGTAGAAAAAATGCTTTTAAAAGTAAAAAAAAAATAAAGTTGGCCACACCCACCCAGTCACATTAACCCCCCCCCCACCACCACCAAGCCACGCTCCACAGAACCGGTAGTAACAAATTTTACATTTCACCACTGGTTAACAGAATAACAATAACAGAGCTGGAAGTGACCTTGGAGGTCTTCTAGTCCAACCCCCTCTCAGGTAGGAAACCCTATACTATTTCAGACAAATGGTTGTCCAGTCTTTTTTAAAAAAGCCTCCAGTAACGGAGCACCCACAACATCTGAAGGCAAGACAGTCCACTAGTTAATTGTTCCCACTGTCAGGAAATTTCTCCTTGTTTCTAGGTTGCTTCTCTCCTTGATTAGTTTCCATTCATTGTGTCTTGTCCTGCTTTCAAATGCTTTGGAGAACAGTTTATCCCATCTTCTTTGTGGCAGCTCCTTAGATATTGGAACACCGCTACCATGTCTGAACTGGTCTCAGCTTGAAATCATTAAGCCTTTCTTTCTCCATCTGCTGACTGGGACTTTTGGAAGTTGGAAGTCCAATGGAACTGGAGAAAATTAGGTTGGCGAAACTGAGATACGCATTAACAATACAATAGCACTTAGACTTATATACCGCTTCACAGTGCTTTACAGCCCTCTCTAAGTGATTTACAGAGTCAGCCTCTTGCCCCAACAATTTGGATCCTCATTTTACCAACCTCGGAAGGATGGAAAGCTGAGTCAACTTTGAACCAGTCAGGATCGAACTGCTGACAGCAGAATTAGCTTGCAGTACTCCATTCTAACCACTGTGCCACCACAGCTCTTAGAAGACTTCAACATGGTGGCCTTCTGTGTGGAGCCAGAAATATACCCATTTTGGCAGAAAGGAACATCACATATTTTCTAGTCTCTTTCCAAGGCAGATTTCAGCTCAACTAATCCCTGAATGACATGCAGGTGGCCGGCATTATTGAGACACATTTTAACCTCTCTTTCCTTGTTGAGCACCAGTCCTGGGAAGCACACAATAATCCCAAGAAAACACTCTTACCATTTTCCCGTAATACCTCAAAGCTTTCATTTCTGGGAGGATTTATTTTTGGAAACACAATGGGCATTTGTTGAATGGTTGCAACTAAGCTTCTCTGGGATACGAAAGACGCATCTGAGTATTGATGGCTTTTGCAGGATTATATCATGGAGATCAACAAGCCAAACGAAAGTCAGCAAAATTGTGAAAAATTGAGGGACTGTGCAGTAACATCATTTCTAGTTACAATTTTCTATCCCAGCAGAAATTCTGTGTGTGCAAAAAAAGTGCAGAAAGTACAATTTTTTTCAGCAGGGTTGCCAGTAGATTGATTTGCCCTGCAGCTTGGAAGAGACATATATCACTAAATATAGTATAGATAGTTCCCAAGTTAGGACCACGCTTGAGCCCAAAATTTCTGTTGTTAAGCAAGCAAGGCGGTTGTTAAATGAGTTTAGCCCTATTTTTCAGCCTACAATTGTTAAGCAAACGGCTGCAATTTTTAAGGGAATCATACAGTCTTTAAGGAAATCTGGCTTCTGCCATTGATTTTGCTCATCAGAAGATGGCTGGGAAGGTTGCAAATGGTGATCACCAGTGGTGGGTTACAAATTTTTTTACTACTGGTTCTGTGGGTGTGGCTTATTGGGCATGGCATGGCTTGGTAGGCGTGGCAGGGGAAGGATACTGCAAAATCCCCATGTCCTCCCGATCAGCTGGGACTCAGGAGGCAGAGAATAGATGGGGGCGGGGCCAATCAGAGGTGGTATTTACCGGTTCTCCAAAGTACTCAAAATTTCCGCTACTGGTTCTTCAGAACTGGTCAGAATCTGCTGAAACCCACCTCTGGTGCTCACATGTTCTTGGGACAGTGCAAATGTCACAAATGCATGCCAGTTGCCAAATGCCCATAGTTTGGTCACATGACTATGGGGATGCTGCAATGTTTCTCAGTGTGAAAACTGGTCATAAGTTCTTTTTTTCAGTGCCTTTGTAACTTCAAATGGTCACTAAATGAATGGTTGTAAGTCAAGGGCTACCTTTAAATCAGTGGTGAAATCCAAATTTTTTTACTACCGGTTCTGTGGGCATGGCTTGGTGGGCGTGGTGCGGCTTGGTGGGCGTGGCAGGGGAAGGATACTGAAAAATCCCCATTCCCATCCCACTCTGGGGCCAGCCAGAGGTGGTATTTGCCGGTTCTCCGAACTACTCAAAATTTCTGCTACCGTTTCTCCGAACTGCTCAAAATTTCCGCTACAGTTTCTCCGAACTGCTCAAAATTTCCGCCACCGGTTCTCCGAACTGCTCAAAATTTCTGCTACCAGTTCTCCGAACTGCTCAAAATTTCCGCTAGCGGTTCTCCAGAACCTGTCAGAACCTGCTGGATTTCACCCCTGCTTTAAATATCTTCAGATGGTGGATGAACATACCCAGATATTTAAGCATTGAGCAGTGATGTGGAACAGTGAGAGCAATAGAGCAATCTCTGCTACATCTTCCTGAATAATAATAACAACAACAACAAAAACAACATCGTACATTTTAAGAAGATACTTGGTTGATACATAGAATACTGGATGAATAAAAGAGATACTACTACTGCTGCTGCTGCTGCTGCTGCTACTACTACTACTACGACTACTACGACTACTACTACTACTAATAATAATAATAATAGAATTCTTTATTGTCAAATGTGATTGGACACATAAGGGATTTGTTTCCGGTGCATAAGCTCACAGTGTACATATAAAGAGCAAGTAACAGGTCATAGAGAATAAATCATTAATCATAATCTGCAAACAACTGATAAATCATAAGAAACCAATAAAAGATAGTAGGAAAGATGAGAAGTTGGAAAAGATGAGAAATGAGACAGATGAACTGCTGTAATCTACTATTTTTGTGGCTAGCTTCAAAGAGGACAGCTTTAGCTACAAAATACAATAATAACTCAAAAGTAAACTAATTCTTGTATGATTTCGCCTCTGAGCATGCAAAACTATGCTGAAAGGCAGGTGTATAAGTTTTGTAATTGACATTGGCCAATTGGAAAAGCTAAGCAGGATCAGATCCGTTTACTGCCTGAATGAAAGACCCATGAGAAATTGGGGGCTGCAAGCTATGTTGGGAATTTGGGAGAAGGCAGCATCCAATCTTTCAGTTTTGTTGCTAAGAAAACTAAAGGTAGTTCTCGAGTTACAACAGTTCATTTAGTTCTAACAACTGTAACAGTTCAAAGTTACAACGGCAGTGAAAAAAGTGACTTATGACCATTTTTCACACTTATTATTTTTGTGGCATCCCCCTGGTCACATGATCAAAATGCAGATGCTTGGCACTGACTCATATTTATGACGGTTGCAGTGTCCCGGAGTAAGTAACTGGAATATTTAGTTATTTATTCATCCCATCTGTTTGCTTCAAAGCTTTCAGAACTCTTAGTGGCTTACAGGAATCAAAAATGTACCATGAAAAACTTCAAAGTCCATCGTAATGTTTCCAAACTAATTCCACCCACTTCAAATAACTGAAAATAGAAACCATCAAATACCAAACTGACGGTGTTAATATAGTGGCTACAATCATTCTTAAAATGACCTTGAGTTCCCGAAAGGCTAATTACCAAAGGGAGGGATGGAATTTACTCTAAGGGGAATTTGCTCCAGTGTTGGTAATAATAGAACTGTGCTCGGTTCTCCTCACCCTACCACAGCGTTTTCTTTCACGACTTTATCTTGGGAAGGTTGATCCATTGCTTGGAGTAGGCAGTCTTGAAGAGGTGTCAAGCAGGGGTGGGTTTCAAATTTTTTTACTACCGGTTCTGTGGGTGGGGCTTGGTGGGTGTGGCATGGCGTGGTGGGCGTGGCTTGGTGGGTATGGCAGGGGAAGGTTACTGCAACATCCCCATTTCCTCCCAATCAGCTGGGACTTGAGAGGCAGAGAATAGATGGGAGCAGGGCCAGTCAGAATTTTTACTACCGGTTTTCCGAACTACTCAAAATTTCCGCTACCGGTTCTCCAGAACTGGTCAGAACCTGCTGAAACCCACCTCTGGTGTCAAGCCATACAGTCTCTTTGTAAGTCAAAATTGACAAATTGCACCCAAAAGCTACAGGAAACCCAATTTACTGCAAAATGGCTGGACCTATTCAAAGTGATGAGTGTTGACCAATACGTGGACTGCTACAGTTTGAACTAACTATAATTTTAGAGGTAGCTTTTAAAGACATTTCCACATTGTGCAGATTGTAGGAATCCAGGCAGGTGATGACAAATGATTCAATGCAGCTGAATGCTCCAGTTTGTTTATTTATTTGTTAATTTGTTTGTTTGTTTGTTTGTTTGTTTATTTGTTTATTTATTTATTTATTTATTTATTTACTTATTTATTTATTATTGGTTCGATTTATATGCCGCCCTTTTCCGGAGACTCAGGGTGGCTTACAATGCGTTAAGCACATACTTTTGTATATACCTGCTTAGTAGAGCTTTCGCACCCCCCCCAAACGGTGTTCTTTTTTATACAAAGCCAGCTTATTGCCCCCACAATCCAGGTCCTCATTTTACCTACCTCGAAAGGATGGAAGGCTGAGTCAACCTTGAACCTGGTGAGATTTGAACTTGCAGTAATTGCAGGCAGCTGGTACTACTTAACAGTGCTTTAGTCTGCTGCGCTACCAAGGCTCTTGGTAGCGCAGTTACCAGTTGCTAGTTAAGACTATATCTGGCAGCCCAGTTTTGTGGATCATGGCCTCCACCTGCACATCCAACAATAGCTGTGATTTGAAGAGGAACCTGTTTGAAGAGGAACCGGCTTTGTAAAGGCAGCAGAACCAGAATAGTACTGAACAAGCAGCAACTCTTGTCTTGTTTGAGTTACTGTATAGGTAGTCTTTGACTTACAACTGGTGACTTAGAGACTGTTCAAAATGATATCTTAGAACAGGGGACCGGCACTGGTCTGTGGTATATCAGCAACCGGTCCGCGCAAGCAAGTGAAGCCCCATCCCCGGGATGCAGGCAGGCACACAAAACCACACCCCTTCCGGTCTCCGGAAAAACCTTTCTCCACAGAACAGGTCCCTGGTGCCCAAAAGATTGAGGGACAGTGTCTTAGAATGGACCCTTGAAAATCTAGTTTTGAAGCTCTGATGTTGGCCTCCCCCACAGTCACATGATTGCATTTGGGGAGCTTGGCAACTGCTCCACGCTTATGGCCATTTGCATCCCCTGCTGTCACACAACTGTGACTTATGAATTGACGATTTTGCCAGAAACTGGCATTTGTTGTTTATAGCAAAAACAGTTTGCTATAGTTTATAGCAGTTTACAGCAAAAAGATAGTAAAATCAGGTTGGTCATGCAATGACCTGCTTTATGACTCTCATGACTCTCGGCCATAACCAGACTCATTATAGCCATAACTTGAGGACTACCTATAATCTCTTTTGTCCAACAGTCTGTAGCTACCTTCAGCAGTATCTCCCACTAAGCTCAGAATGACAGTATTAAGCTGAGTAGCTTCAGCATTATCAATGGAATTATTTCTTGATGGGCTTTCCTTGGGGAACGGTGTAAATGTTAAACAGCAAAGAGGAGAGGAACATGGACCGTTGCCTATAGCAACCCAAACTGGGCTAGCTTTCCAGGATACCCTTTCGTCCAGATAACTTGCTTCCATTGTATATTTATCAAAGCAGGTTGAGGACATGGATCTAGAATTGGGACCAGAGGTGTGTTTCAGCAGGTTCTGGAGAACTGGTAGCAGAAATTTTGAGTAGTTTGGAGAACCAGTAAATACCACCTCTGACTGGCCCCGCCCCCATCTATTCTCTGCCTCCCGAGTCCCAGCTGATTGGGAGGAAATGGGGATTTTGCAGTAACCTTCCCCTGAAGTGGGGTGGAAATGGAGATTTTACAGTATCCTTCCCCTGCCACGCCCACTAAGCCATGCCACACCCACCAAGCCACGTCCACAGAACCGGTAGTAAAAAAAATTGAATCCCACTACTGATTAGGACTGCTGGAGCCAGAAGTGGATACGGGCAGTAGACTGTTGATTTAACTTTCCCTCGTAATGGCAACCAGGGTGTCTCCCCAATGGGGATTTGATAGAGAACCGAACATTTTGTACTGATTCTAAACTATGAACAGTCAGACAGAGAGGATTATAAATTCCTTTGAGAAGCACTGGCGGCACCCTTCCATTGTTAGCAAGGATTTATGGAGACGTTCACTCAAAAATAGTTTATTTCTTTCCGCCATACAAAATACCATCATGTACGAAAATGCACACATATAGTTTTGTCAATCAGTTTGCCTTTTTAAAAAGTTGCAGTAAATTAAATGTATTTTTATGCTGTGATGTAAACATAGAACTGTGTCCATTAAGTCTCACCAGGGGCATAAAGTGAACGATCATTCAGAGGAAAAAAAAATGTATTGTTATATCTGAAACCACAGATGACTTTTGACAAAGGGATTTTCTACAACTGTATAGGTTGATTAAGAATGATTGGCTTTTAACTTTTCTGCGGTCAAATCAAGGCGGTCTGTATATCTAAAATAAAAAGGCACACACACTATGGAATCTCTTTGGTACATGGTTCGTCAAAACTTACTGGGAACTGCAGAATAATGCTGTTCTCCACAGTCCCTATACAGAATTATCTTCAGGAATCTGCTCTAAGTACAATTAGATCTTTCAATATACATAGATGTACTCATGAGGAAGGATCAAAGCATGCATGCATGCTTACAGATCGTTGAGCAGACCAAAAAAAAAAGACAAATTTGAAAATATTTTTCAGTCACTGTTGAACACCTAAGCCAGAGGTCGGCAACCTTAAACACACAGAGCCACAAAGGTCCTAACCGGAAGCCCCCCGTTCAATTCTACAGCTGACTGGAAGTCCGGTTCCCCCACCATACAGTCTCCTTCTAGCACGGCATCCTTTTTCCTCTACCTGTCCTAACTGAAAGCCCTATCAGTTGTGGAGCTGACCGGAAAACCCGCCCCTTGCCATAGAATCTCTTCCTGGTACGCCGTGCTTTTTCTCCCCATAACTGGAAGCTCCTCTCAAAATTGTGGCGGCGACTGGGAGCCGCAGGAGAGGGATGAAAGAGCCACATGCGGCTCCAGAGCCGCAGGTTGCTGATTCTTGACCTAAGCAATACTATAGAATTGTTTCAGAGAATGGAAAAGAACTTCTTATAAGAAAAAACATTGAATGTTTTTCAGTGAGTGAAACAAAATTGATATTGTATATGGTGACAGCAGCTAGGTTACTGATTGGTCAATACTGGAAAAGGGATGATATGCCTACAATTCAAGAATGGACTTTGAAGATGGCCAGTTTTGCAGAAATGGCGAAGATATCAGCATACTTAAAAGACCAGACTCAAGAGACTTATGTATGGGAGTGGAAGAAATGGATAGATTATGTGCAGAATAAATACCAAACTAGGAAGTATCAAATAGCTTTTAGCTAAATGTTGTGTAGAAATGTATAGTTTATAGGGGGGAAAATAGCTTATTGCTATGTAGAAATGTATAGTGCACAGGGGGGAGAATAGAGGGGTGGTAAAGTATGATATAATATAATGTGGATGGATTTCACCTTGGGGAAGTCATGGGGAGGGAGGGTTTGGGGGGGTTAGGGAGGGATGGGGGGGGAAATGGGGGAAAATTGATGTTTGTAAAACTTTTTCAATAAAAAAAAAAAAAGAAAAAAAAAAGAAAAAACATTGAATGCATCACTTTATACTGACGTTTTCAGGTTAATGAACCTCTCCAGTAGGAGTTTCTTTGCCCTGGCAAAATTTTACAACCTGATAACTACTAGTAAGAATACTTGGGAAGGATTGGCTCGGAGTATCTTCTATTGTGTTTTAAAAGGGTATTATGGTGTGCTTTAAAAAATATTTTATGGCCCTTCAGAAAAGAAGCAGAAACATAATTCGATCAGAATTTGATTAAAAAAGAAAGACAGCATTATATTTACAGAATTAACATAGAAAGGGCGATAAGAGTTCCAAGAAGGTCCCAGGTTTCCTTATCCTGCAGGATAGTGCCAGGAAGGAAAAGTAGGAATGAAAAAAAAAAGTGTTTAGCTGCCTGGATACATTCTGGAAACGGTAATTTGGACTTACATACACGCTTCTGTTCATTTAAAAGCTTAAAAATAGGCAGGGCGTCTGTGCTTTCAAAAAGCATAATTTTAAAATAGGTAGTCCTTGACTTACGACCAGTTGAGCCCAACATTTCTGTTCCTAAGGGAGACAGCTGTTAAGTGAGTTTCGTACCATTTTTTTGACCTTTCTTGCCACCGTTGTTAATTGAAACACTGCAGTTGTTAAATTAGTGTTAAGTGAATTTGGCTTCTCCATTGCTTGTCAGAAGGTCGCAAAAGGTGGTCACTGGGACACTGCAACCGTCATAAATATGAGTCAATTGCCAAGTGCTTGGATTTTGATCACGTGACCAAGAGAATATTGCAATGGTCGTTAATTGTGAAAAAAGTCACTTTTTTTTAATGCCGTTGTCACTTCAAACGGTCACTAAATGGACTGTTGTAAGTTGAGGACTACCTGTAGTTATTTCTTAGCCAATGCAATCATCAACATGTTTCTTTAACCACAAAAATAGTTCCATGAATCAGAAATCTCAACAAAGCAGGCAACAAAGTGACTGGATAAAAGTTAGCCTTGACAGCTTTTATGTCTGCATCACAGACATAAACATGAAATAGCTGAGAAATTATCCTTAGGCTTCTAAAGCAGAGGTCTCCAACCTTGGCAACT
The DNA here is from genome assembly GCF_029215685.1 of Pituophis catenifer annectens. Lineage (NCBI taxonomy): Eukaryota > Metazoa > Chordata > Lepidosauria > Squamata > Colubridae > Pituophis > Pituophis catenifer. Next base: position 69,606,409 of record NW_027256888.1, on the reverse strand, counting down.
TTAAGACTTGTGGACTTCAACTCCCAGAATTCCTCAGCCAGCAAAGCTTTGCTGGCTGAGGAATTCTGGGAGTTGAAGTTCACAAGTCTTAAAAGTTGCCAAGGTTGGAGATACGTGTTCTAGAGCAGTGGTCCCCAACCTTTTTATCGCCGCGGACCAATCAGCCTTTGATAATTTTACCGTGGCCCGCTGAGCGCGCGCAGGGGTGGGGGCTTTGGGCCACACGTGCGTACCTGCGCGGGCCTCTCTTCCCTGAAGCCTTTGCGCAAGGCCCAGGAGCTTTTGCGCACGGCCCAGGAGCCTTTGCGCTGCAGCGTTCATGTCCCCCGGCCGCTGCGCGGCCCGGTGCCAGGTACTCCACGGCCCGGCACCGGTCCGCGGACCGGGGGTTGGGGACCACTGTTCTAGAGTATGCATCTTCCTACATAGGATAAAGGTAAAGGTTCCCCTCGCACATATGTGCTAGTCGTTCCCGACTTTAGGGGGCGGTGCTCATCTCCGTTTCAAAGCCGAAGAGCCAGCGCTGTCTGAAGACGTCTCCATGGTCATGTGGCCGGCAGGACTAAACGCCGAAGGTGCACGGATTGCTGTTACCTTCCCACCAAAGGTGGTCCCTATTTTTTCTACTTGCATTTTTACATGCTTTCGAACTGCTAGGTTGGCAGAAGCTGGGACAAGTAATGGGAATTCACCCCATTACGTGGCACTAGGGATTCGAACCGCTGAACTGCCGACCTTTCGATCGACAAGCTCAGCGTTTTAGCCAATGAGCCACTGCGTCCTATAGGATAGGATAGGATTAATTTCTGTTGCGATAATTTTTCTTGCTTTATAATTGGTGGAGAGAAATTTGATTCAGATCCCAATGCCACCCTTCATCACCAAAGAGTTGACCAATGGAATCCTGAGATCTGTGTCTTTTCCTATCCGAAGGCTCTTTACAAGATCACCGTTCTCAACTATGTACAGTAGTCCTCGAAGTACGACCACAATTGAGCCCTACATTTCTATTGCTAAGTGGGACTGCTGTTAAGTGAATTTTGTCCCATTTTAAGAACTGTCTTGCCTCCACCGTTACGTGAATCCCTTCCGTTGTTAAGCGAGGATCACGGTTGTTAAGCAAATCTGGCTTCCCTATTGGCTTTGCTTGTCAGAAGGCCGTAAAAGAGGATCACATGACTCTGGGACATTGCAACCGTCATACATACGAGCCACTTGACAAGTGTCTGAATTTTAATCACGTGACCGGGGGATATTGCAAAGTGTGAAAAACAGTCACACATCATTTTTTCCCCCAGTGCCATTGTAATGGTGACTAAACGAATGGTTGTACCTTGAGGACTAACTACCGTATTTTTCAGAGTATAAGACGCACATTAATTTTTCGGGAGAAAAACAAGAAAAAAAAATCTGCCTCTGCCTACCAGCATCCATCGGTATTCATCTGGCTAGCGTCCTTGCAGCAAACAGTCTGGTCAGCTTCAGCACGTTATCACAGCCTGATTTAGCACGAACAGCTGATTGGTGGTTGGACTGGCCTCCCGAAATACCTCCAATCAGCTGTTCCAGGCTGCGGGGATCACCAGAGCCTATCGCCGCCTCCGCACGTTGCGATTTTGCCCTCCGCGCATCACGTTTTTGGTCTTCGCAGGCTCTGTTTTAGACCTGTTCCAGGTTGTGGGGATCGCCACAGCACATTACCGCCGATCGCCGCCTCCATGTGTCATGTTTTCACCCTCCGCAAGTTCTTTTTGGCCTCCACGTGTTGCATTTTCGGCTGGTTCCCCATCGCCTGGTACCGGCCAAAAATGCAATGCACGGAGGCCAAAAACGGGGCATGCAGGGGCTAGAAATGTGGTGCGCTGAGGCAAAAAATGGCCAAAGGGTGGGGGCCGGCAGGTGGGCGGAGCTTCGGCAATGTTTGGTGTATAAGACGCACCAGTTTTCACCCACTTTTGGGTGGGGGGAGGAAAGTGCATCTTATACTCCAAAAAGTATGGTATAGAATGCCAGCATTTTGTCCATTCCTTTTGCCCAGTAGTAGCAAGAGGAATGGGGAAGGTAGTATGAGAATCTCAAAACATGCCAAAAATTCTTGCTGCGGATTGGCTCATTGCATGCAAATAAATGGCAAATTGATTTATATTCTGAGGTAAAATGGTAGGCTGCCTCTTGCCAACTTATCAGAAAGTCCAGCTGCCACCTAATTCAAATAAACTTTGCCACTTGAGCTTTTAATTACAGAGAAATTTGGCTATGGACACAAGCACATCATAAACAAATTAAACCTCAAAGCTTAACAATGATTAGAAGACATGCTGGTTGCTTCATGTTTATTTTTGTGTGAAAAAAACATGTGACTTAATTGTTCACTCAAGAGTAAGCACATCAGCAAATTACAAGTTTCTCTTTCAATTCTGGGAATAATTTCTATCTGCAAAAGTTTCATTATTAATCTTTGTTTTAAAATGGAGGCTTGCATATCGTTTTAGTATCTTGAGATGCATAATTATTCAAAAGAGAAGGAACAGATACCTCAATATCATTTTTACTTATACTGTTATCACTTGATAAATTTCCGACTAAAATCTTAATCTAGACTGTGAAAATAATAATTAAAAAATCTCTGTTTTCCTCTTTCTTTTCACACGAACAGTAATTTTGGAAGAGAAAGGTCATGTTAAAAATAAAAGTATGAAAATAATTACCCGTTAATTCTCTTTAATACTTAGCTGATAGGACACCTCAGTGAATTCATGAAATATTTGGGATTAATATATAGTATTATTCTGAGCAGCGTGGTGGCCTAGTGGTAAAGACGCTTGCCTCCCACTTGGAAGGTTAACAGTTCAATCCTGCGGAGTGGCAGGTATTTCTTTCCAAGGGCGCAAAGCAAAAATAACTACTGTGAACTTTGCATGGCGTCAGGAAGGGCATCCAGCCAGTAAATGCTCAGCTTCATCCAGTCACCCAAACTCTACCCTGAATTAAAGGATTATAGGGCTGTAAAAAAGAAATTTTATATAGAGTTATGCTAAAGGACTTATTATTAGAGTACAAAGAGTTTCCTTTTATTCTTCATTTGACAGTGTATTTGCTTTCACAAGCAGCTTATTATGTGCCACAACGGACTAATTGCTGAGAAAAAACAAGTCTAAAGCTACTTTAAGCCTAGAGAATTAGATTTTAGAGTCTTTAGTTATATTGCATTCATTTGGGTCCAACATTTCAATTATTTTGGTTGTTTGGTTAAGCATTCAATTAATAATTTTGCATTTGATAATTATATTTTTAACTCAGTTGATTTTCAAGGTGGAAATCATTTCTATTAAATGCTGATATTATTCATTGTATCAAACACACATATAAGGATTTCCTAATGCTGGTGCTTCGAAAGATATACATCTATTACAATAAATACACTTTCCAATTAGCTGCCTATTTGTCTAGGCAAATTTTAAGGTTTTTAAGACATATTTTTCCTTCCTTTAAAAATGGCATACCAGAAAAGTCAGGTAGATGAAATGTTTTTTTCCTTTATTTAGGTATAGATTTGGTTATTTGTTTTTTTTTTAAAAAAATTGTTTTCCATTTTCTAAAAAAATATATGTTTCTTTCTAAAGTGCATTGTTCTACTATCTACCGTTTTGCTCAAGAGATTTGAAAGTCTACACCAACGTCAAAGCCATACAGAGCTTCAACGAAACACGAACAGAAAAAAAAAATTGCTCGAGATTAGTACCGGATCCAGTACCTTATCTGGGGTACAAAAATTATAAGGGTATGAGACAAACTGTCATTGTCATTAATTTCATTTTAAAAGTCCACTGTCTATAGATATTTTGATGCTTTCTAAGCATAGGGACCCCCTTTTGCATTAAATCGGTTTGCTGAAAAATCTCAGCGCATTTGCCACAGTAATATGCAGGAGAAAATCCTCAGAAATATTGCAGGGCACCAATAAACTGGATTCCATTACGATCTGACACAAATCAAGAGCAGATTGTGGAAACGCCATTATTGCAGAAGCAAACTCAAATGATAAAACTTCTGCCTTTCGAGGACGCTTATCCATTATTCCCGTTTTTCGCATCAAGGACAAAGATAAAATATTATAAACCCTTCCCAGACATTGTCTGAAACCCACAATTATATCAGAATACCTTGGCTACCAAGATCTTCCCATTCCTTTTCCTACTTCTTGCGGAGGATCCCGTTAACTAAGCCCAATTTCTCCCAAGGTCCACTTCCACAATATTTTCTTTCTTCCAGGTCGAACAGATGTAGGAGTTGTGTAATAACATTTCTGAAAAAGCTCATTTAGTAAGAAAGTGTGTTTTTGTTTTTTTTAAAAAAGCAGCCATATTGAAAGCCAAGGCAGTCCACGCTTAAGAGTTCTCCACCAACTGGCAGTTCCATTTTCAGTTGGAGCAGGTGACAAGAACTACGTACCAACAAATAACAACGAAAACCCTGCGGTCAAAGACGAGATTTCAAGAGGGGACCTACCAACCCTCTCCGAATTGTCTCAGAACATACATCCTATTATTAGAACAGACCCGATTGCTTTATTGGTCTGAAAATTACAGGCCATTATTTGGAGATTCGTGAGGACTTTTAACTAGATCACCTTTCTTACACTGATGCTTTAAAATTGAGGTCTTTTTTTTTTGTTTTAGTCCAAGCAATTGCAGGCCACCAACCGATGAAAGCGAAAAAGGAAACTTGTGGAGCAGAGTCGTTTCAGTGGGTCAACATCCTTCCGGTTTTGCCAGCCCAGATGGCAGAACAGGTCACAAGTATGAAGAAAGATGCAGGACCCTCCCTCCTCCTTCACACCGGGCCTCCATCTTCTGCCAACGACAGTCAGGGAGAGCCACTAAAGCCCTCCCTCCGTGGTATTAGGCGCTTGCTGAGTTCTTTGTGTTATTTGGCTGCATCGACATCTTAACATTAGTGGCAAATCCAGCGTAGCTTTATTACATGATCTTGGAACTTAAATCTCTTTTGCTGATGAGGACTTCTAGCAGCCTCAGCTTGGCCTTAACCTGCTTGTATTCATTATATTCTTCGGCCATGGGAACCCGGTCTTCTTTCTGGACGTTTCTAAAAAGCACAACCAGATGAAACATATCAGCTTCCTGTATCTAGGATCCCTGTCCTTAAAGGAATAGTTTACACCTTTTGGAATTAAGAGAAAAACAGGAGACTAAACTTAGCATAGCCTGGTTGGGGAAGGGAGAAAATGCTTTAGGGAAAAAAAAAAAGGAAAATTCATGTGTGTGTATCCAATCTCTTAGTGAAAGGAAGTACAGGTAGTCCTTGAATTACAACCATTTGTTTAGTGACTGTTCAAAATTACAATGCAATGCCGCTGAAAAAAGCTTAAACCATTTTTCACACTTATGACCAGAGGTGGGTTTCAGCAGGTTCTGACCAGTTCTGGAGAACTGGTAGCGGAAATTTTGAGTAGTTCGGAGAACCGGTAGTAAAAATTTTGACTGGCCCCACCCCCATCTATTCTCTGTGTCCCAAGTCCCAGCTGATCGGGAGGAAATGAGGATTTTGCAGTAGCCTTCCCCTGGAGTGGAGTGGGAATGGAGATTTTACAGTATCCTTCCCCTGCCATGCCCATCAAGCCATGCCACGTCCACCAAGAAGACCACAGAATCGGTAGTAAAAAATTCTGAAACCCACCACTGCTTATGACCATTGGCAACGTCCCCATAGTCCAGGGGTGGGCAACTGTGGCCCTTTTACAACCTGTGGACTTCAACTCCGAGAAGCCAAGCTGTCTCAGGAATTCTGGGAGTTGAAGTCCACAGGTTGTAAAAGGGCCAGAGTTGCCCACCCCTGCCATAGTCACATGATCGAAGTGTGGATACTTGGCAACTGGTTCAAATTTATGACGGCTGTCGTGGCTTGGGGTTACGGGACCATCTTTTGCGACCTTCTGACAAGCAAAATCAATGGGGAGGCCAGATTCACTTAACAACGGTGTTACTAATTTAACAACTGCAGGGATTCGCTTAACAGCTGTGGCAAGAAAGATTGTAAAATGGGAGGGAAAACTCATTTAATTTAATTATTAAATGGATAACAGAAATGTTGGGCTCAATTGTGGTTATAAGTCAAGGACTATCTGTAGATCTTCTAGATCAGTGTTTCTCAACCTTGGTAGCTTGAAGATGTATGGACTTCAACTCCAGAATCCCCTGGCCAGCAGCGCTGGCTGGGGGATTCTGGGAGTTGAAGTCCACCCATCTTCAAGCTTCCAAGATTAAGAAACACTGTTCTAGATATTAATAACCTGTACTGCAGGGGTGCCAAACTCAAGGCCCGTGAGGCTGGATCCGGCCCATGGGGGGCTTAGATATGGTCCGCAGGGCCATCCTGGAAACAGCAAAGGACCAGTCCTGAGCTCCATTTGCGGCTGCGACGGCCTCCTGCAACCCTCTGCCAGCAAAAACAGATCTTGGGAGGACTACACGTAGGGTCTTCCTGAGCTCCGTTTTTGCTGGCAGAGGGTTGCAGGAGGCCGTCGCAGCCGCAAATGGAGCTCAGGAGCCCCTTTTCTCTGGCAGAGCGCTCAGGCCACCACAGGTACCCCAACATGAGTGACGTTGAGCTGGCCACGCTCACCTTGGCCATGTCCCCCCCCCCCCCGAGGTCAAACATAACCCTGATGCGGCCCTCCATGAAATCAAGTTGGACATCCCTGCTCTACTGCATTCATAGAAAGGCAGTTATCACAATCGCTATAAAAACTAGCAACAAGCAGAGCAGGAAATGAAGGTGAACAAGACACATTTTCCCCCAAACATTTGTTGGTTTGTCAGCTAGTGCATAAAATATTGTTGACTCTTTAAGAAAAAAATAGTTCCCCATACGGCAATTCTGAGACGCATATGCTCTTAAGGGAAGCGCTTTATATTTTAAGCCTGTTACATACTTTATTAAAATCTTCCGATACAACTGGTGGAATTCATTAGTCCAAGACAGAACTTGGTTGGATAGCTTTAAAAGGGGATTGAACAATTCATGGAGGAAAATTCTACTGAAGGCAATGAAAATTCAATGCCACCTCTTGCTTGGGGGCAGTGCAGGGGTGAAATGCTCCTGGTTTGGACCGGATCGCCCGATCCGGTAGCGATGGCGGTGGGAGGATTGGAGAACCGGTAGCAAAAATCCCTGCGACCCCCACCATGCTCAGTTGAGTCGCACGATCATCAGAGGCTTTTTTTTTTTACTTTTAAAAGCATTTTTTCTACAACCTCTACCAATGAAAAAATGTTTTTAAAAGTAAAAAAAAAAAAAGCCTCTGATGATCGCGCGGCTCAGCTGGGATCCTCAGAGGCTTTTCAAAGCATTTTTTTCTGCAACCTCTTGGCCTAAGAGGTGATAAAAAAATGCTTTGAAAAGTCTCTGACGATCCCAGCTGAGTTGCCTGATCGGCAGAGATGCATTTTTAAAAAAGCCTCTCTGACGATCCCAGCTGAGTTGCCTGATCGCCAGAGGCTTTTCAAAGCATTAGAAAAAATGCTTTGAAAAGTTAAAAAAAAAAAAGTTGGCCATGCCCACCCAGTCACATTACCCCCCCAAGCCAGTCCACAGAACCGGTAGTAACACATTTTACATTTCACCCCTGGAGCAGTGCAACTCTAAATGCCAACTGTAGGGAAAACATGGCAGGGCGAGGAGGAGTGTCTTTCTCTCCCTCCTGTTTCTGAGCACTCTAGAGGCCTTTGGTTAGCCAATGTGAATCAAAAGGATCTTTACTTTAGAAGGATGGCAAAGAGAAAAAAAACAAAGATTAGAGTTCTCCAACCTTTTTGGCTTTCCAGACTGGATTTGGGGGAGGGGGGAGGGGGAGAAGGGAATGGTTCTGTTCTGACCTAGGCTTCCCAAGAGCATGAAGCAGACTCCTTGTCCCGACAAAAAACCCTTTTTATTAAGTTACTGTGAATTCCTCTCATTCACACCCAGCAAAGTCTTTCAAGGGAGAATTTACAGTCCCAGACCTTATCTGGCTTGGAGAGCTGCCAGGCTGATATCTTCAAAACTTGGCAAGGAGTCAAGAACCAATTAAGCAAACTAATTGCCTCCTGCATAGTCCACTCCCCTTTTGCTCCTCTTTATTCCCTATGGGAGGAGCCATTCACTGCCCACCTGTGGCTTTACTTCTGAGTCGACCTTTGTTCCTTAGCTGTTCCCTTCTCCTGGCAGCTCTGTGCATGTGCACACTGGGAACAGGCTCCAGCTGTTCTTCTGCCCTACTGATGTCCGACTCTGAAGGCAGCTGACTGGCCTCACTGTCTCTGACGCAGAGCACTCATCAGAGCCTTCCCCAGACTCCAGGACTGGCCCATGTTCTTCCCCAATCTCCTCACTGTCTGAGTCTGCCACCAGCTCCACTGGCTGGCCACAACAGCTTCCGCGTGAGTGGCGGGCGGGCGTGTGTGCAGCTCCACTTGTGTGAGTGGCGGGTACACCTGCCACTTGTGCAAATGGAGCGGGCATGTACATGCTTGCCTGCCGCTCGTGCAAGTGGGGATACACACATACATATGCTCGCCCACCACGTCCACAGTTGGGACTCCTGGATTAGTAAGCAGGATCTTCGCAAGAAGTCAAAAAGAATATAACATTAATTAGTCCAGATTGGAGTAAAAAAAACAGAGGTTGGCAAGTTACCTTCCGTTTTGTCGGAAAAAATTGTCTTCAAAATCTCTCAATTTTTTTCTGATCCTCTTTTTATCTTCCCTGGCTTCTTGAAGCTGTTCCACAAGTTCACGCCTACAAAATGAAAGAAAAACAAGCAGCCCGATATTAAAAAGAGACAAAAGGCCAACAAGCATGAAAACAAGCTGGAAAAAGATACATTTCTCCCAAGAGTTGTGGGTATTTGTCAGAAAACAAGAAAGCGTCTGGAGTACTCTTTAAGCAATAACATTTCTACTCCTCCAGAGTGAGAACATAGCAAAGGGCTTTATAGTTTAAGTCTATTAAATTGTCATATTGAAGCCTGTGGAATCTGAGACTTCAGTAGCACAAATCTCAATGTGATAATTCAGTTAACTCCCCCAATTCCATTCACAATTAGCTAATTTAACAAGTGCCTGCTGAGTTACATAAAGTTAATCATACTTGACTAAATGCAAACAATTTAAAACTGAATGAAATTCAGTTTACTTGAAATTCAGTTCTATTCTATTCTATTCTATTCTATTCTATTCTATTCTATTCTATTCTATTCTATTCTATTCTATTCTATTCTATTCTATTCTATTCTATTCTATTCTATTCCATTCCATTCCATTCCATTCCATTCCATTCCATTCCATTCCATTCCATTCCATTCCATTCCATTCCTGCAACATTTCCCCTATTTTGCTAAGTTTTCGGGGAAAAATGTCAGGCATCCCATTTTCTTGCTGCCACACACTAATAGTCAACCTTGAATAGGAAACAGGCTGATTTCAAGGAGTGCAAGGGCCACTCGTCCAATGCACATAAATTGTATTTCAGAGCTTTTTCAATTCTGCCCTCTGCATGAGATGTGAGCGTGGGAACTTCCACAAGGACAATTCTACTCTCTCTTGAGGTAAAACTGAAATGGAAGCTTTGGCTGAGTGGTCAATAAACGGCAGGGATTTCACCACATGTCACTGTGAACGTTTAGTTAACATCTCAGCCAAACTAAAATAATAATAATAATAATAATAAAAAAAAATCTATACCCAGAACATGAAGTTGATTACTAAAAATCTGACATACGTAGAAGCAGCATGAAGATTGGATAACCCCATGTCCTGGCTGCTTCTCGAAGGGTTCCTATCATCCACTGGAGAAATGAAACCATCAACATCATCTTCTAGTTGGTCCAAAAAGCTTCGTACGCCAAAGTCAGATTTTATTGTGACGGTTAAATCTGGTTTCACACTGCTGTCATCCTCAGATCCATCCTCTTCCTCCTGTGGAGAGATTTTGATTTCAATGGTTATTAGCTTCTGGTAGGGGCATGTTATCAAAATGGTTCACATTAAAAAAAAAATGGACAGACCAAATACTTTCAAACATAGCATGTTTGAAAGGCTAGTCTATGTGTTGCAACCCTGTGAATGCTTCTTTAGCTTGCTTTCTAAATATCCGCGATTGTGTGAACAAAGAAGAAAGCTGGCATATATAAATATACAACTAACATGGCTAAGATTTGCAAAGGAGCTAGTAGGCCGATATAGAGGACAGCGGGCATGGACGGGGGGTGGGGCTGGTGTCACGGGTGGGTTCTAATTTTTTTTACTACCTGTTCTGTGGGCGTGGTTTATTTTGTGGGCGTGGCTTGATGGTCATGTGACAATTATTTAGGATTTAGTACTAGTTAGAGGTACTAGTTTACCAGGCTTTTAACTGCTTGCAGAGCTGTACCGCTCTACCCATTTATTTTTGCAGGCACTGATCTACTCATGTATTTTTGCAGGCACTGATCTACTCATGTATTTTTGCAGGCACTGATCTACTCATGTATTTTTGAAGGCACTGGTCTACTCATTTGTTTTCTTTTAACACTGATCAGCTGTAGGGCGGCCCTTTGAAGCCCCGCGGCAAGAGTTTAAACAGTTTTTTTCCCTCTAGCCATCAGCTGGGACTCAGGAGGCAGCAATAGATTGGGGGTGGGGCCAAATAAAAGGTAATAATAATGCGGTGGGTGGGTGGGTGGCCGGGGGGCAGAACCGGTTTGGTGACATCATATCGTTACCGCTACCGGCTCGGTGGAACCAGGCGGAACCCACCACTGGCTGGTGTGCTCTGGGGCAGGCGTCTCCAACCTTGGCAACTTTAAGCCTGGAGGACTTCAACTCCCAGAATTCCCCAGCCATCAAAGCAAAAAGAATTCTGGGACTTGAAGTCTGTCAGGCTTAAAGTTGCCAAGGTTGGAGAACCCTGCTCTGGAGCATAGGGTCACGGAGAGTCGGGCACGACTTAGCGACTGAACAACAACAAAAACAATGCACTAACGTTGCCCAGACTTTTCCCCCCATTCTAAAGTATGATGTTGTTAGTTGCGAAGTCGTGTCCGTCTAAAGTATGTACCAATGTTTTATTTTCTTTTGCCAGCTGGAATCCAGCAAGTGAAAAGACCACAGCACTTAAGACAGCACCAAAAATACACCTTCAGTTTGGGTTATCTGAACCTAGTATTTATATTGTGGCCACATTTAATTGTCAAATAATCTATTTCTAGGAACTGAACAATGCTATAAAGAAGGCAGATGTTACCATCCCTAAATAGCGCATAGGAGACCCATAAGACACAGGAAGTGTTTTAGGGAACTAGAATTTATTCATCTAGATTGGCATTGCCTATTCCAGTCTTCCCAATTTAGACACTCTCTGGTTGGATGAGAAGGAAGGACTCACTGGAGAAGAACCTAATGCTGGGAAAGACTGAGGGCAAAAGAAGAAGGAGATGACAGAGAACGAGACGGCTGGATGGTGTGAGCTTAAATGGACTCCAAAGGATGGTAGAGGACAGGAAGGCCTGGAGGAACATTGTCCATGGGGTTGCGATGGGTCAGACATGACTTTGCAACTGACAACAACAACAACAACAGCAACTGATTGGATAGATTTTAATTCTTGTAAGTCTACACCCAGCATGTCCACTGTGGAAAATTCTGAAGGACCCAAATTTGGAGGACATCCATGTTGGAGAAGAATGGTTTACTGGCTGTCTTAGGACTTGGGCTATTTCTGCTGCTTTTAATCCTTTTAGCTGAAGATAAATCTGACACCTTGTATGAGCAAAGCAACTATTTTGCTGTTCGTCAGGCTAGTTTTACCACTTACTGAATTGAATGTCTGGCATAAGAAGTGGAAGGTTCCTGAAACAGACAAATCTTGGATGTTATGCCAAGTAACTTTCGCATTACACTGGTTTATTTTATATCAGGAGGCATATTAGGCTGCCTCAGCCCCACTCCTACAAAAATGGGGAAGGGAAAGGACAACGTAACAATTTATACCATATTATTGCCAGATATGTCCTTTTGCAGTGGGCAAATGTGGTTAGACAGAACTGCAAAGAGGTGTATTTCTTTCACTGGTAGTGAGTCGAGAAACAAAAGCATGAAGATTTAAAAAAGAAAATATATTAGAACCCCCATTCTTCCAGACAAACTTGGGTCTTGCACCAATTACATAGATTAAAAGTCTGGAGGAATTGTGAAATTGCAGTATATCACTAAATAAAATAATTTTCTAAAGCAGATTGTATTATTTGATCTCTAGCTTCCATGGGTGGGATGAGTCCAGAAATTTAGGAACTAAGATACAAAACTGTTACAATTGAAGTACATTGCAAAAGCAGGAATTAGAATGTGGGCAAACAGAAAAACAGCTATTGATTTTGCTGCGAGGTCCTTGATGCATTGATGATGTTACCTAGTTTGGTAATGAAATGTCTGCATGAAAACAACCCAGCTCAGAGAGCACCAAGGACCCCAAAGTTCAACCCTGAGCTGCAAATATTCTCTTCTATTGATTTTGCTTCCTGAAAACATGGAAATGAAGGAAGAGCATTATCCTTCTCCTCCACAGTGGAAGAGGAGAACTGATGTAAATTGAACAAACGAATTAATGTGGGAGGGGAGCGAGAAGTTTTGGTTTACCTTTATCTCCTTGAAGAAGGAAGCAGTTTCTCCTTCAATTATTGGCTGTAGCAAAGGACTTCTCCGCTTGCTAGAGGGAGAACCCTGCAAATAAATTTTCAAATAGGTTATGTTACAACCCATTCCTTTTCCATTTTATTCTAGGTTGGGGGTGTCAATCTCAAGGTTTGCGGGACGGATCCGGCCCGTGGGGTGCTTAGATCTGGCCCGGGGCCCTAGAAACAGTGAAGGACCGGTCCATGATGCCCCTGCCAGCAAAAATGGAGCCTGGGCAGGCCGCACGCAGCTTCCCCGAGCTCCGTTTTCCCTGGCAGAGGGCTGCAGGAGGTTGTCATGGCTGAAAACAGAGCCTCGATGAGTGACATAGAGCTGCCTCCCTGGCTCCTGAGGTCAAACACAACCCTGATGCAGCCCTCAATGAAATCGAGTTTGACGTCCCTGTTCTAGGCCATTCAATGCACAACAGAAAATGTTCCCCCTATCATGCTCTTCATACATTATACCATAAAAAGCCTTTCTTATGGTATACAACAACCTCATGGCAAAATGAAACATACAAGTAAACAAGCCTAAGTTTGGAGGTTGGATGGTGGCAGAAGCTCCACAGATTCTCAGGGAATCTTCGAACAAGACAGGGCTTCTTTCTAATGGGCCAACACGATTTGAAAATCCAAATGGTTAATCTGGGATTGCTAATCAATTAGGAGTTAGCTGTGTAATAATGGCAGAAAAAAGAGAAAAACACAATTTTGAGGTACAACCAAATATATACATAATTTCTGAAGGACAGGAAGTAATCATTCTTTTCTATTTTGCTTTGTTAAAACCTGAGTTCTGTTACCAATTCTGAGAAGCTGACTTTCAAGGCTCTAAGAAATTGAAACTGGTTTCAGAGAAGGGTAACAAAAGCATTCAGGGTACTATAAAGAAATACTTATGAAAAGAGATTGAAGCAGCTGCTTTCTTTAGCCTTGAGTACAGGACTGAAGGAGGATACGATTTCTTCAGATACCTGAAAGGGTATCATACAGGCATGTTTTCTCATTCCAGAGGGCAGGATCCCTCCAGAAACAATGGATTTAAATCAGTGGTGGGACTTGAATAACTTAACAACTGGTTCTCTGGCAGGGTAGGCGTGGCTGGTTGGTCATGTGACTGGGTGGGTGACATCACTCATCACACCCAGCCCCACCTCCCAGCCACTCGCCTCAAAGGCAGAGGTAGGATTCAGCAGGTTAGGGCTAATCCCACCACTGGCTGGCCCCACCCCCACCTGTTTTTTGGGTGGTTTTTTTAGGCTGTTTTTGGCCCAAAAACCAGCCTGAAAATGGCCCGGAAAACAGGCTGAAAAACGAGCTGGGCTGGGGCCAGCCAGTGGTGAGATTTGCTGATTCGCCGAACTGCGTGGAATCTTAATTACCGGTTAGCCCGAACCGGTGCGAACCGGCAGAAGCCCACCTCTGATTTAAATGACAGGAAAGGAGATTCTGGTTGAAGGTTTAAAAAGATTTCTAAAGTAAGAATAGTCTGATAGTAGAGCCAATTACCCAGACACATAGTGGGCTCCATTTTATTGTGGAAGTTCGACAGTCAAGTCTCTGGAATCCTTCAATTTGGCTCCTTGCCTTGGACAAAGATTGTAGTCAGGGATTTAAGACTAATTGTAATTCTATGATACTGTTCTAAGAAATTCATTCTTTCTTGGGGCTTATCAGACTTCCTGGCTCCCATTTTTAAATGCTTCTAATGAAAACAAAAAATAAATGGAAAGCTAGTGCATGGCAAAGCCAAGGCCCTTCTTTCAGCGTATGCAGTAGTTCTTGGAGACATTCTAAGGAAAAACAATGAGTTGTTTTGGGAAGCTTTCTTTGGAAGTATTCTCTCCTGCCCAGGTGGAAAAAAATATAGGTAAGAATGAATAGTGGGGAGAAATTTTACTACCATACTTTTCGAAGTATAAGACGCACTTTCTCCCCCCCCCCCCCAAAGAGGGTGGAAATGTCGGTGTGTCTTATACACCGAATATAGCCATTTTTGGTCTCCTGAAACCCTGCCCTACACGTTCTGTTTTCACCAAAAACAGGACACGCAGAGGGTTTGGGAGGCCTGCAGAGTGCTCCTGGGGATTGGGGAGGGCAAAAACCGGATGCACGGAGGCCAAAAACTATTTTTTGTTTTCCTCTTCGAAATCTTGGTGTGTCTTATACTCCGGTGCATCTTATAGTCCGAGAAATACAATAGTTTGCTCTACATAAAGGGGTGTTGATGTCCTTCCTGCCAGTATTTTATGTTCTTAAAATTCCAAACATGTGCTCAGCTTACAGTCCTAGATCATGCGACATAGTGAAAATAGAGCTTTAAGATTTTTTCACAAACAGGAGCTTTTGTTCCTTAAGACCTTGCAAAAATGAATGGAACTGCAGAATGCATGGGCCATTCATAGACCATTTGAAACAGACATCTTTTGATGGTTTATGTCTCACAAGTAGAAGAAACCAGCTTTGTGGACCGGGAAGGGGGGGGGGTGTTACAGGGGATGTTCTGTGTGAGTGGCGGGCAAGTGCATGTTTGCAGCTCATCTGTGCATAAATGGAGCGTGCATGCACTCTAATCGCTGCTCTTGTAAATGGGAATGCATGTGCACGCTCACCCATTGCTTGTACAAGTGGGGATGCACACACATGCTCGTCACTTCCACATCCCAGTTCTGAATGGCTCACAGCCTGGTAATGGCCCACACCCTGGGGGTTGGAGATCTCTGTTATAGGTGATAACCTGTAACCTGGTTATCCTGGTTAGGGAACCTGGTTTAGCTCAACAGACAGAAGCACTGTAATTTAACACAGCTGTCTGCAATTAAAGTAAGATCGAATCCCACCAGGCTCAAGGTTGACTCAGCCTTCCATCTTTTGTAAGGTAGGTAAGTTGAGGACCCAGTTTGTGGGGGCAATAAGCTGACTTTGTATAAATATACAAAAGTATGAAGGCTATTGCTTAACGCATTGTAAGCCACCCTGAGTCTCCGGAGAAGGGCGGCATATAAATCAAATTAAAAATTAAAAAAAAAAAATAACCTGGAAGAAACCATATCTCGTCCAATGAGTTCATTAGAACAGAATTCTGCTGCCAAGGGGTGGAGTGGTGCAGTGGCCTAGAGGTAGAGCTCTCGCCTAACAATCAGGAGGCTGTGAGTTCGATCCTAGGTAAAGGCAGATATTTCTCTCTCTGGGCACAATGAGAATATATTTGCTGAACAAAACTCTGCATTGGCGACAGGAAGGGCATCCGGCCAATAAACACTCTGCTAGCTCCATTCAGTTGCCCAGACTATACCCTGCAAGGGACTATGGGGTCATTAAAAGGATGATGAAATGCTGCTGCCAGGGCTGACTAGAGGTAGCTGCTAGGGAAACTTGTATTTCTTTTCATAGTGTGCAAGTATAAATATAAATATCTGGCTGTTATTACAGAGAAGATGTGGACTGTGAGCAACAGTGTTCTTTCTTGCCCTGCTTGTTAAGAAAATTCAAGCGCAACAATCAAAACATTAGGTTTACACTCACGATAATGGGAATAGAGTTTGCCCTTGAGAGGATCTGCTTGACCAAGCGGTATCTGTCGTAGAGGGGCTTCATAGTTTGCCGTTCGTGTTTTGTTACCTGAAAAGAAGAAAATTGCTTGAATCTTGGTGCTGGTGCAAGGTAGGTTTTGCTAAAGCTGACCATATTTGGGTATGGGTCACAAAAGTCTTGGAAGTTTCCAGATTTCAGCAAAGAGAGTTCTTTACCGCTAGTGATCAATCACATTTTTACAGCACAGACTCTGTTTTCTAGAGAATGTCTTGTGAAAAAGAAGGATCATCTACTTTCTATTATCCCCTTTTGAAGGGTAGGGCTGGGCACAGGAGCTACTGATAAGGAATGCAATTGTACAACACAAACTTTAATGGCATTATAATAGTTCTTAGATTCCTATTTCCTATTATCTTTCCTATTATCTCACCGGACTCCTTGATTTCTACTGCTTGAGTATGTGATTGTTTGCCCTTATTAATATTTTCTAGCCAATCAAAAAAGTTAACATGTAGGTGTGCACGATATCCAATGTGGAATTTAAGTAAAATACAACTGCAACAATGCAGACTGTTACACTTTAAATTCTTGCATTTATCATCATCATCATAGTTACCAGTTTAAATGGAAATTTTTATCATTCAGATCTATGGTTCTAAACTGTTTCATTTTTACCAGACCCTTGAGAAGGAAACGTCTTTTCATCTTTCATGGTCTAAGCGGAAAGCCTGATCCGTACCTAACCAAATCACATCAGGTTTGGTACAGCAGTAAACAGAACAGGTAAACACTCCTGTCATGGAGCTGTCACTCAGGGAGCAGCAGAAAAACCAATCACTATCAGCCTGCCTTCCATAGAAGACCTGTATACTGTACAGGTCAGAAGGAGGGCTAAGAAAATATCTACAGACCCCTCACATCTAAACCAGGAGTCGGCAACCTTAAACACTCAAAGAGCCACAAAGGTCCTAACTGGAAGCCCCCCGTTCAATTCTGGAGCCGAACCGAAGTCCGGTTCCCCCACCATAGAGTCTCTTCCTAGCGCGGCATCCTTTTTCCTCTACCTGTCCTAACTGAAAGCCCTATCAATTGTGGAGCTGACCTGAAAACCTGTCCCTTGCCATAGAGTCTCTTCCTGGTGCGCCGTGCTTTTTCTCCCCATAACCGGAAACTCCTCTCAAAATTATGGCGGCAACAGGGAGCCAGAGGGATGAAAGAGCCACACATGGCTCCAGAGCCACGGGTTGCTGATTCCTGTCCTAGACATACTGTTTCAACTCCTCCCCTCAGAATGCTGCTACAAGGCATTGCAGGCCAAAATAACTACACACAAGGACAGTTTTTACCCCCTTGTGCCATCACTCTGCTGAACACCTAATCCTCACAATCTTATGTCTAAGTATATTTACCATGTTATATGGTTGTAGTATTATTATCCTTCTCATCTTCTCTACTACACCCTCTTATTGGTATCATATTATGATTACAAATGGAAGAGAATATATATACGTGTCCCAGGATGAAGTTGCAGGATCCAATCTGGGTCAATCACCGGGACCAGAGGTTTCGTCTTCCAAGATTTCGGACTCGTGCTGAAGCCCATCTTCAAGGAACTTGTTTCTAGCAGAGTGTGTGCTGTTCTATGTGTGTTCTATAGTGCCTGTTGTATGTGGCTTTTTAGATGTTGATTGGGGTGTATTGATGGCTGGCTTTTAAGTCATTAGCTGTCCTTTGCTTGTGCTGCCCAGCTCTCGCCTTCTAAGTACTTGAATCAGCACTCCTGTTGACGAGGGGCCTTTTTCCCCAGGCTTCAATCATTTCCCTGGCTGTTTTTGCGCCCACTCGTCCAACAATCCTGGCAGCTGCAAAGTTGAATGTGTGTCCCTGTTCATAACAGTGATATTATGATTATTATTACTCTGCTGCTTTGCACATACATTGAGAGCTTATGCACCGGAGACAAATTCCTTGTCTGTCTAATCACACTTGGCCAAATAAAAGTATTCTAGATTATATTCTATTCTTTTTATCTCAACACTTTGCACCAGTTATAATTACTGTTCACAATGATACCAAGCCAGTCATCAACATCACTGTTTTGCTACTTTTCTTTGTATATTTTAATGAACGGGGGACATGTTCTCACATTTAATAGCCAGACAACTGCATTTACCGAAATGCTGAGCCCATTTGATACAAAAATTACTATACTTACTGGTCTTCCATGGATGCTTTCATAATAGAGGAGGGATTTCTGAAGGGCCACTTTCTCTGATGCTATCTCATCTCGAGTCATATCCTGGGTAGAGGAAGGATAGACAAAAAGTAGAGGAACAGCGTTACACAGTATGTTGTTTGTACTGCAGTTTCTATCCTGGTGTTTTTTATTTGCTAATCGGTGGCTAACTTGAGTCTGTTTAAAACTGTTCCTTTATATCTGAACATCACCTGGAATTGCTGAATTAAATGAATTAAATGCAGTTAATCAATACATTAATCGATATGCCCAGAATTCTGCCTGGATTGGTGTTATTGGTAGTTTTTCTTTTTGGTTAGGTCTAAGGATGTGAACAAAATTCTTTGAAAAACGTGGCTTCCTGACCAGGACTTTCAAGAAGGTCAAGAAAAGGATTTATTGGGTGGGTCAGTGAAAATAAGTAATAATATCTTGTAAGAATATTTTAGCTGTGTCTGAAAGCAACAATACATCATGGTCTTGAGACTTGGACCTAAAGGCTGCTGCCTTATTAATTCTTCTTGGTATATTGACAATTTCCTACACCATTAGATTTCGACTGCTTTCTTGAGAGATGGATTAGAGTGGGAGATACTTATTATTAATTGATGTATTAATAATTATTAATAATATTAATGTTTGACGGATGGTTCTAGAAGGTGAGGTTGAGAAACTACAGTACTTGTCAAATGGAAATGCAAACATCAGAATGCTGCAATATCAAGTACTGAGTCTGGCAAGCAACATGGAAAAAAAACAGTCAACAAACAAGGCTTAATAGATGAAAAGTTGATGATGTTGCTTGGCTGTTCTTTTGCCCTAGACTGCAATGTTCATGTTTTTTAGAAGGAGAGCATTCCCTTTCAAAGATTAGTCCTGCATCTCCAGTTATTTAGTGGTCTCTGTGGTATGAAATATTCACTGGACATCTACTGAGTAGAAAAATCAGTTATCCATTTATTTACTGGATTTATGTCACTATCCATCTCACATATATGACTTGGGACAGCTTACAATAAAAATTTAAGACATACACCACAAAAACCAAAAACATGCAGCTGTCTGGAATCGTGATCAATTTAAGATTACTCCTTTTAAAGACCGCTGGAAAACTAAGCAAGTAATTTAATAGTTCTGTTTTGAAATAATTAGGCATATGTGATCGTCCTTCACTAGTCTGAGATGCATTTCTGGGAAAAACTGAGACTGCTGATGCTGTTTTTAATTCCCCTTCATTGTTTATGATAAGAATAGCTGATGGCAGCCTTGAGGACATAGAGTGGTGACAGGACTTTATATACCAGCCTTGTCCTTTCCTTGCTGTGGGTTCAGCAAAAGGTAAGAGATCGTATTAAAGATTGGAAAGAAATTTGTAACTGCAGCAGTGACACTGCCTTCAACACATCAGTATTTGCAGTACAGCCAAGGTCATTTTCAATGTCTGGGAACAAAGCCTTAAGAGATCTGCCAAAGATCATCTTCCCACCCTTAATAAAATAATTGAGAGTGGTACAATCCCTAACACTGTGAAGTTGTCAAATATTTATTGTAGACCTTCCAAATAACCATTTATTCCATAACGCCTACAAGCAATCTATTTAGGTTATATTCAGCTTTTTTACAAAACCTTTTAAAGATGACAATGTTTAGGCTGAAAGCTTGAATCACAAATTAAGTGTAGAACAGCATAGTCCATTCCCGAAATGGAATCCAAATGTTCTTCTATGAACCTTCTGGGACAGGAAAAGGTTCACAGGGCTCCAAGCAAATGGATTTCAAGAACAGATGTTGCCCAAAACTCTATAGAAACTTTCTATTTTGGGCAAACTCCTGCCAGTTTTGGGAAATAAAAAGTAGAACACATTGGGACCATACCATAGTTTTGCATAAGCCTACTTATTAAGAGGGTGGGACATGGTGGCTCAGTGGGTAAGACACTGAGCTTGTCGATTGAAAGGTCGGCAGTTCAGCAGTTTGAATCCCTAGTGCCGCGTAGCGGGGTGAGCTCCCATTAGTTGTCCCAGCTTCTGCCAACCTAGCAGTTCGAAAGCATGTAAAAAATGCAAGTAGAAAAATAGGGACCACCTTTGGTGGGAAGGTAACAGCGTTCCGTGCACCTTTGGTGTTTAGTCATGCCGGCCACATGACCATGGAGACGTCTTCAGACAGCGCTGGCTCTTCAGCTTTGAAAGGGAGATGAGCACCGCCCCCTAGAGTCAGGAACAACTAGCACATATGTGCGAGGGGAACCTTTACCTATTTAGTGACCGAAGTTACATTGGCACTGAAAAAAGTGACTTATGCCCATTTTTCACACTTACAATCGTGTAGCATCTCCATGGTCACGTGTTCAAAATACAGCTGCTTGGCAACTGACTCATATTTATGACTGTTGCATATCCTGGGGTCATGTGATCACCTTTTTTGACTTTCTGACAAGGAAAGCCAGATTCACTTAACTATGTTACTAATTTAACAACTGCAGTGATTCATTTACTGCACATGCCGGCCACATGACCTTGGAGACCTCTTCGGACAGCGCTGGCTCTTTGGCTTTGAAATGGAGATGAGCACTGCCCCCTAGAGTCGGGAACGACTAGCACACATGTGGGCAGGGAACCTTTACCTTTACCTTACTTATTAAGTTCACTTAATTTGGGCCTTTTGCAAACAACCGTATAGAAGAAATATTCTTCAAAGCCCTTTATTTACCCTCTCACACTAGAACTTTATACTATGCCATAAGGATACTAAAACAGCCTTAATATTCAAAATTGGCATGCTTTAATTAGCACCTCTATCATCTCTATATGCACACCACTTGCAGAGAAGATCTAAATAATGGTGTGGGATTTTTTAAATTATCATTTTTTTTTCTTTCTATTTTCCGAAGTTTACCTTAATATCCTCAGGTCGACTTGCTTCTGTCCTTTTCTCTTGGAGCTTCTTCTGCATGGATTCCAAAGTTGCCTCCACTGAAGGCTTAGATGATTTGTCAGAGACATCGTGTTTCTCCTCCTCTTTCTCCAGCTGAGAGCCAAAACTTTTGGGGAGTGTATTGCTACGTTGGCGTGTCATAGGAACCAGATCTTGTTCTGACATTTTCAGTTTTGATTCTAGTTTTAGAGAAAAAAAAAGTATTTTTATTTTTAATGACAAGCAACGGAAAGCAAGTTTCAAGCCAAAAGGAGATGTTGCCAGGTTAATTCTCACCTTTTAGTTGCTTCCTAAACTTTGCAAGGTCATTTGTCCATTTCAGCACCTCGAGATTGGCTGCTTTGTCGCTGTGAGAGGGCTATCCCAGAGGAGGAAACAAATAGGAACAAAAGATTTTTGTGAACGAAGGAATTGAAATCAAGGCTTGTAATAAATGCATATTTATTTAATTTATTCCAGCACCTTTCAAAATTTCCCAAAACTTTGTGCCAATCTAGAGGAGGGTTTTCTTTAATATAATTAAGAAGTTCTGAGTGACATTTTAAATCAGGGGTGGAGAACGATGGTCCTTTTATGACCTGTGGACTTAAACTCCCAGAATTTCTGAACCAGCCAAGCCAGCTCAGGAATTCTGGGAGTTTAAGTCCACAGGTCATAAAAGGGCCATAGTTTCCCACCTCTGTTAAATGTATATAATAGTATTTTAAAAACAAATGACATTCTTTGCTTTGTGCACTCTCTAAAACTTGTAAATAAAACAGACAGGTGTCTATTGCACATAAAATTTTTAAGTCACCAGATGAGATTAACAGCTTCATCAAATACATATTTTATTTAGATATGCATTACTTGCTCAGCTTTAGTGGGCTTTTTTTCCAATGGGTTAAAAAAAGGGATGGCTAATTAATAATGAAAAAACCTAGTCAGTGGTTTCCTCTGCTAGATAATCAGCTAAATGATTGTACTGTTTAACAATTCAACCTCTACTGATGTTCAGGTAAATCACATTTGGGTAATTGGGAAAGGAATTAAAATCTGAAAAGTGCTGTTTGATTGAAGGAAAAGTTTTCGTCAACTTACTCTATACTTTCTCTCCTCCTCAAATTTATCTTCGTACCGCCTGATCTTTTTCTTCAGTCCTTGAATCCTCCGAGTCAACTGTGCTGGTGTCAAATCTTCACTGTCATCTTCGTAAGATCCCAAAGAAGAACTTCTTCGCCTAGAATGAAAGTCATGCCGTTAAGGTTCAATTAATTTGCGCACATACAGTGACATAAAAAGAGGGTCCTGGAAAAAGAAAATGTTAACTGCTGTCATATGCTCCTTTACACGGAATTATATATATATTCCTCCAGAGCTCCCCACAGAAATGCAAAGGGTAGAATTTCAAAACAAGTCATTGATTGCATGAAAATGCATAATGCAAAAATATTTAAATGACGACTGAATAGAAAACCACAGGGTCAGAGGGATGAACATGAAGATACAAATCAGAATATAGAACCAATGCTGTTTATTGGGTAGAAACTGGATGTTTGATTCCAGATGGCCTGTGTTTGCCTCCTTTGATATCGCTATACTATTAAATTTTGTTCCATGCCTTAAGACTGAGATTAACTGTCAAGATGGCATCTGAGATCATAGATTTAACAATATATTGTGTAAGATTACCAATTATATTCTTTGCCTTTAAAACCTAGCTTATATGCACAGCAAAATAAAATGCTACAATCATGAAATGGGATACAGTATTCCATGTTGGTGGAGAAATAGTTTCAACCGCCATCACCTGCAAAACATTTTCTGAACAAAATCCCATTTTTGCAGTTCCTCTTTTCTCCCCTGCTGGATGTTATATTTACATTAATTAAACATTCCGAAATGTGGAGCTACCCTTCTTTTTCCTTCCACAACCTGAGCTAGAGCAAAATATGAAGAAACGTGGGAGATCTTTGAAATAAAACCAACAAGGACAGTCTCTCCTCTAAATCACAGAGAACTCTGAATTGCAGACGGAGTCTATCATACTGAGTATCTGCTAAAAAATGGAATAACGGCACAACGGGAAGGAGTCTAGGCTCAGTTGGAAATAAATGGGTGGCTGGAATTCTGGAGCAGTTCGGTAAGGAAAGTGAAGTCCTACCCAAGTAATTCCCCAAAGCACCTGAGGGTAGAAGAAGAAGCAATGGGTGGAAACTAATCAAGGACAGAAGCAACTTAGAACTAACGAGACATTTCCTGATAGTTAGAACAATTAATAAGTGTAACAACTTGCCTGCAGAAGTTGTGAATGCTCCAACACTGGAAGTTTTTAAGAAGATGTTGGATAACCATTTGTCACTTCAGACATTTGTCTGAAGTGGTGTAGGGTTTCCTGCCTGGGCAGGGGGTTGGACTAGAAGACCTCCAAGGTCCCTTCCAACTCTATTATTCTATTCTATTCTATTCTATTCTATTCTATTCTATTCTATTCTATTCTATTCTATTCTATTCTATTCTATTCTATTCTTCTATTCTATTCTATTTCTTATTCCTATTCCTATTCCTATTCCTATTCCTATTCCTATTCCTATTCTTATTCTTATGACCAGCCAACCTACCTCATGAATGAATGAGAATTGGGTGGGGAAGGAGGCACTTCTGTGTCATCCAAGTACTGCTGACTTTGCCCATAGTTATAAAAGCGAGGGGACAGCATTGGGTCACTGTCTTCATCCAGAAGCTGCTGAATGAGGCGTCCAGCCTGAGGGGAAAGGCGAGCTTCATCGGAATCTACGTCATTACGCTGCCAGGAGGAAAAAGCAGGGACAGGTTCTGGAAAACAGAGGAGAGGAACAACAATGGGGAGCTTGGTCTGCAATTGTGTTTAGTTTGACTATAAATACTCAGTGTCTCTTAAGTCTCTAGCTCAGGGCTTCCAAACTTGGCAACTTTTAAGACTTGTGGACTTCTGGGACCCAAATCCCAGAATTCCTCAGCCACAGCTGGCTGAGGAATTCTGGGAGTTGAAGTACACAAGTCTCAAAATTGCCAGGTTTGGAGACCCCTGCTCTAGCTACTGCACATAATTAAACTTTTCATACAGTAGAAATCACAATCCTTAAAATCCAGCAAACAAACTAAGGAAATGATGGAAAAAACCATAGCACAATAGACAATATAAAACAAGTCATTAAGAATTCAAAATATCTTGCAGGTTGTGTCCTAGTGACCCCAAAGGAAGGTAAAAATCCTCATTTGCAAAGCCCACTTACCATCAAATAATAGATGGAAAAATATTTATTGATTTCCTTAATACTAGCAAGGTTTAGATAACTCTTCTATTTGAGCCACAGATTACTTGGAGAAAAGTTAACGTCTTTTTTTTCTTCAAATAAATAAAGTCATACTTCTAAAATGCTTGAGAGAGCAATTGTAACAAAGGATCCTCACTAAAAAGATATGAGGATTACTTTTCTAAATGAGTGTTCCAAAGCTGGAGGACAGCTGTTTCAGAGCAAATCTCTGGCTTTAGATTGAAGGAAGAGATTCTACCGATGACCTTAAGGTAAGCACACGGCAGGTGTTGAATTAGTTATGAAGGTTAAACTCTGCAGAGGTCAAACTTAATACAGTAATTTGAATTGGCCCAGAAACACACTGGAAACAAATAAATGCAAGAAAGCTTGTATCATAATATTAGTGACTATTAAGTTCTTAATTTCACTCCAATAGTCTTATTAACTACTATCCATTAATGTAAATTGGGTGTTACTTGTTAGTTCTGGATCCTTGGTAGAATTAGAAATAAAGGGACATCGTCTAAGTCCAAGAAGTAGATTATTTTCAAGGGCAGCAAACAAACTGCAGATAATTTGGCGGCTATGATATTTTATGTTCACTTCGCAACCTCTGTGCCCTTTTGCTACATTTTCAAAATTCAGAATATATCTGCTTCTAAACAGACTTGCGAGCACTATATTTGGCCAGAGAGAACGCATTTAACATGAACCATTTTTATAACTGCTGAAATTTCTGCCCTTCAGAAGTCAAAAGAATGTTTATGAACTTACAGAGCATTCCCGTGGGATATACTAGGACTTAAGAGGGTCTGGAAGGAAATACTATTTTGGATTCTCCCACAGCATGTTCTCACCATTTTGCAATATTGTACTGCCAAATCTACTCCTTCATAAAGCAACTTCCAGAACAGAAACCACTTCCAAAAACACCAGGACCTGGTCCTTCTTTGCTTTAGCTTTCTTGCCCAACATTTTTTAAATTTTAGATACTAACATCGATATGATGTGAGATTTGATAATCTCTAGTGTAATCTAGTTGGCTGTTTTTTAAAAACCAAAATTATTCTATTTTGGGATTTTGCAGATGCTATCCGAAGACTTGTGTGTCATAGTGCCTGCAGATGTTGCATTGTGGACTCCTGGCTTAAGGTGCTCCTCCAAAAACCTGTGATGATGTAATGAGCCACATAAATGAAAGGGTTGGGAATTTCTTTTTAAAAGAAAGCAAGAAACAATCACTCTATAGTTTCTGAATGGATACAGGTGCAAAATCTGTAATTATAATTATATATAATAATTAAAAGCATAATTTGTGGCAGCAAAAGACCTCTGTATGAATTAAGTCCTTCGTTTAGTCTGCAGAAATGTTTAAAAAAGGGGTTAGAAAAATACACGGTTTAGAAAAGGCAGACAAAGATCTGGGAAGACCAATAGCCTTCTATTCGTCAACATGCAATATAAAGCATTTTTATATTTTAATTTTTAAGAATCTATAGGAATACTAAAAGACTCCTCAAATTGTTGGGACCACTAACGTTTTGGCCTTGTATGGGTCTTTCTACACCCTCTACCCTATGGAGAGGCCAGTCATACCTCTTGTTCTGTTTAACTCTTCTTCTTTCTATTGTGACATCATCAAATCTTATTCTACTATTCTGCATCTGTAACTAAGCTCTGGTTACTTTCAAATGACCAGGTAAGAGAATTTATCCAACATCAATATCTTTCCCTTTTCGATTGCTCATTTGTTTTTATATATTACAAGCTATAACTATTCAGATTCAACTCATCCCATGTTTACTTAACCGAACTTAATTTCAAAGTACTATCAGAAAGTAATAATTATCTCAATTCTGCCATTTTGCTTAATTGACCAAATTTAAAGTTCAGGCTATAAGGGAGATGAGAGCGTAGGAAAATGAGAATGGAAAGTTAGGGAGAACAGCATTTTGGAAGAAACCGAAAGAAATGTTCATGCTTTGTGATAATTCCCACTGCATCCTACAAGAAGCCTTATTTACAAGTTGACAGTTTACTAAACTGGTCTGCATGCTCCTACTTAGCACACTGGATTAAATGGTTTACAATTTGTGGCTCTGTGATTCCAAATAAGAATTATGGAGGCAACGATGAAAAAATTCCCAATAAATAAATTAGAAATAAAGAACTGCTGTAAAAGCTCTTTCTAGAGCTTTAGAAGGAGGGAAAGCATATGAAGGTGCTTACTTCTGATCATGTATAAGCCAGCAACCAAACCTTACATTCCTAAAACTCATTCCAAAATCACTGCCAATTTTCTCTTATAAGATTGCTGGTGTTTTGGCCTACATATTCATAAAAATCTAGGACTAAGTAGACATTTTCCAGATCCATACCAATATAACATGATAATATTGTCCCACGAATAAAACTTTCTGAATGAATAAAAAAAATCAGCACGTCAAGAATGATCAGCCAGGTCTACTTTAATGCAGGGAGTTATGCTGTTAAGTGTCCATATTTCTTCTTACAACCTCAAGTTGCCTTGTTTTGTGACCTGCCAACCCCCTGCTCAAGCAGGATACCCTACACTATTTCAGAAAAATACCATTGTTCAATTTTTATGGACGGTTAAACCACCCTAAAATACTTACTGCCAATGACCTTGTGTATCATTTTAATACTCCATCAGGAATAGAACTGAGTCAGATGGCTATCAAAAGTAAGATATTAATTAAAATTTGGGAGGAGGCTCAATAGTTTGCCATAATAGTTATGTTCCATCTATGCTCAACTGCAATATCCTTTTTTCCCTAGATTTTGAGTTGGCATTCCGCAAACAAAGAACCATTATGTCTCAAAGATTCCATAGATCCAGTATTTCCTCATTTCTCTTTCCTACATGAGGGAGACACAAGGCTTTTGGGCAAAAGCATGAAATTGACAATATTGAGGAAGAAGGGAAGATAGTGGACATCTTCCATGAAAATGAGTCAATGCACAAGTGGGGAAGAATTTGATCTGGATGAATTTATTCTTAAAAAGTACAGAGTAGAGGATTTGGGCAATACTTTATAACTGTGAAAAAGGGATTAAAAAATTAGCGAATTATGTAAACTTCCTGTTCAAGCAACTGATCTTCAAGTACCAGATGCTTGTAGATATCATTAATGATGGTTGATTCCACAAAGCTCTACTTCAGAGTTTGTGGGAGATATCTGTTTGTCACATACAGATTGAACCAGGGGTGAAATCCAGCAGGTTCTAACAGGTTCTGGAGAACCGTTAGCAGAAATTTTGAGTAGTTCAGAGAACTGGTAAATACCACCTCTGGCTGGCCCCAGAGTGGGGTGGGAATGGAAATTTTGCAATATCCTTTCCCTGCCACGCCCACCAAGCCACGCCCACAAAACCGGTAAGGAAAATTTTTGAATTTTACCCCTGGATTGAACTTTTTCTAAATATGATCCAACAGGGTAATGTTTAGTTGTTTACTCTTATAAAATATGCCAGCAGAGGCAAGCCAAATAAATCATTCTTATCATTTCTTCTACTCAAACATGACCAGAAATTTTGTTTTACCTCATTTATTTTGAGTGAGGAAGCACTTTCTTTAGGGGCAAACATATTTAAATTAGAACACGAGAAATATAATTCATTAAATAACATACCATGTTTTCCCGAAAATAAGACCCTGTTTTATATTTTTTTGAACCCTGAAATAAGCGCTTGGCCTTATTGCCATGCACTCAAAAGCCCGATTGGGGTTATTATCAGGGGATGTCTTATTTTGGGGGAAACAGGGTATTTAGAATGCAAATAACAGCAAAAATAATTCCAGCTTACAGAATAAAGATGGGGATTTATTGATTTAAAAATAAAGTAGGACATCGTGTTCTTTAAGTCCCATTTAATTTCAGTCAAGGGAAAATAAAATTTGAAGGAAGGGTAGTTTCTTAGAATTGAGATATCACAGAGAAGGCCCCGTTTCTTGAGATCACTAACGTAATAAATCTTTCTAGTAAGCACATTAGCAATGCACAAACATCACCACTACTTCTTAAAAACAAAAACAACCCCCAACCCTTATAGAGCAATTCTTTTTTGTTTATTTATAAGAACAAATAACTGGAGAAAAATGGAGAGGATTTCATACCTCATGATTGTAAAAACAAAACAAAACAAAACAAAATTCTGCTGAAAAGTTAGATAGCATGTGTTCATGCCATCTGCTATTCATTCTTATATAGCGCCGTGTAGGTGGTTATTAGAGTGTTAACTTCTGCAATCAAAATGTTCCAGAAAGTGTCAATATTAACAGTGTTGAAGGCATTAAGAGCATGTGAGGTAATACAGCACAAATTCAGAGGACCGAAAAATTTCTTGTCAATTAAGAAAACTATGCCACTGATCACAAGTCCTCCTCTTGGGTATATTTAATTTGTGAAAATCTAAAATATTACACACAGATATGACATCTGTGTCATAAAATGCCTCAAAGATATAACAAATCATACTGCTGGCATAAATTAAAGCTAACAAAGCATACCTAGCATAAATTAAAACCAGCATACAAAAGAGAGAAAAATGGTAAAATAGTTTGGGTCAAGTATTGATTTTATATTTTTCGAGAACATTTATGTCTACTTCCAAACTTCCCTAATGTTGTAATTCCTTAGAATGAAGAACTTTGGAAAATATTTGTAGGAAGATTAAAAATGGATATTATGATAGCATTCTTCAAGTATATGAAGAATTGTCATAAGAAAAAGGCCTTAATCTTAATCATCCCAAAATGTAGGGCACATTATAATGGAAGTTAAAGGAGAGTTTCAATGGCCACAAAACAGAACAGAAAATTGTCTCTAGGGACATTCACAATCTGTGTTGTGACCTGCCAAATATTCTCATTTGATTGTATGAGGATAGTGCTGGAATTTGATCTCCTTAACTTTCATCTAAAAAAAGTAAAAAGCGCTACACAATTCTATAAAATAAGGTAAAAGTTTCCCCGCACATGTGTGCTAGTCATTTCCAGCTCTAGGGGTGGTGCTCATCTCTGTTTCTAAGCCAAAGAGCCAGCGCTGTCCGAAGACGTCTCCGTGTTCATGTGGCTGGCATGACTCAATGCCAAAGGTGCACGGAGCGCTGTTACCTTCCCACCAAAGTGGTCCCTTTTTTTCTACTTGCATTTTTTTAAAGAGCTTTCGAACTGCTAGGTTGGCAGAAGCTGGGACAAATAACAGAAGCTCACCCCGTTACGCAGAGCTAGGGATTCGAACTGCCGACCTTCTGATTGACAAGCTCAGCGTCTTAACCACTGAGCCACCACATCCCTACACAATTCTATACTCTACATTAAACAAAATTTTCAGCAAATGGACTATGAGTATCAATAATTACTTACTAAATTTCCATTTTTACTTCTTTGAATTCAGAGAGTGTCTAAAATAGAGTATTAATTCAGTAGAAAATGAGCAAACATACATGTAGAATATTCACATTGCTGGCCTAAGCCAATGTATCTTAACCCCAGCAACTTTCAGATTATGGACTTCAATTCCCAGAATTTAAGTGTACACATCTTAAAGTTGCTGAGGTTGACGACTAGCCTAGGTAATGCTATTTCAACTCTCTGTTCAATTATCCATGATTCAGATTAGGGACAATCCATACTACTGCTTAGATTGTGAGACAAGACAAGGAATACGTGCGGCTAAATCAAATACTTCTAAATCTCTTCACCTACCTAACAACTAAATCATGAGTATCATGATTTGTCAATCCACGGTTCATGATTAGAAAATAGTCAGATGAGATTATGCCACCTCTAATGTTCACTGACCTCTCTTTCCACATGATTTTGTTCTATTTTATTATTTATTTATACATCATATTCAGAAACTGGCCTTCTCCCTGAAAAAGCGACTCTGGGTAGTGTATAAATTCTATCATCAATATCCCAAACAAATAGCAGTACATTTCAGAAGTAAGCTGTATTCTTTGCTCTCACTTCTAATATGCCCTAAAGTTGAATTTGCATCAAGCAATGCAAGAGATTAAGAGAACAATCATCCATTCTGTAGTCTTTCCAAATTCTTCAAAAAATAAGAAAAAAAAAATTCTCATGTCATCCCTGACTGCTAAAACCACAGGGAAAGAATGCAGCTTTATTCAGATTACCTTTGAAAATATAACAACAAAATGATCCTTTTTGGAGCAGAGCTAATTAGAATATATAAGGAAATAAACGTGGCTGGAGGGATTCTTTAGATCTAAGGGAAGAGCATCTAATATACTATCAAACTGTAAAAAGAAAGTTGTATCATCTGGTATATTCCCATCACAAATATCCACAGCAGCTGATGGGGCAGGTTTGCATATCAGCTAGTCTATTTGAGCCTGCTTTAGAATTCTGAACTGATACAAAAATAGCATGTGGACACAACTTGGAATCAGTTCCAAAAGGCTTTGGTCCAGATAGACAGATACATTGAACATTTCCATAGAGTCACAGAATGTAAGAGTTGGAAGGGATCACGTACATCATCCAACCCTCTACCCTTGCTAGCTAGGGAATTCTGGGAGCTGAAGTCCACTCATCTTCAAGTTGTCAAAGTTGAGATACACGGCTCTTCCTAGTGAAAGGAACTGCTATTAACAAACAAACTTTTCAGTTCCACCCCCAAATACCAAAATCCAAAAATTCAGTAATAAAATGTCCTTAAGCACTTGGGGGGGGGGGGGCACTAGGTTCTCTAAAGAACCAAAATGTGTGGTAGCAATGTTCTTCCAATGTTTCCAGTCACTGTTTTCAGTAGCATGACTTAAAGCACCCTTGTGCCTTTTAAATTAGTGGATACCAACAAAACAGTTTGCTAGGGGAAAAAACACACTAATACTATATTCCTTTCCTTGTAAAGATAATGTAAGCAAATGAAAGTAATTCTATTCCCCCTTATTCAACAGCAGACAATAAAAGTATGTATTCGTTTATGCAATCAGAGTTAGAACTGCTAATGCTAAATATCTCTGCCTTGCTACACAGAAAAAGAAATCAGAATATTGGTTACACCCATTTACCTTGGGTGAATCAATGATTTTAAGATCCTTAAAAAATGGTGGGGAGAATTCTCTTAACTGAACCATATTATACATGGGAATAGATTTTTAAAAACTAGACAGTTAAACAGGAATACAAAAAATACCAATTTAAGCAAGCTATCATTCCCTCAGACAATACATGTGTATTATCTGAACCTAGGGACAAATATGCTCCCCATAGAAGGACTCAGGGATTTATTAAGGTATCTTTTAGCTGATTTGCCAGAAGGGAGACCTTTAAACTGCAAAATGTTAGCAATCAACTGAACACGACAAAAACATTTATTTTTCTTATGTTATGTTCCTGAAAAGAATGTCCAATGGCATCTTTTGCATCATAAGTTCAGCTCTTGCATTCAAACAGTTTATTAGTTTCTACAGATTAACTTTCCCCAGATCAGTATTCTTCTTCACATGAGCAACTCAACAGGCATGTGGATTGAGAAGCTACTGCTGAAGACATCTGAACGGTAACAGGCTGGGGAAAACTGTCACTTATCATCCCCAAAACAAGAGGGAAAGTCAAAGACAGAAGTAAAACATGCAGTCCTGCTGAAATAAGAGCTGTCTCATTCATGCTCAACAAGCAATCCTACCTTCCCAGTTGTCACTGCACAAGGTTGACAGGTCCAGACGAGGCACTTCTGATATGAAAGTGTCTTCCTGGCCATCTATTTCTTGGTTCCTCTGTAATTTGACTTCAGGAACGCCGGGATGTTCCTGGATCTTCATACTTGAGCTCTGCAACACATCCCCCCAAGGAACAAAAACTTTTTTGCAAAGTTCAGTGTAAAACGGGAAGTACAGATGTAAATAATCACACGCGCACAAAAACCAGCCCTTTTCCTTTCTATTAGACAAACTGAAAAATGGGAGCCTTTTAGTATCCGGTCTTTTTCCCCAATTACTCCCTTCAATGCTCATGGATCACTTACACTAGTTAAAAAATAAAAAAAAATAAAACTTTTTGAAACAGAATAAGGAGCTCAGAAGTTGCTTCTCTCCAAGTAACTAAGCGATTGGTAGAGTTTATACTTGAACGGCTTGAAAAGGCAAAGCAATGAGAACAAAGACTGCATTTTCCCTTAAAAGTTCTGACCCCCCCCCCCCAAAATGCATCACCTAAGAGGCTGCTGTTGCTAAGGCTACAGCGTGCAACAAAATCTCTCTTGGAAATTGAGGATACTCCTGTCTTCCTTCTTCCCTGGAGGAAGAGAAGTTTTCTTGCTGCAGACGGCAGCAGAATGGAAGGTACGCAAAGGCTCTCCAGCAAGCTGTGCTGCGGTATAGCTCTCCGAATGAATGCCAGCAGAGTTGGTCTGGCTTGGCTTGCACGTCCTTGGCTTCCTGTGGTTGTTTTCTAGTTGGGTGTGGGGAAAGCAGGCCTATTTATGGAGGAGCTCTGGGATATTACAAGCCGCTGTTGCGCAAACTGAAATCATAACGGGCTTCTGGCATTTAATAACTGGAAGGGGTAGGAGCCTGCAGAGTAAGCCACAGACCAGGAATGCTTTCCGTTCCAACAAATCTTCATCACTCTCTTACACTCTCTCTCAATCCCCAAGCTAAAAACTGCTGAGGAGATGATTTATAATGTACGCTTGAAGAAAGAAACGAAAGCATTTTGCACCGTGCCCACTCACCAGATACCTGATATGTCCTGTGTGTCTGGACAGATTAAACCCTCTGCCCGCTTGTTCCTGGCTTTGTACACTTATCCTGTCTGACTTTATGTTTTGGGCACCAGAGCACGCGGTTTTCATTTGCAAAATGCAGAGAAATTTAATGCAAAGGGAGTATCAGAGGAACGTGCCTGATGTAGGTGTACATATAAGGTCTTTACTTGTAACTTGGGGAGAAAAGAGACAGGGAAGGAAAAACGGCAAGAGAGACTTAAGAGACTCCTGAAATACAATTAGAAAAGGCAGAAATACTAGGGGAAGAGTTAAAAGCAAGTTAACAGACACTATTGTAAAAACATGAACGGCTCACAAAGGTACCAGCCGATTTTTAACTCTGATTTCTTTCTTTAGAACAGTCAGAATCTATTCGTGCATCTGAAACTCTCTGTAACTCCCTGCAGTTCTTTTTTTCCAGTATCTGCAGTGGGAACTGTTAAAATTAATCCGCTCTGGAATTTGCCAATATGCTGAATTAAAAGGATGGTGGGAAATAAACTGCACTTTGCTCTGTTGATTGTAATGCAAATAATCAGCGCTGCTTTCAGATGGTTGCCTGGAAGTTCAAAAGCAAACAAAAACCAACAAATCTTGAGTAGCACAATTCTATATATATTTATTCAGCCGCTTTATGCTCCCTCGTCTATATATTTAGAAATGCAGCCTAAGTATAAAATCTTGTCCACCCATAGGGTTAGGGGTAAGGTTTCAGGACATTGAAATAAAATCTAGATTTCACGTTAGACCCATAAAACTACACACGTTTAAAAAGGTTGCCAGAGAAGTCCAGCCGCCAGGAAAGTGACATACAATCAAACCACAGACGTTCTAGAAATCTAAGGAATAATATATTTGTACTGCAGGCTTCATTCTGCCAAACCAGCTCCAAGAAAAGAGATGAGAGAACAGATTCCACCCAGTATCCAAAATAGTCCCATTTTCTTTAGGGAAAACATATTCCAATCTCAAATTTCAAAGTCAACATCCTCACAAACAACATAGCATTTCTTCTGTCTACACTTGTTCTGATAGGCACACATTGCACCATTAACCACAATTTATTCAATGACCACACTTGGCTGAATTGTTACGATATAATAAACAAAACCTTAAGAACAAAGACTTCTGCTTTGTTGGATGAAGCCAATCACCCACCTGGTCCATTGGAAGCCCAGAAACAAACAGGATGGCCTCTGTTTTCATACTGCTCACTAGAAGCTTGTGTTTAAAGAATGTTGCCTATAACCCCAGATGGAGTATTCAGTTATCAATAATCAGCCCATTCAAACTGTTAGTTATCATCACCTCTGATAACATATGATTTTGAGTTTTGCAAAAACCAAAAGCCACAAAAGCCACACTATCTTAGAGGATTCTCACCATAATTCAGTAAGCACCACCTAGGGAAAGCTATCACCTCTAGAAAGAAAATAAAAGAACAGAAATAGGGAAGGCAAAGTTTTTATTGTGCAACCAACTTTCACCATTCACAGAATGTTACAGGGAACTAAAAGATGTTGTGTTCCAAAAAAACTAAAAAAAAGATGCTGGAGAAACAGAGAAATCAACTGCTAGGACATTATTTGAAGGAACTAACGATCAAGTTTGCTAGAAGTAAAAGGAAGGAATATAAAATTGGTTTACTTGACCAAGATTAAAATACATATGTTAACCTTTAATGGACTTTTCATCACATCAGGACTGAAATTACAATGCTTTATGATCCAATTGTCCTTCTCATCCTCTACGTAGTATCCCATTTTGGGCTCCTGGATTGCCCCATTTTCTTCTGCCTGCATCAAGCAAGTCTTGCTTGATGATCAGTTGACTTTGGTCCATTTTCTAACTTTATTTGGTGCATTTTATGAATATATGTAGGATCTAAGAGATTTGGCAGAGGAGATTGCACTGAAATTGGTGTCTGCTTTGATTGTTTCATGCCTAAATATAGTAATAATTTCCTGGGAGGTGTTTCTGATTCTTCTCTCCATCCATTGATCTTAGTGAGGAATAGTGTCATCTGGGCTCTCTTGGACCTTCCATATCATTCTCATCTTTCAATACCATGGCAAGCTCTTTATTAGCTCCCTTGTGCTAAGTGACAAACTCCCCAGTATCTGTTTGCCCTCATTTCTATCTATAATTCTGCTAATTCTTTATGTTCCTTTCTGTAGGACATTCTTAGTTCCTTATTCCAGAGTTATTGTCTCCCAATACCAGGCTTTCAGAGATCTGGCCATCTTTATGATATATAAAGGAGGTTTAAAGATCTTTATATTTAATTAGCGGCTAATGTAATCAGGGTGTTCCACTCTATCTGATAGTTTCAGGATAACACTTTCTTTAAATTATTATGGATGTATATATCAGTGGTGGGTTTCAAATTTTTTTACTACCAGTTCTGTGGGTGTGGCTTGGTGGGCGTGGCAGGGGAAGGATACTCTAAAATCTCCATTCCCTCCCCACTTCAGGGGAAGGATACTGCAAAATCCCCATTTCCTCCCAATCAGCTGGGACTCGGGAGGCAGAGAATAGATGGGGGTGGGGCCAGTCAGAGGTGGTATTTACCGGTTCTCCGAACTACTCAAAATTTCCAGAACTGGTCAGAACCTGCTGAAACTCATCTCTGGTATATATAGTCAGTGCTATCGCAGGATGCTATTTTAAGTGTATTGCTTTCATGCTGGACATTTTAATGTTAATTTTTGTTTATGGGATTCCGAGTTGTGGATTGATCCACAATTCATTATTATGTTATTGTTGTTCTATATTGTGCCTTGGTAAAGGGCTAAATAAATAAATAATAACATTATTGCTAGTTTGCTTAACAGGAGAAGGATGTTTCCTCTCAAGCTGAAACACTTGGCCTTTTAACTGTTATAAACTCACCCCATTGCACAACTTTTGATTTCCTTTTTTCTAAACTTAACATATATGTAAGCATTTGCTGCTCTACAAAATCAAGCATAAAAGAGATAAACATATTGCAACTTTTTTTTAAAAAAATCATCATTCTTCTTGAATATCATACCTTTATCCCAGAGGTCTTCAAACTTGGCAGCTTTAAGACTTGTGGACTTCAACTCCCAGAATTCTCCAGCCAGAATTCTGAGAGTTGAAGTCCACAAGTCTTAAAGCTGCCAAGTTTGAGGACCTCTGCTTTATCCAAATCATGTAAAGCTAAGCAAACATAGCAATTAAAAACAAAATTTCAGAGTCAATGACAACATGTCCTGTTCCCTCTAGCCCTACTCTGCTGTGAAGGAAGAAGATGACAGCTAAAGGAACATTTGAAGAACAGGTTTTGTCATAGGGTATAAATGAACTTCTCTTTTCTCCTCAAGACACACTGTACCAGGCCATTAATCTCCACTATGCTGTCACGGCTGTAATTTGAAACTACGAAGAATCTTTCCAAGCCAGGCGATAAAATCAGATCAAGAGTGGTCTAGCTAACATCTAGACACTAGGATCTGCCATTAATAAAAACTTGGATAGATCAATTGAGAATGTACAGTCAGAACATTTTGAATCAAATATTTCTAAGGCAACATCCAAAAGCTATAGTGCACACTCAATCAAACTTATGAGCACTGATCAATATTAAATCCAACTGGGATCCACTTCAGATTTTTATACAAAATGTTATTCCTTAGTAAATCTTGGTGCATTTTTGTTTCTGATGTCATTTAACAAGGATTTTTGTTGATGTTGTTTAATAAAAGGGGATCCCTGTCTTTTTTTTAATCCTACAGGGTTGGTTATGGAAGATTATTTTTCATTCCCACCGCTGCCGCCGATTCACCGATTCCCCCGTCGAATCCCCTCCGCTGACACCAACCACTGATTCCAAGCCCTGTCGGATCCCCTCTTAACCTAATCTTGAGAAGCTTCTTCTCCAGTAATATTGTACTGCAAACTAGGGCAGACAAAACCTTTGCTAGATTCAAAGAAGCTGCATTCCAAACATATATGGATGGTTCTCTGAACAAATGTATTTTTATTTTTTGCTTCTGATGCCACTGTTCAAGCATGATGACATGCCTATCTGTGGTATCACCCTTCTCTATGCTTGTAAGAACAGAGGACAGAGTGGGAAGCTTATAGGAAAGCCAAGAATCTCCAGTGCTGAGAAATGATCTGGTCCTGCCAACAAATAAGGGGGCATAGCATAGTCACACTAAACAGCATCTTCAGGTTGTCTATGGAGATTCTCAATCATCCAGGTCATGGTTTTCCCAAAGATGCTTTTTTCCCAGAAGGCAATTGGACTTCTTTGTTTATCCACTGAAAACCTTTGGGACAATCATGACCTGGATGACTGAGAATCTCTACAGACTTCCATTGAAAACATTTCACTTCTCATCCAAGATTAACCGAGGAAGCTTATTGATTGAGAAGTGAAAGATGAAAGTGTGCCAGTGTGTTCACAGAAAAAAAAATGACAATAAAAGTTATTATTAATTTTCTCCAGGTACACCTATAATCAGTCAGCCGCTATCCTTTCCATTAACTTGCCGAAAAAGCAATATTTACAACAGCCTGTAACTATCTATATCTTTAAATTTATATGTTTTTTAAGAAATTACCTCACTGCCTCTTTCAAGTCGTAATTCCTTTAAGAAGAAGATATCCATGAGACTCCAAACCGGTCATAATTTTCCTACTAAATCTTACTAGTCATAGTTACACCTCAGTTCCCTACTTACTGGCAAATGTTTTTCTGGCACTATACTATTCTTTTTAACACTGTTAAAAGTTAAAGGTACGAGTATAAAGTAGCTTATTGATCAATATTAAAATTAGCCATTTATTTGCAATGTTCTGAAAACTCTTTATAGACTTTTTGCTGACGCCAAGATTGAAAAGTTTATATTTTATGGACTTGCCTATAACTAAGGGATGAGATACAAAATGAAATCTGTTTGTAACCCTATGGGATGAAGAGTTATTAAAATTGTCCATATTTGTAATAACGGTTAGAATTCATTTCTTTATTTCTTTTCTTTTTCTTTAACATATTCTTTCTTTTCTTCTTGTACTTTTTATTATTTCTTACTTTTCTTTTTGCTTTAAGTTTCATTTGTATTAGCTGTTACTCTGAAATAAAAATCCTTAACCAAATAAGTAAAACTATCTGGATAGAATCTTAACATTTCTTGATTATGTATTACCCAAAACACGTAATTTTAGGGTAAATGTTATTGGGCAAAGCAACCAAAAGAGGTGCATTAAAACAGGTGGGAAGACAAATAAAATACCTCTCTTTGAATCATTAAAGCACCCATGTCTTTTGCCAAGTACTAGAGCAGTGATGGCTAACCTTTTCTGGACCGAGTGCCCGAAGCGCGTGCGTGCATGAATGCGGGAGGCGCGTGCGCATGCGCAACAGAGATGAACTGGGGCAACGGCCCGCGTGCCACCTCTGGCATCTGTGCCATAGGTTCGCCATAACGGCACTAGAGGCTCTGCATCTTTTTAGAATGCTTTGGACATTCCAGATTGTTTATCTTTCCTGGCAATGAAAACTTGCAAGAAAATACAAAGATTAGACATAGCAATCAATGATCCAAGAAACCTTTCCAGTAAAAGCATTTATTGAATGTCTCTAGCATTCTGCAATCATGAAAGACAAGAGAATCCCTAGAAACCATATTTATTTATGCCTATGTAAACACTCAGTCAACCTTGGCTGATTTCAAAAAGCAAGGCTGTACAGCTTAGTGAGAAATTGCCAAGAAATCCAAGGACTTCAGACTAGACTGGGAAGTCAGAAAAGCATTCCAGAAGAAACAATTTACTGTTGCCTAGAAATCTACATGAGGTGTTCATGAATTTATCGCAGATAAACTCAACTCAAAGGGGACAAGGCTATATTTAACTATGGATTTGGCCATGGAATTAAAAACATTAGGTAGAGCTGTATTCTTGCTAAATATACAGTATCTTTACCTAACCCTCCAATTGTAGCTATTCAACAGGGACCCATTTACATGGCCGCCCTGCAGAGAGGACATTTTTGGAAGGGGAAGAATACAAACACTCAGATCACAAATGTTTTTCTCCTATTGTATAATATAGACCCTCCCTGGCATACTGCAATCTCATTGGATCAAAACATCGTTCCAACAAAAACAGTGTTCCAATTTAACACTGCCTAGTTATGCTTGTTTTACAAGCTATTATAAGCAGGCCATAATTCCATATAACCAAGACCAACCAAATGTGAACTTAGCCACAGACTTCAGCTTTCTAAGATTTTTTTTTTTAAAAAAAACTTTGCTAAAATATATATTTTCATGATATGCTTTAAGACGGTGTGTGTGTGTGTGTGTGTCCCCAACCCCCGGTCTGTGGACTGACACCAGTCCACTGCATGCCAGAAACTGGACCATGTAAACAAGCAAAGCCTCATCCGCGGGATGCAGGTAGTACATGAAACCACACCCCCTCTGGTCTGCGAAAAACCTTTCTCCATGGAACCAGTCCCTGGTTCCCCAAAGGTTGGGAGCTACTGCTTTAAGAGGCAAAGGCAAAATCTCCTAAGTTCAGAGAAGATGTTTAAAAAGATTTTTGACATCCATAAGGCAAAAGTAACCAGCAAGATTCCTGTCCCACTCTCAAGGATTGTGGCTGTAAAATGAATTATGCAAAATAAAACCATCCAATGCAAATTGGCAAGATAAAATAGTCTCTTTATGTTTGCATGGCCAGCCGATTTGTTATTTCCTATTTGCTGTCTTGTCTGTCTTAAACCAGCTTCTTTGAAAAAAGATAACATCCTGAAGCATCTCTATCTCTAGTTATCTGCATCTGAGAAAATAATACGCTAAAGATCATTTCTATAAAGAAAGGAATGATCATGGCAGAAAAGGAAAACAGAATTGACAGGGAACTGTGACTCTACATATGGGTCTGCCCTCTCTTAACCTCTCATTCCCAAATGGAAGAAATAAATTTCAGTTCAGAAGATAAACTATTGAGGGAAGAGAAATATATCCATCAAGATTAGAGAAAAATGTATTGAAAAGGTCAAAAATTAGTGAACAGTACTAATAACAATATTTCTGTGCTTCCGACACAGAAGCATTACTATTACTACTGTTCACTAATTTGCTGGTGACATCACCGTTGCACAGGTAGGGACTCTTTCCACACTCTTGTGAAGTTGCCCATCGAAGTAGTACCCACTAATCCATCAATCCCCAACCTTTTTGGCTTGGCGGCCCAGCGCGTGGGAGATAAGAGATAGTTTTCTGTGAATGGTAGGCACGCATGTGAGAACATGCTCAAATGGAGCTTCACGCATGAATGTGAGTGCCTGCTGCTTGTGCAAGTGGACCTGTGCTCGCTTGCCCACTACTCAAGTGGCCCAGTTCCAAATGGGCTGCAGCCCATTAGTGGGCCATGGACTCGGGGTTGGGGACCACTGCATTAATCTACTTGTGGTCGCCTGCTTTCAAACTGTTGGATTGGTGGAATCTGGAGCGTGGAATGGGAACTCACTCTGTTCTGTAGTAGCAACGGGTTCCGAACATGAGACTAGCAATCATCAGATTTAATCTCTCTCTGCCAAGAACTAAGTAAGAGACTTTGAGCAATCTTCTTTTAAACTTTACCCCCCCCCCGCTCCCAATTTCCAGCAAAATTTTAACTGTATAGTTTTACTTCTACAGCTGGGGTAGAAATATGACTAAAAGTAAAGGGGACTCCAGGAGTGGACTCAAGGCCAAGGTCTTCCAAAAATCTGTTCTCCAATTTCCAAGTACGATCAGCTAAACTGGTTCATGACAATGTCTACATCAATGCTCTTCTTAAATGCTACTTACAGTATTTTCCAAGGAAGCTTCTTATATATAATAATACTGTACTACCCTGTTTCTCCCAAAATAAGACATCCCCTGATAATAAGCCCAATCAGGCTTTTGAGCACGTGGCAATAAGGCCAAGCACTTATTTCAGGGTTCAAAAAAAATACAAGACAGGGTCTTATTTTCGGGGAAACACAGTAAATACAATAATACTGTACTAAAATAAATTCAAAAATATTCAAATATTTAATTTTGATGAACTAAAATTCATTTAAAATCATGTATAAAAGATGTCTGCATATCATTAAATGATTTTAATTAGTATCAAAATTAAAGTTCAGAATCATCTGTGCTTGGAAATCTATAAACTCAATAAATAAGTATGTTAATAATCAAACCAAAACCTATG
Source organism: Pituophis catenifer annectens (assembly GCF_029215685.1). Taxonomy (NCBI): domain Eukaryota; kingdom Metazoa; phylum Chordata; class Lepidosauria; order Squamata; family Colubridae; genus Pituophis; species Pituophis catenifer. The sequence goes on along the minus strand of NW_027256888.1, from coordinate 69,564,730 downwards.
ATATCCGAATGTTTCTAACAAAGGTAGCTCTAATTAGATTCCACATTCTGATTACTTTCACTTAGTGGTGGAATTCAATTTTTTTTACTACCGGTTCTGTGGGCGTGGCTTAGTGGGCGTGGTGTGGCTTGGTAGGCATGGCAGGGGAAGGATACTGCAAAATCCTCATTCCCTCCCGACTCCTGGGGGAAGGATATTGCAAAATCTCCATTCCCGCCCCACTCTGGGGCCAGCCAGAGGTGGCAATTGCCGGTTCTCCAAACTACTCAAAATTTCCGCTACCGGTTCTTCAGAACCTGTGGAATAGCATCCCTGCTTTCACTTCATTATTAATGTTGTAAAGTAATAACAAAAGCAAAGTAACTACATTAATAATGGTGAAAGTAATGTTATTATTTTGCAAATGGTACAAATGGACACAAACCTGATTGTGCATTAACAAATCATCCTCATTTCTGCCGTCTTTGCTACAAAAAAGAAGAAAGAAGTATTAAGGAACATGTCATAAAGGAAAACAAACCATTTTTTAATAATCATAAAACCACATTTTTTTTAAAAAAGCAGATGAAAATAAAAGTTAAAATTTCAAGTCATGCTTTATAATTCCTTCTTCGAGACTTGCATAGAAAAGCCAAGAGATCAATCTACTATTAACAGGCGTGAAATACAGTATGAATACATAAAATAAGGCATTCATTATAACGTTAAAAGATTATAATGTTAAAACATCTTTTCCTGAAAAATAGCAGCATTTTCAAAGGAGGACATATGCAGGCATAGGAAATCTAAAGTTAGCTTCCCTCCACCCCATGTAAAGAAACTGGTTTCAAAGTATAATTGGATTCTCTAGTATAGACCTTAACTGACATTTAAAAATCTTTAATTTTAAGACAGAGTAAATTCTAAGCAAGTCACCTTTCTTCAGAAAACACTTCCATTTCATCTGGTCGTCTTCCATCTACATGTCTCAAGGAACCAAAAGTTTCCATCGCCTGTCAAACATTAAGACAATTGCTAAGAATGATCATTTTAAACATCACCTCTCAAAACCTCCAAATGTAATTGGGATTTCAACTCTCAATGCACCTATTCAACGGAAGGACACAGTTGTGTTTCATCCATAATGAGAAATGCTATTTATGATATAGACCAGTGGTGGTGAACCTTTTACTCACTGAAGGCCAGCTGGGTCCCCTGAATTGAGCGCACGTGCACCGGAGGCCCGGACACCAGCTGGGGCATGCGCGCATGCACAGCTGCAGGTGAGTTGGGCGACAGCTTGCGTGCCAGGAATAATGGCTCTGCGTGCCACTTCCAGCATTCATGCCATAGGTTCGCCATCACGGATATAGGCAGTGAAATAGAAAGGGACTACAAAGAACACACTAGCAAGCGGTCTACTGATTCAGAGATGGTGGATTATCACACTGCTGTGCAACCATGAATTATAGTTTACTACTCCTACGGAAGGGAATTCTGGGGAATTAGAATGAGTGGGAATCCATAGAAAGGTTGAATTCCAAATGTGCAATATTTATAAGCCTCCTCTGAAATACCTCTGTTATCTCAAGTGTTTCTGCTCCAGGGGCCCACCCCAATACAGGTTGTCCTTGATTTATGACCACAATTGAGCCCAAAATTTCTGTTGCTAAGTGGAACGCTGTTACCTTCCCACCCAAGGTAGTCCCTATTTTTCCACTTGCATTTTTCTACTTAATGGTACACTCAAATGGCTTGCAGAACCATTCAGCAAGAATCATCATCAAAACCACTTGAAATTCAGATGATGCTATGACTTGGGCATCCATGGATCATACAGAGTCACCCAAGTCACAATGTGACATTTGAAAGCTTGGCTTTCATAATTTTGCTTACCAAAGAACTCTCTTGGTTGTCGTTAAACTCAGTTAGTTTGGTGCTGGATTTCTGACGTTTTGGTTTACTTCTTTCGCCAATGTAACCAGAACTGTTCTCATGGCATTTTTCCACTTCCTGAGCACTTAAGATACATTCTTCAATGCTACTGAAGCCAGAAGGAATATTCTCTTTATTGATGACCTCCCTACATAGGAAGGGGGGGGGGGAAAGATGGCAGAGTTCCAGATCATTTCTAGTTACTCATAAACACAACCCAAGCAATTATTTTAACTTTGCAAGTTCTAGAAAGATATTTACACTCTACACTTCCTCAGTTATCTTATAGCCTTACAACTCCTGGCATTTTCTTCAAAGAATTTGTAGAGTCTATCTCTAGTGCATAACAAGGGGTCCAAGGGACAGATCTGGAATTTTGAAAATCTACTATAAGCCTTCATAAAATCCCTATCATGGCTGAAACTTGCTTATTCACAAATAACAAGCTGTCGAGACTATTCTCTGCCAGGTCTTCAAGTCACCTAATAATGGGCATATGGCAATGTTTTTAACTTGACAGCTTTAAGATTAGGCCTTGGTGGCTAGGGAATTCTGGGAGTTGAAGTCCACCCATCTTAAAACTGCCAAGGCATATATACTAAAATATATACTAAAATAAATACTAGCATATACCGAAAGTTAATATGAGGTTAGAGCCTGGCACTTTATTCTAGGTGTAAGCTTTTTATTTATTGGTTAAAAAAGTTTAAACATTAAAGTTCACTACCTGGATACTACCTGGAATTCCATAGGAAAAGGTTGACATATAAACAAGTGAAGAATATGACTTCCAAGAGGAAATATAGTATTGGGAATACATGGCAGGATGCAGGATTTCCCATACAGTCCTACTGTCAAGTACTTAACGGAAAATGAATCCAGTATTCTAAGCAACTTTCATTTCTGATTATGTAGAACTAGACCAGGGGTGTCAAACTCAAGGCCGCAGGCTGGTATCTGACCCGCGGGGCTGCCCTGGGAACAGCAAAGGACCCGCCCACAGTGCCTTTGCCAGTGCAAATGTGCGGCCCTTGCTAACTCAGTTTTCAACTGCGACAGCCTCCTGCAACCTTCTGCCAGCAAAAATGGAGCTTGGGAGGGCTGCATGGTCCACTACAGGTGCCCCCGACATGAGTGACGTCGAGCTGGCCCTGCCCACCCCCACCCCAGCCCCCCATGGTCAAACACAACCCTGATGCGGCCCTCAATGAAGTCAAGTTTGATATCTCTGGTCTAGACAAACCTGACAGGGAAATCAGAATATTTGGAAAAATTTCCATCAAACAGATATATATACAAGTTCTAAGATTTATATTTCTTCTTTTCTGTCAATGATGCAGCAGAAATAGAGGAACAGCTTCACAGGAAATTCTCTCACAAACTTTTCTAATTTGTAAGGATTATCATTCAAACACATAAATTGTTTATGGAATCAGACATCATATATGCCTGGATCTAATTCAGCTGCAGTGTTCATTAATAACTTAGCCACAAACCTCCTTGGTTGTAAACTTGTAATTTTTTATTAAAAAACAACAACACCTGCTACTAAAGTAGTCAGTTAAAGTTTGGGTAACTTTTAAAATTATGAGTTATTTCACAAGATAAAAAGTTTCATGTGTATACAGAAGTTTATTCGTTTAAACTGAAAAACAGACATAAAACATAGTCTGCAAAATGTTCACTTTCTGCCAAAACTTTTCAATAAAAAATTAAAAACTGAGGAGAAAGAACTGTGATGATTCCAACGTCTTTCCACAATTATCTAGGAATATTAGCTCTGGAACATATTGGGCTCCTTGGCAACCTAAGAGAGGGGAACCAGTTTTTTGCAATTATCTGACAATTGCTATCAGACAGCTCTAAAACTGTCTCATAGGAGAAGAAGAAGAAAAGAAAAGAAAAAAGCATACCTATCTCTGGTCTTTCGGCCTTCATCTTGTTCTTTATGATGTCGCCTGCGCTGCCCAGTAGATACACCAGAAGACGTTAATGATGTTCCAGATTCAGATTCTTCAGAACTCTGACCACTAGAGCCATGAACATCAAAAAGATGTTGTTCGACAGCTGTCCGGATAGTCTTTTCTAAGAATCTGTCAAAGCAAGATAAGTTATACACACATACATATACACAGGTATTAATATATTTTTTTAAAAAGTAATAATGAATTCCCAATGTGAACCATTCAATATTTTTACACATTTATAAGCGCATGCCTCAAAAATGATTTGCAAGAAGTGTTTCAAATATGGCTTAAGCTCTACTATTAAGTTCTACTTATTCATTAAAAGAGACTAACTTTTTTCAGGCTTCTGCATAAAAATGGAAAGGAAGGGACTTCTGCTTTAAGAGTTGTCCTAGTTTGAATGAAAGGATTCCATAAAACAGCAGCATTTGTTTTTTCCTGGTGAATTTATTATTTTGCTTGGTTAGATTCACTAAGTCATTTGTCCCATAAAAACATTTTTGCATTTTTGTATCTTTTAATGTTAAGAGATTAAGAAGGTTATTTATCCAAATATGTTTGCTAGCATTTTCTATCCAGTTTGATTAAAATACAGGTAGGATAAATATGTTTGATAAAAAAAAATAGATGAAGATAAGAGGACAGGAAAAAACCCCATGACAAATAAAAACATAAAGGAGAATTTTTTTTAGAGACATGAGATCTGTTCCATAGCATCCAATTCAAAATTGGATGTTGCTTATAATGTCTTTCATTTTGCTGTGTCCTTGATAAAAGAATTTACACAATAAAGTATGTTTTTCAGACACCTGAGATACTACCTTCCCCTCACCAATATTTTTTTTATTAGATTTGTACTCTTTCTCTTTCTTTTAGAGCAAACAGCTGTGGGTTGTATTTGTATGAAGAGTGCACAGACCTGATTAATAAACATATTTGTAGTCATTTTTTCTGTGAGGCACAAGGCAGAGCTCCCTTTCAGAGTCCCATGTTTATTTGTGTAGGGTTAGTTGGAAAAAGAGACACTGTCTCAAGTTCATCCAGAAAAATGTATGGCTAAGTGGAGAGCAAAACCTAGTTCTTTTGAATCCACTCTTCAGGGAATCATGCAGCCTGATCTTCTGACTTTCCTTGCTTATATAGGAAATTTCTGTGGCTCACTTATTTTCTTTATTAATGCTATATTGATCATTGCTACTGTAAACATATGATTCTCTGCCTTCATTCAAATAGTCTACCTTTTCCTTCTTTACCTACTGTGTGTTTTTAATATATAGCTCCCTCTACTGATAAAAAAAAATCTTGTAGCATTTACTTAAAAAAAAATACTGTGGCAGACCAACAAGTGAAAAAGAGAGGAGAGGTCTTTTGTTGAGAGAATTTTGGGGGGTGGGGACAGTGTCTCTGTTTTTGTTTCTAAGGGTAAAAGGGGTTCCTTGAGTTTTTGAGTATTTAAAGAGGAAAAAAAGTCCAGGGGGGAAAAAACTTTTTGGTCTTTTGTTTCTTTTGAGAGATGCAGTTGAAAGAAGTCTGAAGACTGACATGCAGTATTTCTGAATCTAGGCAACCTGGGACTGGGCCTTACCTGAGTGGAAGAAATCTTGAGTGTACAATAAATATGAAATAAGATCACTTAATTGGCTTGAAACAAGATCAGGTCAAATTGGCTCGAAGTCATCTTAAAATACACCCTTCCTTAAGAAGTCAAGCAACTATCAAACTGGCTACAGGTAGGCCTCAACTTACGACCACAACTGAGCCCAAAATTTCCTAAGCAAGACCGTTGTTATGTGAGTTCTGCCTCACTTTATGACCTTTTTTACCACAATTATTAAGTGAAACACTGCTGTTGTTAAATTAGTAATGTGATTGTCAAGTGAATTTCGCTTCCAAATTGACTCCGCTTGTTCAGATGGACCCAAAAGGTGATCACATGATCCTGGGACCCTGCAACTGTCATATATACATGCCAGTTGCCAACGTCCAAATTCTGATCGCATGACCATGGGGATGTTGCAATAGTTTTAAGTATGAAAAATGACTGTAATCACTTTTATCAGTGCTGTTGTAACTTTAAATTGTCACTAATTGAATGGTTATTAAGTCAAGCACTACTTGTACATATTATCCAATAGGCAGGTTATTACATTCAATTAGAACAGGGGTGTCAAACTCAAGGCCCAGGGGCCAGATCTGGGCCGCAGGGTAGCTTAGATCTGGCCTGGGGGCTGCCCTAGAAACAGCGGACCAGCCTGCAGTGCCCCTGCCAGGGAAAACGGAGCTCAGGAGGGCTGTGTGCAGCCCTGCTGAGTTCCATTTTTGCTGGCAGAGGGTTGCAGGAGGCCATCGCAGCCGAAACGGAGCTTAGGAGCCCGTTTTCGCTGGCAGAGCACTCAGGCCACCACAGGCGCCCCCGACACGAGTGACATCGAGCTGGCCACACCTACCCTGGCCACGCCCACCCCAGCTCCCCAAGGTAAAACACAACCCAGATGAGGCCCTCAAGGAAATTGAGTTTGATACCCCTGAATTAGGAACATCCACATCATCTAGCATTTTTTTAGAAAGGTCATTGCAGCACCCTGTTTAGGAATCATTAACAGACACCCAAGATATGTTATTTCCATTAGGTGGCTGTACACAAAAAGGTTTCAACTGAAACCATTCAAACTACACAATCACAATCTTATCTTCTATTATGTCTACCACTAGTGCTATCAAGGATGTGGTACATCTGCCACACGCACACACAAATCACAAGATACTTAATGAGGAAAAACAAGAACTAAAGAACAGAGTGATAAAAGAGAAAGAATTACTTACTCTCCAGTAGCAGGGATGTTGTTGACTTGTGATACGTGAGCACTGTATAAAAAGAGGTTAAAAAAGTTAGGAGTAATTTTTGAAGAACATTAAGAAAAAGTGGTTCAAAAGTTCATTTAAGTGCTAAGTGACATATTTAAAGACAGTTTTACTGAAAATTAAAAGCAATTGGTTCCAAACTATAGCACATATGCAGTAGAATGTGTTCAGATGTTCAAGTGTATTATTCAATTCTTTAAGATGAGTAACAGAATCCTTTTTTTAAAAAAAATATTACAGATTTGTATTGAAACAACCATGATGACAGAACATATATGAGAATTATGACTTTCTGGGAATAATGATCTCCCCATTGTTTCCAGCAAAGCAATTGGCAACAATCCCAAACCTCTGAGACAGACCTAAGTATATATACAGCAGATGAAGCTATGCTGGCCAGTCTCACATATTTTGCACAAAATTTAAACACACACTTTTAAAACCTGTCAGTAATATATGAAGTAATTGCTTTAAAAGAGAAGAACATAAATCAAAGTCAATGTAGCTAAGTCCATTTTATTTGATCAGCAAGGGTTTTCCCCCCCACAGTTAAAGAAAGCCAAAGAGGAAAAATCATGAGGTGAAAAATATATTTGGAGCTATTTTCAATTCTTCTGCCTCACACAGACTCATTAGTTATTGTCAAGCCCGTGAAATGTTACTGCAAATAGTCAGGGCAACATGTCATAATTTCTCCCTGATCTAATGATGGAAGCAGATGTGCTAGGAAGCCTTGAGGATTCATGTCCAAAGATCATGTCTTTTAACCGTAAGGCAAGATTATATTTGAGACTGGGACAGTCTCAAGACCCTTTCCTGGCCACCCTTTGCTGACTCAGCTTTGCTGATAAGAGTGTCATATGACATCTTCTGAGGGCACTATTCAATAAATGATGTTTCTCTGAAGCATAAAAAACAGTTTATTATATTTATTTTATTAGTTACGATAGTCGGCTAACTTACCTGCCTACAAATCAAGGCAACATCACTAAAGGAAAGACTAAGTGCATACTATACTGTGAAATGTGTAACCCATACCATGCCAAGAGAACAAGAAATCACCAGTCACAATTCTGTTACAGATAGTCTTTGACATACAACAGTTCATTTAGAGACATCGCTACTTAAGGAACAAGTTACATAAAATGTTTATTACATATTATATAATATGTTATACCGTATTTTTCGGACTATAAGACACACCGGTGTATAAGATGCACCGAGATTTCGAAGAGGTAAGCAGGAAAAAAAATGTTTTTGCCCTCCCTGGCCCCCAAGAACACTCTGCAGGCCTCCCAAAGCCTCTGTAGGTCTTGTTTATGCAAAATACGGGCCCGTTTTTCACAAAAATGGGGGCGTTTTTGCCCTCCCCAGCCCAAAGGAGCAGTCTGCAGGCCTCCCAAAGCCTCTGCGCGCCCCGTTTATGCGAAAAACGGAGGCATTTTTGCCCTCTCCAGCCCACAGGAACACGCTGCAGGCCTTCCAAAGCCTCTGCGTGCCCCTTTTTTATGAAAAACGGGATGCGCGGGGCATGGCTTCGGGAGGCCAAAAATGGCTCTATTTGGTGTATAAGACGCACCAACATTTCCACCCTCTTTTAGGGGGGAAAAGTGTGTCTTATACTCTGAAAAATACAGTAATTACATAATAAAAGTACTTAGGTTACAAATTTACTGTATATTTGTAAGTAAGACCAGAATGCAATGAGAGTGAAGTAGGTATAAGAGCCATAATTTTATATTTAAGTCAAAAAGATGAAACCATTGTAGCAATGACTATGAGATATCAGAGGTCTCTTAAGTGCAGGTAATCCTTGACTTACAACAGTTCATTTAATGACCGTTCAAAGTTACAAAGGCACAGGAAAAAAGTGACTTATGACCGTTTTTCACAGTTACAACCTTTGCAGCCTCCCCACGATCACATGATTAAAATTCGGATGCTTGGCAACCGATTCATATTTATGACCGTTGCTGTGTCCCAAGGTCATGTGATCACTTTTTGTGACCTTCTGACAAGCAAAGTCAATGGGGAAGCCAGATTCACTTAACAACAGGGTTTCTAACTTATCAACTGCAATGATTCACTTAACAATGGAGGAAAGAAAAGTCATAAAATGGGGCAAAACTCACTTAACAAATGTCTCATTTAACAACAGAAATTTTGGGCTCTATTGTGATTGTAAATCAAGGACTTCCTCTATTTGAAACATACTGATTTTTAATAGATTCTGAATTCTTGCTAATATTTTCTAGTAAAATGCATATCTTGCTTTGTCCAGCAGACATAGGTTTGTTTTAAGTAAGTAGAATGATAAACACAAGATATAGGTTATTTTCTTCTAAAGATGAGTAAATAACCTTTTTCCCCTCAGATGCCGAAAGTGCGCATGCGCGTACAATTGCGTGTGTGCGTGTCCATACCCATAATACAATGCCCCCTGTGCACCCCACCCTTGCACATGCATGTGCGCCCCCCGGTGCTCCCCCGCCCCCTGCTTATGTGCGTATGACCCCCTGTGCTACCCCCACCCCCCGTTTTGGGCCTAGCAGGCCTCCCTGAAGCCTCCTGGAACAGAAAACTGAGTGCAGGGGGACCTGATGCCCCCCGCGCATGTACGCACGACCCCCCCATCCATATGCGCGCAGCCCCCTGCCCATACCCGCATGTCTCCTGTATGTGCAGCAGAGACCTGAAAATCAGCTGGCTGGCGGGAGGCGCACGCACATGCACGTTGGAGCTGACCTAGGGCGATGGTTCGCGTGCCAGGTGCCATAGGTTCACCATCACGGATCTATCCTATGTAATTTATAATCTGTCCTATTTCCATTGCTCTTAAATTCATTTTTTTTCCGTTTTGTGCAAAAAGTTCATAACAGGACACCAGATCTGGCTCCAAGATGGAATGTATAGGTAAAGAAACTGATGGAGTACAGATTTCAAGTAAAGGATAAGGAGGGAAAACTTAGGTATGAGATTTGCCCTATCTTTAGGCTCAGGCAGAGTGAGGCGGTCAACTTAGGCTACGTATGTTGGGAGGCCTTAGGTGGCCTCCCTTCCTTGGAATCAGTGCAACCTGTTGGGTCATTGCCAAGTTCTCAGAAGATTCAATGGTCAGTCCAGTTGTCTTTTGTTATGTAATGTTTTATAAATGGGCATGGGGGCAGCTTCATGCAACAAGATGTCTCAGGTCAGTACTGTGTTCCTCTTATACAATTTCTCCAGTCTAAAATGCATCCTTCTGAAAGAGATTTTGTCAGGGAATTGCGCAGCTGGTGTCCAAATTAAGTCAGAGACCCAAACTTGTAGTTTTATATAAATATATTTTACACCTAAATATACACCAAGCAAAATTGTCAGGCAAACAGCAGCAGCATCAGGTAAATCACGGGTGTCGAACTTGCGCTGTCACATTGCCGTCATGTGACTTTCACGTTTTTTCCCTTCACGCAGCTGGGGTGGGTGTGGCCTGCATGACGCATCTGGCCCACCAGTTTGACACTCCTGAGGTAAATCACAGAGCATACACGACACACAGAAGAATAAAGGCAGGAAAGAAAGGGAAACTCCCCCTCCCCAGCCACAGCAACCAATCACAGTGCAGATTGCCTCACGCAGGAGCCAGTAGTCAACCAATCAACCATAACTATGTGTTCTGGCTCATTGCACAACCCCACTGCTCCAACTACTAAATTTAAATATCTTAACAAGCTTCATTTCAAAATAACCTGTTCCAGCAAGAAATAAACCTAGAGCTCATAATAGTAATGTCTTATATAATTAACACACTATCTTTCTGATGTACTCCCAAGATGGATTACTTTTAAAACAGTAAATATACAAAATGCAAAATAAGAAACAAGATTCAACCTTCTTCATAACATCTGAAACAGAGTAATAATGCTATGTACTGAGAGACCAGCAACAGATCGTCATTTTTCACCACTTTTTTTTTTCTCTTTTGGATCCTTCACATGGTAAAGCTATTGGAAGGAGACATTTCCACAGAGTCCTTGCTAGAGAGTTGAAGGGTGTGGTTTAAATTGCATAATAAGTAAATAAACATTTCAGTGTGGCCTCAGAGAAACATACCTGATATCTGCTATCAAATGTATTATCATAGTGATAACCTTCTATCTGGTGGGCTTTCTGGCCTGATTTAACAAATTCATGGAGAATAAGAACACCAAAGGCTACTATTCAATATTACTGTACTATCTATTACCTCTGGATAGGGGACAGCGTGTATCTGGATAACACCACGTGCAAAGGAACATGTGGTGAAGAATGTTACTGAAATCACGTCTAGCTTGTGAATTTTTAGTTGGGACACTTGTCTGGGATCTAGCTAGCATTTTTCTTCATAAACAAGAAATGGTTGCATCAAAGGACTCTCCTCTATGTTATTTAAACAATTCCTTTGGCATTGGGATGGTTTAATAAAAATTAACCTATTGCCAAATTCTACCTGTCCCGTCTCCACAAAGCATCTGTATGAAGAACAACACTGAATACAACTTTTCTTCAGTCCCAACATTTTATCAGGGCAAGCAAAACATTTTTCCCTGGGCTCCGCCTGGATTAAATTCATAATCTATTGACACTTGACGTTCATATTCTGTTTTGAAATATGCCCTGTTTACCTAATCAATGTGGTGCCAGCTGATCACATGAAAGGCAAGGCACAGAACATTTTTCATACACAGATATTGAAGGTGCTTCTGGTAGACAGTTCCAAGTGCAAATAAATCACCCTTTTTCCACTGTTAGTCATAAGTAGAATTGTAACTCGTGCCAGCAGAGAGGGCCTGCTTTGGATTTTGTTGGTCAAAGAATTATGACAACTGGGATACAGAAGAAGAGCTTTCTCTGCTGCAGTACCTGCCCTTTTGAACATCTTACCCTCCAAGGTAAGATTTGCCCCCACCCTCCTATTCTGCCACAAGAGCCTGAAAACCTGACTTTGCTGGTTGGCCTGGGAATCCAATGTTGGAGTATCACACTGGAGGTGGCTGCTGGATTGATGGCAGACTCCACCTGCCTTCTGGACTCACTGCTCTTCACCTGTCCATCTTTTTGTTATCATATTGATGTATTGTTGTGTTCTTTTTCACGGCTTGTTTTATTGCTCTAGTATTTTACTTTTGTTCAGTTTACACTCTTTTCATTTCTTTCTTTTTATTGTTGTAAGCCAGGGGTGTCACACTGGCGGCTGCTGGCCGGATGCATCACACGCAGACCACGCCCACCCCACCTCCGTGAAGGGGAAAAACGTCACAATATATCACGACGGCAACATGACGCGGCGAGTTTGACACCCATGTTCTAAGCTGCCTAGAGTAGCCATAAAGGTAAAGGTTCCCGTCGCACATATGTGCTAGTCGTTCCCAGGGCGGTGCTCATCTTTGTTTCAAAGCCGAAGAGCCAGCGCTGTCTGAAGACGTCTCCGTGGTCATGTGGCCGGCATGACTAAACACCAAAGGTGCACGGAATGCTGTTACCTTCCCACCAAAGATGGTCCCTATTTTTCTACTTGCATTTTTTACGTGCTTTCGAACTGCTAGGTTGGCAGAAGCTGGGACAAGTAACGGGAGCTCACTCTGTTACGTGGCACTAGGGATTCGAACTGCTGAACTGCCGACCTTTCGATCGACAAGTTCAGCGTCTTAGCCCCGCATCCCTTAGAGTAGCCCTAGAGATAGGCAAATAAATTTAAATTTAACAAATAAACTTCCCATGTTACATTGCAGTTTGCTGCGTCCATATCCCATTGTCTTCTGACTGTACCAGAATCCTTTAATACAGTAGTACTCTTCAGTCTTTAAGATGTAAAACAACTCCAACTAAGCGGACATTAATAAGGTTTTTTGCAGTGGTATCATTTCTTCTGTCATGTATTTTATTTTTTAATCATTCTTATTAGGTAAAAGTAGTACACTTCCCCAAATGTAGTATCGAACAGGATTAATAATGGAAACATAATCAGAGTTTTGTATTACTGCAATGTTTCTGATGAGAGGTTTCCTGCCACTGTTTTTTCATGGTGATTAGTGATACTCAATTTTTTTTCTTCAAAGTTACCACGGCAGATATACAGAACTATATAAGCCATGATATCAATATATCAATATCCAGAAAAATGTTTAAAGCATTTTAAACTGATGCTTAACACAGACAATCCTATCTATCATACTGCTCACTGAAAATGCTGTTATATGTGCTTCTCTGTAATGGTCTCACTTATCCTATTCAGCATGCCCATTATAAAATATCTCTGCAAAGATTGCATTTTGCAATTTTGGGATGGACTGTTATGACCTTCTCCAAAAGCATTTCCAAGCAATGCAGGGGATACCTAGGAGGATTAATCTTTAGGACTAATCTAACCCAGATACCATCTTGTCATAGAAGACTTTGCTGAGGATGTGCTTGTTCTTTGACTTAGTGACTTTCTTATTAACAGTTTCAGTGTGTTGTTGGGCAAACTTTTTTTTTTTTTTAAATTTGATTTATATGCCACCCTTCTCCGGAGACTCAGGGCGGCTTACAGTGCGTTAAGCAATAGCCTTCATACTTTTGTATATTTTATACAAAGTCATCTTATTGTCCCCACAAACTGGGTCCTCAATTTACCTACCTTAGAAAGGATGGAAGGCTGAGTCAACCTTGAGCCTGGCAAAATTCGAACTTACTTTAATTGCAGACAGCTGGTGTTAAATTACAGTGCCTTTGTCTGCAGAGCTATCCAGGCTCTTTTCTCATAAAGGGACAAACTAACCTAGGAGCTGGAATGATTTTGCTGGGGAAGACTGCAAGAAGCCAACCAAACAGTTGGCTAAGAAGAAGGCTTCAATCAGGTTAATTCCATAAACAACCAGGTATGGTGAAGCTGAGCACTTGACAGGAAGAGGAAAACATGAAACTAGGAGAGAAAATCTGCAGATTTGTGAAAAGTACGTACAGCTCAAATCTCTTAAACTTGCTGTCATCTTGCGATAAGAAATCGAAGAACGGGTGACTCTCTATTCTCAGTCTCAACTCGTGGAAGACTGAGTCGAATTGGGGAGCGCCCAGGCAGAAGTAGGCGTGGCCAAGAAAGTTTGACTCGGTCTCCAAGCAGAGAAGCAGAGCACTACCCATTCATGGATGACCTTCCCCGATACGCTGGAGAACTACAAGCAAATCTAAATCTAAAAGGAATCCCAAATGAGGCAAATTTGCAGCTGTACTGTACTTAATATGATGCAGGTTGTTTACTCGGCCTGTTTGGGTGGAGGACAAAGGTATGCAACAGGAAAACTTTCAAGCCCCTGTGCTCCTCAAAAACTCTGCAACATTTGCAGCACAGATTTTACAAGGAGAAATATATACACAATGTTCCCGCTAATTGGCAAGCTTGAGGCATTGTGAGGTCCTTGGAATCCGGACAAGTCTCTACGGCATCCACCCAGTATGTTACATAACTGTCTGCTCTCAATCAATGTACTTTGTGTACTGCATAAGTTGCAGCCCACATCCTTCATATGTTTACATTCACTGCTCTGTTGTTATATCACACAAATAAGTCTACAGTGAGTTGAATTTGGGCGTCAGGAAGTTCACAAAACAATAAGGGGAACAAAGGAAAAATAAACAGCTGACTGGCACTGTGGTTATCTGGGCTGCAAATGTCTACAAGACTACCAGGTGACAGGGAAAGCAACTTGCTTTTTGCTGCCATCTATTGGTCAGCTGGTTTTTTGCAAGCCAGAACAGCAGCTCTAAACAAAACAGATGCTGGCACAAAAAATACCCAAGCCATTCCTCTTTCATTTTTGTAATGAGGTTATAAAGGCAAAGGCTGGAAATCACTTAAATATGAACATCTGCTTCTCATCACAAGAGCATAAAAGGGGTGAAGCAGGAGTGAAATCCAGCAGGTTCTGACAGGTTCTGGAGAACCGGTAGTGGAAATTTTGAGTAGTTCGAAGAACTGGCAAATGTCACCTCTGGCTGGCCCCAGAGTGGGGTGGGAATGGAGATTTTGCAATATCCTTCCCCCAGGAGTGGGAGGGAATGGAGATTTTGCAGTATCATTCCCCTGCCATGCCCACCAAGCCATACCACGCCCACCAAGCTACGCCCACAGAACTGGTAGTAAAAAAATTGGATTTCACCACTGGGGTGAAGTATCAACCACTGGCCAGCCTTCATTCTTTCTTTCTGCCAAACTTATTCCTCCTAGCAATCTAGCCCAAAGCCACATATTTCTATTCTTAAACACTAAAAAGGGAGTGAAGTCAAATTAAATTAAGATATCTTTACACAGTCCTACAAGTTAGCAATAACAACAACAACCAGCACCAACCTTTCCCATTGTGGTCCAATCAATAAACTACTATGTAGAAATAATGGCTTATTGCAGGGCAAATGCAGTTTGCATGTTGTGGGTGGATATCTATCTGTTGTAGATCTATCTGTTGTAGATCTATCTGTTGTAGATCTATCTGCTGTGATCTGTTGTAGATCTATACATTCTCTTAAGTCATTGTCTAGCCATTGTTTTTGGGCAAAACCTTTGCAAATGGCTAGTAATTGTCCTCTGCAGCTTTTTGTTATGAATCAAGCCTCCAAACAGAATATAAATAAAAATATATATTTATAAATACCTCAGATAGAATGGTGATAAAGGCCTTTCATCCTCTTGGGAACTAAAAACAAAATAAAACATCCTTGTCATTAGCATGTTCATTTCTATTTCTTTTTTTGCAAGCTAATTGGTACAACACCAACCAGATCAGAAGAAAGGAGGAGAGCCCAAAGACGACCGTATGCTGATTTGTGATATTAAAGCCAACAGCTTGTTAAGAGAGAGGAGCAAATTAAATATTAAATTGTGTTCTTTAAGGTGGAACCACAAATACCTGCAACGGAAGAACGGATGCTGAAATTAATAGAGCTGGCACGGATAGCAAAAGCGACTGCTTTGATTAAAAAAAGAATATTTTTGTCTAGCTTTGTTTCTACTTGGCAACCGCTTTTGAATTTTTAGCTTGAAACTGAAAGAAATGAAACTTTAACCCTGGGATTTTATGATTAGATTTGTTTATGATTACAGAAATACTGTGTGTTATGGTTTCTTCCAGTTCAGGGTCATTGTATATTATACTAGATGGGTAACTTTCCTCCGTAAATCTCTCTCTTAAAAATTGCAATTCCATTGCAAGGAAAATTATAAATGCTACCACATGAAAAAACCCACTGAGATTAAAATGCTATTATTTAGCTGCTGACTGCATTCAGGTATGATTTTTCTTTTATCTCTGCTCCAGTAACTAAAATCACTTCTAAAGAGAGATGCTCCGTTTCATTTTTCCATCTCTACCTCCTATATCAATCTGCTAGGAGTAAAAAAAAAGAAACACAGATATTTTATGATGGACTATTTCCATTGTTGGCGATTCCTCTAGTCTTTGATGGATATGAGGTTTGCTGGTTTGTTCCTTTCAATGATTAGCCACAAGGACATCTTATCAATGCCCACGCCAAAAACCTATTGAAATCAATGAGATTCCTGCTATATAAATGGCTTGTTAACAAGATGAGTGCCTCTTCTGACAGAACTGTGAAAATGATCCAACACCTGCTATGAAAAAGTGAGTTTTAAGGAACAACTTAAAGCTGCTTTCCACAGGCCTTCCTAAAATGAGTTTCAGCATATGGCCAACAACTGAAAAGAGATAGGAGATGTTTCAAGGAAGAATTTTTGATAGCTGAAAGTGCCGAATCTGGGGGGGAAAAAAAGCTCACAGAAAGACTGGTATCAGTGAGCTAAGTGTAAACATTATATGCTGCAAAAATCTTTTCAAGCCACGTGGCACTATTCATGGGTCAGCTTTGCCATTATGGCTAAAGATAAAAGTAAAGGTTTTCCATTTAGTCGTGTACAACTCTAAAGGCAGTATTCATCTGTTTCTTAGCCGAGAGACCCAGAATTGTCCGATGACACTTCTGTGATCATGTGGCCAGCATGATTATACGCCAACGTGTGCAGAACAATGTTACCTTCCCACTGAAATGATACCAGCGGTGAAATCCGGCCAGATCTATCTGGCTTGTGTGAGGCGGTAGGCCGGCGGTAGGAGGCTCCGCTTACCCACCAGGACATCATTACGTCCCGCTTTTGATGCTCTGCACATTTGCAGAAGGCTCTGCGCTTGTGCAAAAGAGACGTGCGCACCCACATTTCCGATCCGATAGCGAAGGTAAGTGCATTTCACCACTGAATGGTACCTATTTATCTACTTGCATTTGCATGCTTTCGAACTGCTAGGTGGACAGGAGCTGCGCCAAGTAACGGGAGCTCACCCAATCATTAGGCGCTTGGGTACTGAACCCAAGCTGTCAGCTTTCCAGCGTGTTTAACCACTGAACCATCATATCACCTGTCATTACTGCTACAAGGATCCAAATCATACTTACACTGGACTTCAAGTTAAAGGGATGCTTCCAGCACTTGTTAAGGTTCAGAATATTTCACCTCTCAGGTTGACATTCTGATATCCTATTGCTACAGCAAAGTAATTTCCATTCATTTCTTCCAAGAAATTCTAAGGTTGTGTGTGAGCTACTGGAACAGTTAAATATTGACTTAACTATAAGGGTGCATAATCCGTATAGTCTACAAATGTAGACCAAGGTTTAAAAAAGGATCTGCTACCAGATTCACATATTTGTACAGTTTTCAGAAAGTTTAAAAAGACTTTATGGACCATGACATCCTGATTAAATATTTGGGTACTGAAAATCAATTGTTTTTGGTTGCTGTGCTATATTTAATTCTTTGTACTTTGATCTTAGATTAAAATACCCTAGATAAACCTGATTTCCAGGAACACAGAGAAAAAAATAAATAAAAACACTACTGACAAGTGGCCATGAATTGTCCAAATTTCTACATGCAGAATGGGCACATCAGCTTGCAGATGGGGGAGGGGGGGACTATCATTTTTGTTATTTCCCAGATGAACAGAGTCTTTGCGCAATCAGTTGTTTGCCAGATGTCCTGCTTCCTTATTTGCATCAATTCTTAAGACAAAACATTTAAAACTAAGATCCCCTCCTAGCAAGCTGAAGTAGCACAGATCATTCATGCTACTGGACATATAAGCCATTTCTAAACATCAACTGTGCCCCCAAAACACACACAAACTATTTTCTTAGATTTTCAGGTGTCAGGAGGGAATGCTGTTTTTCCCTGTAGGCTTGAACTGCCACTGCCACTTTGCACATCAGGTTAAAAGCAAGCGTGTTGATTTTAGCTTAATCTGAAGGCAAACTTTGTTTTGTTGATCTTATTTTCTCCTTATCAGTCGGATACCTTGGCAAACCTTTTTTGTAAAACCCTTTTTGCAAACAGATAATTATTATGCCTGGGCTTTTTCAGAACGACTTAAAAGAGAACATTTTCTGAATCTTATCAGAGGATTTTTAGTTGAACAAAAGTGAAAGCGTTCTTCTCCTAAACAGGGACTTGATCTAACTTTCAAAATACTTTTCAATTGTGGGCTTATATAAGTTCTTTCTTCCCACTCCCATTTTTCAATCTTAAAAAAAAAAAAAAAAAAAAAAAAAAAAAAAAAAGACTTGCTAAGGTAGAGATAGTCCTTGACTTACAACAGTTCATTTAGTGATTGTTCAAAGTTACAACAGCATTGAAAAAAGTGACTTATGACTGTTTTTCACACTTGCACACTTTGCAGCATCCCCCGTGGTCACCTGATGAACATTTCGGATGCTTAGCAACTGACTCACATTTATGATTGTTGCAGTGTCCTGGGTTCATGTGATCCCCTTTTGCGACCTTCTGACAAGCCAAATCAATGGGGAAGCCAGATTCACTTAACAATCACGTTACTACCTATCAACTGCAGTGATTCACTTAACAACGGTGGCAAGAAATGTCGTAACCTAGGGCAAAGCTCACTTAACAAATGTCTTGCTTAGCAACTGAAATTTTGGGCTCAATTGCAGCCGTAAGTTGAAGACCACTTGTATTATTGTAACCCAAGGATACACCAAATATTTTAGATCAGTGTTTCTCATTAAGCTTTAAGATGTGTGGACTTCGACTCCCAGAATTCCCCAGTCAGCATGCTTTACCAGAATTCTAAGCTTCTTGGATGAGAAGCAAAACGTCTTCAAAGAAAAACCAGAAAGTCCAATTGCCTTTTGAAAAAGCACCTTTGGGACATTGTTTTGGATGCTTCATTCTCCAGAGCAACTCCGAAAACCAAGGTATACCCTAGGGTTAAGGTTAGGGTTACTTAACACATAGGTCACTCATAGGCAATTTGCCCTGGTTATTGCACTATGATTTTAATTTTGTTTTCTGATCGGTTTATAGTATGCTATATCCTTTTTCTTGATTGTTCTTAGCTGCCCAGAGTGTACATATCAGATGGATGGCCTCATACGTTTTGTAAACAAACAAACAAACAAATAAATAAATAAATAAATAATTGTGAGCTGGGGTTGCCTCTCGTTGTCCAAGGCTGTTCAGGGAAGTGGTGGACAACTGGCAAGCAACAACAGCGGAAGTCTGGGCTTTAGTTCTTAATATCAGAAGCACAATCAAAAATTTGCAGACAAACATCTGCCTACAAACCTTACGAAAATGCCATAACATCATGTTTATGACTTTCTCCCTCAAAACTTACACTTGCACATTTACTTGTATCTGCTAATCCTGTTCCCAAGATAATATTGGAACTAGAAGGTCATATGGTTTAACCATTACTGGATAACTAGAATCCAAGTTATCTAAAAGGTCATAAAAAGCATTCTAATTAAGATAAATGCTTTATTTATGGGAGACCTGAAATCAACTCTTTTTTTTTTATCACAAGATGATGCTCCTAATGTGTTTTCGTGGTGAGTGTTGTTCAGCTTCTGTTGCTTTCCTGGAGTGATGGATCCTGCTAAGCAGCTTCTACTCTTTCATTTCTTAAGGAATTACAACCCAAAGGAAAACTGTAGTAGACAACTTGGAAAAGACACGTCTGTTTATTATTTGCAATTTGGCAGCCTCCCTGGATGGGTAAGACAAAAAAAAAAAGGTCAAAGGAAGGAATGACTGATGCTGCCTTTCAGCCAAGCTGCGCCCCTTCCTTTGAATTCAACAGTAGCATGTTAATACAGACCAAACCTTATGTTGCATAAGAGAGTATGAGTTAGGTTACTAAGCAAGCCACAAATAGTTACCACAGAACTATTTCTAAAAACCTGGTTAAGTGCCAACAGCCTATGGCTATAAGTACTTCAGCGAGAAAGTCAAGCTTTTTTTTCCCCAAACAAAACAAAACAACCCCACTCTGCCTCCTGACAATATGTATTCAAACTTATGTGCTATTTTCAACAAGACGTGAATCTGAACAAAACCTGATAACTATTCTTGTTGGGGTAGTGACGGTGGTTATTTCTTAAGGTAAAGGTTTCCTCTGACCAGTCACGTCCGTCTCTTGGGGGTAGTGCTCATTTGTTTCTTAGCCAAGGGAGCCGGAAGTCTGAAGATGCTTTTGTGGTTATGTGGCCAGCATGACTATAGGCCAGGTGCAGTGGTGGGTTGCTCCTGGTTTGGGCGAACTGGTAGTGGTGGTGGCGGGAGGCTCTGCCTATCTGCCTGGACGTCATAGAAAACGCTCTGCGCATGCACAGAAGCTTCTGCGCATGTGCAGAAGTGCCACACGCTCACAAAGCAAGTGCGTGCACCCACATACTACTGATAGTGAACCGGCAGCGCTGGGATTTGAATCCCACTACTGGCCAGGTGCATGGAATGCTGTTAGCTTCCCACTGAAGTGGTACCTATTTATCTATTCACATTTGCATGCTTTGGAGCTGCGGTGAGTAACGTGAACTCATCTGGTCATGTGGCGTTCGGGTCTTGAACCCAGGATGTCAGCTTTCTAGCTGAATAGCTCAACATCTGTACCCTCTGACCCACCACACCCCTCTTCTTGGGTAACTTCTCGGTCACCTGGAAATAATTTTTCATTTACCCTAAGTGACCCAGTGAGCTGTTTTTAAACCTATGTAAAAAAAACAAAACCCAGCTCTAAAGATTTGCCATACTTTCTGGAAAGGACAATTTTGCTCAGTGGACTAGACTGTGCAATTAATACCCTGTTTCCCCCAAAATAAGACATCCCCTGATAATAAGCCCAATCAGGATTCTGAGCGCATGGCAATAAGGCCTAGCGCTTATTTCAGGGTTCAAAAAAATATAAGACAGGGTATTATTTTCGGGGAAACATAGTATATATAACTGGATTAGATTTAATATATGAAATAGTAATCTTATGCAAATTGTTTAATTTTCACCAAAGACAGTGAAACTTCATTCTGGATGCTAGTCTCAGATTTTGAGAAATCAGGAAAAAAAAAGAAAAAAGTTGCATTGCACATAAGTGAGCAAGCCCTTTTCACACTGATTAGTATTGTCCTATGGGGAAAAAAAGGCTTTGCAAATGGTAAATTACTTTATTACTTAACACTGCTTTTTTGTCAAAAAGCACTTGAGCCTTGAACTCAGATTGTCAGCTTTCCAGCTGACAAGCTCAGAGCCTTTAACCATCCCGTTATATGGCATATCTAATAAGATTATTTTTGAAATTCACATTACTTTATCTTTTTCATGCCATACAAACATCAGATTATGAACTTCTAGCTCTACAAGTCTCTGCTTTCTCAGTGACATCTATGGTTTCATCCAAAACAAACAGCAAGCAGTGGAATAGAATTGCAAATCCAGTTAACCCAATCCTCCTCCTTCCAATATTATAGAAAGAAGAGTATTAGAATTAATAGATTAGAATTGTAAAATGGTCAGTCATTTGGCTGAGATAGGTGCCTATAAAAATCAAATAAATAATGATGTAACTTTAGAGAGAGAGGCTAAAATATAATTGTTTTTATAACTGCTGTGAAGAATATAAGAAGCCACTGCTTTGTATCTTTTTTCTATTGTTTAACTTCTTTTTATTTTTGCTTTCTCTTTGCTTTATTTCTTTTTCTCTTTTCTGTGTTACATTAATTTGTCGGTGTTTGTATCTTCTTTTAAAAAGGTTTCACGAACTATTATATAATAAAAAAAAACCCAGAGTAGTAAAGTTCAAAGTATTTGTTATTGGGCTTATCTGGAAGAAACAGGTATAAATAATAAATCTGCAATCCTGGTTAAAAACAAGTGACTATAATGACACCAGAAGACCAATTTCCTGTGCCCTCTGTATATACACCACTTTTCTAAGTGAAGGGCCATTAAAGAACTGATGGGAGATTACATATCAGTTTAATTGGTCACAAGTCAAAAAAAAAAAATCAACTCCGTGACCAATACAATCAGTGTAAAATGGGCCTGAAGCTATTTAGATTATCTTGTGTTCTAACTTAATTATTTGCAGGTGGCCATAAAAAACCTTCTTGGTCACGTAGGCTGTTTCATCATGTTTGTGGATTTGCTAACAGTTGCTAGAAGAATGCTGTTAGATGCTCTGGAGTCGACTCAGCTCCCAATGACTCCAATGAAACAAAACTTTAAAAGTAACAAACTTTTGATGATTAGGGCCATAGGTAAACATTTTGGTTTGGCCTTAGTGACAAGCAATGACTTAAAATAGTTTGAGCCATATCATGCATGGGGAAAGAGTCAGTCTCCTTCCCTCCCTCCCTCCCTCCCTCCGTGTGTGTGTGTGTGTGTGTGTGTGTGAGTGTGAGAGAGAGAGAGAGAGAGAGAGAGAGAGAGAGAGAGACAGAGATGAAAGAATACAAGAGAAAATGAGTAAGAATAAAGAGAGAGAGTGTGTGTTAATGTTTTTAAAATGTGCTAAGCCAGGGCATATGCTACTCTTTATGTATTTTCTGCCTCAAAAAGACTTGGGAACTGTAAGCCAAATTTCAGAAATGTACTTACTCTGGGCTCCCATACACAAAAAGGAGAGAGAGAGAGGCCACCTCCAGCATATGTGAAAGCTTTGATCTGCTGTGGATAGGGAATATCAAATGGTGGGATCCAGAAGGTAGCAGCTTATAAAGCTTGCATTTATGTTTTCCATTAGCAACTTATACCAGGTCATGTCTTCAATCACATCTCTATTGAATCCTACTTCTTTCCTCAATTCAGCTGCTTCCGTGAGCCATCTGCCTATACATGGATAGCAACTTCCACCAACCGTAATAGCATGGCTTATCGCATGTTGGCGAAGGATGATGGGATGCAAGAAAAGCTCTGAAACGTTGAACAACTGATGGAAAAGGACATATGCAATTGGCTGAAAAGACCCCATTTTGAAATCAGGGTTAACTAAATATGTCTTATGGGCATAGGTGTGGAGGGGAAGATTGTAGTATAACATAAGAGGTGAAGACCAAAACATTTGATGGAACTTCCTTCAGGAAATCCATTTTTATCCTAAGGTAACGGTAAAGGTTCCCCTCGCACATATGTGCTAGTTGTTCCCGACTCTAGGGGGCGGTGCTCATCTCCGTTTCAAAGCCGAAGAGCCAGCACTGTCTGAAGACATCTCCGTGGTCATGTGTCCAGCATGACTTAATGCCAAAGGTGCATGGAACGCTGTTACCTTCCCACCAAAGGTGGTCCCTATTTTTCTACTTGCATTTTTTACGTGCTTTCGAACTGCTAGGTTGGCAAAAGCTGGGACAAGTAACGGGAGCTCACCCCGTTACGCAGCACTAGGGATTCAAACTGCTGAACTGCCAACCTTTTGATTGACAGCTCAGTGTCTTAGCCACTGAGCTACAGCGTCCCTGTTTTTTACCTACACAATTTTTCCTTATTATTTACAAGGAAATAATAAACTGAAGAGCCAATTTGGTGTGAGGGTTAAGGTGCAGGCCTAGAAACAAGGAGGCAGTGAATTCTAATCTTGCTTTAAGCATCAAAGCCAGATGGATGACTTTGGGCAGTTATTCCCTCAGTGCAACCCATCTCACAAGGTTGTTATTGTAGGGTAAACAGAAGGACGAGGAAAGAGTGTTATGTATGTTCGCTGTCCTGAGTTACTTATAAAGTAATAAAGGCAGGATAAAAATCTAATAAATACATGATACTTCAATTGTATTGTATGAATGAATGATTAACCATTGGGACCTAACTAATAATAATGACAGCAAACATTCCCTTTCATACACAGTAATCTGTTAGGATTATAAAAGCAATTATGCTATGTTTACCATCATGAGTTTCAAAGCATGACTGATGTTATAGCCAAGCCAAGTTTGATAAGAGTAAGAATATTTGACTCTTCTCAGAAGAAGAAAAAAGAAGAAACCATATGCTGAACTCTTTCTGGGCCTGTTTTGCCATAACAACTTACTCCTTTTCTCATCAGTTCCTTAAGATAAACTATAAGCCTCTGGAGGATTTCAGGAGGGCACTATTCCAATCTGCAAACAAGGTGATTAAATTTTCAGCTATACAAAAGAATTCCCTTGCATATGCACATAATTTTATCTACTTAAATTTATTAGCTGCTGGAATCTGCCAAGGAAAAGATTAAATCAGAAAAATCAACCCTGAATATTAGTTTTCTGTGGGACAGATTTTTCATTAAGTGAATTTTCACCTATGTTTTGAAACATTTTTGTCCTGGAACTAGGCCAGAAGTCTCCAAACTTGGCAACTTTAAGAGTGTTAAGACTTCAACTCCCAGAATTCCTCAGCCAGCCATGCTGAGGGAGTTGAAGTCCATGCTTCAATAGAGGAATTCTGGGAATTGAGGTCCATAGTTTTGAAAGCTGCTAAATTTGGAGACCCCTGCCACTAGGTCATAGATTCCTCCACTGCAGAGATCAAAAAGCTTCAGATATGGATGGTCTTCAAACATCCAGGACCACCAATGGGGAGGGGATGGCATGACCTACAAGATCAACCTCATCTGACAGGGGAAAGATCTATCGTTTGTGAGAATTCAGATAAATTTGGAAGAGCAATCGGTTTCTGACAGAAATCTGAATAATTCCGCACCATACTGTCCCTCAGCTCAAATATAGTAAATGCCAAAGTTAATAGTAGTTAATAATAAACGAAAAGTTAATTTAAGAGAGTTTTAAGAGAAATATCCATTTACAAAACAAAACAGGAAGACTACTTCTTGAACACATGGCACTCCCACACTTACCTCTAAGCTAAACATTTCACTTCCAAAAAACAAAAAAAGGTAAATGAAGATTTTTCAGCACAGAAAAGCTACTAACATATTTCATATATTTTCAAATATGTTTTCAAATGAAGGTGATAAACAGGCACCTTGTCTACATTGGTCAGGATTGTCAAGCAATTAAAAAGAAAGATATGTTTTGCACAAACCAAAGTTATTCATTTTAAAAAAACCAACCAACCAAATTAATACAGTCAAAATGAAGGTTTTTGGAGACTATGATTATTGCAAAGCAGAATCTGGTTTGTTGGTCAATCCCTGAATTTTTCTTACTGCTCTAAAGGAAAGGTACGCAGGCAATTTTTAATGTATTTTTTCTTACCATAACATTAAAAAGCTCAAAAAAATTATGTAAGAAGCAATCTTAATATTACATCACTTTTTTCTTTCTTTAGATTACAATCTTTATGTGTCATATTTAAACAAGGCAAAGGAACATGCTCTAATAAGTATGCTTGGAAATTCAGCCAGGCCAACAAGTTAAGCAATTATTGTGTTTACAAACTTGTAAACTATCTTTTAAGCTATCTTTTTATATAGTTTACTATACTATATTCTATTTTGTACAAACTTTTACTCTCAATTTCAACTACACGTAAGAGAATAAACTATTGTCCTGAGTTAAATAATCACAAATAACCTCAAGGCAACTTAGAGAAGAAACAGTTGGCAAGAAAGATCAACAGAGTAATATTTCATAGAGCAAATGCTTGCTCCTAGCCGCCTGCTCTGCTTGCAGTATAATGTTACATCATAATAAATTGCACTTCACTCTTGGACATGTGTACTGAACACTGCTTAATTAAAAGATAATTTATTTCTATCAAACTAACTGTATCTAACCCTGAAGGAGAAAAGACCTATGGGTGTCTTTGTGGAAAAAGAAGCAAAAAAGGAAAAAAATGTGCATTCTTTGGTCCTTGTAAAAACCGTTTTTCTTCCCCAAACATTAAACTCTGTATTTAGGTTCGTACAAACACACATTAGTTCTACCTATAATAACCTAGAATTAAGGTGAATTTTCCTGACAGTGAGAACAATTAACCAGTGGAAGGACTTGCCTTCAGAAGTTGTGAGTGCTCCATCACTGGAGGCTTTTGAGAAGAGATTTGGACAGTCACTTGTCTGGAATGATAGCGTCTCCTGCCTGAGCAGAGGGTTGGACTAGAAGACCTCCAAGGTCCCTTCCAACTCTGTTATTTTGTTATTCACCTGAAAGAACGTAGAACACTACAATACCATTTATATTTATATTTATTAATAGGCAAAGCCAATCGGCTGTATTTCTACAAGTCCAGTAAAGAGGCAGGAAATAAGAAACGTAACATAATAGCAGAAGCAAAACATCTGTAACAACAGCCACAATACAACATGACCTTGTCTAGGAACCAATTCCATTTAGCATACAGTAGTACAGGACTACAGTACACAATCAAACCAACACATATCAACGATCAAAGCGACAGTGAGAAAACGAACGCTTTTCATACAAAACCGGGACGTTCCGTTTTACAGTTCGAACTCCCAACAAAACTTTTTTTTTTTTTGTTGGCTTGAAAAACTTATTTCAGAGCTGAAGAAGCTTCTCGGATGAGAAGCCAAACGCCTTCAAAGAAAAACCATAAAGTCCAGTTGCCTTTTTTTTTTTTTTTTTAAAAAAAAAGCACTTTTGGAACTTTTTTTTTTTTTTTGCTCCAAACCCAGAACGATTTCATTTTCTGCTAAAGATAAGGAAGGGGTGGGAGTGGGGGAATCGATAGCAGAGCATTTACACGGTATAGAGAAAATATTTTTTGCAAGGCAGCTTGGCGCGAGGGCTTTGCACCCACACTCCCTTCAAAACAGACAGAAAACCCAAGTTAAGGCTCCCCCCCACCCTTTTTTTTTTTTTTTTACCTTTGCAGAGAGACGATCTCCAAAGCCATGCCGGAAAAGTGTCCCGGGAGAATGAGAGAATGAGAGAGCGAGCTGGTGCTTAGAGCTTTTTTGATTCCTTCCGCCTCTTGCAGCGGACTGGGCTGCTCCTCCAACCACACCCCTCGCACGATCGCCTTTTGCCCCGCAGGCACCAGCCGCCTTGTCAAACCTCTCAACTTCCCTGCAAAAAAAAGCTTGGCTTCGCCTTCCTGCTCCGGCGATCGGCTGCCAGTTTCCGGCGTGCACGCTTGGCTAAGCCTCGACCGGGCGGCTGTCTGTCTTGCACAGGAGCGCGGAGTGGGCGCCAGGTACCAGCCGGCAGGAGGGCTTCCCCCTTTTTTGGCAGCGGAGATACCGCTCTCTCCCCCCCCCCCCCGCTTTGAACTTTTGTTCCCCAGGAACCACCAGCAGCTCCAGCCTCCTGCAAGCCAATTAAATGCTGCAACCGGGGACAGCCGGTTTAGGCGATCCGCTCCCCGAGTAACTTGAAACTTTTCCTTCGCCCGCTTGTCAATGCCGGCCAATCGTGGATCGGGGCGCCGGAGCTGGAGAGGAAGGCGGAACGATCCTCTCGCCTTTCCTCCAGCCTTCAACGCGCTTTTGGAGGCGTGGGGACTGCAGACGCCACCCTCCCTCCCTCCCTCCCCGGGGCACAGCCAGGGGTAGATTTGCAACCAGGCGCCCGCTGCGATTTCAATCGTTCCTTTGCTTAACCCGCATCGCTTTTCTTGGAGAGTTCAAGGAGGCGTGTGTGTCACGCACACGTGTGTGTGTGTGTGTGTCCAGATCCATCCCTGGGCTATGAAATAGTCTGGCTCAAGGGAGGCCGATTAAGGGCGATTTAAATCCAGCTCTCCCTTGTCTCCCACCGCCCGGCTTCCAAATTACGAAGCACTCTGCCCCGCTCCCGAAATCGTGGGCTGTGGATTATGGTTACTGTAATTCGCCCCCCCCCCCAAGCCTTTCTAACCCCCCACTCTCAGGAAGGCGCAGCCATGCCAGGGGAAGAGGGCATTGATCCGCACGGCAATGAGAACCTGGGGCGCGAGGAGCATCGAATCATAGGATCGGAAGGGACCTTTGAGGTCTTCTAGTCCAACCCCCTGCTTGAGCAGGAGACCCTAAAAAAAAAAGAAACCCCATTTGTTTCTATGGTTCTACCGTTTGTTCTGTGCAAGGGGGCTTTCTTCGGTATAGGGGAAAAAAAAATTGCTGCCCAAAAGAGCCCTTTCTACCATGGGAAAAGAAGCTGCAGACCACTGGCTCACACGAGGGGTGGGTAGGTGGGTGCGTGGGAGACAGAGCCCACCCAGCTGCATTTGGATTCAGGGGCGCCTAGGCGCATAAGGGGCTGCGGGCAGCTGCTCTGCCTGCTGCAGGGCGCGGGGAGGGGGTATCTCCTGCCCTCCTCCTGGAAATGATTGATTCAAGTGAAAAAGGGCAGAAAATGGAACAACACCCCCCCCTCCCAAAATCCTGCCGCCTTGGGTCCAAAGCTCTTAGTTCACCGCTTTTGGCCGAAGGAGGAGAGCATCCCACACGCTTCCCATTCAAAGATGAGGTTTTCCGCGCCGGGGGACTTTGCCACAAGCCAGTTGACATCACGTCAAGCACGTTGCTCTCATTCACTGGCGGGGAGGAAGGAGGGAGGGAGGGAGAGAGAGAGGCCGGAGGAAACAGACGTGATCAGGACACGCATCACACATACAGCCTGTCCCCTCCGCCTTCTTCCCAGCAGGGCCTTTGCGCTTTAGGTATCAAGCGGTGTGCATCCAGACGCTCCTGCTTGAAAAGCCACATTTTAAACTTGGCCAACTTTCCTCCCCTAGCAACCAAAACTAGTTGGATAAAGACAATTAAAAAAAAAAAATTAATTCATGATACAATCCGGCTACACGCCGGTATTACAATAAACCACTCAATTACCTGTTGGTT
This sequence comes from Pituophis catenifer annectens, assembly GCF_029215685.1. Lineage (NCBI taxonomy): Eukaryota > Metazoa > Chordata > Lepidosauria > Squamata > Colubridae > Pituophis > Pituophis catenifer. The sequence continues at coordinate 69,535,917 of NW_027256888.1, read as the reverse complement.
TTACGCGTTTTTGATTACTGACGATTTCCCCTTTTGTATCCTTTGCCATTAATTTTCTATGGAAATATTGTGATTGTTTCTGGGTTTGGGAGAGGACGGCAAACAGAATAAATAAACCCAGATAAAAATCTAATAATAGATATTTTACAAACCTAAATAAAATTTTAGCATTCAAAATTGTAGATTTCTTGAACACGCACATATGCTCAAAAACAGTAACGCCAAATAAATTTTATTTATGTATTAATTTTTATGCCACTTTTATTACTTTGTAAGTAACTCAAGGCTTAACGCTCTACTCTTTCCTCCTATTTTCCTCACAACAACAATCTTGTGAAGTGGGTTGGGCTGAGAGGGTGACTCACCCAGTCTGCTGAAGGGGAACTAGAATTCAGTCTCCTGGTTTCTAGCCAGCACCTTAACTACTCTATTGTCACTCTATTGTCCTTTGTGAAATGATTTCACTATCTGAGCATTGGGCATGACATTTCTAGTGTAGGTTTGGATTCTCTGTTTGCCAACAGGAGAAAAACTCCAACCTTGTACAGGTAGTCCTCGGTTGAAGCACCTGGAGATGCTGACGCTCCAGGAGGTTGAAGCACCTGGAGGTGCTGACGCTCTAAAACAGGGGTGTCAAACTCAAGGCCCATGGGCCGAATCTGGCCCATGGAGCCATCCTGGAAACAGTGAAGGACTGGCCCGTGGTGCCTCTGCCAATGAAACAGCTAGGGGGAGCCATGTATGGCCTTCCCAGGCTCTGTTTTCGGCCGCGACGGCCTCCTGCAGCCCTCTGCCAGCGTGTGCTGCCCCCACCCCCGTCCATTTTCACTGGCACAGGGCTCAGGAGGCCGTCATGACTGAAAATGGAGCTTGGGAGCCCATTTTCACTGGCAGAGCGCTCAGGCCGCCACAGGTGCCCCCAACACGAGTGATGTCAAGCTGTCCCCATCCACCCTTGCCACGCCCACTCTGCCCCCCCGCCAAACCCTGATGCAGCCCTCAATGAAATCCAGTTTGACACCCCTGCTCTAAAAGGATGCAAATGATCAGCTGTCTGAAAGGAATATAAATCCTTCTATTCCCCACTATCCTGACTGAGCTGAAGAATCTCTTGGTTGAGAAGCAAAACGTCTTCAAAGAAGAAACAAATAAGTCCAGCTGCCTCCTGAAAAAGCACCTTTGGGACAACCATGACCTGGATGACTGAGAATCTCTACAGACTTTTAGTTCATTTAGTGACCATTCAACGTTACAGTGGCATTGAAAAAAGTGACCTATGACCGTTTTTCACACCTAACAACCGTTGCAGCACCATGATTATGTGATTAAAATTCAGATGCTTGGCAACTGACTCATATTTATGACAGTTGAAGTGCCTTGTGGTCCTGCTTTTGCGACCAAGGAAGGTAGTAAAATGCAGCAAAATTCACTTAACAAATGTCTCGCTTAGTAACAGAAATTTTGGGCTCAGTTGAAGGCCAATAAGTCAAGGACGCCTTGACTTTGCCAGTTGATGTGTGATAAATATGGGAAATGTGTAAAGGCTTGCTTTTACCTATCCCTTTCAGTAAATTATTTCCTTCTTAAGTCTAAGTTAGTGTTTTATGTTTAGCAACAATAGCTTAATAAATAATTCCTGACAATGGAGTCACATATACCACTAAACAAAATATTCCTGCCACAAGACACACATCCTGGTACACGATAAATCAGTCAACTGATCTCCAACCCTACTATGGCTCAGAGGACTGGGAAAATCCAGTGAGTCAACTATTATTTCTGCACGTGCATAGAATCTTAGCAGTTGCTACGTTTGCTTGCAGGCATCCTCAGTTTAACATCTGCTGGTCAGATCTTGTAGGTCAACATAAATTCCTAGAATAATTAAGATCCCATGTTTTGAAGGAGGAAAGAAAGTGGTATTTCTCCACTAGAACCAACAGCTCAGATGGCAAATACAGTCACATTAACGTGGGCCTCTCCCTTGAGTTTGAGAGTTCTATGGAGCTTAGAAAGCATTCATATTTTCATATTATTTAACCTCCTAAGATATAGGTAGTCTTTGATTTACGACCATAATTGATGTTTAAATTATGACTGTAAGTCATGGTGGTCATTAAGGAGGTTACCATTTGGCACTGACTGATTTTATAACATTTTTGCGGCAGTTATTAAGCAAATATTGCAGTCGTTATGCAAACATTGCAGTCATTAAATAAACCCATTATATTACATGGGCTTTTTTTTTTTTTTTTTTTTTTTTTGCTGGAAACCAGAAATAAACTCAAGTTTCCAACAAAAAATGCCCCCAAAATTGCAGTCATGCAATTGTGAGATTCTTGAAACAGCTGCAAAAGCAGATCGGTTATCAAGTACTCAAAATGAGATCATGTGATGGGGAACCTGTCAGAATTTCCAAACCGGGTCATGAGTAGTACTGGAGAGATCCATCGTAATTTCGAACAATCACTAAGTAACCAGTCATAAATTGAGAACTCCTTGTATGTCTTTATGCAATATTTATGCTTGGTAATGAAAACATGTTGGGAATTAATTTTAAAAGATGTAAGGATAAAACAGGAGTGGGGAACGATGCTGGCTCAGGAATTCTAGGAGTTGAAGTCCACAAGTCATAAAGGGGCCATCGTTCCTCACTCTTGGGATGAAGGTTCCTGGTGAATACACAGACATGTTATTGGCAACGATACAAAAGTAATTTGCCACAGGCTTCTTTCTGGATGTCTTTTCAGTTGTTCATTTTAGACTACAATTCCTCATATCCTGGACATACTATAAATTGTTTCAATTTCTACCCTCAAAACGATGCTATAGAGCACTGCACACCAGAACAACTAGACACAAGTACAGTTTTTTTCCTGAATGCCACACTCTACTTAACAACTTATTCCCACAACACTGTCAAATAATTTACTAAGACTGTATTACTATTATTCTTCTCTTCCTTAGTAGTATCTATCTCTTCCCACTTATGGTTAATATAACCATGTGCTTGTATCTTTCAATTATATTGTTTTTACTTGTTTCCTAGTACGATTTGATTAGTAACCTTGACTATCACTAAGTGTTGTATCTTTTTATTCTTGATGAATGTATTTTATTCTCCTTATGTACATTGAGAGCATATACACCAAAGACAAATTCCTTGTGTGTCCAATCACACTTGGCCAATAAAGAATTCTATATTTCCTAATGGCATCTCATTTGAATAATAGCCCTACCAAACGATCATTTAGAGAGAACATGAGAATATGTCACATTTAGGATCTTGAAGTAGCATTGCTGGAAACCACACTTATAACCATAGATACCCAGATATTTAGAGTCCACAAAGATAGTATAGTCATACTTTAACCTCAAAAATGTTCTCAATGATGATTAAGCTATCATTAATTAAAATAATATATAGCTATAATTTATTGAATATATCTGTATTCCCATGTCTGTGTGTGTATCTGTGAATATGTTTTTCTTTCTTACTAGTTTTCTTTTTTACAACGACGTGTATTTTTAATTGAATGTAATTGAGCACATTTTTATTTATACTGATTTGTATACTGCTGATGACAAGGAAGGCCCTGCTAATGATTTATATTTTCACCAAATATCAATAAAGTCTGGTTTATAAAATGACTCTGTGGCCCTGAAAAACAGGCCTTCCTACCCATCTGCAACCGCTGAAGTTATCACTCAAAATTATATCAATCCAGATTAAGACTGGAGACGAAAGGTCATTTTATTAAACTAACAAGTATCATCTTCTACAATAATAAGGAATCAGATAGGCAAGTTGCTTTCTTGTCTTTTTCCCCCTGATATCCATTAAAGCATGTTAAGTTCTTAAAAATGTAAGCCACCTTTATTGCCAAATTTGTTATATTAAGCAAACCTTTATCTCTCCAATCTTGGAATTTGCTCTACGTGGCAATATTTTAAGATAGAACTTGAACATTTACTTTTCTTTATTGCACAAGCCTCAGTGTATCAGAACGAGCCAGTCATCAGGTTTTATCCAAAAAAGAATGAAAGGAAGGAATTTTCCATCTAATCAAAAACAGATCAAGCACTGAAAGCTTATCTGCAGCTTTTCCCCCAAGTCATCTATCCATTATAAAAAAACCGTGAGATCTAAAAATGACAGGGTATTAAATATCACAGAAATCTTTAAAGGAAACTCGTCTTCTTATTTTTCTAGTTTATTCTTTCACATGAATGCTAAGATTTGGACGTTAAACAATTATTTTCTCGACTCCTTTTAAGGTTCCCAGAGATCAGGTTCCAATTGTGCGGAATCAAGAGCACTGGGTCAAAAGACCAAGGAACAATATGGTTTGTTTGCTTTGGGTTTAGTGTAATGCTTGGATTCCCCCATTATGGTTTGGTGTTATGTGTGAATCGGGCTATTGCTAATTTTTCACTCTGATCTATATCACCCATTTCTTTTTTCTTTCTATAATATCTGACAAAAAAGGGAAGTGTGTTTTTTTGAAATCAGTTACAGATTAACCAGGAGTTTCTGCAGGAGATGGTCAATGCCCAGAGGATGATCACAATTTTATAATTGAAGTTTCTCACCTCCATTTGTATACATGTTATGACACAGGTAAGAAAAAGAGTCTTTTCTGCCCTGGCTGCCACTCTCTGGAACAGGGATTCAAACTGGATTTGTTTGAGGGCCGGATAGCATTATAGTTCTCCTCTGTGGGCTGGTGGTGGTGGGGAAGTGGGATGGACGCCTCCAGCACCCTGCCAGCCAAAATTGGGTGCAGGGGGGCCACGTGTGGCCCCTCGCACCCCATTTTGGCCAGCAAAGTGCTGCAGGAGATAGTCCAGGCCGAAAACGGGGCCACGTGCGACTCCCCGCATCCCATTTTAGCTGCCAGAGGCACCGTGGGCCGGTGCTTTGCTATTTCTAGGCTGGCCCCATGGACCAGATCTAAGCATCTAGTGGGCCGGATCTGGCCCGTGGGCCTTGAGTTTGACATCCCTGGTCTGGAACATTGTACCTTCCCTTCATGAAATCTCTGCCCACATATTTGTACTGCAGTGTATAACTAGTCTGGCATCCTAATGGGAGAACTTCATTTTGGAGGTAGCTGGTTAACAGAGTAATAAAAGACCCCACCTGCTGGAACTGTGTATCTGGCTGCCTTCCTTGATTTATAATGATTTATAAATCTGAAAATTAAAAAAAAAACATACAATTTTATTGATCATTAAATGCTAATTTGAGGTGTATTAATGTAAAATTTTGAGTGGAGAAATTTTTAGGATCCAATCTGGATCAGTCATTTAGTCTTCCCAGGTTCAGAGGTTTAGTCTTCCAAGCTTTCAGACTTGTGCTGGAGTCCATCCTCAGGGAAAATACTATGCACAAACTAGCCCAGTGCGCGCGCGCGCGCGCACACACACACACACACACACAAGTTCCCTGAGGATGGGCTCTAGCACGAGTCCGAAAGCTCGGAACACTAAACCCCTGATTCCAGTGACTGACCCAGATTGGAACATTATCCCGGGACACGTATATTTGACTTTATCCGCGGCAGAAATGTAGGCTTCTAAACTAGCTTTGATTCAAAACCATACATCCTGCAGGGCCTTTCACACCAACCACCCCCCACCCATTGTCTATATTTCATGACTAGAGAATCATAGGGTTGCAACCTTCCAAATCAATGAAAAAAAATAAGGACTGCAAACGTTGACAGATGCTGGCCTCCCTTATGAACTTATCCAAAGAAAATTATTAGTCATCTGCATATAAGTAGGTCAGGAGTTCATTATACACTTGAACTAAATCACTAAAAAAAAAAAGTAGGATGACAATTAAATCAGAACGCCTGGAACAGATTTTCTTTTAAATAATGTTCTTTATGCACGCCCCCTTAGGGACCTCTTAAGAAACATGAAAGGTCCACGGTAGACAGTTTAAGGTAAAAGGTATGGGGATTAGCGAGACTAATAACAGGATCAGGTAGAGTGTTCCAGACATTTACTATTCTATTGCAGAAGTCCTATTTCCTACAATCAAGATTAGAGCGAATGACATTGAGTTTGAATCTACTGATAGCCCTTGTGTTATTACGGTTGAAATTAAAGTACTCATTTACAGGTAGGACTTTTTGGTAAATAATCTTATGAACTAAGCTTAGGTCGGAACGTAGACGGCGTAGTTCGAGGCTATCCAGACCTAAAATTTCAAGCCTGGTGGGATAGGGAATTTTATTTCGAGCAGAAGATTTGAGTACTCTTCTAGTAAAATATCTCTGATATTTTAATGTACTGATGTACATTAAATGTACTGATGTACTGAAATACATACATATATATATTGGTAAGTGGACCTAAGTCACTGAGAGTGACTTGGCAGCCATATAAATTTTCAATCACTCAGAATAGAGCTGGAAGGGACCTTGGAGGTCTTCTAGTCCAACCCCCTGCTCAAGCAGGAGACCCTATACCCGTGATGGCGAACCTATGGCATGCGTGCCACAGGTGGCACGCGGGGCCATATCTGTGGGCATGCGAGCGTTGCCCTAGCTCAGCTCCAGCATGCACCGGCCAGCTGATTTTGGGGCCTTCCGGAAGTCGGGAAACGGGCTGTTTCTGGCCTCTGGAGGGCCTCGGGGGGGGGGGGGGGGCGTTTTCGGCCTCCCCAGGCTCCTAGAAAGCCTCTGTAGCCTAGGGAGGGCGAAAAACGGGCCGACCGTGCCATTGTGTGCCAAAAGCAAGGGGAGCACGGGGGGGGGGGGGGGTCGCGTGCGCGTGCATGATGGGGTGAGGCGCATTAAATTATGGGTGTGAGCATGCACACGCGCGACCCCCCCCATGCTCCCCCCTGCTTTTGGCACGTGACGGCAGAAAGGTTAGCCATCATTGCCCTATACCATTTCAGACAAGTGGCTGTCCAGTCTCTTCTTAAAAACCTCCAGTGATTTAAGCACCCACAACTTCTGATGGCAAGCTGTTCCACGGTTAATGGTCCTCACTGTTAGGAAGTTTCTCCTTAATTCCAGGTTGCTTCTCTCCTTGAGTAGTTTCCATCCATTGTTTCTTGTCCTGTCCTCCAGTGCTTTGGAGAATAATTTCACCCCCTCTTCTTTGTGGCAGCCCCTCGAATATTGGAATATTGCTATCATGTCCCTCCTCGTCCTTCTTATCTTTTAGACTAGCCAAATCCAAATGTTCTTCATATGTTTTAGTCTCCAGGCCTTTAATCATCTTAGTTGCTCTTCTTTGCACTTTTCCCCAAAATCTCAACATCTTTTTTGTAATATGGTGACCAAAACTGTATGCAGTATTTCAGGCGTGGCTTTACTAAGGCTTTATAAAGCGGTACTAATACTTCATGTTATTTTGATTCTACGCCTCTATTTATGCAACCAAGGATTGTATAGGCTTTTTTGGCTGCTGCCACATACTGCTGTTTTTATTTGTATTTTATTTGTATTTGTTTTTATTTGTATTTAATTTTTCTTAAATAAATAAAAAAATTAAAAGCAAAAGCAGCTGGAATTCAGAACTATTGATTATATTGCACATTTGCCTGAATCTGATTGTCCCAAATATGTCTGGCTCTCAAATGAAAAGAAGGCAAAACTAACCTTGAAAAAGAAGCAGCTGGGTTTTAAAAAAGATGCCACAGCCCTCAAGAACACATGAGTATTGACTCAGGGGTCAGGTATTAATGCTATTACTTCTTCTTTTAGGACTGTGGTGGCAAATCTATGGCACGCATGCCAGAGGTGGCATGTAGAGGCCTCTTTGTGGGCACGTGAGCCATCGCCCCAGCTCAGCTCCACCACGCATGTGCACATGCCTCCTGCCGGCCAGCTGGTCTTCGGGTCTCTGCCGTGCATGTGCATGCAGGCCCCCGCATGCGCATGCAAGGGCCCTGCATGTGCCCTGGCCCTGTGCATGCACATACGCCCCCCGCATGCACGAGGCCAGGGCACATGCAGGGCCCTTGCATGTGCATGTGGGGGCCTGGGGGCGGGGTGCCTATGCAGGAGCTGCACGCATTGCATTTTGGGGGTTTGCGCACGCTTTGGGCACTCGGTCTGGAAAAGGTTAGCCATCACTGTCCTAAGAAGTGGATTAACAAACTCGATTTCTCTAGGCTTTTCTGGAAACACATTTAAACATTCAAAACTATGCCATTGGGAAAAGAATATAGAATACAGAACAGTTCTTTCTTCTCCTGTGGTATCTCAACACAGGTATTTATATTAGAAATAAAATGCACACATTTTCATTTTCAGAGTCTGTAACCTGAGGTTAAAGTGACCTCAATAATCTACTGGTAGGCAATGCAACATCCAAGGATCCCAGAACGCTGTCAGAACGCTGAAGAGATTCCCCTAACACCTCGCCTTTTTAAATAAAACAGCCACACGATCACAAAATCTTGGCTGAGAATGTTTGACTCTCAAGAGGAGGAAGCGTAAATCTGCTAAAATGTCATGAATCTTTAGCAGCCTCATGTAAGCGCATATTAAAAATCTTGCGAGATTTGAGTTAGCTTTGTGAGGGGGACAAAGGATCAAAACTTTGGTTAAAAGGTGGTAACTTTTTTGTGTTTTTGGGTCAATCCTAGGTATCTCACCATATATTACACCTGCACTGTTAACTAAATATACCAATGATTTGGCTCATATTTCCCAGCAAGATGCACAACCAGGGTTTGAACCAAGAACATTTCAGATACAAGGTACATGTTTTATTGGTGAATTACAGCCCCATCCATGTTATTCAGAAATTAAACTGTACCTTTCTGTAGAAGTACAGAGAACAGAGAACTTCTGTCAGCTAAGCATTAAAGTTCCCATCTTTTCCTTACATTGTAAAATTATGAAAAATCACATGCTTATGTCTTTCCCTACTTTGACCTGGTAACTTGGGGTGAAGAACAGAAACACAGGATATGACAATGTGACACATCATGTCCTGTTGACAAGTGAGGGAGAAAGAGCAGAGTTGCTGAGTCTGATGGCGTCTGATAATATAGGCGTAGCACTTGTCCTTTGTACAGGTACAAATAAGTAAACAAACCATGTCCAGATATCATGTTGGATCAGAGTCAGGGGTGTCAAACTTGATTTCATTGAGGGCTGCATCAGGGTTGTATTTGACCTCAGGAGGGGGGGAGGGGGCGTGGCTGGGGTGGGCGTGGTCAGCTCAACGTCACTCATGTCGGGGGGCGCCTGTGGTGGCCAAGTCCTAAGACAGGACTTCCCTCAGACTCTCCTTCCCTCTCATTATAATCTTCCTTCCTTCCTTCCTTCCTTCCTTCCTTCCTTCCTTCCTTCCTTCCTTCCTTCCTCTTTACTTCTTTTTCCTCCCCTCTTCATTCTCTCTTCTTCTCCTTTCCCCTCTTTCCTTATTTTTGTTTCCTTGCTCTCTTCCCATCTTCCCTTCTTTTTCTTTGTCTTTCCTCCTTCCCTTTCTCCTTTCCTGTCCCTTCTTGGATGCTCAAATGCAAAAGGGGAAACATTTCTCCTTTTGTTTTGTTTTTAGTTTGTTTTGCTAGCCCTCTGCCAGCGAAAACGGACCCGGGGGGGGGGTGCCTAGGCATAAAAGCCTGCTGGGTCACTTTGGGCCAGCTCTCTCATCCCAAATCCCCTCACAGAGTTATTGTTGTGAGACAAATAGGAGAAGGAAGGACTATTAGGTATGTCCGTGGCTTGGAGTTACTGATAAATAAAGGTGAAATAAAATCCGAATAAATAAATGAATAAAAGTAAGGAAGATTTAGCTGCTTTTAAATTGGTGTTCTGGCCACATGGAGGTACATGTGTTCTAGAGTAAGGCAGAGCCAGTAGTGAAATGTAAAATTTGTTACTACCGGTTCTGTGGGCGTGGCTTAGTGGTGGGGAGTAAAGTGACTGGTTGGGTGTGGCCAACTTTTTTTTTTTTTTTTACTTTTAAAAGCATTTTTTCTACAACCTCTTTCTACAACCTCTTCCCAGCAGAGTTGCCTGATCGTCAGAGCCTTTTAAAAGCATTTTTTCTCCCGAAGGCTCCGACGATCAGGCAACTCAGCTGGGAGTTCGGCCGAAGAAGTTGTAAAAAAAATGCTTTTAAAAGGCTCTGACGATCCCAGCTGAGCCGCCCAATCATCAGAGGCTTTTTTTTTTTTACTTTTAAAAACATTTTTTCAGCCGAAAAAAAAAGCCTCTGATGATTGTGCGGCTCAGCTGGGCATTGGGGGGGGGCAGGAACTTTTGTTACCGGTTCTCTGAACCACCCGCTGCCATCACTACCAGATCGGGCGATCCGGTCCGAACCGGGAGCATTTCACCCCTGGGCAGGGCCACAATTGGGAAGGGACTCTTCCATCAGTCAGGAAACTGACTAGAAAAATGTGTAAGCATTGTCTCTAGAATGAACAGGTGGAAGATACCCACTTTAGAGTCGCCTGTCTGCGTTGTAGAAAACAGGATAACCAGTGACAGACTCTTCTTTTAAAGAGAGTAACTACTCAGGATAAAGTGGAGGCAGGGCCGGGACAGGAGGTGGGGAGAAGGGAAAAAGACACATGAAACTTTCTCTAAAATTTGCTGCTTTATGATATCGTTGGAGACCCAGCAGATTTTATTCCTTGCAAAGTTACGCAAGTTTCAAAAACCAAGAACTGTATTTTACTGAATATTAATTCAATTATCTTTAATACAGTGTAGTAAGATGCTACACACACACACACACACACACACACACACACACACACCATTAATACATAGTTAACTGCTTTTTTTTGTCCCCTCTTTGTTAGTAACTCTTTCATCTTCTCAATTTGGAAAATAACTCTTTAATAGCTTTTTCATTGTTTGGAGCATGTGATAAAAGAATTCAATTACAGGTTGTTGACTGAACATGTTAAAACTGCTTTAAAAACATCAAACCGATGTAATTCTGTAGGGCAACCACACCAGAGACGCTACACAAATTCTGCATCCAATTTACATAAGGGATGGTGGGGTGGGGTGGGGTGTGTTGGGAGCACATTGGCAGTGAGGACTGATAATGAATTCAAACCGGGGAAAAGTTGTGGTGGCAAGATTAAACTTTAATGATACAGAAGCTAAGGATCCGAGGAACATGCGCCTTTCTTTATAAATTTATAGATTGTCTTGCCCACTTGAGAAGTTGCCCTCCTTGCCAGTTAATAAGTAATCATCTCATGACCCAAAACAATTTAATTGAAGTGTTCTTTCTCCCCATGCTTTAGGCTGTCATTGCGTTAGTTTTTCCAAGCTGACTCATTTTAAATTTTGAGTACATTTGTCTCCACCCTCCCATGCAATCAATCCCATTCTTTATTCCATCGTGGGATGCTGGCACCATGAATAATGTTACATAACTGAGTTTTTGAAAAAAAAGTTCATATTTTTCAAAATCCTCGGGCAACAAAGGCTCCTGTGATACATATTTGAAGGATTGGTTCCAGTCCAACTTTTTTTTTTAATGATTAAAAAAAAAGACTTAAACGTTTGGTGTTATTTTCCTTCCTCTTTGATGCAGAGTTTTCTCGCAGCACAAAATTTGAGCATCACCACCTTTAAAAAAGTTCAATTTTTATGTACCAACTTGCAAAGTCAGGATTATGGGAGGAAAAAAAATATTAGAATCATGTACTAATATTGCTTAGGGCTCAATGAACAATGCATTTGGAATAAAATATAATTGGTGGTTTATATCTGCTGTTGTGCACTGCCTTGAGTCACCTTTGGTAAGCTGGGTGGCTGTATAAATTTGATTAATAAATATCTGTAACTATTCCTCAGGTAATCCTTGATTTACAACTGTTTATTTAGTGACCGTTCGAAGTTACAATGGTACTGAAAAAAGTGACTTATGACTGTTTTTCACAATTACGAATGTTGTAACATCACCAAGGTTAGGTGATCAAAATCAAGATGCTTTGGAACTGACTCATATTTACGACAGTTACATTGTCCCGGGGTCATATGATCCCCTTTTGCGGCCTTCTGACAAGCAAATTCGATGGGAAAGCCAGATTCACTTAACCATGTTATTAACTTAACAACTACAATGATTCACTTAACAAATGTGGCAAGAAAGGTCGTAAAATGGGGCAAAATTCACTTAACAATTGTTTTGCTTAGTAACAGATATTTTGGGCTGAATTGTAGTCATAAGTTAAGGACTACCTGTATACCACCCCCTCTAATTCTGAGTCATACTCTTTTCACTCCCTATAAACAAGTCTGAGATAGGTAAGTCCTGCCAAATGTTTATGAATAAGGTACAACAATATATATATATACATCTCCACTCTGCTTAGACAGTCCTATAGAAACATGTGACTAAATTCTTCCCTTGTAGAATATGAACCTATATACGTCATACTAGGACAGGGGTGTCAAACTCAAGGACCGAGGGCCAGATGTGGCCCACGGGGTGCTTAGATCTGACCCGCGGGGCTACCCTGGAAACAGCGAACGACCGGCCCGCGGTGCCTCCGTCAGCAAAAACGGAGCTCGCAAGGGCCACGTGCGGCCCTCCCAAGCTTCATTTTCGCTGGCAGAGGGTTGCGGGAGATTGTCCCAACCGAAAACGGAGCTCTGGAGCCCATTTTCGCTGGCAGAGCACCCGGGCCACCACAGGCCCGACATGAGTGACATCATGCTGGCCATGCCCACCCTGGCGATGCCCCCCCGCCCGAGGTCAAACACAACCCTGATGCGGCCCTCAATGAAATCGAGTTTGACACTCCTGTACTAGGAAATGGAATGTGGCCACAAAGTTTTACTTGGGAAATGTTCAGACATAGCCTAAAGGTGACACAACATGCTTTCCTTGGCAGATGCCATAGGTGTATGTACAGCCAAGTAATCACTAATCAGAATATTAAGAACTCTGGCAGAATACACTGAGAGTACATAAGAACCTGCTTATTTTATCAGCCTTAAACGATGAACTCTGCACTAGCCAACTCTAGACAGAGCAGGGCAGGAGATAACAATTTTGAGGTCACAACAAATTATGCATTGAAGGCTCTTTAAACATACAAACAAATAAGGATGGGGTGAAATTGAACCCAACTCTTGTCACTACTGAAACCATACACTGTACAGAATTAAAAAACTAAAACATCCAATACCACAGACGCTGAAGTACTAATTTGCTAAGAAAACCAGTCCTCAACTTACAACAGTTCATTTAGTGACCGTTTGAAGTTACCGTTTTTTCACACGACTGTGGCAGCATCCCCGTGGTCATGTGATCAAAATTCAGACACTTGGCACCCAACTCATATTTATGACAGTTACAGTGTCTTGGGATCATGTGAACTCTTTTTTACGACCTTCTAACAAGCAAAATCAATGGGAAAACCAGATTCACTTAACAGCCGTGTTACCGACTTAACAACTGTAGTGATTCACTTAACAATGGTGGCAAGAAAGGTCGTAAAATGGGCCAAAATTCACTTAACAAATGTTTCGCCTAGCAACCAAAACTTTGGACTCAGTTGTGGTCATAAATCGAGGACCACCTGTGTTTTAACTTCTGATCTAATCCTGTCTCCAGAAAGGATGGCTCAGAAAACCTTGATAAGAAAATTATAACAATGAGAACAATTTTTAAAAAGCCAGCTATCAATCAATTAATCTAAAATCAATGTAGGCTGTTCTTAAGAGTTCAATTTATTATATTTTATTTGACCAGTTCTGTTTTAATGATGGAGCAAAAAGTGCAAGATACATCCTTTCGGGGTCCTTTGGCTTAAATGTCACGGGGTCTGATAGATTTCCATTAGGGTTACCTTATAAACAGCTATATTACTTTGAATCTCAAACTTAACCCCTAAAGCTAGCCCAGAAAGATATTATAGTAAATGATATTGAAGGCTGCTAAGAGATTGGAGAGACTCAACAAATTTCTTCGTCTCTTTCTCAATAGATCTATCACAAGGACCAAAGCAGCTTCAATATCAAATGCCAGCTTCCTGGAAATAAATGGGCCAAAAGATTTTGTCTAACAGCTTCCGAAGCTGAATTCCATCACTGCATACTTAAATAGACAAAATTGGCATAGCAATATTCTAACCATCCACGGACTTTCTGCGCAGTAGGTTACCTGATCATCATAAATGATAGATGTCTTACTGCAGATCAACCTGACATTTAGAGACATTGCTACTTAAGGAACAAGTTACATAAAAAAATTTTATTACGTATTATGCAATATGTTATAATTATGTAATAAAAGTACTTAGGTTACGAATTTTCTGTATATTTGTAAGTAAGACCAGAATGCAATGAGAATGAAGTAGGCATAAGAGCCATAATTTTATATTTAAGTCAAAAAGATGAAAGGTTTTATAGCAATGGCTACGAGATGTCAGAGGTCTATTAAGTGCAGGGAGTCCATTATTATTATTATTATTATTATTATTATTATTATTATTATTATTATTATTATTATTATTATTATTATTATTTATTATTATTATTATTATTATTTGAATTTATATCCCGCCCTTCTCCCCGAAGGGACTCAGGGTGGTGAACAGCCGAAAATTAAAATAACATACAATATAAAAGTTAAGATAACTAAAAATAAATTAAATTAATTGGCCTCCCAATTTAAAACCCCAAGCTATACAATTAAAAAACTAACCCATAAAACCTATTCAGGCCAGGCCGGCTTGCTGAAATAAAAACGTCTTCAGGGCCTTACGGAAAATGCGGAGATCCGGGATCAGCCATATTTCGGGAGGTAGCTCGTTCCAGAGGGCGGGTGCTCCCACAGAGAAGGCTCTCCCCCTGAGGGCCGCCAGCCGACATTGCTTGACCGATGGCACCCTGAGGAGGCCCTCTCTATGAGAGCGTATTGGCCGGTGGGAGGTTATCGGTAGCAGAAGGCGGTCTCGTAAATACCCTGGCCCTAAGCCTTGACTTACAACAGTTCATTTAGTGACCATTCAAAGTTACAGCAGGACTGAAAAAGGTGATTTAGGATTAATTTTCACACTTACAACCTTTGTAGCATCCCCATGATCATGTGATCAAAATTCAGATGCTTGGCAACTGGTTCATACTTATGACTGCTGCTGTGTTCCAAGGTCATTTGATGACCTGCTGCAACCTTTGGATAAGCAAAATCCATGGGAAAGCCAGGTTCACTTAACAACTGTGTTACTAACCTATCAACTGCAGTGATTCACTTAACAACTGTGGTAAGAAAGGTTGTAAAATGGGGCAAGACTCACTCAACGACAGAAATTTTGGGCTCAATTGTGGTCGTACGTCGAGGATTACCTGCCTTGT
The DNA here is from genome assembly GCF_029215685.1 of Pituophis catenifer annectens. NCBI lineage: Eukaryota > Metazoa > Chordata > Lepidosauria > Squamata > Colubridae > Pituophis > Pituophis catenifer. Next base: position 69,520,603 of record NW_027256888.1, on the reverse strand, counting down.
ATAACAATGCAAACTTCTAGGCTAGGGTTATAAAAGAAAAAGGGAAAAGTCACTTTGACTTTTGGAAGTCTGGAAATGATTCCTGCAGGGTCAGCAGAAAACATGGTGTTTTAGAGTACAATTTTAAAAATTGCTAGTGGCTATGCTGGCTAGGGCTCCTGGCAGCTCTGCAGCACTCACATCCAGAAAAGAGAGAAAGCTAGCTTGCAAAACCACCAATTAATAAGTGATTGAGGCAAAACACTAATTCTTGAGTGAATGACCTTATACTTGAACAAATTATATACAGTGTGTGTGTGTGTGTGTGTGTGTGTATGATTGGCATTGTGTTCTATTGGCATTTACCACCACTATTTGTACAATTATAAAACAGATCACAATAGTGCATACACATCTATGATTTGCAGTGGCAGCAGCAACTACTACGAGATGCTACGTAATACAGATACCCACGCTTTAGGAGAAGAAACAGATTAACAGAGTTGGAAGGGACCTTGTAGGTCATCTAGTCCAACCCCCCGTCCAAGCAGGAGACCCTACACCATTTCTAACAAATGGCAGTCCAATCTCTTCTTGAAAGCCTCCAGTGATTAATTTAATTTATTAATTTAATTTATTTTTAGTTATCTTAACTTTTATATTGTATGTTATTTTAATTTTCGGCTGTTCACCACTCTGAGTTCCTTCGGGGAGAAGGGCGGGATATAAATTCAATAAATAATAATAATAATGAAGTTCCCACAACTTCTGAAGGCAAGCTGTTCCATGGGTTGATTGTTCTCACTGTCAGAAAATTTCTCCTTATTTCTAGGTTGAATCTCTCCTTGATCAGTTTCCATCCATTATTTCTTCTCTGGCCTTCGGATGCCTTGGAAAACAGCTTGACCCCCTTCCTGTCTGTGGCAGCCCCTCAAATATTGGAGCACTGCTATCATGTCTCCCCTGGTCCTTCTCTTCACTAGACTAGTCATGCCCAGTTCCTGTAACCATTCATCGTATGTTTCAGTCCCATGATGGTGAACCTATGGCACGTGTGCCAGAGGTGACATGCAGAGTCTTCTCTGCTGGCATGCATGCCATCACCCCAGGTCAGATCTCCGTGGCGTTTCTTTTGTGAGGTTCTGTTTCCCTGCAAATGACGCAATAGAAGCTCACAAAAGAAAAAGATCTTACGTTTGCACATGCACACGTCCGTGCATGCATGCATGTCTACGCATGCATGCATTTGCGCGTGCACACCTTTCAGTTTGGGCATGTGGACGTGTGCAGTTTGGGCACTCGGTGTCTAAAAGGTTCGCCATCACTGTTTTAGTCTCTAATCCCCTAATCATCTACCATCATAAGACTTAGCGTTCTCCAAGGTTATTCACTACAGTAAAATAAATGGTAAGTAAGGTACATGTCACATTAAATCTGATCTTAGCTGTGTTGGCTGGGAAGATAGGCACAGCAGTCATAACAAAACTGAAAGGGACAGAGTTGGGAAAAGTCACATTAAGAGGAAAATGGAGTCATCATGTAGACTACCCAATTTATGGTGCTTTAGTTTTGTAGGCAATTATGGTATCCTTACATCATAAAAATAGAATGGCAAAGACAAACGGTCATCGTGGGATCTAACTTCTGGCTTCCAAACTACAGATTTTCTGAGGGGTCCTTGGTGCTCTCTGACTTGCTTGTTTTCTTGCAGACGTTTGTTTGTTTATTCATTCATTCATTCATTCATTCATTCATTCATTCATTCATTCATTCAACTTGTATGC